>NC_044266.1:2818007-3522509 GCF_003957555.1 Calypte anna | reverse complement strand
TCTTCCCCATCCCCCCCTTTTTCTCCCCATCCCCCTTTTTTTTCCCCACCCCCCTTTTCTCCCCACCCCCCTTTTCTCCCCATCTCCCCTTTTTCTCCCCATCCCCTTGTTTTCTCTCCATCCCCCCCCTTTTCTCATCACCCCCCCCTTTTCTCTCCCCACCTCCCTTTTTCTCCCCACTCCCCTTTTTCTCCCCACTCCCCTTTTTCTCCCCACCCCCCCTTTTTCTCCCCCCTTTCCCCAGACTCAGGGTGGCTGGGAAATTTGAGGAATGTTCAGATTTTACTCATTAGCCCAACCTCCTGCTGGCCCTGGTTTCAACCAACCTGCAGGTGGCTTTCCCTTTGATCCGTGATGTATGAGTGGGAGCCCCTGGAGCCAGGCTGGAGGCATCCTGCATCCCAGCTCTCTTGCCACTGGACATCACTCAGTCTAATTGTCTTCATCTGCTTTGCCTTCATCATACCCACACTCTGGGCTAGCCAGGGGGCTACCAAGGCTATTTCAAGGGGTGTCAGACTAGCCCAAGCTTTGCTGGAAGCTCTCCTGGCTCAGCATCCCAGAAACCTGAGATGCTGGGATAGATCCCACTATTTGTTCTCTTCCACTCCACTATTTATTCATTGCTGCTGCTCTGCTTTTGGGAAGGGGGGGACCAGCTCTACCTGGGAGTAATCACAGAGGTGTAAATCCTAAGCAGGAAGAGAGAAAATTGGCATTAATTCCCTTCCTTGCTGCTGCTGGAGACAGGGAGCTGCAGGAAACCACAACCAAAGGTGCTTCCCTGCAGCCTTGGCCAGCATGGAGCAGGTTTTCCAGGTCCTCCCTCTGCTCCCTGAGGTGTGGCCAGCTTGGGAACCTCTGGAAGGCAGCTTAGACCTTGAGTCCCAGCTCTTAGGAGCCTCCTCTGAGCTTTGTGTTGCAAATCTGAGCTTCCCCAAGGAGCCTCCTGGGTCCCTGCCCTGGCAGCATCAGCTCCCTGCTCCATCCAGGGGCTGCCTTCAGCACTTCCAGCAAGGAATTCCATCTGTGGAGTGCCTGGAGGAAGAGGAAAGAGCTTCCCTGTGTCTGGAAAGATGAGCCCCAGGTTTTGGGCTACCTGCACCCAGCTTGGAGAGGGCTCCCTGCTCAGGGAGGGCTGGGACAGGCACCCACCTGGGCTTATTTTCCCCTTTGCTTCAAGATCTTTGGGGTTTTGCTGTTGGGGTTTTGGTTTTCTTGGAAAAATGTTGGGGTTTTTTTTTTTTTTTTTTCTTTTTTTTTTTTTTTTTGGATGGGGAGAAGCTGCCAGTTCCTAAAAGCCTCTCCCTCCTTATTTAATAGCAAAGCCCTTCAATTAGTTTCATTTGATTTACTTTGATGCTTTTGTTCCCCAGAGGTTCCCAGCACACACAGGGCTGCTCCTGCCCCACTTTGATCTCAGCACCACTGCCAAGAACCTCCTGGACCCTCCCTGGGACAGAACCATCCATCCAGGCTCAGCACATCCCAATCCCATCACTGGGGCTGCTGCTTTGCTCCCCCCATGCCCCCCCCTCTCCCCCCCCATCTGTTCCAAAAACCAATATTGACTCAGGAGTGGGGGGAACCCCCTGCCAGGCTCCTTTAATCAAAGCTTTCCCCAGCAAATGAAGATTTTTTCCAAGAAGGTCTCCAGGTGCTTGGGCCAAGGGATGGAGGAGACAATGGAGAGCCCAGCAGGAGCTTGGCTGCTATGGCAAAGGGAAGGGAGAGCAGGGGGGGAAGGTTTAAGGGGGGCTTTGGGGGGGTCAGGAGCCTCAGCTCAGCACCAAGGGTTGGGCCAGATCCACAGGAGCCAGACAAGGGTTTGAACACAGAGCCAGAACATTGAACATTTGCAATTAAGGGAAAGAAAAAGGGGGGGGGAGAGGCAAGAGGGGGAGGTGGAGGCAGCCCAGAGATGAACTCTCCTGGGAATGATGCCCTCAAGCTGAGTCCCCTGGCTCTCCTACAAACCTCCTTTTCCCTGGTCCCATAGCTTTCAAAAGCTGTTTTTTTGGGTTTTTTTTTACCTGGCTGAGCAGCAAGGTTTGGGTCTCCAGAGCCTTGCCACGAGGTTTTGCTGAAGGTGCAGGAACCACAGAATCCTTTTGAACCTTTCAGGTGGTTGAGTCCAACCCTGTCCCCATCACTAAATCCAGGTCCCACATCCTGCTGGTGACTTCTCCCTTCCCCAACGTCTTGGCAAAGGGTTCTGTGTCCAGCCAGGGCTGGAATCTGAAGTTGGGTGATTTCTTATTTTTTTTTCTATGGGAAAGCAGGATTAGGTCTGGAAGACAACTTGGGGATGTCCAGCCTGACCCTACCTGGGGCAGTGGCAAATCTGGGACTTGTTCCTGATATTTTTTTGCCTCCAGGTGCCACTTCCAGGCCTTGGGAAGACATTGGTCCTGCTCTCAGCACCCATCTGCCTTCCCTGGAGACAGCACATCTCAAATTTAGGGATGATACCAGGGCCAAGCACATCATCCCTTGTCAGGTAAGACTGATTTATATATATATATAAAACAGGAAGAGAGCTCAGTGCTTTTTGGCTGCTCCCCTGCAAAAGAGGGGAAAAAATGACTTGGATTCATAGAATCATAGAATCATAGAATCAACTGGGTTGGAAGGGACCTCAGAGATCATCAAGTCCAACCCTTGATCCACTCCCCCTGTGGTTCCCAGCCCATGGCACTCAGTGCCACATCCAGGCTCTTTGGAAAGATCTCCAGACACGGAGAATCCACTACTTCCCTGGGCAGCCCATTCCAATGCCTGATCACCCTCTCCAGAAAGAAATTCTTTCTCATCTCCAACCTAAACCTCCCCTGGCACAACTTGAGACCCCTGCCCTCTTGTCTTGCTGAGAGTTGCCTGGGAAAAGAGCCCAACCCCCCCCTGGCTCCAACCTCCTTTCAGGGAGTTGGAGAGAGTGATGAGGTCTCCCCTGAGCCTCCTCTTCTCCAGCCTCAACACCCCCAGCTCCCTCAGCCCTTCCTCACAGCAATTCTGCTGGATCCCTTCACAGCCTCCTTGCTCTTCTCTGGACCTGCTCCAGCACCTCAATCTCCTTCCTGAACTGAGGGGCCCAGAACTGGACACAGGACTCAAGCTGTGGCCTCACCAGAGCTGAGCACAGGGGCAGAATCCCTTCCCTGGACCTGCTGGCCACGCTGTTCCTGAGCCAGCCCAGGATGCCATTGGCCTTCTTGGCCACCTGGGCACACTGCTGGCTCATGGTCACCTTCCTGGCAATCCAGACTCCCAGGTCCCTTTCTGTCTGGCTGCTCTCCAACCACTCTGTGCCCAGCCTGGAGCTCCCCATGGGGTTGTTGTGGCCAAAGTGCAGGACCTGATCCTCCTTTCAGAGGAAATTGCAAGAAAAAAATCATAGAAACAAATGAGATAACTAGAGATGGAGTTTAAGGATGTGACTGCAAAATGAACAATGATAGGACTCAGGGAATGGTCTGAAGTTGCTAAAAATGCAGCTTTTAAAAGCAAATAAACAGCTCAGAACAACGGGGGAGGAGAGGGGCTGGCGCAGGGGGAGAGGATGGGAGCTTAGGAGGGTTGGAAAATCAAGTGTAATCTCTCCACCACTTTTTATTATTATTTTTTTTTTTACCTTGGAATATTTTTCCTTGCTTGGAATATTTCCCCTGCAGTGGAGGTGGCTGCCCAAAGGCAACAGGAACAGGGGGTTGTGGTTGAAAACCAATTGTAAAATGCTACCAGGCTGCCCAGTCAACCAAGTGCCTTTTATTTTCCCACTTTAAAGGGGACATAATTAGTTTAAAACCACCAGCAGGGAAGCACTAGGGCTCCTTTTCCAAGGACAATGGCTAAATAAGTGTATCAACACCCTGGCCAGCATATTTTGCTTTCCTGATGAGAACAACTATTGCCTGGAGCCTTTTTTTTTTCTTGGCCTCTTGAGAACTACCCTGGGATGCTTTAAATTGGGGATTTTTATTGCTGGCTCCAGCTCCCTGGGACCCCTCCTGCACCCACCCTGCAGGTGACCAGGGGTTCTGATTGCTCCAGCCCTGGGTCTGTCTCTGGCACTTCATTTCTGCAGAAAAACTTGACAAATTTGGCCAAGTTTTCTGCCCATCTCTCTGGTACCTGCAGCTCTGTTCATCCTGCACCTGGGAACACCAGGACTGGGTTTATTCCTCCCCGTGGGAATGGAAACTGTCATTTTCTTTGGCTTCCAGTTTACCAATTTCTGACACAAATTTTCCAGAGAAACTAAAGCAACAAAAATAAAAATAGGCCCAAAGAACACCAAAAAATCCCCAGTTTTGTCCCACTGAGAGACTGAGCCTCGTGGTGCTGCTGGAGGGGATAAACGTGGGGATGAAATCCCTGCACATGTTCCCACTTTTAGGAGAAAGAGCTATTCCATCACCCCCTCTTATTCCTGGCCAGGGAATTGGGAAGCCAGGGAATAGGGAATGGGATGCTCCAACCTCTGGCAGAATTCTCCTGCCTCCCCTGAGCTGGGCTTGTTCCCTCCTTCCTCACCCCATCCCAGCAATCCCAGGTCCCATCCCAGCAATCCCAGGTCCCAGCCCAGCCCCCTGGGATTATTCCCCTGGGCTACATGGTTTTTTCCCAGTGGATAAGGTTGAGTGGGACTGAAAGAACAACTTGCCCTGGGGTAATTTGTAGGCTGGAGCTGACATTTCACTGAGGGCAGGGCAGTGAGGAGCCAGGCAGCCCCTCTGCTATTGTCACAGCCAGGCCACTGGGAGCTTGGCTAATAGGGAACATTCTTTCCACCCAGGATTTCCCCTGCAGTTGGAATTCATTCAGGAGCAGCTTTGGTTATTTGGACTCCTTAGAGCCTGAGTTTGGGTGCCTGTCTTCCCTAGCAGGAATATTATCCCTGGTTTGTGCTGCATTGGTCATAACCTGGGAGGGAGGGAGGGGGGGAAGGACACAATTAATCAGAGCAGAAAGAGTTTTATTCAGCTGGAATTCCTGCCCCTGGGAACAAAGCAGCAGCTGATCCATTGCAATTGGATTTTTCTGTGGGTGCAGGGTCTGGACCATGGGTTGTGAGGGATCCTGCCCCTTTCTCCCTGCTCAGGAGCATCATCCAGGGGCTCCTGGAAAAGGTTCCAGCTGAAGGGTGAATATCTGGGATCTGTGATTCTGTGGCTTGGATTCCTGAAACAAACATTGCACCCAAAAAGTGATGGGAAGGAAGGAAGGAAGAAAAGAGCAGAAAACTTGGGATGCCTGGGGTGTAGCAGGAGGAGCCTTTCTTGCTCCAGAGGCTCCACGAGCTGCTGGCCTCTCCATGCCTCACACCAGGGTGAGCTTCCTCCTTGTGGGTGTGTGTCCCACCTTTATTGGCCCCCTGGTAATAGGGGGCCTGCCCTAACCAGGCACAGGTGGACTCACACCCACTCTTTGGCAACTCGAGGCACCTGGTTTATCTTGTTTCTCTACACTGGGGGTGCTGGGGGATGCAGGACCAGACCAGCTGAGGCCACTGGGAGCCAGATGCTGTTACCACCTGATGGCTTTTTTAGGGGTGTGACCCCCCCCAGTCCCCTTTTTGGGCAAAATAAATTCAACCTGAGCATTATTTTTGCTCTCTGAGCAATGTCTGGAAAGCAGCCCAAGGACTGGAGCTGCCCCAGAGGAAGGTCCCAAGAGGAATTTCTCCACTGGAGCAGCAGCACATCTGTTGAGATTGAGTCTGGGGCACTTCCTTTTCCCTTTTTCCCCTTTTTCCTTCCCTCTTGCTCCTGGTGATCATTCTGCAGACAGACAGACAGACAGCCACCAGCTGCTGGCCCTGCTCTCCAAACATCTGCTAATGACATCTGCCCTGGGATGCTGGATGCAAAAATAACCCCCCCAACCCCCCAGATCTGGTTTGTATTTCCCAAATTTTATCAGGCATGGATTCCTCAGGGGTTTGGGGATTTTTTTATGATCTTCTCCTAATGGCAGCTGTGGTTGGGGGGGTTTGTTCAGCAGAGCCTGGCAGCCCAGACAGAGTCTTTGCTGCTCCTGTGAGCCATGGGAAGGAGGCATCCTTCAAGCATCTCAGCCCTGAAAGACCTGCAGGGAAGAGATGGAACCTTCTGAGACATCCCAGGAGGTGGTGTGGATCTGCTCTCCTTCCCACTTGGAGAGATGATCCAAGACATTGCTCTGGGAGGACCAACATTCAGCTCCTGATTCTGAGGAGATGCTGTGGATGAGGGGATGCTCTGGGTGAGGAGATGCTCAGGATGAGGGATGCTCTGGATGGGAAGATGCTGTTGATCAGGAGATGCTCTGTATGAGATGTTCAGGATGAGAAGATGCTGTGGATGGGGAGATGCTCTGGATGGGGAGATGCTGTGGATGAGGGGATGCTGTGGATGAGGGGATCTATAATTCTATGGTGAATCTATGATTCCATGGTTGAGTCCATGACTGATTCCATGTATCTCTGGTTTGGGAACTCCTGTGTCAGGCAGACAACTCCCCCTGGGCTGCAGGGCAGGCAGCACAAAGCCAAAGTACTGCTGGTTTATGGAAATCAGGGCCAAGCAGGAGGTGGAGCAGGCAGCAGCATCCCTGCTCTCCTCTCCAGGACTCACTCCCCCATGGTTCAAGCTCTGGAAAGGACCCAAGACACCAATCCAACCCCTTTGGGTCCAGCTGATATCCTGGGTCAGCCCTTCCCAGCCTGGCAGCAACCAGTGCTGCAGGAAAAAACCTGGGAGCAGGGCCCCTTCTCCAGCCCTGCAGATGATAACCACCCCCAGGGGTGGCACTGGGGACACAGGGGGTGTGCTTGGGGACAAAGCAGAGCCTGGCAGCCCTTGCCCAGATGGCTTTGGGTATCACTTGGTGGCTGCCTGGGCTGGGACTGCTCCCCCTGCCCCATTGCAGCATCCTCGAGCTGCAGGGATGCAGCAGGCAGGATGCTCCCCCAGGGCACAGACTTCTTGAGTTGTTTTGGTTGGAATAAACCCTTTTAGATTATCCAGTCCAGAAGGTTGGGTGCTTCCCCATGGCACAGATCTCTTGAGTTGTTTTGATTGGAAAAACCCTTCCAGATCATCCAGTCCAGAGGGTTGGGTGCTCACCCATGGCCAGGCACAGATCTCTTGAGTTGTTTTGGGTGAAAAACCCCTTCCAGATCATCAAATCCAACCCTTCCCCCATCCCTGCCCAGGCCACCCCCACCCCATGTCCCTCAGCACCACAGCTCCAGGGCTCTGAAACCCCCCCAGGGATGATGGGGACCCCACCAACAACCTTTTTGGGCAAAAAATTGTCCCCATTCTCCAACCTAAACCTCCTCTGGCACAACCTGAGGCTGGGTCCTCTTCTCCTGTCCCTGGAACCAATATTTATTTAGTGTCTCCATCCAGCACTCTTGGTGGGACACAGAATATTGGGGACCTGCTGCACCATTCCCATGTCCTACACTTAAAAAAAATCCCTTTGCCTATAATTTAGGGAGTGTGACCAAGAGTTTGGAACTCAAAAACCTCTGGAAAATCCAGACTTTTCTGCAGAGCCCAGCTTCAGCTTTGCAGCTCCATTTATTGCTTCCAAACCTCCACAGGTTCTTCCCCACCAAGCTTGGCTTGAATTTATTTTTTTTTAATTTAATTTAATTTTTTGAAATTTAATTTTAATTTAATTTTTTTTATATCCCTTGGTTTAATGATGAAACGAGGGGCAGAGCTGAGTGAGCAAAGCCTGGACCAGCACATTGCATCCATTACCTGGGGAGCAGAGGGGGGGGAAATACCCAGAATATTCAGTGTACACGAGGAAAAAAGGGAAAAAAAAGGGAAAAAAAAATAAAAAAGAGAAGTTCCTAAAGAAAGCAGTGGGAAAAGCAGAGAGGATGGAGCCTGGGATTCAGTGCTGCTCATTCCAGAGGATCCCAGCCAGCACCTGCACATCATTCATCTTCTTTTATTTCCCTTTCTCAGCTCCTTGCAGGATTTCCATGCAAAGCTCGATACCCTCTGTGGACAGAGACATTTTCCAGCCCTTCCCCAGTGCTTGGGAAAACTCCTGACCCCGTGTTCCGGGCAGAGAAATCATCGGAGCAGGAATCTGGGGAGTGGGGATGTGCTGGGAGGGGGTTCAGCAGCCCCAGGGTAGGGAGAGGGACCCAACCCTGCTGGGGATGGGGTTTCAGCTCTGGGGCTGAAGTGTGGAGATTCCTCCCACTGCCTGGCTGGGGTTTGGGGTTTTTTGGGGGTATTTTGGGGGTTTTTTTTGGTTTGGTTTTGGTTTTTTGTTGGTTTTTTGTTTTGTTGGGTTTTTCTGTGGGGGGGTTTTGGGGTTTTTTTCTGTTTGTTTGTTTGGGGGGTTTTTTGTTTTGTTTTTGCTTTTGGTTTTTGAGGGGTTTGGGTTTTGGTTGGATTTATTTTTTGGTTTGGTTTGGTTTTGGGTTTTTTTGTGTTTTGGGGTTTTTTTGGTTTTTTAATTGGGTTTTATTGGTTTTATTGGTTTTATTGGGTTTGTCTGGTTTTGTTTGGTTTTGGGGTTTGTTTGTTTGTTTTTGTTTGTTGTTTGGTTGACTTTTGTGGGGTTTTTTTGTGTGTGTGTGGTTGGGGTTTTTTGTTTTGATTTGGGCTTTTTTTCTTGGGTTTTTTTGTTTGTGTTTTTGGTTTTTTTGTTTGGTTTTTGGTTGGTTGGGTTTTGTGGGGTTTTCTGTGTGTGTGTGTCGGGCTTCTTTGTTTGGGTTGGGGTTTTTTGTTCGTTTTGTTTTGTTTTTTGTTGGTGGGATTTGTTTTTTTTGGGTTTTGGGGTTTTTTTTTGGGGGGGGGATGTGTTTGGGTTTGTTTTTTGTTTTTTTTTTGGGTCTTTCCAGGCTTTCTCCTGAGCTGGCAGCAGGCAGCCCCTGCCCAGCCTGGCACATCCCTATCCTTAAAATCTCTTTTCCCAGGATCTGGGTTTGTAGGGCTGAAGGTTGGGATCACCCAGCAGTGATGCTCCCAGCTGGGTCCCTTTCCCTGGCCCTGAGCTGGGACACGGGAGCTCCAGGGCTGATCCCTTGTCCCTCTTTTCCTCACAGCATGGAAAAGCAAATCCTTACTTTTAAGCTGCTTTTCCAGCTCCCACTCCAGGGGGACCTGCCCAGGCCCAGGTGAGAACACCCCCTGATGGAACTGGGGTTGGGTGGGGGGATTTTCCCCATTAAGGAGGAACTGGTGGGGCCACAGAGTGGTCACTGGGAAGCCTGGGGAAGAGCTGGGAATGTCCCCATCCCCATGACTTGGGATTTTTCCTCCCTGCCCCAGCCCTCTGGGTGCTAAACCAGCTCTGGGGTGCTGCACCCTGACCCCCTGCAGAGCAGGGACCCCCTCCAAGCCCATCTCCCCCCCCAGCCCATCTCTGGGTGCAGGCACAGCCCCAGGGGGGGCTCAGGCAGCCACCAGTTTGGTCCCAGCTCTCCCAGCACCTCCCTGAGCCCCTGTCCCAGTGAGCCTGGAGCATCTCCCTGGTTTCTCATCCCCAGGGAGAGAGCACTTGGGTAACTTGGCCTCCCCCTCCCAGCTCTTCTGGCAGCTCTGGGTTCAGGTTCTGGGCAGGCAGCAGCCTCAGACCCATTTTGTGGCCACACACAGAGCCAATAATCCCTTGTGGGCTGGCTGGGCTCAGTCTGGGGGGATGCAGCCCAGAGGATGCCTCTGTTGGGGACCAGATTGCTCCCCACCCCAGCACTGGGGTGTCCCTGTCCCTCAGGACCCCCCCTGGCAGTGGGGAAGGGGATGCCTGGCTCGGGGTGGCAGGGGTTAAAGAGGATCCAGGCTTTTTTTTTTCCAGCCCTGCAGAATCCCACATGGTTTTGCTGGAGGCTAAAACGTGACTCGAGCTGGGTTGTGGGAAGTGGGTGGGATGAGAGTTTCACGACCTGGTTCCAGCAGAGGCGTGGGCAGCATCACTCCAGTGATTAATGCTGGGGGGGGGAGGAGGAGGGAAGGGGGGAGGCAGAGAGAGCCCCAGCAATGTGCTGATAAGGGAGGGCTGGCAGAGGCCCCACTTGTCACTCACCCTGAGAAATCCCTTCCCCCCTCCCCCAGGAGCTGAGGAATTGTACATGCCACCTGCTTCCACCTCTGTTGGCTCCAGCCATGGGATACCTGGGAAGCTGTCCCTGGAGCTCTGGGAGATTTCCAGATTTATTTATTGGACCTCTTAATTTAGAGGAGAAAATGGAAAATACCTTGTGCCTCTTGCTCTGATCCCAGCTGCTTCCCTTTCTCCATCCTTCCATCCCTCCCTTTCTCCATCCCTTCCTCCAACCCCTCCTCCATCCCCTTCTCCATCCCTGCCTTCCTTCATCCCTGCCTTCCTTCATCCCTGCCTTCCTCCATCCCCTTCCTCCATCCCCTTCCTCCATCCCCTCATCCCTCCCTCCCTCTCTCCCTGCCTCTCTCCCTGTCTCCCTCCCTCCCTCCCTCCCTCCCTCCCTCCCTCCATCCCTCCCTCTCTCCATCCCTGCTCCTGCCAGCAGAGAGCTGAAGCACACAGCAACCCAGCTGATCCCTAAAACTTTTTTCCTGGGCTCTGGAGCTGGATCCTCACCAATTCACCCTGCGGGTGTGGGGCAGGGGGAGGTGAGAGGAGAAAGAGCTCCATTCCAGAGAAGCTCAGGGCTCCTCAGGGCTGGCATTTGCCAGGCTGCTGCCAACATCTGGGATGTGTGCTGGCCCAGCTTTTCCAGGATCTGGCAGCAGGATGAAGTGGGATATTAGCCAGAAGTGGTGCTGCCCTTCTGCTCAGTGTTTAGGAGCAAACAGCATCAGCTGCTGCCAGCCCTGAGCTGCTCCTGTCCCCTCAGTGCCACCAGGGGACCAGCAGAGCTCAGGATCCCTCTGGGAAAACATCCCATGGGATGTGAGCATCCCCATCCCAGCCGGGCTCTGGGGTCATCTCCATCCTCCCGCTTGGAATGTCACTGGAATAGGATGTCCTGGGAGGCTGGCTCTGCCCGGGGCAGGGATGTCACCTCCTTGGTGACAGCTGCCGGGGGAGCGCTGCCCTCTCCTGGGCAAACCCGGAGAACCGGGACCGGGGAGAATCCAGCCCTGGAGTCACAAACGGAGCAACGGAACCGTTTGGGTTGGAAAAACCCTTTCAGATCATCGGGTCCAATGGTTCTCCCAAGGCCACCCCTGCCCCATGTCCCTCAGCACCACATCCCCAGGGCTCTGAAACCCCCCCAGGGATGATGGGGACCCCAGCCCTGCCCTGGGCCAAGGTCTGACATCCCTTTCCAGGGGAGAGCAGACAGGGATTGGGAATTGTCAGGGTTTTACACTGCCCTGGCAATTAAACCAAGTAAGAGATGCTCCCATTAATCCCCCTCCCATCCCTGATAAAGGAAGGAGAGAGAATAAGGGAGAGAAACTGATGGATTGGGAACTAAACTCCACAGCTTTGATGAAACAGGAATGAGAAATAGGAAAAATGACCAAATCTATACAAATATACAGGAAAATTGATCCCATGTTCCTTCATCCCAATAACTCTCTGCAGGGCAGCACTGGGAAAGTCCAGGCTGGAATCCTGGAGTCAGGAGCAGTTGGGAGCTGGAGGCAGAACACACAGATTCAGGCTGGGATGGATCAGAACCAGAGGGAGACAAATGGATGGAATCCTCCCAGGATGCTGAAGCAAAGAGGGACAGAGGAAGAAGAGGAGGAAGGGAAAGGAAGGGAAGGGGTTTGACCCTCATGATCCCTGAAATTTATACTGAGTATGAGGTGTATGGGAAGGAATCCTCTGTTTGGTCGATTTTGGTCATTTATCTTGTGTATTTCTCCCCAAAGAAGGGTTTGCAGTGGGACCTCTTGACTCCTTTTCTCCTTCCAGAGGGCAAAATGTTCCTCAGAACCGAGCAGTATCCCTGGTTCTGCATCCCAGGCTATAACCAGGGAGTTTTATCAGTCCCAGAAGCAGACACTGAGTGAGAAACTTGCTGATAATTTCAGCAAGTCCAGCTCCTTCCAAGCAAAAGTAGAAGACAGAAAATCCCCTTTATCCTGGGCCAAAGCAGCAATGAAGAGCTGATGCCCCCCCCCATCCATCATCTCCCCCACCCCCTCTTCCTCTTCCACCTCTCCGGCTCCGGGCTGCGAGTGCCCCCGCGCGGTACCGACTGCAGGGATGGGACCGGGACCGGGGGAATGGGGGAATGGCGAGGAAAAAATAAGCAGGAAAAGAGAAATAATAAATAAAATCTCTCCCGAAAGTGATGCGGAGCTGGAAGGGTCACCCAGGAAGGGACCGCGGGGCTCAAGTCCCCGCATCTCCCCGGCAAAGGGGGTTCGGCTGCTCCCGGTGCTGCATCCCGGGCTTTTGGGGGAGTTTTTTAACACCTGAACCATCATTTTGGTGGTTTTGTTCTTGCTGGGGTAGGGAGGCTTCTGGGAAAGTGCCTGTCAAAGGCATTCAGCTGGGCTTTAGAAAGAGGGTTGCACAATTTGGGGGAAAAAATAAATAAAAAGGGGAAAAAAAAAAAGTGGAAATGATTGCTGGGTTTTTTCTGTTGTCCTGTTCCACCTTTACACTGGGACAAGGGAGAGGAAGGAGGAAGAGCCCTGCTCCAGAGATAAGGCTTTGCCACCCCTATGAAAATCCAGTTTAATTTGGACAATGCTAAAGCTTTCTATTAATAAATATATAATCTCATGCCACAGCTGTAGAGCTGAGATTCTGCAGGATTTTAGCATTAAAAAATAATTTAAAAGAAAAAAAAGTGCAAATTACAGCAGCCCGAGGCACATCCCGAGCTCAGCAGAACTTCCCTGGAAATCCAGGTGAGGGAAGGGACCTGGCATTGGGCTGGGGAGCCAGGAAAAGCTTGGGATCTGCCAGGAGAGAGCTGGAGGGCAGGGAGAGGCAGGCTGAGGATTGGGCTGGGATTTGAGATGGAAAACTGACCCTTCCTCAGCTCCTTCCCAGATCCCTGAAGAAGAAAATCAGCAAATCCACCCCGGGAAAGTCAGGGGAGTGTTTGGGAGGAGCTGGGTGACACTTTTTGGTGAAGCCCCCTCTCTTCCTCTCTGCCTGGTACAGGATGCTCAACAAGGAGCTGAGGAATTGTGCATGCCACCTGCTTCTGTTGACTCAGCCCATGGGATACGTGGGAAGCTGTCCCTGGAGCTCTGGGAGATTTCCAGATTTATTTCTTATACCTCTTGATTTCGAGGAGAAAATGGAAAACCACATGTGCCTCTTGCTCTGATCCCAGCTGCCCCCATCCCTCCATCCTTCCATCCCTCCCTTTCTCCCTCCCTATCTCCATCCCTCTCTCTATCCCTTCCTCCATCCTTCCTCCCCTCCTCCATCCCTCTCTCCATCCCTCCATCCTTCCCTTCATCTATCTCTTCCTCCCTCCCTCCTTTCCTCCATCCCTTCCTTCCATCCCTCCCTCCATCCTTTCCTTCATTCCTTCCTCTATTCCTCCCTTCCTCCCTCCCTTTCTCCATCCTTTCCTCCATCCCTCCTTTCCTCCATCCCTCTCTCCATCCCTCCATCCCTTCCTTCATCCCTTCCTCCATCCCTGCTCCTGCCAGCAGAGAGCTGAAGCACACAGCAACCCAGCTGATCCCTAAAACTTTTTTCCTGGGCTCTGGAGAGCTGGATCCTCATCAAGTCACCCTGGGGGTGTGGGGCAGGGGGAGGTGAGAGGAGGAAGAGCTCCATTCCAGAGAAGCTCAGGGCTCCTCAGGGCTGGCATTTGCCAGGCTGCTGCCAACATCTGGGATGTGTGCTGGCCCAGCTTTTCCAGGATCTGGCAGCAGGATGAAGTGGGATATTAGCAAGAAGTGGTGCTGCCCTTCTGCTTAGTGTTTAGGAGCAAACAGCATCAGCTGCTGCCAGCCCTGAGCTGCTTCTGTCCCCAACAGGCCTAAGAAGAAAATCAGCAAATCCACCTGGGAAAATCAGGGGAGCATCCAGGGGCATCTGGGTGACACTTTTTGGTGACTCTCTTCCCTTCTGCTTGGCACAGGATGCTCAGCACCAGGATGAGGAAACTCAGGATGTCCTGTTAGATGGTGGGGGCAAAAGGGAAAAACTGGAAGGGTGAAGTCCTGGGGCAAAAGGGAAAAACTGGAAGGCTGAATCCTGGGGCTGGTGGCTAAAAGGCTGGTGTGGCATGGCCAGCAGGGTCCAGGAGGGTAATGGGGATTGGATTGCTCCCTTAGGTCTGTTCCTGAACCTAATCCTCATTAGCCTGAAACCCATTTCAATTAAGACAAGGCTGGGGGCTCCTCCTTTGTCTTGCTTTTAATTGGACCGTTCCTGCTGCTAAATGGGCAGCTTAAGCATCCCAAAGACCCTGAGAAAAGCCCCTAATGGGGTTTGAAAGTGGAGAAATAACAGCATAATCAGTCTCTTCCTCTTTGTGGCAGCCCTGGCCCCCCTTCCCCTCCCCTTCACCCCCTTTTCAGGAGTGGCTGCTGACAGATGGGAACAGGACAGCCACCTCAATGGCCTTTGGGGGGGCTTCCAGGGGTCCTGCTGCCTCCTCCTGCCTCTGCTCATGGCCTTTGTGCTGAGACTGGGAACAAGCTGGGAAAACTGAGCCTGTCCTGTCAATACCTGCCTCTGCTGGAGCAGCTTCAAGGCCAAGGCAAGGAGCACTTGGCACAGCTCTTTCTCCTCTCCCTCCTCCCTTATTCCTTTTTAAAATTATTTATTTATTCTTAATAGTATTTATATATCCTGGTTTTCTCTCTTCTTCTCTATTTTCCCCACCCCTTTCTCCTCTGGTCGTTTTCCCATTGCCTCCCCCTAACTTCTCCTTCCAGTGAACCCTCTGATGGCCATCAGATGTTTGGGGTTTTTTTTTTGGTTCAGATGGTTGGGGTTTTGTTTTTTTTTTTTGGTCCATCCCAGGCCCTGTGCATCACCAGGAGCTTGCAGAGGACACGGGCCCTGCTTCCAAGGGAGCTGAAATCCAGGTAAATCCTGGGCAAGGAACCTCTGCATCCACCTTCTCCAAGAGATTTGGGAAGAGCCCTGGGCATGCAGCTGGGTAACATCTCCCAGGAGCCATGGCAAAGGTGTTTGGAGGGAAAAGGAGGAAAAAAGAGCAAGGCAAAAAAGGACAGAGCTGCTCAGAGGGTGCTGGGGATGCTCAGTGAGGGATTGGCCTGGTTGGAGGTCGGGGAGGCTTTGGGGGTCTTGAGGTGTTGGAGACCAAGGCTTCATTTCTCACTTGGCCACCATCCCACCCACAAAGGAGTGGGGAAAATGGGAAATATTGAGAAAACGTAGGGTTTAGGTTGGTTTGGGAAGGCCTCTGCCCTTCTCCTCCCCCAGGAGCTGGAGTTTTCAGGAGGTGACCTCCAGCACCTCCTTGGACATCTCCTCCCAAGGTTCCTCCAGCCATGGGTGATGCTCCTCACTCTTTTTTGCCCCCAAAATCTCTGTTCATGGTGGGACATTCTCTTTGGTTCAGAGCTGCCTGGAATCAACCCCAAAGTGCAGGTCCTGCCTTCCTCCCAACCCTTCACCTCCCCAGGGCTCCTGGAGGAGCTCGGGTGGGTGCTAATGAAGGGTTAATTGGGTGCCATGCAGGAAGGAAGGAGGTGCTCATGCAAAAGAGGACTGGTGCATGATGTCCTGGGGCACCCAGGCAGGAAGGCTGCTGGGTGCCCATGCAGGAATGAATGGGGTGCTCAGGTGGGATGCAAAATGAGCACTCAGACATCTCCAATTGGGAGCTCAGGCATGAGCTGACAGCTGGGGTGTGAACTCATTGGGTGCTCATGTGTGACACGATGGAGCCAGCAAAGAGAAATTAATTGGGTGCTCTTGCAGGAAACTAATCAGGTGCTCTCTGTGTGTGTGTGTCTGTGTGTGCTAATTGGGCCCTCATGCATAAATTAGCTGGGCAGTCATGCAGGAACATGCCAGCTTGTCATGCGTGTCCCAGAGACAGTGGGTGCTCATGCGTGAACAGATTGGGTGCTTGGGTGTGAAGGAGCAGGGCTGGGAGGCAGCTGATCCCGCTGGGAATGACAGGACTGCTGGTGCCTTCCCGTGGCAGCTGGAGCAGAGGTGCCCAGGGCTGGATGGAGAGGTGGAGGAGGGTGCCTTGGATTCCTCCCCCACCCTTCCCTGGGTGCCCACATCTGCAGGGCAGGAGGTTCCAGCCCTCAGAGCAGCAGCTGCTGAAGCTTCAAGCAGTAATTCCCAGGTCAGATGCCAGCTGGAAGTTTGGGTGGCATTTCTTTATGACTATGTAGATAAAAAAAAACCCTAAAAAAAAGCCCCAAACAAATCTGTGCATGCAAGACACATCAGGAACCACTCTGAAGACAACTTTGCTGCATCCAGGCATCTGCCTTTAACAATATTTTCCCCAGCAACACACAAGGAGGGGGGAGGGATAAGTCAGGGGTGGCTCTACAGCTCAGTTCTGGTGTCTCTGATGTCACCTTTGTGTTTCCAGGTACCCAGAAACCTGAAACCAACCACACCATGAGGTCCTGCCCTTGCTCCATGACCCTGATCCATACCCAGCTCTCCCTGTGGATCCACCCTGCAGCCACTTCAATCCAACACCCTGGCACTTGAGGGGGATGCAGAGAAAGAAACAGGCAATTCTGTTTAATTAATCTCTAATTAATGCTCTTTTCTGGCTTCCTGGGTTTCCAGGCAGGGCCCTGGGTTTGCTGGCACGCCAGGCACTTGGCTGCTGCTGGGATTTCTCAGGCTGGTTGGTTCAGATCCTGGGTCAGGCTGCAATCTGTCCAGTTGTGAAGCTTTCAAGATGCTGCAGAGTAGAGAGCTGCTCTTTTATTTCTTTTCCTAGTCCTTAGGCTCCTGGAAGCCTGAGCTGGCTGTTCCTGGGCATCCAGAGAGATGGGGACTCACTTTGTAGGGTGCCATGAAGGGGAAAAGATCTTGCAGGAGTCCCAGCTCTGGGTCTCAGGGTGCTTCTCACCCAGGTTGTCCCAAAGCAGCACAGATTGTGGCACATTTTAATGACTTCCCACCCCAGTCCTGTCACCCAGCACTGGAAATCAGGGATTCCTATGGATCATGGAACCATGGAATGGTTTGGGGCTGGGAGAGACCTTAAAGCTCATCCCATTCCCAGCCCTTGCCATGGGCAGGGACACCTCCCCCAGCCCAGGTGGCTCCAAGCCCCATCAAACCTTCAACAGCCCCAGGGATGGGGCAGCCACAGCTTCTGGGGGCAACCTGGGCCAGTGTGGAATAGAAATAGGGATAGGGATAGGGATAGGAATAGGAATAGGAATAGGAATAGGAATAGGAATAGGAATAGGAATAGGAATAGGAATAGGAATAGGAATAGGAAGGGGAAGGGGACTCATTCCCAACCTGGCCTTCAACACCCCCAGGGATGGGGCAGCCACAACTTCTCTGGGATAACTTCTTCCAGTGTCTCAACAACCTTCACACTAAATAATTCCTTCCTAACCTCTAAATACTGCTCTGCAATGTGTGCAGAAAAAAAATCCCACCAGCAAACCCCTGCTTTATCTTCCTGTGGCCGGGTCAGTGCTTCCTCCCTCCTTGCAGGCATGAACTCCACCTCCCTTTTTCCCCCTCCAGACAGGTCCCACGCACCAAGGGAGGGGGTTCTTTTCTTTTTCCATATGGACTCAAGCCCACCTTGGGCTAGGGATCCTGGGAGAACGCCTGGCAGACAGCTGGGAACAGAGAGAAAACAGCAGCCCCGGCTCCCGGGACTTCCAAAGGGCCGCAGCAGGATGGGAGAGGGATGGAGCGCCGGGAGCTGTCTCCCTGGAAACCGCAGCGGAGGAGGGATAATGAGGAGTATCCCGCCCCTCCGACCGCTCTTTAATTCCTTCTGCGTTTTGCTTTACAGCTGGGAGAGGGAAAGGGGGGGGAAAGAGGAGGGGGGAAGAGCGGGGTCCCCCTCAGCACAGCCTATTGTGGGTTTATGGCACCTTCCCCTAGCAAAGGACATTTGGAACCCAGCTGGGGATTATTGCCGGGAGGGGGAGGGATGGGAAAAGGGGTCATGGAAAGGGTGCTGCGAGTCCCAAAAGGGACCCTAAAAGAAAAAAAAAAAAAGTCGGTGGAGACGGGGGTAAAGACTTGGGGTGCCATCTCTCATGTGGCTCTTCTAAGTGATGCTTGGAGCATCCAGGGGACACTGGGGACAGAGCAGTGACACGGGACACGTCCATCCATCCTGCTGAATGTGTGTCCTCCCCCTCCGGAGCTGGGTTCAGAGCCTGCTGGGGAGTCACGGTCCCCATCTCAGCACTGCTGGTACCGGCTGAGACCCAGAGGACTGAGCTGACCCGAGGGTGCAAGGCCAGGGAAGTGAGGTGGGGACTGGGTGCGATGTCCTCAGCACCTTGGTGGCCATCCTGACACCACCTTCCACACCGCGGGGGCTTTGCCTGTCCCCTGGGTTGCTCCCAGAGGCTGCAGCATCCTCCTGAAAATACAATAAAATAAAATAAAATAAAATAAAATAAAATAAAATAAAAAAGGGAGGAATTGGCTGCTGCCCCTCACAGCGATACCCCCCAAAAATGTGATACACCCAACCCCCCCAGAAAAAGAAAAAGAAAAAAAAAAGGAGGGAAAAGACTGAAGCCAAAGGAGCATCCTCCTCCTGTCCCTGGCTGGGAACACCGGAGCAGAGGTTTGGGTCCCTGAGTGATGGAGATATTTTTTCTCCTGTCCCCTCTGCTCCAGCAGCCCCCCCAGGACCGATATTTTCCTCTCCTCACGCCCCAGGGGAATCAACCTCAGCGGTTGGTGCTGCTGGGAGAGGTTTGGTCCCTAGGGAAGGGCATCCCCCCTTTTTCCTGGTGATGGAGCCACCCCTGCAGGGCAGCGTTTGCCACCTCCCTGGTTTTTTATCCTTCCTTTTTCGCGAAATGAATTTTATTTAAACGAAAAAAAAAAAAGAAAAAAAAAAGAAAAAAAAAAAAAGAAAAAAAAGAATGGGTTTTCCCTTTGGGAGAAGGGAGGGAGGGGGGGATTAGAGCCCTCAGCATTCAAGCTCCCAGCGCAGGAAACAGTGGCTTTTCTTCTGGTGCGACTTGGCAAAGCCTCAGCTCTCTGTTCTCCCTGAAAGCCCCTGGGGCTGAATGACCCCCGGGCCCTGAATGAAGTGGCTCTCAATTAAAAGTTTCCCATTGATGGGGGCTGAATGAGACCTTGCTGGGGAATTCACCCCGGCTGAATGGCCCCGGCCTTCATCAAATATTAAGGGGCCAATAGATTTTCCACAATATTTGTACACCTTCCTTTGAAGGGATTTTTCCCTCCGTTGAACCAGAAACCCTTAACACATCCGCTCCCGACCTGCCCCTTTCTGCTGCTCATTAGGGGCTGGGGCAGGGATGCTGGCTGCTGGGTGACACCCCCAGGACCAGCCTGGGGACAAGCCACCTGCTTGTTTTCATCCTCTGCTGAGGCCAGAGCTTGGAATCCTATGGAAAAAATGTGGGATGGGAACCAGGCAGAGCTTATAAACATCCCTTGCTTGGATCTGCTGACAGGGCAGAATCCCCCTCCTCAAGCTGGGGGTCACCTGGATGGAGAGGGGACTCTGGTGGCATCACATTTTGGTGGCATTTCCCTTTGGTGGCATCACGTTTTAGTGGCATAACCTTTTAGTGGCATCACGTTTTGGTGGCATCATTTTGGTGGCATCACGTTTTGGTGGCATCATTTTGGTGGCATCACGGTTTGGTGGCATCACAGTTTGGTGGCATCTCCCTTTGGTGGCATCACGTTTTGGTGGCATCATTTTGGTGGCATCATTTTGGTGGCATCTCCCTTTGGTGGCATCACGTTTTGGTGGCATCATTTTGGTGGCATCATTTTGGTGGCATCTCGTTTTGGTGGCATCTCCCTTTGGTGGCATCATTTTGGTGGCATTGTCCCTCGCTCTCTCCTGGTGGTCCCAGGGCAAGGAAAACCTTCCCCTCCCTGTCCCCCTTTCCCAGGACAAAGGGAAAATGTGTTGAAGTCCCGGGGTTCTTGGGGACAAAAGCTCTGGGACATTTTACCAGTGCCGAGGGACTGGTTGACAGCTGGGATTGTTCGAGCTGCCCCCACCCTGATTAACGATGCTAATTAGAAACCATGCAGGGCAGACTCTTGGGGGTGGGCTCTGCATAATTTATTCCACTTAATCTCATTAAAAGGAAGAAGAGAGAGAGAGGGGGGGGAACAAGTGTGGGAATGCAGTGCCTGGGAGGAGTCCTGCTGCTCTCCACTTTTCCAGGTCAGCTTTCCAGCCCAGGACCTGGGATAGGGTTGGGTATTCTCAGCCCTGCTTTCCAGGGTGGGGGGGAAAAAAAAAAAAAAGGTACAGAGGGAATAGCTGAGGCTGCCCAGGAGGTCAGGGAGAGCTGGGAATGGAGCCTGGGGTGTCCACACCTCCTTAAACCCCCTCCCCCTGCCCTTTTCTCTTCCTCCATCACTCTGCAGAGCAGGATTGCTGGAGGGGAAAATGTCCCAGCCCCATCAGGAGGGCTGAGAGCATCCATCCCCTTGCAGCAACAGCAGGGCTGTTGGAGCTGTTTTCTTCAGCAAGTGTTTGAAGCACCCACTGCTGGGATGTTATCCCAGGTTATTTGGGAGAAATTGGGAAGTGTCTGTCCTCAGGGTCCCCCTGGCATCCTTCCCATGAGCAGAGTCTCTTGTCCTGACCCCACAAGCTGTTCTGGTCCTGCTTTTTTGTGCTCTCCTGCTGTGCAGACCCAATAGGGATGAAACCAACCCCTTAATTCCCCCTTCCCTGAGCTCTCTCACAGCCCCAACACCCCCCTGCCTGGGGGCTGAGCAAGGGGGGCAAAGCTGGACCTTGTCCTGGAAGGAAATGTAGGGAAAAGGAGCTGTGGTGTTTGGGGTCACCTATCCGTGCCCTCAAACTGGGCCAGCTCTCCTCTGAGAGCCTCATTGCTGCTGCTGAGGACTTTTAGAAAGCTTTTTCCCAGCCAAGAAGAAAATGAAATCCATGCCTGGCTGCCCAGGGGGACAGAGCCCTCCCCAGTCCCAGGAAATGCAGAGCTGCTGGCACAGGTCAAGCAAAATGAGGAAATGGAATCATCTCCATTTTCAGCTTCGTTTTTCACCTTTTCTAAGCACCTTCCTTCAGCTCCTCAGCCCTGCCTGCCAGAAATTGGGCAATTCTAAAATCAGGGAATGGTTTGGGTTGGAAGGATCGTTTCCAAATCATCTGCTTCCATCCTCCCTGTCTCCCACCAAAGAAGAAACCAGAAGGAGGGAGATAAAACGACCACCTCAGCCCCAGCCTCGCTGCTGCTTGCCAGCTCAAGCCTGAAAAAAGGAAAAAGCTTTCTCCAAGGGCTCTGCAGGAATGGGAGCTGAGGAAAACTGAGGGATAAGACCCCCAGCTGTGTCCTGGCAAGCTGCAACCCAACCAGGTGTGTGGCAGGGGGGGTGCAGCCATGGCATGGGGCTCCCCAGGAATGATGCTGGTGTCTGGGGGTCCCATGAGGGCTCCAGGAGGAAGGGGCAGTGGGTCTTGGGGGGATGGGATGCTCAGGAGGACCTCTTTGCCCTGCTCTGGAAGGGTGGGGGGCATTGCCATGGTCCCTGGGGTTGGTGCTCACATCAAGGACATGGATGGGTTTGGTTCTCCTGGGACTGAGGCTGAATGAAGGCAAGGAGAACATTTCTGTTCCTTGAATCCACCTTCTGGGCTGTGAAATCCATCTCCTGTTAGACTCTGGAGCTGAAAAAAAAAAAACCCCAAAATTGCTATTCCTTCTTTCCACTGACCTGGAAACTCTTAAACATGTTCCTGTGGCCCAGGGGTCAGCAGTGGCACTGCCGGGGTCACCAGGCTGGGCTGGGTGAGGAGGGGGAACCAGCACACAGGACCCAAAGCTGGGGCAGGAGATGCCAAAAGGATGTGGTAGGAGAGCTGGATGTGCAGCAGCTCAGGTGCTCAGCAGCCCTTTGGCCACCTGCAGCCATGCTGGGGGTTGGACCTTGCTCCTCAGCCTGCCCAGAGCAGCTCTTCCCATTCCTGGCCTTCCAGAACAAATGGAAGAGAGGAAAACTGGTCACTTGGTGGGCAAACTGGTCACTGCTATCCCACCACCAGCTTGGGGAGATTGGCTTTTCCCCAAGGAAGGAGCAAAGATCCCTCGGAGATGCTCTCAGGAGCCCCAGAATTTCAGCAGGACTCTGGGGAACCTTTTCCTGTGCCAATCCCACCCAAAGCACAACTTGTGGATGCAGGGAAGGGGGTGGTGGTGTCTCCTGAATTCTGAGCTTCAGTTTGGCTCTAGGCAAAAAAAAAGGGATAAAATTCAGCCCAGGGGTGTCTGCCTGAGGGATTTCAGCAGAGGTGGATAGTGAGATCCAAATCCTTTGTCTGGAGCAATGGGAATGTTTGCAAGCTTCCAGCAAGGACATCTCTTATTTCTCCTTCTTTATTCTTATTTATTTATTGGCTCCTCTGCTGGGCTCACAGGTGCCTCAGAGGCTGTGGGGAAGCTTCTGAACCAGAGTCCTGCAGCCTGAAGTGCATAAAGAAGGGGGAGAGAGGGATGGATGGAGGGATGGATAAATGGAGGGATGGATGGAGGGATGGTGGGATGGATGGATGGAGGGATGGAGGGAGGGATGGATAAATGGAGGGATGGATGGAGGGATGGATGGGATGGAGGGATGGATGCATGGAGGGAGGGAGGGACAGATGGATAGATGGAGGGATGGAGGGAGGGAGGGATGGATGAATGGAGGGATGGATAAATGGATGGGTGGATGGTTGGTTGGATGGAGGGAGGGAGGGAAGGAGGGATAGATAGATGGATGAATGGAAGGATGGATAGAGGGATGGATGAGTGGATGGATAGATGGAAACCAGGCAGCTCCTTCATGGGATAAAACGAGCTGTGAGTTGGCCACAGCCCCTGGGGCTGAGCTGGGGTCCCACAGAAGCTCTGGCAGCTCCCTGTGCCCTCTGCTCCCTGGGGAGCTCTGGAATCATCCATGTGGGAAGCACGTGCCATGTCCTGGGCAAGGTGCTCTGCAGATGTCTGGGGTGGTCCCTGCAGTTTGTCCCTGCTGTCCTGGCTGATTTCCCCCCTTCTTTTCCCCCCCTTCTTTTCCCCCCTTCTTTTCCCCCCCTTCTTCTTCTTTCCCCCCTTCTTCTTCTTTCCCCCCTTCTTCTTCTTTCCCCCTTCCCCTTCTTCTTTCCCCCTTTCCCTTCTTCTTTCCCCCCTTCTTCTTCTTTCCCCCCTTCTTCTTCTTTCCCCCCTTCTTCTTCTTTCCCCCCTTCTTCTTCTTTCCCCCCTTCTTCTTCTTTCCCCCCTTCTTCTTCTTTCCCCCTTTCTTCTTCTTTCCCCCTTTCCCTTCTTCTTTCCCCCTTCCCCTTCTTCTTTCCCCCTTCCCCTTCTTCTTTCCCCCTTTCCCTTCTTCTTTCCCCCTTCCCCTTCTTCTTTCCCCCTTCCCCTTCTTCTTTCCCCCTTCTTGGGGTTTTGAGTCTGGAAACAAAACCCTCGGGGGTGTTGGTTGCCCACTGGCTGAATAGGAGCCAGCAATGTGCCAAGGTGGCCACCAGCATCCTGGCTTGGGTCAGCTGTAGTGTGGCCACCAGGAGCAGGGCAGGGAGCGTCTCCCTGCACTTCAGATCAGTTTTGGGGTCAGCTGGGGGCTCCTCAGGACAAAAAGGACTTTGGGAGGCTGGAGTGTGTCTAGAGAAGGGCAACAGAGCTGGGGAAGGGTCTGGATGGAGCCCAGGTCTGAGCAGGAGGAAGGAGGTGGGGATGGGTCCCTTCTCCCAGGAGGCCTCAAGTTGTGGCAGGGGAGGTTTAGGTTGGAGATTGGGAACAATTTCTCCCTGGAAAAGGGTTGTCAGGGATGGAATCCCCATCCCTTGGGGGTTTCAAGATGGAGATGTGGTGCTGAGGGCCATGGGGCAGAGCTGTTGGACCAGGTGATCCAAAAGGGCTTTTCCAAACGAAACCATTCTGGATCCCTATGAAACAACCCAGTCCCGGGATGCATCCCTTCCCTAGCTCCCGGTACCTTCCCGGTGCAAGCAACTCCCGACCCTGCCCTCCGCTGGGATAACGGGAGAGGCTCCCTGGTGCCCTTCGGACCGGTACCGGGAGCGGTTCTGCGGCTCCGTGGGTGGCGGGGCTGTGTCCATGGGTGCAGCGCGGAGTTCCTCCAGCAGAGGACACTTTCCTCCAGGCTTTGCGCAGCATCCCCGGGATTTGAGCTTCCCGGGACAGCCCGGAATGGGATGTCTGCTCCCGGTCCGGAGTTCGGCTCCTTCCTGGCTCTTCTCCATCTCACGGGAGGTTTGTGGGGACAGCCAGGGGGGAGCAGAGCAGCAGCACAGCTTGGGGCTTCCATCCCACCTCATCCCGGCACTGCTCGGGTCCATCGAATCCCAGACTGGTTTGGGCTGGGAGGGACCTTAAGGACCATCCAGTACCACCCCCCACCATGTCAGGGACACCTCCCACCAGCCCAGGATGCTCCAAGCTCCATCCAACCTTCAACACCTCCAGGGATGGGGCAGCCACAGCTTCTCTGGGAAACCTGGGCCAGGGGCTCAGCATCCTCCCAGCAAATATTTTTTTTTCCCTGATATTTAATGTTACAGAATCATCAAACTGGGTTGGAAGGGACCTTAAATATCAGGCTGTGGGATGCTGAGGACAGGGTGATGTTTCTGGTAGGAACTGGGACTGGGGGAGCTCCTGGGGGATTGAGCCCATCCAACACCAGCATTACCTTGGCTGGATCCTGATTTCCAGGAAAAGGGTCTCCAAGCCCCCCCTGTGTCCCTGGTCTCACCTGGCCCTGGGAACTGGTGCCCACAGAGCTGGAAAAAGATCTGGGTTTACTCTTGGGGGACCCTGAGACCTGCCCCATAGTGACCACTTTGGGATTCTGTGACCCTGTTTGGGGAATCCTGCAGGGAGAAGGTTGAGCTGATGCTGTGGGAGAAAGCAAAATCCCAGTCTTTCCAGCTCTTCCCTTCTCCTCTCCCATGTTTTCCTCATGCCAGAACGTTCACTGCTCAGGACCTGATCTCCTGTCCCTGGCTGCACTGCAATGGTCAGTCCAGAACTCTGAGTAATGTCCAAGTACTGCATCCTGGCACCGTTCTTTTTCTCCCCCCTTGCTGAAGTTTTATGGCATTTCATTTCACAGCAGCTTTCCTGCTGCCAGAACCTCGAGCCAACCTTTTACTTTAGCTGGATTAATTCTCCCAGGTCAGCCCTGCTTAGGTGGTGGTTTTTAATTTTAATTTTCCTGTCTCACTTCTGCAAATTCAGCCTTGATTTTCTTCCAGGCATTGACTGACTCAGGAATAGCATTTGGGAGAGGGATCTGCTTGGCCTGAGCAGCTCCCTGGCCAGGAGAGGAATGAAGCAGAAGGTCCTGGATGCAAACAAGTGGAAGAGAAGCCAGGAGGACTTTGCTTGGATAAGGGCAGCCTCGTGCCAAGGCTTTTGTCCTCAGATCCTGGGATGCTGCTTGTCTTGAAAGTAAGGAAAGTTCCTCATGATGCTTCATCCAGGACCAGCACTGGGATTTGGGAGCATCTCCCATGGGGTCTTCAGGACATCAGAGCTGTATGGGAGGACTTCTCAGGGCCTGAGAACAACCTGCAGGACAATGAAGGAATCCCAGAGCTTTTTCAGGATGAAGCAAGGGGATTTCCAGCCTTCTGCAGCTGGGGCCAACCCTGTTCTTGCTTCTCTTGTAGCTCCCAACCTCCCCGAGGCAGAGATCTCCTGCTGCCTCCAGAGGTACCCAGGGCACCCCTGGTTTCCAAAAGTGGATTTGTCTGCCTGAATCCTGCAGCCACAGCAAGGTAAGCTCCTTGTAACCAGTTCTGCTTGACCAGACTCTGAGCAAGCACTGGGCAAGTCTGAGATGTTAGGGATCAGGATCCCTGAGCTTTGAGTTGAACTAAAGCAGGAGCAAGGAGCCCAATGAACTTCCCTTCCCTTCCCCCCTCTCTCCAAGGCTTTAAAAAAGACTCCAAACTTCTGGCTCTCCACTATTTTTAATCAAGTTTTCATTTAGTTTTTACCTTCTTGACCATCTAGTAAAGAAAGGGGCTCAACCCCTGTGCTGCAGCATCTTGTTCCCCAGCTCTGGAAGTGGGTGAGGGGAGCCAGGAGCCCTTTTCTGAGTACAGCCACCTCCTCCAAGCCCCAAACTGCTTTATTTACCAGGATTTCCCTCCTGCCCACATCTCCACCCTTGCTGTGTCCCAGCAGAGCTCAGCCCCCCCTGGGAGATGCTGCTGGTGGGTGCCCCCCCCAGCAGTGAATGCACTCACCCAGTGCCCTTTTCTCCTGGGTGCACTGGGGCCACGGGGAGCTGCTTGGTTTTAAGCTCTTAACACTGAGCTCTTCACCCTGCCTGGCTGCTCAGTGAGGATTATGTGTCTGAACAAGCCCTCAGCTTGGGAGCAGCTGTTTTCCAGCTCTTGCCTAACAAAGAAAACTTTGATGAAGACAGGAAAAAGAACAGGACTTGGTTTCTCTGGACCAGCCAGCAGCTTGGGGCTCTTATCCCCCTCCCAGCCCTGCTCCTTGGATCATTCCCTCCTGGCTGCAAACATCACCCAGGACACCCCAGGCTGGGAAGAGCCCCCAGAGAGGTCCCATGGTGGGATGCTGCAGCATCACCTGCATTTTTTTCCCTGCCTGCAACCACCTTCTCCCCCAGATTATCTGCTAGAGGCTGTCACAGAGCTAAAAAAAACCCAGCCTGGCAGGGGCTGCAAGCTTTGGGGGAATGAAGGGGGTGGGTCCTTCCTTTCTCCTTGCTCAGACTTCATCCTTTAGTTGAAGCAAGCAATTTCCAGAATGCAGGGGAGTGGGGAGCAGGCAGGGCCTGAGCCAGCTGAGCCAAATGGATGAGGTGGCAATTCACTCCAGCACTTTGGTTAATTGAAAAGCTCAGCCCACTGCTGCCAAAGGGAGTCTGCAGAGAGTGGTTCCCCTGACAGGTTCTCAGTAAATGCCACAATCTCTGGAGCTCCAGTCCCCAGCCTTGCTCTCTTTGGCTCCTTGGCTCAGCTCCTGCTCCCTGCAGCAAGCTGAGGCACCTTGGCAAGAATCTTGCCTGGAGTCTTCTACTGCAGCCATCCTGTGGCTCTGCAACCACTCCAAAGGTTCTTATCCCACCCTGGGAGCTGCAGTTTTTGGGTGTGAAGAGATCTGGGAGCTGGATTGGGATAGGAGGTTGGAGGGGAAGGCATCTTTCTGGTTGAGGCTGTGCTCCAGATGTTCATCAAGGTTTTGGGCATCATCCTTGGTGCTGCTGGTGGCTCCTGGACCAGTCTGAGCACCCAACTGGGCTGGAGCTGCTGCAGGGAGCAGAGGTGGAGGGAAAGGTGTTCCAGGGACTCAAATCCTGCAGTGGGATGGGAGCTGCAATTGCTTTGGTCAGGCTGGATCAGGGGTCTGTGTCCCCCCCATCACTCCTCCTCCAGCCTGAGGATGCTGATTCTCCCTTTTTGCAACTCATTTTTCTCTCCTCCTCTTGCCCCTTTCTGATGACACCACCAGGTCTTTCATTTGGATTCAGCTTGTCCCACTGCATCCAGCAGATGAATCCAGGGAAAGGAGAATTCTGGAAAACCCACCCGGGGCCACTTGGCTGCCTTCCTCCATCCTCTTCCACCACGTTTCTGGGGACAGCAGGGCCCTCAGCTGGGAGTTTTTCTGGCAAATGCTCTCCAGAATTCAACACCTGGGGAAGGATTTTTCCCGGGATCCTGCTGATCCCATGGCCAGGAGGCCAACAGCAACCTCAGCTCTCCTGCTCCATCTCCCTCTGAGCTGAACCAGGAGGTGTCCACCTGGGCATGGAACCCTCATGGAACCCCCCCCATGACCTGCAGATCCCTGCTGGAGTGGCATTGGGGATGCTCCTCCATCCAGCAGCCAGGTCCAGGGAAAGGAAGATTCTGGTAACCCCATCCAGGGCCACCTGGCTGCTTTCCTCCATCCTCTTCCACCACGTTTCTGGGGACAGCAGGGCCCTCAGCTGGGAGTTTTCCTGGCAAATGCTCTCCAAGACTCAACACCTGGGCTGCAACATTCCTGGGGAAGGATTTTTCCCAGGATCCTGCTCATCCCATAGCCAGGAAGCCAACAGCAACCTCCTGCTCCATCTCCCTCTGAGCTGAACCAGGAGGTGTCCACCTGGGCATGGAACCCCCATGGACACCCCCCCTCCCATGACCTGCAGATCCCTGCTGGAGAAGGATGCTGAGAGGCACTGGGGATGCTTCTCCATCCAGCAGACAGGTCCAGGGAAAGGAAAATTCTGGAAACCCCATCCAGAGCCACTTGGGGAAGGATTTTTTCCCAGGATCCTGCTCATCCCATGGCCAGGAGGCCAAAAGCAACCTCAGCTCTCCCTCTAAGCTGAACCAGGAGGTGTTCACCCCCTCCCCCAGATCCCTGCTGGAGAAGGATGCTGAGTGGCACTGGAGATGCTTCTCCAGGTGACAGCCAAGTGCCAGGGGGACCAAAGCAGGACCCCCAGCTGCCCTCAGCAATCCAGAGACTTTATTCTCCCCAGTTTCCACCAGGAGAAGTTAAGACCAAGGGGCTGGCAAGGGAAGAGCAGGCAGCAAGAGGTTAACTCAGCCCAGGTCCCTTCTGGGGTGTGTGCAGAATAATGAATAAAAAGAGGGTTGGGGGATGCAGTGCAGGCAGCAACCCCCAGTGCTGGGGTTCTCCCAGCTTGGCACCCAGAGGATGAAATATCTCCTGGTCATTCTGTGTGTGTGTGCACTCAGAAATGGATTTTTTCAGCTAGAAGAAGAAATCTTTTCAGAGCTGATACTTTCAAAGTCTTTGGTGTTTTGTTTTTCTTTGTTTTGGGTTTTTTTTTTTTTCAATTCCCTTGCCCATGCTGATGGCAACAGCAGCTACAGCAACTGGTTTGGCTAAAATTCAACACCAAAGCTTCCATCTTCCTGAGACTTTGGTCCAATAAATCCTCCTTTTAACTATGAAATGGGTTTAAGAGAGTGTGAAGCCACAAGCAGGGAGGGCTGGGTCCTTCCCTGCCAGCCTGGGGGGCATTTCCAAGCCTGGGCACCACACAGACCTTTTGTCAGAGGAGCCCAGGAGAGGAGATGGGCAGCAGCTCCAGCAGCTTTGCAGGGGTTGCCAAGGGCCTTGGAGGAGAGGGCTAAAACCTTGGCTCCTCATTTCTTGGAGAAAAAAAAAAAAAAAAGAAAAGGAAGGGAGGGAGAAGGGAAGGAAAAAACCCTCTCCCTGCATGCCTGGAATCTTAATCTCTTCTCTTTCATCTCCAGTCCTGCTTCCCCTGGAAGGAGGGGTCCACCCAGGACCTGCCTCTCCCTCTGCTTTTTATGCTGGGCCCTGCTGGCATGAAACCATGGGATGGTTTGGGGTGGAAAAACCTTAAAACCATCAAACCACCCCCCCCAACCATGGGCAGGGACACCTCCCACCAGCCCAGGATGCTCCAAGGCCCATCCAAACTTCAACACCCCCAGGGATGGGGCAGCCACAGCTTCTGGGGGCACCCTGGGGCTCAGCATCCTCACCCCAAGGAATTTCTTTTCCCTGATATTTAATGCCATAGAATCATCAAACTGGGTTGGAAGGGACCTTAAAGATGAGGCTGGGGGATGGCAGGGTGGAGTTTCTGGGAGGAACTGGGGCTGCCCTGGCAGCTGGAGCTCCTGGGTTCTTGTTTTAAAAAGCAGAAGGAAGAAGGGACCTTTCTCTGAGAGGAGCTTTGGTGGGTTAAGAACACGGTGCTGTGTGTTACATGCAGCAAAAATTGGGTCAAACTGGAGCTGGGATGGAAGGCTGATCTCAGAGGGAGTCCCATCCTTCCAGTCACCTCCAGGCAGGGTGACAATCTGGGACAAACCAGACCTGAAAGAACCACCCCAATCCTCAGGATATTGGGGCAACCCAGGGAGCCCCATGGCAAGAGCAGAGCAGTGACCCAGTGATCCAGCTTCAGCTTCCCCCCCCAAAAAAAAAATAATTGGGTTTATGATGTCAAAAAAGGACTTGGAAAGCCAGGAAAGGCTCTGGGTGTTTCACCTGGAATATTCTTCACTGTCTCTTGTCTCTCTGCCCCATCACAGGGGTGACCACAGCCTCTGCATCCCTCCCTGAGCTTTGGAGAGCTGGAATTTCTGCTTTGTGGTAATGAAAAAAAAAAAAAAATAAAAAAAATGCTTGGGTTGCACTTTCTCTCCAGCTAATCCAATTTGTCTCCTTGCTCCTTTCAAATGCCTTTTAAAGATCCCCAGCAATGTATTCCAGAAATCCATTTGCTGAGATGCAGAGAAGGGAAGGGGCATTTTTATTTTACAGTTATTAGGCAGTGACAAGGTAAGTAACTTGGGGAAGATTGATCACCTAACGAAGCAGTTTTACTTTCTCAATTAATCCTGGCATGATTGTAATAAATCCAGGAGTGGGAGTAATTAGATGTGAGCAGACCTCACTTCCTTTGGCTGCTCCATGTCAGGGGTAATGGATAGAGACATCTTTCTCTTGGAAGTGGCCTAAGGAGACGTCCAGTGAGATGGGATTTCTGGAAAGAAAGATAGATGTCAGGGGCCAGCGTTTTGCTTTCTCCTCAATGGGGAACAGATTTCTGCTATCAATCCACATTAAGAAGGCTTCATGGCTACATAGAAATCCAGCAAGAGTCATTCAATTAGCCCCGTGCACTTTTTTTAGGATGGGATTTGATAATGGAGGATCATTTGCCCTCAAGTTCATGCTGGATTTTCTTTCTGCTTCTTTTTTTTTTTCTTTTTTTTTTTCCTTATTTATCTTTTTTTTGTCTTTTTATTTTCATTATAGGTGTCATTGTGGTTCACTGGATGCTTTTGCCTCCAAGCTGAGAGGTTGCTAGGTTAAATCCCCAAAAATGCTGGAGGTTCACGGCCACGGAAAAACCAGCAAGAAGGTACCTGGGTGGGTGGGTTTGCTCTGTCCTGATGCTCCATCCCTCTCTTTGCCCCTCTTTGCCCCTTCTACTGAGCAAGGGCTTGGGTTTGGGAATCCTGAAATCTGGGATCTCTGTGTGTGGGGGATGCAGGGCTGGAGCCAGAAGTGTTCATGGGAATAGATGCAGATCTCTCCTGGTGCTAAAGCTGAAGGTTTAGGAGCAAGCTGGCAAGGAAAAGCTTGGATCCTAGGAGCTCCTAAATCCTGGGGGAAAACTGAAAAACCCAGAAAATTCAGCTCTGAGGTTTCCAAGCCCTGGATAGAGACATCTTTCTCTTGGAAGTGGCCTAAGGAGACACAACAGTCAGATGGGATGTTGAGGGACATGGGGTGGCCCTGGCACTGCTGGAGCAACAATTGGACCTGATGCTCTGAGAGGGCTTTTCCAACCCAAAGGATCCAATGGAATCCATCTCTTGAGCCTTGCCAGGTCCCTGTTTGCCCCTCATTTTCCCCCAGTAAGGAAGGGGGATGTTATAGGGGGCTGTGAACAGGAAGGATGGGCTGGCAGGGAGCTGCTCCCCAGCCTCAGCCCCTCTCCCCCCGAGATCTCATGAGCAGATTTTACTTATTTGAAAAAATCATTAACCAGGCAATCAGCCTCCTAGATGGGGGATGATCCCAGGGGCAACTTGTTAGCAGCTGCTCTGGAGCTACATCAAGAGTCTTGGTGACACTACACAAAAGCCACTTGACAGTGTCACAGCCCAGCAAGAGGGATTAACTTGAAAGAGGAAAAAGGGGGAGAAAACACAAAAAACCCCCACATTAAAACATCTTTTGGAGCTTATCAGAGATAAGAGCAGCAAAACCAGCCAGGGGGGGTAGAAGCAAGTGAAGAAATCCAGGGATTTCTTCCTGCCCCAGCAGGAGGAAGGGGACATTTTCTCAGCCTTGGGACAATGAGCGTGGGGGCTCTGGGTGGCTCTGCCACAGGGTTCAGCCCAGGCTTTTTATTTGCTTTGAAGGCTTGGCCTGAAACCTGGTGGGTGGCAGAGCAGTGGGAATGAAGGGCTCAGCTCACAGCCCCCTGGATTTATTCCAAGGTGAGCAAAGGGAGGTGCTCATGGGGCCTGCTGTGACTTTGGGATACCCAACCCCCTGTACCTGGATGGGTCTGCAGGGATGGAGGGATGGAGAGAGGGAGGGAGGGAAGGAAGGATGGAGGGATGGATAGATGGAGGGATGGAGGGATGGATAGATGGAGGGATGGAGGGAGGGATGGATGGATGGATGGATGGATGGATGGATGGATGGATGGATGGAAGGATGGATGGATGGATGGATAGATGGATAGATGGAGGGATGGAGGGAGGGATGGATGGAGGGAGGGAGGGATGGATGGATGGAAGGATGGATGGAAGGATGGATGGATGGAGGGATGGATGGAGGAATGGATGGATGGAAGGATGGAGGGATGGACAGAGGAAGGGATGGATGGAGTGATGGAGGGATGGATGGATGGATGGATGGATGGATGGATGGAAGGATGGATGGAAGGATGGATGGAGGAATGGATGGATGGAAGGATGGAGGGATGGACAGAGGAAGGGATGGATGGAGTGATGGAGGGATGGAAGGATGGATGGATGGATGGATGGATGGATGGATGGATGGAAGGATGGAGGGATGGACAGAGGAAGGGATGGATGGAGTGATGGAGGGATGGATGGAGGGATGGAGAGATGGATGGATGGATGGATGGATGGATGGATGGAGAAAGCTCAAGTGTGAGACTTGTGAGAGCCTTGGCTGTGAGCTGGGATAACAAAGAGCTGAGAAGGGAAGTGCTCTGAGGTCAAATGGCAGAGAGATGCTGGTGTGAAAGTGCTGAGGGCAGCAGGAGTGGCTCTGCAGTCATTCCAAGCAAGGAATCAGAGACCTTCCCAGAGTTACTCAGCCCAGCCTAAAAGAAACTCATTTGCCTGGGCCATGAGTTGTTCAGATTGAGGGGAAAAAAAACAAAAAACCCTTCAAAGGATGGGGAAAAAAATATTGCAGTCCTGTAGTAAACAGGGGGGGGAAAGAGCCCTGGTCACTTGCAGTGTGTGAGGAGCATCTCTGGAGTATGCAAAGGGCTGGGACTCCAGCAGGTGTCTAAAGGTCCAAATTTTAGGTCCCTCCTGCCAGCCAACCTTGGAAATGCCAAACCAACACGTGCAGAAGTGTCAGGAAGCAAAGAGGGCAGAAATCCTTGGCTCTTTTCCAAAGCCTCTTGATTTTCTAAGGGCTGAGGGAGCTCCTTCCCTCCTCAGAGCAGTTCAGAGGCATTTGGGTTTTTTTTTTTTGGGAGTGCCAGGTTCACAATAGCTGCCTGGTACAGAGCCTGGACAAACCCCAGTGATTGATGATGGCTTTTTGTCAGCTTCACAATTTCTTTATTTGGTGCACTGATTTGCCAAAGAACTTTTCCCACACTTCTCTCCACTGCTTTGCTCCGTTTCTTTTATTGCCAGGGTGGAGCAGAGCAATTCCACTTGGGAATGTGCTGCTCCAATGCCACTTCCCAGCCCAGGTTTTCCTTAAGAGAGATGCTCGGGGTGACTTTTTGGTGCTGTCCTTTGGAAAAAACAAAACAAACAAAATAAAACCTGATTAACCCTGCCCATGGAAAGGAGAGCCAGGATCCTGGGAGCCTTGTGTGCCACCTCCCCTAGAAAGCCTCCAAAGCTGAGTAAATCCACCCAAAGTGACAGAAAAAGGGGGAAACTCAACAGGAAAGCCTGTGAAAACCACTTTTTCCTCTTCCCAGCTTTGAAAGCAGATGGCAGGGTGGGGCTGGAAGGGGAGAACTCACCAAAAGCAAATAGGAGAAACCCAGAGTAAATAATTCTTCCCTTCTCCCCTTCCCAAAGTGTGGGAGCAGAACGTGGCAGCTTCTCCCTGGGACTCAGGTGGCTTCTGGGATTTACAGCCGAGCAGGAAATGGGATGAAAATGAATAATTAAAAGGGCCAAAATCATCTGCCAGGCACAGCAATATTTTGTAGCTGCTTGCTCAGGTTTCTGAGAGCAGCAAAGTCAGAACAGAGCCCTTGGTGCTTTGCAGACCCTGCATTGCTCCTGCCTTGCAGGGATGGGCTCTGCCCACTGCAGCTCTTTGCCCCTCCATCCATTCTGGTGGGGTTTTGTGGTTGGCAGAGATAAAAAATCTGGATTTTGGGGTTTTTTTTAATGTCCTGTGGCACAGGGGGGACCTGGACTGCCGAGGGCAGGAGGGGAGCAGCTTCAGGCAGGTGAAGCCAGGTTTCCTGATGAGCTGGGGATGCTCTAGGCCACTTGCTTCTGAAATTCATCTCCCTGAAGTCCTGGCTGGGGTGATTGAACACTGAACTCTTGGGAACAGGCAGCCTTCCTCTCTGGATGAACTGGGAATTCGTTTTTATGGGACAGAAATCCAAGCTTTGAGCAGAAGGGGAGCTGGGAGAGGGGGTGGGAATTACAGGAAGAGTCTTGAGACCAAAGTCACAGTGGAAATGCCAAGGGCATGGTTTAAGGAGAATATCTAAGGTATGCCCTCCCTGTAAAACCCTCAGCAGTGGAGATATCTCCAGAGAGATTTATGCAGTCTCTGGTATTTTGTCCTCTTCAGGGTGGAAGGGAGGCTGGGACAGCATCTGAACACTCAGTGAGATTCATTTATTCCTGTCTTGTAGTTAAATTCTGTTTATGTTCCAGGAGAAAAGGAAAAAAAAAAAAAAAGACTGGCACATACAGAGTGGCAGGGGGAAAACAGAGCAAATAACCCAAATGGAACTGCTCAAATCCTGGGGGACAAATGGGGTGGGTGGAGGGACGGAGGGAGAGAGGGAGGGAGGGAGGGATGGAGGGAGGGATGGATGGATGGAGGGTGGGATGGATGAATGGAGGGAGGGATGGATGGATGAGTGGATGGATGGATGGAGGGATGGATGGATGAGTGGATGGATGAGTGGATGGATGGATGATGGATGGATGGATGGATGGATGGATGGATGGATGAAGAGCCTTCCAAGGCAGGCTGCTGCTAGGCAGTGGGACAGGTTCCTCAGACATGGGCCACATCACCTCCCCCAGGCTGTGGTTAAACTTCACCTGGTGATCAGGGGCCCTGGGTCACCAACGTGTCTTGTTTAGGGCCATCAAGTAAAACAGCCTTGTAAAACCCCTCTGGGGGATGGAGAGGGGGGTGGGGGCTGGCTAATTTATGGAAGGGGGGAAACAATATCCCTCCCCTGGTGCCACTTAACTTTTCATTTTATATCTGCAGTAATTGCACGTGACATCTGGAAAAATTGCCATCAGGTCCCTGGAGAAAGCCAGGGCAGGAGGTCACAGTGCTCCCGGGGCAGCCACAGCCCATTCCAGGGGGGGTTTTGCCATCGCCATCATCTCCTGGGCACTGGGGATGGAGCAGAACACAGAACTGGGAAGGGGGGAGGGAGGCAAAGTGGGAGAGGGTCAGCCCCAGCCTCAGTTTCCCCATGGATAACAACGGGGAGCATCCCAGGGGTGATGCTGAGAGGGAAGTGCTGGGGTCTGATCCCTCCTCCAGCTGCCCCGGGGGTTGGGACTTTGGGCTCAGGGCCCCTGGGGAAGGGTTGGAGAGGTCCGGATGGGGCTGGGGAACCCCGGGACTGGGATAGAGGGGTCCGGACAAGGCTGGGGGACCCCGGGGAAGGGTCTGAGGGGGTCCAGATAGGGCTGGAGGAGTCAGAGCTGGGGGGTCCGGACAAGGCTGGAGGGGCCAGGGTTGGGGGGGTTCGGACAGGGATGGGGGAGTCTGGGCAACGCTGGGGGGTTTGGACAAGGCTTGAGGGGTCCGGGTCAGGACTGGAGGGTCCGGACAAGGCTGGGGGGGTCCAGACAGGGCTGGGGGAGTCAGGGCTGGGGGGGTCAGGGCCGGGGAGATCCTGACAAGTCTGAAGGGGGCAGGGCTGAGGGAGGTCCGGACAAGGCTGTGGGGGTCCGGTGCAGGGCTGGAGGACCTGGGGACAGGGCAGGGAGAGGCTGGCGCTGGCTCAGCCGTCCCTACACCTTTAAAAGTCTCCTCACGTTGGCGCGCTGATTATCCATTAACCCGATGCGAGGTCCCTTTCCTGGGGGGGGCGTGCTGGGCAGCTCTGCCAGCAGAACCAGCAGCCGGGCTGGCTGCCTCGCTGCCTCCCTCCTCCTCCTCTTTTTTCCCCCCCCCCTTTCTCCCTCCTTATCAGCAATTCAGATTCCATGCAAATCTCCGGGCTTTCTTACAGGGACGAGGCAGAGGACCCAGAGCTTCTCCGCGGCCGAGAGATATCTCCACCTCCTCCTCCTCCTCCTCCTCTTGGGATTTTCCTCCTTTTCCCCTCCCCGCCTCCCTCCCTCTCTTTCTTTCCTCCTTTTCACCTCCTGGAACAAAAGTAGCCCTTCTCTCTGCGCCTGCGAGCGGGCTGGCTTTGTCTGTCCGCTTGCCCGGGGGCTAAGGAGCCCGGTTTGGGGGGGGGGGGGGGGGGGGGGGGGCTGGCTATGGGAAGGCGAACGAGTGGTCAGCGGGGGCTACTAGCCCTCCTGGGGCTGACGGTGGCCCTGGCTGGCTGCGGGGCGACCTGCCCCGAGCGGGAGCTGGAGAGGAGGGAGGAAGAGGCCAACGTGGTGTTGACGGGGACGGTGGAGGAGATCATGAACGTGGACCCGGTGCACCACACCTACTCCTGCAAGGTAAGAGGAGGAGGAGGAGGAGGAGGGAGAGGGGGGATTATTATTTTTTTTTGGGGGGGGGGACACCTCCCTCCCCCCTTCCCCAGGCGCCTTGTGGGTCGGGCGCATGTGGTTTTTATTGTAGGCGCTGGAGCTTTGGTGTGTAATTATGTATTTTTAGCCTGCGGAGTGTCTCTGTCTCGGGCTGGAGCTCCCCGAGCTGCGGGCAGGGGAATCTCTCAAGGTTGCTTTTTATGGGCATTTCCCTCTTTTCCATCCTGCCGAGCTGACTCCCAACTTTTCTGCTCGGGCGAGGTTTGGGTGCTCGGAGCTTTCGGCGCAGCTCCCCTGTTTACTTTAGCAGCATCTTGAGTTCCTTCGGCTCAAGCTATTGTTTAACTACGACTCTAGCCTCTGGCTATGGTTTTTTTTTTTTCCCTTCTTCTCCCCCCCCTCCCTCCCCTAAGCTGAGAGACGGTAAAGTACTGAGCAACCTGAAATACCATCCGCCTGCTTCTCAGCAAACGTGTTGGAGGGCTTAACCCTTCCCGGGGCAGGAATCCGGCTTGCGAGGACATGCAGCTACATCTCCTGCTCCTTCCCTTCCCCAAACCCTCTCCTGCCCAGCCTGAAAAAGTAACTGCGGTTCCTGGCTGTGGTTAATGCCGAGCAGGGCCCGGGGCGATGCGCAGCGATGGGTGGGAGAGGTCTGGAGGTGATGAACTTCATCCCGAGGGTGATGCCCTCCCCTCTGGAGCATCTTTGTGTCCAGTTCTGGGCCCCTCAGCTCAGGAAGGAGATTGAGGTGCTGGAGCAGGTCCAGAGAAGGGCAAGGAGGCTGTGAAGGGATCCAGCACAAGTCCTGTGAAGAAGGGCTGAGGGAGCTGGGGGTGTTGAGGCTGGAGAAGAGGAGGCTCAGGGGAGACCTCATCACTCTCTACAGCTCCCTGAAAGGAGGTTGGAGCCAGGGGGGGGTTGGGCTCTTTTCCCAGGCAACTCTCAGCAAGACAAGAGGGCAGGGTCTCAAGTTGTGCCAGGGGAGGTTTAGGTTGGAGATGAGAAAGAATTTCTTTCTGGAGAGGGTGATCAGGCATTGGAATGGGCTGCCCAGGGAAGTAGTGGATTCTCCGTGTCTGGAGAGATTTCCAAAGAGCCTGGATGTGGCACTGAGTGCCATGGGCTGGGAACTGCAGTGGGAGTGGATCAAGGGTTGGACTTGATGATCTCTGAGGTGCCTTCCAACCCAGCCCATCCTATGATCCTATGATTCCATGATCTTTCAGCTCACTGATGAGTTTCAGCAGGCTTCTTGCCTCTTGAGTCCCCTCTGCTCAGCCTGTGTGTGCCCTGCTCCTGGGAATCCGGCTCCCAGAGCCTCTGTGTGTTTGGAAGTGTCTGGCACATCCTGGGTGCTGGGGGGGAAATGGAAGGGATGGTGCCAGCAGCCCTGTGGCAGCTCGGGGGCCACCTGAGGCTGGGCCAGTGGTGGCCACACAAGGAGCTGGGAGGCAGAAATGCCCAGCTGAGGAAGGAGGCTCCTAAAATCCTTCATCTTGCTGCATCAGGGCTCTCCTGTGATGGGGAAGATGCTGGCTCAGCAGCTCTGCCTTGGGGAGGGGACAGTCGGGTCCAAGGAGGAGCAGCCAGGGAGGAACCTGGTCTGCAGGAGGTGGCTTTATTTGAAAGGGGGTTTGCAGTGCTGGGCTTGGGAGGAGAGATTCTCACCCACCTTGCCCTGAGCCAAAATCCCAAAAAAAGCTGTGGAGAAGGTTTAGGCTGCTAGTTCTGGAGTTACCAGTGGGATTTTCCCCAGTTATTAGTGTCAGAACCTCAGAACCTGCTGGAGTTCTCTAACAGAAAGTGAAAGGAGGAAGAAAACCTTCTCTTCCCCTGGCTGGAAGTGCCAGGACTGGCACTGTCTCCTGTCCTGGGTGTGCTGTGACATTCAGAAATCCCCTTAGAGCTGAGGTTTCTCAGTCCCTTTCCCAACACTTTGCTCTTTGCCCTGTAATTTTTAATGGAATGTTCAGAGCGTGTTTGCAGGAGGAGGGGGGGGTGGGAAAGCTTTGAAGTGGGATGTCTTCAGGACCTGAACCCTGATAAATCTCTCCTAACTGTGACTTAGCAGAGTGTCATGCTCACCACTTGTGCAAATGCAGAGCTTTGCAGCAGCTGTTGGCTGGTTTCAGGCCTCAGAGCTCTCCCAAGCACTGAAATGGCTGTGGTTCTGCTGATGCTGAGCTGCAGGCTTTACCAGCCTCCTGTTTTCCCTTTGCTTTGGGTTTTTACCAAGCACTCAGATTGCAAAATTTTGCCAATGGATGCAAAACTCCTGGGAGTTCTGGCCTGGAAGCTGAGCACCCTGCAGCACCCACCCTGGGGCTCTGCAGAGCTGAGGTGCAGGAGGCTGAGAGAGCACCCTGGGTCCTTCTGCTGTCACATCCAGAACAATTCCTCAGGCCCTGGGGTTACCTCCAAATACCACAGTTATCTCTCGACAGGTCTTTTTGTTCTTTATCTTGAAGAGGAAAGGCAAGGGTGGTTGGAGCTCCACACCCAGAATGGTGTTATTGGTGCTGGGTGGTCTGCAAGGGGCTGAGGAGCTGCCAGGGCTGGATTGTTTTGGGGTGTTCAGCTCTCAGCCCTCCCTCCCAGCTGAAACCTTGGATAGATGAAGATAAGCTCTGAAGAAATGTGAAGTTAAAGCCAGGTAAACACCTTTAAAGATCTCCCAGGGGAGGAGATGAATGGGGAGGAAGAGACTGAGAGGGCTCCCAAAATTCAGCTGCCTGCTGTGGAACTTCACCCAGGGGTCTGGCATGGGGATGCTGGGCCTGTTTTTCTGTCCAAGTCTGCTCATCTTGCTCCCATCCTGGGTGCTGCCATCATCCCTTCCTGCTCCCATCCTGGGTGCTGTCATTGTCCCTTCCTGCTCCCATCCTGGGTGCTGGCATTATCCCTGCCTGCTCCTCTGCTGTCCCCCCCCCAGGCTACCCCCCTGTTGATGAAGGCAACTCCTATTTATAATCCCCATGCAGGTTCTATATGTGCTGTAGGAAGTGTTGGAAAGGATGTGGATCCTGTTGCCAACAATGGAGCCTGTATTTTGGGGGATCACAGGGGCTGCTCTCCAGCTGGGACTGGATGTGGGAGCTGCTGGGGGTCCGAGCTCTGTTGAGCTTCTGCAGAGAGGGACAGGAAAAGGGGAGAGGGGACAATGTGGGGTTGGAAGGGAAAATATTTGGCTGTGGCTGCTGCTCCCCAGTGCTTTTCAGCTCCTAATGACCCTTTTCTAGGCAGGGGGACAGAGATTCCAACTTTTCTCCCCTTCCCTGCCAAGCCCCAGGTGTTTCTCAAAGCCCCTTTACAGGTGGGATGAGTCCATTCCTGGCACCTAGGGAAAACCTTGGACTCTTTGCTTTTGTCCTGCACTTACAATACACCTTGGCAGGGATTTGCTTAAATAAAGTCTTCACTGTTCTTACTCTGCCTCCCTGGAGCTGTTGGGAGCCTTGTAAAACACCCTTAATCCAGTGTTTTATGTGCTCACTGGAGAGAATGAGCCTGCTAAAAGGAAGGACCTCCTGGAACTGGGTTCCAGCTCGGGGTTTTTTTCATTTTTCTTTTTCACTCAGCTCCTTTTTCTTCTCCCCCCCCTTCTCCTCCCTCCTTCTTCTTGCCGTAGCCAGTGAGTCACCGGTGACAAAGTCTTAATTGTGGGTGATGATAAATGGGATGCCCTGCAGGTAATTGCTGGGGCTTTGCTGCCTGCACATCCATTCATTAGAGAGGACAAGGGTGGGGAGAAAGGCTGCCTGGCCTCTGATGCTGCTGCTGAGTGCTGTGGCCTGGCTCTGGGGTGGATGACTGGAGCTGCCGTGCTAATTAACTCCAATTACCATCTGGTTCAAAAGAAGGGGAGGGGGGGGGGGTGAGGGTTCAGCCTTTTTTCCCCTTTAGACCCAGCTCTGCAAGTGTCCCACTGCTGATTCCCAGAACAAGCCATTTTATTTTTATTTTTATTTTTATTTTTATTTTTATTTTTATTTTTATTTTTATTTTTATTTTTATTTTTATTTTTATTTTTTTTCCTCTTTTGATATTGCTGTTTGGTTGGGTTGATTTTTGTTTTGTGTTTTTCTTTTTTTATTTTTTTTTATGCCCTGGTTCCTTCTGCTCCTCATCCCTTTGCAGCCAGCACCTGCCCTGAGGGCTGCTGCTTCTTCTTCTTCTGGAGGAGGAGGAGGAGGAGGAGGTGGGGCTGGAGGAAGGTGTTTTAACTTGACTGTGGGGAGAAGCACAACCACAGGGAGTTTCTCCTGGAGGACCAGCTGGTGCCAGCTGAAGGAGCAGGAGGCAGCACTGGGCAAGCTGTGCTCCTTAGCACTCAGCCTCCTCAGACCCACCTGAGGTGCCATGTGCTCCCAGATGGGCTTTTTTTTAATTATTATTTTTTTTTTTTTTTGGTGGCACCACCTGCAGGTGGTGGAGCAGATGTCCCTGTGGCAATAGAGCTGGGATGCCAGCAGGATGAGAGCTGCCTGTCCATCTGAAGCTCCCTCTGCTTGCTGGGTGACTGCCATCCCTCCCTAGAAAAGAGCTGGGGGCTGCCAGAGCTGGGTGCAACCAGGTTTTGAAGGCATCTCAGCTCCTTTTCCTCCTCTGCAAGGAGGGGATGGTGACCTGGGAACAAATCCTTGCTTATCCTCTGGTCACTGGCATCACTCAGGGGAGCTGACTCCATCCTTGCTGGGAGGAGGATGAGGAGGGGAGCAGATGGGTTTAGGTGACCTCTCCACATCTGGGGAAACTGAGGCATGTGGGGCTTTTCCAGAGGAGCTGTCACAGGGGTCTTTACACCTGGGGTGGGATTTGTCACTGGCATTGCCCAGCAGCAGCCTCAGGGGAGCTGATTCCTTCCTTGCTGGGAGGAGGATGAGAAGGGGAGCAGATGGTTTTTAGGTGACCTCTCCCCATCTGGGGAAACTGAGGCACGTGGGGCTTCTCCAGAGGAGCTGTCACAGGGGTCTTTACACCTGGGGTGGGTTTGTCACTGGCATCACTCAGCAGCAGCCTCAGGGGAGCTGCTGGGAGCTGCTTCCTTGCTGGGAGGAGGATGAGGATGGGAGCAGATGGGTTTGATGGTTTTTAGGTGACCTCTCCACATCTGGGGAAACTGAGGCACATGGGGCTCCAGAGGAGCTGTCACAGGGGTCTTTACACCTGGGGTGGGATTTGTCACTGGCATTGCCCAGCAGCAGCCTCAGGGGAGCTGATTCCTTGCTGGGAGGAGGATGAGAAGGGGAGCAGATGGTTTTTAGGTGACCTCTCCCCATCTGGGGAAACTGAGGCACATGGGGCTTCTCCAGAGGAGCTATCACAGGGGTCTTTACACCTGGGGTGGGTTTGTCACTGGCATCACTCAGCAGCAGCCTCAGGGGAGCTGCTGGGAGCTGCTTCCTTGCTGGGAGGAGGATGAGGATGGGAGCAGATGGGTTTGATGGTTTTTAGGTGACCTCTCCACATCTGGGGAAACTGAGGCACATGGGGCTCCAGAGGAGCTGTCACAGGGGTCTTTACACCTGAGGTGGGTTTGGATCTCAGGTGTGCAGGAGAACTGGGCTCACCTTAGGAATAGAGAGTGGGTGCTGTTGGATCTGCTGGAGCTGGGTCCTCCTGCAAGGCAGGCAGGTATTGCACCTTCAGGGGGGGGTGGATTGGGAAGGGCTGAGAATAAAATAACATCCCTCAGCTGGGTTCTGAACCTTCAACTCTACCTGTGGAGCAGAGGACAGCAGCACCATCTTCATTCCTTTCTGTGCTGAGCAGGAGGATTCCCCAAATTGCCCTCAAAGGGCACCAAAATACCCTGAAAGCAATAAAAAAAAACCTCAAACTCATCCCTGAAAAGGCCCCAAATGACCCAAAACTGCTCCAAAAGTTTCCCCCCCCTGCCTGCTTGTTCCTGCAGGGGTGGCAAGGGCTCTGCTCCCTTGTCCCATCATCTCCCCCCCTGCTCCTCTTCCTGGCAGGGACAGTCTGTGGGGTGAGCAGAACAAGTTCAGCCCCAGAATATGGTGAAACTTGGAGTCTTTTGTTTAGGACAGAACCTGGAGAGCTCAGGGCAGGTTGAGCAGATGGGTTTGGATGTTCTTTAGGCTCCTTGGCCCAAGGGTTTGTCCTCGGAAAGGTTTGGAGGATGGACTGAGCTCTGCTGGGAAGGTCTCAGCATCCTCAGCTCCTCCTGGGCACCTTGTGATAAAAATGAACCAGGCCAGAAGGTGCTGGAAATCCACCTTCCTCCCTCTTTTTCTTCCTCCAAGGTGAGAGGAAGACTGGGAGAAGCTGGGAAGAGGTTTGGAGATTGGACTGAGCTCTGCTAGGAAGGTCTCAGCATCCTCAACTCCTCCTGGGCACCTTGTGGTAGATAAAAATGAACCAGGGCAGAAGGTGCTGGGAAATGCTCTCAATCCCATCACCTTCCTCCCTCTTTTTCTTCCTCCAAAGTGAGAGGAAGACTGGGAGAAGCTGGGAAGAGGTTTGGAAGGATGAGAGGAAGCTGGGAGAGGCTTGGAGGATGGAATGAGCTCTGCTGGGAAAGTCTCAGCATCCTCAACTCCTCCTGCCCACCTTGTGATAAAAATGAAATGAAATGCTCTCAATCCCAGCACCTTCTTCCCTCTTTTTCTTCCTCCAAAGTGAGAGGAAGACTGGGAGAAGCTGGGAAGAGGTTTGGAGGATGGACAGAGCTCTACTGGGAAGGTCTCAGCATCCTCAACTCCTCCTGCCCACCTTGTGATAGATAAAAATGAACCAGGGCAGAAGGTGCTGGAAATGCTCTCAATCCCATCACCTTCCTCCCTCTTTTTCTTCCTCCAAAGTGAGAGGAAGACTGGGAGAAGCTGGGAAGAGGTTTGGAGGATGGACTGAGCTCTACTGGGAAGGTCTCAGCATCCTCAACTGTGATAGATAGATAATAGATAAAAATGAACCAGGGCAGAAGGTGCTGGAAATGCTCTCAATCCCATCACCTTCCTCCCTCTCTCTTTTTCTTCCTCCAAGGTGAGAGTCTGGAGGTACCTGAAAGGCAAAGACATTGTCACCCATGAGATCCTCCTGGATGGTGGCAACAAGGTGGTGATCGGTGGCTTTGGGGACCCTTTAATCTGTGACAACCAAGTCTCCACGGGGGACACCAGGATTTTCTTTGTCAACCCTGCCCCCCAGTACCTGTGGCCAGCACACCGGAACGAGCTGATGCTCAACTCCAGCCTGATGAGGATAACCCTGAGGAACCTGGAGGAGGTGGAGCACTGTGTGGAAGGTGAGCTTGGAGCCTGGATGCTCCCAGCACTTGGATCTGGTCTGCTGGGGACACTTTTGGGGGAGTGGAGTCACCATCCCTGGAGGTATTTAGAAAGAAAGCAGTTTGGACCTGGTCCTGCAGGATGTGGGTGAGGAGGTGACTGTGGTGTTAATCAAAGGTTGGGCTGGGTGCTCTTGGAGGCCTCTCCCAACCTAAATGTTGATTCTGTTATTTGTCCCTCTCTGCTTGCCAGTGGTTGGTTGGCCCAGGACCCAATGGGTCAGTCCTGCTGCTCTTGGTTGCTCGGTGTGACACGGGGACAGTGCCCAACCTTGACCTGGCTGTGGGAGGCAGTGGTTGCAAGAGGCAAAGGGATGGATTTTTAGGGTGCTTTTGCTCCAGATCTGCTGCTGGTCCTCAGTTCTCCTCAGTTATGGGCCTGATGTGGGGGGAGAATGTCCCCAGTGCAAGCCCTGCCCTGCTGGGAGTCTGTGGCAGAGATTTTTGGCAGGGATTTGAGGCTCCTGAAGGTTTAGGGCTGACAGGTTCATGTCCTTCATGGCACTCACCCCAAATCCCACCTCCCCTTGGAGCTTCCTTCTTTCTCCATCAGCTTTCTGAAGGCTTGGGGGTAAAGCTTTCTGCTCCAAGGTTCATCTGAGCACATGGGTGATTTTGGGGGTGTGTGAGCTGTGCTTCTGCAAGGTGGTGGTGAAACCCCCTATGCCCCTTGCACATTGATTTGCACGCTGGTGTCTGCAGGGGTTGTGGTGTGGGGCTGTGTCCACCTGAGCCAGGTGACAGCATGGGGACACAGGAGCTGGGCTGTAGCCCCTGAGAGGACAGGGTGAGGGGTGCTTCCAGGTCTGTAGAAGGGGGTGGGTGGGTTACCAGGGCTGCTGGGGGTGTAACAGCAGTTTTGGGAAGAGCTGGGTGGGAGGCAGCCCGTGGATGCTCTTCCGTGGGCTCTTAGATTTCCAGGTGTGACCTCTACATCTGGAGTGGTTTGACCCTTTTGCTACCCCTTGTCCAACCACCTCGAGGATATCTTTCTGTAACAACCCACTGGGGGCTTTGGGCTTCTCTCTTTCCCCCCCCTTTTTTTTTTTTTTTGTCCCCAAAGTGCCCCCCAAGGCCTTTGCTGGGCTCTGAGCCTGCGTCCTGGGAGCAGATGAGTAAACATGGGAAGGAATGCAGGGATTCTGCCTGGACAACAAACAAACTGGCAGCTTGGCTGCCTCCTCCCCCTTGGATGTGTAGAGCAGAGGCTGTGACCCCTTTTTCCAGCTGGGAAGGGAAGAGAGGGAAATGATCCAGCTAGGAGGGGGTTGGGAGGGAGCTCTCTGCTCCCAGGAGGCACCTGTCTGGAGTGGGGTTTTCTGCCTTGGATTGCTGTATCCCACCTTGCACGTGAAGGGGGAGAGGAGGAAGAGGAGGCTGGGTCTGTGGGGCTGGTTTTTGTGACACCCAAAGAGCCCTCTGGAAGAATTCTGACTTCACTCCATCCTCTTGGGTGCCCTCCTAATGCACCCCTTTGCTGGGAGCTGGGTGGTGAAGGAAATCACCCCTGGGAGATGAGGAAAGATCTAGTTTTCCCCCCCAAGTTCTAGATTCCCTGGATATATATATATTTTTTTTTTTTTTCACTAGGACTTATTCCTGCTGGTGGATGGGGAAGATTCAAAGCTGTGGTGCTGGGTCCCTTTGGTGGCCTGGACTGGTTTTCCCCCAAGTTCTAGATTCCCTGGATATATATATATATATATATTATTTTTTTTTCACTTGGGCTTATTCCTGTTGGTGGGTGAGGAAGGTTCAAAGCTGTGGTGCTGGGTCCCCTTGGTGGCCTGGACTGGTTTTTCCCCCAAATTCTAGATTTCCTGGATATATATATGTTTGTTTTTTTTTTTTCACTAGGGTTTATTACTGCTGGTGGATGGGGAAGGTTCAAAGCTGTGGTGCTGGGTCCCCTTGGTGGCCTGGACTGGTTTTCCCCCAAGTTCTAGATTCCCTGGATATATATATTTTTTTTTTTTTTTTTTTCACTTGGGCTTATTCCTGTTGGTGGGTGAGGAAGGTTCAAAGCTGTGGTGCTGGGTCCCTTTGGTGGCCTGGACTGGTTTTCCCCCAGAATTCTAGATTCCCTGGATATATATATAGATATATATTTTATTTTTTTTCACTAGGACCTATTCCTGTTGGTGGGTGAGGAAGGTTCAAAGCTGTGATACTGGGTCCCTTTGGTGGCCTGGACTGGTTTTCCCCCAAGTTCTAGATTCCCTGGATATATATATAGATATATATTTTTTTTTATTTATTTATTTATTTTCACTTGGACTTACTCCTCTTGGTGGGTGAGGAAGGTTCAAAACTGTGGTCCTGGGTCCCTTTGGTGGCTTGGACTGGGACCAGTTGTGCTCAAGGGACACATCCTGGCCTGGAAGAGCTTTTTTTTGAGGTTGAGGTGATGGCTCTTGGGACAGGATGGAAAAATCAGACATGAGAACCTGCTCCTGCCACCATGGGAAGCATTTCTGAAGCTGAGGATTTAGCTCCAGGATTCATTTCCCATCAGCTCCCCCCATCCCCCCTGCAGGAAGGTTCAAAGCAAAGCTGCCTCAGTTTTGCACGTGGAGTTTAAAAACAAATCTTTGGAGGAAAGAATTGGAAGAATGGTGGCAGCTGAGTGGGAAAAAACCATCAGTGTTTGGAGTATCCTCATCTCCTGTGGCTTGGAAAAATCCTAGACATCAAAATCTTCCCTGTCCTAAGAGGGGAATTCAAAGCAGGGCATCTCTGGGGAGCAGTGTTTGGATTTTATTTAGTTTTAATAAAACTTGTGCAGGGCTCTGGGGCTTGGAGAGGAGGCTGGGACCTGAGCAAAGGGAAATGTTGGCTCTGCCAGGGAATTCATGGCCAGGGAGCTGACCCTGAGCAGCACCCAGACCTGTGCAGTGGTTTTCTTCCTGCTTTCTGTGGCATCTGGATGAGATTTCCAGGGAGGGAATGAACCTGGTAAAGCCCAACATGAATCCAGGGAGTTCATGGGCAGGTGTTGGAGAGAGCATCCTTCCAGAGGGAGCATCCTGGGAGAGCTTTGGAGCATCAAGGAGACCTTTTTCTGGAGCTGAGCAGCTGATGGATCCTTCCCAGAGATCCTTCCCCTCTGGATGTGCCAGATTTTTGGCTTTGACCTCAAGGACTCTTGGAGGAAATCCCATTTTTGGAGTGTGTGGTGTGGGAGGGGCTGGGAGTTGGCTCCAGACTCAGCTGTCTGGGTGGAAGGAAGTTGGAATTAAAGCTTTGGGAGGACTTTTGGTTCATGAGAGAACCCAGAGCTTCTTTTACACAGAACTGGGGCATGAGTTGCAACCACCCCAGCCCAGGCTGGCTTGGGAGATGGGTCTGGATTTGGAACCTCCAGGGAAAAACCATCTCCCTTGGCTTGAGGGTGAAACCTGGGAGTTTGGGGTACAAAAAGCACCCCCAGAAGTTCCTGCTGGTGGGTTGAAGCTTCCTCCCAAAAGCAGCACATCCCAGGTATCTTGAAGAAGTTTGTGGTCTCACAGCTGCTCAGGAGATGTGGAAATTGGGATGATGAACCCTTGGGAAGGGGTTGGGGAGCATTTTGGGGAAGCTCTCCTTGTCCTGGGGCCGTGTGTGGGTGCTGCTGTGTGTCCTGGGTGGGGATGGCTCTGGCTGGCAGTCAGCATGATGCTCCAGATGCTCCAGATGTTGGGAAATGGCACTTGTTGTCACTTGGCTCTTTGGGAAGTCCTGATTCCAGCCAACCCCCAGCTCTTCCTCTGACTTTTCTGCTTTTTGCCAACCCTGGTGAGCACTCCCATGGGAGAGCTGCACCCAGACCTGCAGCTCCCCCGTGCTTCACCCAGGAAGATAATGTGGGGCACCCAGGGAGATAATGGGGGTTTTTTTGTTTGTTTTTTCCTCCTTCTTTGATACTTTCTTGCCCTGCTCTGCCTTCCCCTGCATGCTCTGGTTCCCTGTGGCTCTGCAGACACCCCCATGCTCCCAGCACCCACTTTTTGCTGCTTTGCCAGCATCTCCCTTTCCCACTCATCCATTCATTCCATTTGTTTCCTCCTCTTCACTTCCCTTCTTTTTCTTTTTTTCTTCTTTTTTTTTGAGGTCTTTTCCTCCACACAATTGAGATTTTTTTGTTTCTTTGTTTTTCCAAAACCTCCAGCCCATCCCAAATGTTCTTTTCCAGCTCCTTGCATGAGGGACAGTGGCTCCTCTGGACCAGGGATTTGGTGGCAGGGATTGTGGTCACTTCCCATGCTTTTCCTTCCATTTCTTTTTAACTCATCCCAGGGGTTTCTCTGTGCTTCAAAGGGGCTGGAAAAGGGTCAGTGTGTGGGTTTTTTCTTAAAGAAGCTTGGTTGTGGTTTGGTTTTTTTTTTTCCCCTCTTCTTGGCTGTGTTTTGGATTGATGCTAAGGAGAGGAGCATCAACACCTCTGTCTCAGGAGAGGGAGAGTTGGGCCAGGAGCCTGAAAAAGAATGGAAAGAGAGGAGAAAATCCAGAGCCTGGTAGGGAGGGAGGAGGGAAGGAAGGGATTCCTCATCTCTTGGTGTTTCAGGGATGGAGTTGGGTACCAGCCCCATCCCCTTTGCTCTGCCTGGCATGGCAATAATGCAAAGCATCCCCTGGCTCCATGGCAGGAGCTGAGAGAATCCATTTGTTTAGCAAATTCCAATGGAATTTAAAGCTGCTGGAGGAGGCTGAAGCTCTGGGAAGGCTCCTTTGGCCTCTCTTCCCACTCCAGCACATCCTGTTGCGTTGCTCCGGGGGATCCCTGGGGGATTTTTGGTCAGCAGCAGCCTCTGGGCAGTGGAACTCTGACAAGTGCTGGGGTCTGGCCTTGTGCTCCTGATTTTCCACCATTCTCCCAATTTTTTCCTCAAAAACACTCCAAAGATTTGGTCTTATACTCCAAGTGCAACGTTCCTGCAGGGGGGGGTCAACCTGATGGGAATGAACCTACAACTGCCTCAGCTTTTCCTTTTTTTGTACAACCCCAAAAAGGAGGATGATGATGGTGGGAGTGGGAAAAGTGTCCCCCCACGGGTGACCAGAACATTCCCACATCCCATTCCCTGCAGCATCCTTCCTGACACAGCACCCATCCTGCGCAGGGGATGGGGATAGGGGGGGTTGGAGCTGTGGTGCTGCTGGGATCTCCTCCTGGGGTGGTGGGAGAGGAAAATTCCCACTGCTGGGACAAGGAGTGGGTGCCCGTGGGGTGACACTGATGTGACACTTCCCACTGGTGGCATCACTCTGGCTCTGATACCCCCCCACTGAGCATCCCTAAAAAAATGCCTGGAAGTTTAGGGTTCTGGCTCCTCCTTTTTCTTCTTTTTTTCTTCCCCTCTTTCTTCCCCTCTTTCTTCCCCTCTTTCTTCCCCTCTTTCTTCCCCTCTTTCTTCCCCTCTTTCTTCCCCTTCTTCTTCTTCCCCTTCTTCTTCTTCCCCTTCTTCTTCTTCCCCTTCTTCTCCTTTTCCTTCTTCTCCTTTCCTTCTTCTCCTTTTCCTTCTTCTCCTTTTCCTTCTTCTCCTTTTCCTTCTTCTCCTTTTCCTTCTTCTCCTTTTCCTTCTTCTCCTTTTCCTTCTTCTCCTTTTCCTTCTTCTCCTTTTCCTTCTTCTCCTTTTCCTTCTTCTTCTTTTCCTTCTTCTTCTTTTCCTTCTCCTTCTTTTCCTTCTCCTTCTTTCCTTCTCCTTCTTTTCCTTCTCCTTCTTTTCCTTCTCCTTCTTTTCCTTCTCCTTCTTTTCCTTCTCCTTCTTTTCCTTCTCCTTCTTTTCCTTCTCCTTCTTTTCCTTCTCCTTCTTTTCCTTCTCCTTCTTTTCCTTCTCCTTCTTTTCCTTCTCCTTCTTTTCCTTCTCCTTCTCCTTCTTTTCCTTCTCCTTCTTTTCCTTCTCCTTCTTTTCCTTCTCCTTCTTTTCCTTCTCCTTCTTTTCCTTCCTTCCTTTTTTCTTCCCCCCTTCCTGTTTTTTCCCCATTTTTTCTTTTTTTCCCCTCTCCCCCTGCCTGGCAGAAGCTGTTGGCAGAGTCCTGCAGAGTCCCAGGGGTTGCTGTGTCATCCTGATGGGCTGTGAGTACATCTCTGGTCTAATATCAGCCCCTGGTGCTCTTGCAGGGATGCTCATTAGCAGCAGAGAAGTGGAGGCCTGGCTGTGGCTGATAATTAAAAGCAGGGGAACAGCAAAAAAAAAAAAAAAGAAAAAGTCTTTAGGGAGCTTCTGTGTCTCTCTGCACTTTGATGTGTTTTGTCTCTTGGGGTGTTTACTCCTCAGCAGCATCTTGGGTGCTCAGGGCCAGAGCTTTGGGTTGGGATTGGGCTCCTCCTGGGGAGAAGGAGGTTTTAGGTTGGTTGGGGGGCACTGCCAAGCTCTTAGCTTTTTTTTAAGGGCTTTCAAGCAATTTTCTCAGCCTAAAAAGCCACTGAACTCCCTTGGGTGCTCCCAGAGCAGGGAATGGGACCCCAGAGTCCCAGCTCAGTGGGGTGCTCAGGGTTTGCCTGTAGGAAAAGGGAAAATCCCAGGATAACTGTGATACCTGACCTTGAATGGATGGGGGAAGAGCTTAGAATCCCAAACCTGGACTGGGAAGGGATTTTGGTTGCAGGTTGAGCCTCCTGGGGTCTGTGGTAACTCCTGGTGGGACAGAAGCTCCTCAGCTTGGGTCACCCCAGAGTTGAGTTGAGTAACTTGTGCCCTTGGGGTGCTTCTGAACCCCCCAAACTTCAGGAGAAGTCACTGGAGGGGAGGAAAAAAACCCAAGCAATCCATCACTTGCCAGCCCTGGTTCAGCTGCCAGATTGTGATTGCCTTGGCTCTCCTCTCCTTGGCCAGGAACCACCAGATCTTGCTCTGTTCCTGGGATAAAACCCAAAGCTCTGGGGGCTCAGGGCTTCAGGAAAAGTTTTTCCAGACCTGCTGCTGGAAAACCAAGAGGCATCAGCCCCAGAGGGATGGGGAGGGGGTGCAAAAATCACCCAAAATAGGGATGGGGGGATGGATATCCAAGTCCAATCGGGGGTTGGACTAGATGATCTTTCGAGGTCCCTTCCAACCCCTAGGATTCTGTGATTCTAGGATTCTGTGATAAGAGGGTAAAACATGTTCAGGGGGCTGTGCCTTGATCCGTGGATCCTTGATCCTCCTCTGTTTTGGTTTTGGGTTTTTTTTTTCCATCTCACAGCCCTGGGAGCAGAGGGGAGGTGGGCAGGGGGTGGTCTTGGAGCTTTTCTTTGTCCCTTTCCCTGTCCTTGGGTGCAGCCATCCCAGCATTTCCCCAGCCTCCCCCTTGCACCTTGCTGCTCCTAAACCTGAATCCAGCCTTGTGTGAAGGGGCAGGGGCTGGGCAGGAGGCCAGGGAGGACATTCCAGGCATAGCTCAGCCAGGTAGGCTGGCAGGGGAAAAACCCTGGGGAGGAGCTGCAGAGGCTGCAGGGCTGGGAGGAAGAGGAATGAGGCTGCCTGGGGACTGAGGTGCTGGCACTGCCCTTCCCCAGCATGCACAGGGATCCTAAATGTCACCTTCCTGGGGGCTGTCCCCTTGCAGAAGAGGACACACACTGATTTGTTGGGTTTTTTTTTAGGTGTTAGGACGTGGTTGTTGGGGGAAAACCCAGACAGAGCCTTGGGTGGTCTCTTCTTGCTGCTGCCCTTGCAGAAGAGGACACACACTGATTTCTATTTTCTTTTGGGTGTTAGGATGTGGTTGTTGAGGGGAAACCCAGAGCCTGGGGTGCTCTCTTCTTGCTGCTCCTAAATGTCACCTTCTTGAGGGCTGTCCCCTTGCAGAAGAGGACACACACTGATTTCTTTTTTAAGGTGTTAGGACATGGTTGTTGGGGCAAAACCAAAACCTGGTGTTGTGCAGCAGGCCCAGGAGGTCCTGGGGTTGAGTTCAGGATTGATGCTGGAGCTCCTGGGAGAATTCATCTGAATGGAGGAGCTGGAGGGGGGGGTTGGCTGTGACCCCATCCTGGCTGTGCCAGGGATGCTGCAGCCCCTGGTGATTGAATCCACTCTTCTCTCTGTGCCTTCCCAGAGGGAATGGCCCCTTGGTGCCAGGTTTTGGGTTGTTGGCATCCTTCTCAGAGCCAGTTTTGTTGTGGTGGTGGCTGCTGAGCATCTTTCCCTCTCCAGGGTTGTGCTGTGCCTCCCTCTCTGCTGCAGTCCTGGGGCTGAAGCCTTTTCCTGCCACTCCTCCTTTTGTTGGCACCTGCAAACCTTGCTGGTGAAGGCATCTACCAAGGCTTGTAGGGGCACAAGAGAATTTTTTTTCTTCCTTTAATTACCCAAGCAAATCCTCTTGGCTGGGCTGAGCCTTGGGCTGTGCCTGCAGCTTGGTTTGGGGGAGTTTGAGAAAACTCTGCTTATTTAGTTGCTTTCTTTGTCCATCTCCTGCTTCCCAGGCAGTTTCTCTCTCAGCTTTTCCCCGTTCCTCTGGGCTGTCTGTTTATGCAGTGATAAAATCCTGGAGCAAATTGTTTTAAGTGCTGCTGTTTATCTAAGAGATAAACCAGGATCTGGGGAAGCTCCTGGCAGAAACTGGCCCAGGGAGAGGTTTGAGCCCTGCCTGGGTGAGCATTTCTTCTCACCTCCAGAAACTCATCCCAGACCAAGCACAGGCTCCAAAGATTGCAAAAATTCCCTTCTTTTTCCCTGCTTTTGCCTTGTGGTCAGAAGAGGAAGGGGGATGCTGCTGAAGCAGGGCTTGGGAAGAGGTGGTGGCCACCAACTGGGGTGACCCTGCCTGGGGCTGTGCCCCTCAGGTGGCCCAGAGCCCCCCTCAAGGAACAAACCTGGGCTTTGGTCTTTTAATGGGTCCCAAAAACCCCAAGGAAGCCACAAACCCCCAGCTTGGGTGGTTCCTTTGGGGCAGCTCTGCAGAGCATCCGTGGAAAATCTGGGAGGATGCTTGGCTGAGTGGGGGGCTCAGGGTGGGATGGATACATGGATCTGGCTCCTGCATCCCTGAAAACCTTGTGCTCTGCCCAGGAGGTGCTGGAGCCTGGTAGCCCTTTGTTCCAGGGGTGGCTGATGGTTGCCCAGATCAGAAGCCCAGGTGACTTGCTGAGCAAGGAGCATTTCCCACCCATCCCCAGCAGCGTTCCCTGCTCCCAGCAGCATTCCTGGGCACTGAGGTTGCCTGCACACAGTGGCCCTGCTGCCTGTCCCCATGGGGTCACCTAACCCTGACCCTGAGAAGTTGTCCTGGCAGCCCTCTGGGATGTGTGTCCCTCACTTTTGGGGAAAATAGCATCTTGGGGGATAAATTTTCTGGATTTCCATGAGCTTGGGAAGGTGGAGGAGGGAGAGAAATCTCTGGTGACTCAGAATGGCTTCTGAGTCCATGCCTTGGGCTACCAAGTGCTCCAGGCCAGGGGATGAAGGAGCCGTGGGCCACCAGCTCCACTCTGTCTCAGGTTTGGGGATGGATTACAAGGGGAGGAAAGATCCAGAGGTTGCTTTGGAAAAGTGACATCCCTGTGTCCCAACCACCAAGCATCTTCTTGGCCACTGCTGGGACCTCCTGGTGGGACCTGGTGGGACCTGCCAGCTCTGCCCATGCAGGTCCTGAAGCCTCTTGGTGTGGGGCAGAGGGGTGTAAGGGAGGTCAGTTTGCTCCCAGTTGGAGACTGGTGGGGCTGGAGGAGTGAGGCAGGAGCCCTGAGGGGAAACCAGTCTGAAATTAAGGTCCTCTTGGAGTTAAAACTTTGGAATTTGTTGCCAGCAGGTGGTGGGAGAGCCAGCAGTGGGAAGGCACTGAGAAAGGATTAAACAAAATATGATGGGTGTGTCCAGCAGTTACCTGGAAAGGGTGGAAGCCAAGCCAGGAGGAGCTCCCTGGGGAGATGCTTCCCAGGTTCCTGTCCTGGTGGCCTCTCCTGCCCAGCTCCCAAAGCTCTGGGGGAGAGGGAGGTGGCAGCAGTGGCTGTCACACACTGTCACACAGAGTTTGGTGTCCCCTGGGGTGGGGAAGGGGATTGTAAAGCTGGGATGAAGCTTCACCCCCCCTCCAAACACCCTGAGCTGCCTCCTGGCTTGGCAGGATGGGCACGTGGCTTCCTCAGCACAAGGCTGGGCAGGTCCTTGCCCTGCTAAAACTTGCCTGGGAAGCTGTTGGGTTTTGTTCTGGGCTTCTCTCCCTTCACTGGGCCTCTCCCCAGCACTGCTGCCCCCCAAAAACCCCCGCAGGGTTTGGGGTGAGTGACCTCTTGGCCACGTTGGTTGTGGCTCCCTCCCTGCTCTGTCTCAAGCTGGGAGGAAGGACTGGGGCTGCAGGGACATCCCAGGGGGTCCCGTTTCACCTCATCCCCAGGATGGGTGTCCTGGCAGAACAGTCCCACTCCCCTCCTGCCTCTGGGGAAACTGAGGCAGGGCCAGGAGATGGGGATCAGTCCCCCCATGGCCCAGGGCAAATCTCAGTTGTGTGACTCCCTGGGAGGGTCAGGGGTGCTCAGCACCCCAGCTGGAGGAGTTTGGCTTGAGGACCCTTGATTGCCAACCCAGAGCCAGCTCTTTTCCCAACTTTTCCCCCCCTCCTCCTCCTTTCCCTGCCCCAGGCTGTTCTTTCTCCCTCTGCTCTGTTTGCATAACCTGTTCTGGCACCGGTCCTGATCCAGTGGGTTATGTGGGGCAGAGCTCTGCCAGCCTGGAATGCCAGCTATGCATCCCCTGACACCCTCCTGTACCCTGCCAGGTGCTTCCAGGAGGTTTGTTGGGGTTATTTTGGTGTTTTTTTTTTTCTCCCTACAGCTCTAGAGAGAACCTGGGCAATGCCAGAGCTTGTCCAGGGATGTGGGATGGGAATGTTGGGGAGGCAGCAGCTCTGCAGGGGCTCTGGAGGTCCTGAAGAGCAGAATGGGTGCAGAGCTGGGGCTCAGGGGGTGAAGCTGCTGGAAAATCTGGGAGAGTTGGGGGTGTTCAGCTTGGAGAGGAGAAAAAGCTCCAGGGAGACCTTGGAGCATCTTCCAGTGGCTGAAGGAGCTCCAGGAAAACTGGGGAGGGATTTTTGGATAAGGGCCTGGAGGGATGGGATGAAGGGGAATGGCTTTGAGCTGGAAAAGGGGAGATTGAGGTGAGATTTCAGGGAGAAATTCTTTGGGGGGAGGGTGCTGAGCCCCAGGGTGCCCCCAGAAGCTGTGGCTGCCCCATCCCTGGGGGTGTTGAAGGTTGGATGGGGCTTGGAGCACCCTGGGCTGGTGGGAGGTGTCCCTGAGCATGGGGGGGGTTGGTTTGATGGTTTTAAGGTCCCTTCCAACCCAACCCAAGCTGTGAAATTCTGGCACCCCTTACTGGGGGCTTTTTGTGTGAAGTTGCAGGGCTGCCATCCCTCCCCTCCATGAGAGGTGTGGGGCAGGGAGCTGGGGGTGCAGAGTGCCCATGGAGCTCCAGGAAAGGCAAATCTCTGCCCTGGGATGGCTGGGAACCCTCAGGAAAATCCCTGGAAGGGGGAAAAGTTGAGCTCTGCCTTCCTGGGGTGGTTGCTGCTGGTTTAGCTCCTGCCTGAAGAGCAGAATCCTGATGTACTGTGTGTTCCTGCAGCCTTCCCCTTCCCTCCCTCATGGCTTGTTGTTCATGGGAGGAAAAAAAAAAAAAGAAAAAAAAAAAGGTTTTTAATCTCTTTATGGAGAGAACTGCTGGTTATTTTCCACTGATAGAGCCAGGCAGGTCTGCACCAGGCACAGCTCTGTGCTCAGCAGGAAGCTGAGGGAGAAACTTTTCATCCTGCAGAGAGGGAAAACAAAAAAATCCCAAAAAAATAAAAAAGCAAAAAGAATTTTCCATATTTTCCATAATTTTCCATTTGAGGCAATGCTGATTGAGTCTTTAAATCCCTGGTGCTGAGGGGTTCCTGACCCCCATCCAGAGGTGGAGTGGAGTGGGCAGGAGGGGGAGGTAAATTCTGCCCTATTCTCACCATGGTGACTCTGGGCCAAACCTCCCTGGGGCTTCAGTCCCTTTGGCAGGGTTTGTCAGCACCCCCTGGGACTCAGATATCTTGAAACTCTGAAAACAACTCCTGGTTTGCTTGGTGGGATGGATGTTTCCTTGGAGGACAGTCTGGGAGGATGCTGAAGGAGTAACCTCTGATCTTGGAGGTGGTTCTCAGGAAAAGCACTTTGCTCTTCTGCTTGCCCAGGGCTTCTGCTCCTTGCCTGGGGCTCTGCTGGTCCAAATTTTGTGAACAAAAGCAGAAAGCAGAAGAATTGCAAGGTCCAAATCAGTGGTCACTTGTCCTCCTCAGACTTCTCTAGGGACCCCCAAAAACTGAGCTGAGGAACTTCAACCAGGGATGGTTTATGGTGGGTGCTCAGCATGAGGTGGGGAGGGGATGGCCAAGGGTTTACTGGGGAGAAAAGCAGCTTTGTGAGGCTGCCCCTCAAGCCCTGCCATGGCTGGCTGGAATGGGGTGGCCATGAAGACCCCTTCCTCTTCATGGGTTGCCTTGGGAGGTGGTCATGGCCTGGGTTGTCTTGAGAGGGTCCCATGGTTTGGGTTGCTTGGAAGGGTCTCATGACTTGGGTTGTCTTGTGAGTTGGTCATGATCTGTGTTGTCTTGGTATGGTTTCATGGTTTGGGTTGTCCTGTGAGGTGGTCATGGTCTGGAATGTCTTGGAAGAGTCTCATGGTCTGGTTGTCTTGGAATGTGGTCATGGTTTGGGTTGTCTTGAGAGGGTGTCATGGTTTGGGTTGTTTGGAAGGGTCCCATAGTTTGGGTTGTCTTGTGAGGTGTTCATGGTTTGGGTTGTCATGGGAGGGTCTCATGGTCTGGATTCTGTTGGGAGGTGTTCATGGTTTGGGTTTGGAAGGGTCTCATGATCTGGGTTGTCTTGAGAGGGTCCCGCGGTTTGAGTTGCTTGGGAGGGTCCCATGGTTAGGGTTGTCTTGGAAGGGTCCTGTGGGTTGTCTTGGGAGGGTCCCATGGTTTGGGTTGCTTGGGAGGGTTTCATGCTCTGGATTGTCTTGGAAGGGTCACATGGTTTGGGTTGTCTTTTGAGGTGGTCATGGTCTGGTTGTCTTGGAATGTGGTCATGGTTTGGGTTGTCTTGAGAGGGTCTCATGGTCTGGTTATCTTGGAATGTGGTCATGGTCTGGGTTGTTTGGAAGGGTCCCATGGTTAGGGTTGTCTTGGAAGGGTCCTGTGGGTTGTCTTGGGGGGGTCTTCATGGTTTGGGTTGTCTTGGAAGGGTCCCATGATCTGGGTTGTCTTGAGAGGGCCCCATGGGTTGGGTTGTTTGGAAGATAACTGAGCCAAACTTGCTCAATGCTCTGGCTGTGAAGAACATGAAAGGTGGTGAAAGAGCTGCAGAAATCTGACAGAAACGTGGTGGGAAGTTGCTTGCTGGGGGACGTGTCTGGTTTAATGGGAGGAGCTTGCAGAGAGCATCCCAGATGCCCTCCTTGGCCAGGAGGGTCCCTGCTCCTCTCTTCCTCTCCCATCCCACTGCTCCAGGCTCAGCAGCTCTGTCCTCTCTTGGGCTTCCCAGGACTGAAACCCCCATAACCAATGGGTTGCTACCTTGTTAGGTTTTGTTTTTATTATTTTTTTTTTAAATTGCATTTTCCAGCCTGCTTGTTGGTGTCTGCTGGCCACCATCCAGCAGCAGCTCCCTGGGGAAGGCTGGGATAAGGTTGGGATAAGGCTGGGAGGAAGAAGAAGCTGCCTTGCCCAGTTCTCAGTGTGTGTGTGTAGGGTGCAGCTTTGCCAGGATGGGTTTTTGGGGCAGTCTGTAGCACCCAGCTTGTGTTGGTATCATCAGGAGGGACCCCAGCTGCTGTTTGGTTCTTCCCTGGACCACATGCAGGCTGTTTTTTCCATGGAAATGCAATTATTTCCCACTTTATCTACCGGATATATCCCGTTGTGGAGTTTGTTTTGGTGGGTTTTGTTTGGTTTTTTGGTTTGTTGGTTGTTTTGTTTTTTTTTCCTAATCTCCCTCTTTGTTTTCCAGCTGCTGGGTGGAACATCAAAGGCTTGGATTTTCCCACTGCCTCAGTGGGAAGTCCTGGGGCAGGGCTGCTTTTTGGGAAAGCAGGAACCTCCAAGTACCAACCTCATTTTTCTAGCACCCAGGGACCTTTAGACATTAGGAAGAAATCCTTTGGGGTGAGGGTGCTGAGCCCCATGGGTGCCCCATCCCTGGAGGTGGTGAAGGTTGGATGGAGCTTGGAGCATCCTGGGCTGGTTGGAGGTGTCCCTGCCCATGGTAGAGGGGGGGTTTGATGGTTTTAAGGTCCCTTCCAACCCAAACCAGTTTGGGATACTGACAGAGAGACCTGGGAATGGGAGGGTGAAGTTTCTGCCCCCAGAAGTGGCTCTAATAAATAGAAAAAGGAAAAAAAAAGAGGAGGTTTGTGTGTGGAGCCTCTAGCAGGACCTGATCCTCTTGCTGGGTGGGGAAATCTGAGCCCTTGGATTTCCTGGAGGAATTCTTGGTCCCCCTATGGAATCTCCCATCCTGATGTGGCCCTTGGTGGGGCAGGGGGGTGGGGAGAGCTGTAGGGCCCTGGGCACTGTGCTTGGCTTGGGTTGAAGAACCCAAGGGTGGCAGAATCCCACTTTTTGGGGATTTACAAGGGATGGAGGGCAAGACCTGAGAGAAAGATCTTACAGACCCTGCTTGGTCCCTCAACTGGGAGGCAGCAGATTTTCCATCATTGAAGAGAAGGTAGGATTTTGGAATGAGATGCTTGGAGCCAGGAGGCTCTGGGATGGGGAATCAAGCTGGGATACTGTTGGGATGGAGCTGTGAGGCTGGGATGAGGAATCAAGTTGGGACACTGGATGGAGCTGCTTGGAGCCAGGAGGTTCTGGGATAGTGAGTAAAGTTGGGACAGTGTTGGGATTGAGATGCTTGGAGCCAGGAGGCTCTGGGATAGGGAATAAAGTTGGGAGAGTGCTGGGATGGAGCTGTGAGGCTCTGGGACAGTGAATCAAGTTGGGATACTGTTGGGATGGAGATGCTTGAAATCAGGAGGCTCCAAGATGATGAAATAAATTGGGACAGTGTTGGGATGGAGCTGCTTGGAGCCAGCAGGCTCTGGAATGGGGATTCAAGTTGGGACAATGTTGGGATGGAGCTGTGAGGCTGGGATGCTGAATCAAGTTGGGACACTGGATGGAGCTGCTTGGAGCCAGGAGGTTCTGAGGAATCAAGCTGGGATACTGTTGGGATGGAGCTGCTTGGAGCCATCAGGTTTTCCAGCTTGTCAGCCCTGCTCCTGCTGGTGTTTTTAGCCTGGGATTCTGGTTGAAAACCAAAGACCCTGCTAGGAATGGTCTCCTCTGAGGGCTCTGGAGGTGCTGATGTGGCCCAGGGCAAACATTCACTTCCCAACCTCCCAGGTGTGGTTTTGCTTTTAGGATAAACTTGATTTTAATTTTTATTTTTCCTCTTCCCCCATGGATGCTGGGTTCTCACCTCTGGGGAAGCAGCTCCCTTCCTTCCTCTTCCATCCTTCCCCCAGGTCTTGGTGGGTTTTTTCTCAGCTCCCTGGGTTGCAGGGAGGTGTTTTCCCCAGCTCAGCTCCAGGGTTTCCTTTTCTACCCAATGCAGGAGGATTCCTGGGTTCAAAGGGTCAGGATTAGGGTCAGGATCAACCCATCTTTAAGGTTTCTATTCCTTTTCCATCCTGTCCAGCCCTGGACATGCTCAAAGAAGCTGCAGAGAGTTCCTTCCTTCCCAGGGTGACTCCTTCTCTATTAATGCACCAAAAGGGAGAGGGATGGGGATTTTCTGGATGCTGGGGAGGGCAGCATCAGCCTGGTGAGGAGTTAGGTCTGGAGTGATCTTTAGGAGGAAGTTGGCTGTTCCCAGCCAGGTTTCACAGCACTCTGGGCAAATTGGTTTGGAGAGGACACGACCCTTCCATGGGGAGGTGAAGGTGAAGCTGCTGGGGGGGTTGGAAATAACTGGGATGGAACTTGAGTGGCCTGGGAGCATTTCTGCTCTGGAGTTAAGGGAATGAGGGGGATCTGCTGGATCCCTCCTCAATCCTGCCTCCTTCCCCAGCTTCCTCCAGACAGCAGCTGATCTCCTTCATGCTCCTCTGCCTCCTGAGAACCCTCATCTGCTGAGCTCAGAGCTGCTTGGCTGGAACCCAGTTCCCAGGCCCAGGAGCAGGAGGGAATTTAAAGAAACCCAAACTGGAATTGTTTTTCTAGACTGATAATTTCTCCCAGACAGCTCTCAGCTAGACTCCTACCCAGCTGGACTTGCACTTTCTTTGCCCAAGGGAGGCTCTTCCAGACTCTACAAAAACCTCCTGGAAGTGCAGCCTGGTCCCAGGGATGCTTTCAGCAAGGTCCCATCACCCAACTCTGGATTTCAGTGTGTGGGGAAACTGGTGATCTGTAGGCTGCCAAAATCTTGGAAGCATCCTTGGAAGCCTCCCCTGGAGGGATGGGGGCTGCAGTGGTGCCTTCTGCATCAAGTGTAGCTGCTCTGAGCATCTCTGGACTTGACCTCAGGTCCACCTGGATTCAGTCCATCTTCCCCACATTTTTTTTTCCCCCCTGGAGCTTTCCACTTCAGGCTGGGCTTTTTCCAGTGCTGCCCACAGGAGAGCACCCAGAAGAGGGGAAAAAAGAAGAGGCAAGAGGTGCTCATCCAGGTTGGATGGGGCTGGCACAGAAAGCAAACACAGCTCTTGGATGAATTGCACAGAGAGGTGAGACTGGAGGAGGAGCTGGGTCTGTGCCTGCTGCTCCTGCCCTGATGCAGCAGTTCTGAACCCTGAGAAGTCCCCTCCCCATCCCTTTGGGGTGAGCACCCCTTTGCCCACCCCTCTCTTGAAATGCAAGTCAGGGGCACCCCAAAACCCAGAGCATGGAATGTTTGCTTTCTGTGCCAGCCCTGGGGAGCAGGAGGGGCTGTGTAGGGCCAGCAAGCTGCTCTTTAACCAGGAACACCCCTTTTTCCCCCCATTTCCATCTTTAGGTTGTCTCAGGTGAGGCCCTCTTGTCCCATGGCTTCTCCCCTGATTTATTTATTTCTCTCCTGTCCCTTTATCCCCAAGGGGAGAGAACTCATCCTGAGGCCTGGGGGAGGTGGTGCTGAGGCTTTTCCAGCCCTGGCTCCTTCCCAGTTTTCTTTTTCTTGAGCCATCCAGGTGAGTTCAGCCATCTAACCCTGTCCCTGGGCTGGGAGCAGGGCTGCAGCCCAGTTAGGAGAGGAAAAACCTTCACTTAGGAGATGCAAAACCTTCACTTAGGAGATGAAAAACATCCTCTTCAATGAGGAGATGGAAGCTTTTCAGATGAAGGAGATGAAACTGTGCTGTAGGGTCTTGCTCCTGGCTCCTCCAGTGATGCTGATTTTCTGGCCCCATCATTCCCTTGAGCTTTTCCCACCTGGTCCCTGCAGAACTTGGAAAATAGTTGGATGTTCTCCCCATGGAATGTTTTGGGATCTTTTCCTTGCAGCAGAGGAGAAAAAGGGGATGTGGATGTGCTGCTTGGGGAGGGGAGTGGGGCAGAGCTTCCTCCTTCTGGGCTGACCAGTTCTTTTTCCTCTTTTTTTTTTTTCTGCTTCCTGCATGTGCTGCCCTCTCCCACCTGGATTCTGGATTATTCATTCTTAGGTAAGAAGAGAATTTCAGAGAATTTCTCTCCTTTCTTGGGGCAGGGGAGGGCAGGACCCAATTGGGTTTGGCACACAAGGATGGTTTGTGTGATGGGGACTTGAAGGGAGGGGGGAAGTTGATGAATGTGTCCACACAAGGAGCTTCCTCTGCCCCTTTTCTCCTTCTTGGTGAATAAAACTCCAGGTTTGCAGGAGCAGGATGGGATGTGCCTGGCTACCAACTGCTTGACCAAGCCCTGGTGGCTGGGGAAAAGTTGGGAAGCTGGAAATAAGGATGCTGGAAACTTGGGGGTTGCCTTTCTCCTGCATCTCTGCACCAGGAGCTGGCAGGGATGCTTCCCATCCCAGGAATAAGGGGACAGGGCTGGCTTCTCCTGGTGCTCCCACTGTGCCACCCACTCCAGGTAAAAAAAAAAAAAAGATAAAAAAGGAAAAAAAAAAAAAGCAAATGCTGAGAGGACCCTGAAACAGAAGGGTTTGGCCACTTGTCAGCCTTTTCCTTTGTGCCACCAGCAGCGTGGTGCCTTGGAGGAGTTAGGGGGGAGGCAGATTTTAATGAGATTTGTTTCAGGGTTTTGGGTTTTTTTTTTTTTTTTTTTTTTAAGCCCTGAGGCTGTGGAGAGGGCAGCTGCAAATCCTTGGCTGAACCTCCCTGCCAGTTCTCTTGCTGGCCCCAGATTTGTTTGCTTGGAATGCCTGGCTCCTGCCTCCCTGCTTTCCCTGCCTCTTGTGCCATGCTGTCTCCCAGCTTTTTGAGCTCATGATCCCTTCTCATCCTGATCAGTGTTACAGCTGGAGACTTGTTCTGCACCCTGGGATCTGTCCCTTGGGGTCTCTTTAGTTCATATCATCCCTGGCCAGGCTAAAAATCCCCTGGTTTTTCCCAGCTCCTGGTCTCCAGCTGATTTAGTGACAGTGGGATGCCCCAAAATGGGATCTTCTCCCTCTCCCAGTTGTCTGGGTGCTGGGCTTGGCCTCTTTTTGTGGGGCAGGGATTGAAATTCCCTGGGGACCAGGGTGCTGTGTCCTTCCCTGGGTTCATCCCAGGGTCCTTGGGCAGGAAAGCTCCAGTTTGGTCCTGGTTCCACCTTCTTGGGAGAGGGAATGGAATCAGAGCCCTGCTGGGAGGAGAAGGAAGAGGTGATGGTTTTCCAGGGATGTGCCTGTGGAGAAGCAAACAGCCAGTGCTAGGATTGATGCTGGGAGGATTTATTTATTTATTTTTTAAGCCTGTATCTGTTCTGGAATGTTCCTTTGCCACCAGGAGGAAAGGGGCAGCTTGCTCTGAAAGAAAAGCTGAGGTGCATGGGCAGGAAATTCTCATTCCCTGAAAAATTCCCTGAAAACTGGGAGAGGGAATGGAGTCAGAGCCCTGCTGGGAGGAGGAGGAAGCTGCTCCTGAAGTTTTCCAGGTGATGGTTTTCCAGGGATGTGCCTGTGGAGAAGCAAACACCCAGTGCTAGGATTGATGCTGGGAGGATTTATTTATTTATTTTTTAAGCCTGTATCTGTTCTGGAATGTTCCTTTGCCACCAGGAGGAAAGGGGCAGCTTGCTCTGAAAGAAAAGCTGGGGTGCATGGGCAGGAAATTCTCATTCCCTGAGGAATTCCCTTCTGGAAACAAAACTTGGGATGGGTTGGACTTGGCTGGAGAGCAATGGGATTTATGGAGGCTGCTGGAAATCTCTCGGGGTCAACTGGGTCAAGTGGGGGAAATTGGGAGGGTTTCACCAAGAGTTATAACACTTGAATTGCTGGGATTTCATGGGAAACCTGAGCCTGAAACTGGGCAAGAGAAACTGGGAAAAGAGAAAAACTGAACAGAAGAGAAGAGAAAAACCTCAGAGCCTCAGCGGCCGGTCACTAGTGGTGTCCCCCAGGGATCAGTATTGGGCCCAGTTCTGTTTAATATCTTTATCGACGACTTAGACGAAGGGATTGAGTCCATCATCAGCAAATTTGCAGGTGACACCAAGCTGGGGGAGAGTGTGGACCAACTCGAAGGCAGGAGGGCTCTGCAGAGGGACCTGGACAGACTGGAGAGCTGGGCCGATTCCAACGGGATGAGGTTCAACAAGGCCAAGTGCCGGGTCCTGCACTTTGGCCACAACAACCCCATGGGGAGCTCCAGGCTGGGCACAGAGTGGCTGGAGAGCAGCCAGACAGAAAGGGACCTGGGAGTCTGCATTGACAGGAAGGTGACCATGAGCCAGCAGTGTGCCCAGGTGGCCAAGAAGGCCAATGGCATCCTGGGCTGGATCAGGAACAGCGTCACCAGCAGGTCCAGGGAGGTGATTCTGCCCCTGTACTCAGCGCTGGTGAGGCCACACCTCGAGTACTGTGTCCAGTTCTGGGCCCCTCAGTTTAAGAAGGATGTAGAGGTCCTGGAGCAGGTCCAAAGGAGGGCAACCAGGCTGGTGAAGGGACTCGAGCACAGGCCCTATGAGGAGAGGCTGAGAGAGCTGGAGCTGTTCAGCCTGGAGAAGAGGAGGCTCAGGGGAGACCTCATTGCTGTCTACAGCTACCTGAAAGGAGGCTGTAGCGAGGTGGGAACTGGACTCTTTTCACAGACGACCTTCAACAAGACAAGAGGACACAGTCTTAAGTTGTGCCAGGGGAGGTTTAGGTTAGATATTAGAAAGAATTTCTTCACTGAGAGGGTGATCAGGCATTGGAATGGACTGCCCGGTGAGGTGGTAGATTCTCCATCCCTGGAGACATTTAAAAAAAGACTGGATGTGGCACTCAGTGCCATGGTCTAGCAACTGCTCCGGTGGGTCAAGGGTTGGACTAGATGATCTCTGAGGTCCCTTCCAACCCAGCTAATTCTATGATTCTATGATCATTTTAAGAGCTCTGCCACCAGCTCAAACCTTTAATTTTTCCCTGCTCTCAGTTTTCTTTATGGGCATTGGGATATCTGGTGGTTTAATCCCCATCCCCATGTTGTGGGTACTCCAGGGAGGAAAATGTTTGGCTTTTTAAAGAGAACTGGGATTGAGGAATGTCTTTAAAAAAAAAAAAAGTTGCCATTTGTCTTAGGGTTTTTTAGTGTGAGGTCTGGTGCTGCAGGAGGGGAATGGTGGAGCTGGAATGGGTTTGGGAAGTGGTGGGGTAAGTGCAGGATTTGTGCTGGAATCCAGTGGGAATGGGATGACAGGGAGCAGGGAAGGATGGGGTTTTGGGGTCTCCTTGAAACAATGAAGAGGGGGTTTTCTTGAGGCAGGGAGAAGGGAGTTAAATGCTGTGAAGGGGAAGCAGCTGCTGCTTGGGCTGCCTGCCCTACATGGGGCTGACTCTGGCAAAGAGAATTCTCCAAAGGGAAAGGGAATGAATTTTAATGAAATCTTGAAAGACTTTGAAATTTTCATGTTAACTTCAATTATTCAGGACAGTCGAGAAGCAACTTGAAAGCTTCAAGAAAGGAAAGAAAGAAAAAGGAAAAAAAATCCAAACTTTCCTCTTATTTTCTGTTTTTTTGTTTGTTTGGTTTTTTCATTTTTTTTTCCCCCCAAGATGAATTGATTTTATGTTTTGTTCCACTGCATTTGTGTTGGTTATTGCATCTGTGCTGGGGAGGAGGGATTATGTTCCCCCTGGGGAACTGGTTTCTGTTCTGCCTGGGGCATAGGACCAAAAGTTTGGGATTTTTTTTCTAGCCAAAAGGCTACAAAAGGTTTTGGAAAGGCCATGGGGACAGTGCCCATCCTGGGCAGCTCAGGGCTTTGCAGCTTGACTGCTGCACTTGCTGCTCTCCCCAGAAGATTCCCTGTGGCTTTATCCTCACCACTTCCATGGTTTTGGGAGGTGGGATGGGGTGGTGCCAAAGTGGGTGATTCCACAAGGTTTGGAAACATCAGAACCATGGCTGGGCTCTGGGCTGGGTCTGATTTGCTGATGCCAGGGCTTGGGTACCACTTGGATCCAAATGAGAGGCTGGGGCTGGGAGGGTGGGAGCCTCCCCAGGAGCATCTCTTGTTCTCCATCCCTCCCTCTTCTTGCTGGGAGTCCCCTGGGGTTGTTTTCTCAGGTGGGAAAAGATGGAGCTGGTTCCTGAGCTTTGTCCCCACCCTGGGGTTGAGGAGGGGGATCCCTTTTCAGCCTTGGATGGGATGGATCCTCTTGGGATGCAGCTGGATTGTGTCCATGCTCTGATCTATGGAGCATCCTCCATCCCCATGGATTTCTGCAGCCTTGGGAGGGGGGGAGTTGACTTCCTACGAGGGCAGTGATGGGAAAAGGGTAATGGAAAGGAGATTGGAATGAGGTGCTAGGGTGAAATCCTTGGATTTGAGGGTGGTGAGACCATGGAACAGGTTCCCCAGGGAAGCTGTGTCCTTGGGGAGAAGGAAATGGGTGAGGGGACAAAGGGTGAGGGTCTCAAACTTGATGAGGGGAGATTTAGGTGGGATTTTAGGAAGAAATTGGAGGGTGGGGAGAGGCTGGAAGAGTTTCCCCAAGGAAACTGTGGCTGCCCCATCCTTGGAGGTGCTGAAAGCCAGGTTGGATGGGGCTTGGAGCATCCTGGGCTGGTAGGAGGTGTCCCTGCCATGGCAGAGGGGTGGTGAGCTGCTCTTTAGGATCCCTCCCAACCCAAATGCTGCTGATTATTCAATAATTCTCAGAATCTCTGCCCTCATGGCCTTTATGGGGCACCCTGGGGCCCTTCCCTCCCAGGTGCCCCTCAGGGCTGAGGCTTTGCCCCTCTCCCTCTTTTCAGAAGGGTCCCCAGAGCACAAATGGAGCTTTTATTCCCTGCTGCTGGGAGCTGCCAGCCCTGGCTCTCTTCCCAGAAAACAGGGAGGCTTTAGGAACATAAGCAGCCATTGTCTTGGGGGCTGGAGATCACCATCCCAACCCCGGGGAGGGGGGAAAAAAAGGGTCTTGCCCTGCTAAAGGGACTGGAGAAAAGAGGCTGAGGCAAGCAGGGGAGGTTTGCAGCACATTGTGCTCTTCTCACCCAAAATAAAGAGGGTGCCCCCCTCCCTCCTTTGGGGTTTGAATCCTCCCAGCCCCAGCCCAAGATTTAGGGCCTTTGTCTTGCAAAAGTTGGAGATGGGAATTTGGGGTGAGGGTCTCCTCCTGGGAGCAGATCCCAGCTGGATCTGGGGGTCCCTGGCTCTGTCTTGGTCCTTGGGAGAGGGAAAAGGGAGAGGGGACAAAGGGTGAGGGGACAAAGGGAGGGGGAAGGTTCCACACTTGAAGAGGGGAGATTTAAATTGGACATCAGGAAGAAATCCTTCAATTTGAGGGTGGTGAGAAGAGGTTCCCCAAGGGAATTGTGGCTGCCCCTTCCCAGGTTGATCCCAGGTTGGATGGGGCTGGGAGCATCCTGGGTGGGGTGGGTGGGAGGTGTCCCTGCCCATGGCAGAGGGGTTGGAATTCTCTGCTCTTTAAGGGCCCCTCCAACCCAACCCAACCCATGGCCTCTGGAGCAAGGTGACAAAGCCACCCTGGGGTGGGTGACCAGGGACATCCTCTTGTCCCTGTCAGCTTTTTGTCCTTGTAGCTCATTCCCCTCTCTCTGGGGGATCTTTTGGGGTTGTTCTGGTGGGGACTTGGAGCAGCAGGAGATGCTTTTTGGGGTAATAAACCATGGGGCCCTGCAGCAGTCACCCAGCTTTGGGGACAAGGGCAGCAGTGGAGGTGTTGGAGGGGTCACAGCCCTCCACGAGATGAAAGGGATGAGTAAATAAAATGCAAACTCAGGTGGGAAGGTCTCAACTGAGGGAGGAAACTTGTGCAGCAAGGAGAAAATAAAAGTTCTTGATGCCACAGGGACTCAAGGGTGGGCAGAGGGGTCTTGGGTCTCAGTCCCTTGCCTTTTTTGGGGTTTTTTGTGGGTTTTGGGGTTTTTTTTTTGCAGCTCTGTAGTTCAGTGCCAGGACCTGACTGACCTCTTCTTGTCTGTGTCTTGGCCTTTGATTTCTCCTGGGTTCAGCCCTGGCATTTGGGGACAATCCCTTCACAGGTGGAATTCCAAGCAGGGCTGGCTGGGGAAGGAGAAATCTCCCCAGTCCCTGCCAGAACCTCTCATCAGGAGCAGGAAAAGAGTTCTGGGGTGTTTTGTGCCTCTTTTCCCCCAGCTGAGAGCAGGGAAAGATGCAAGGGAGCTGAGCACCAGGGGATTTCACCAATCATTTGGCCCTGATGAGCCCCGCTCAGGAAAAAAAGGGCTTGAAAAGGGCTTGGGATGCTGAGTTTTTCCAGCTCCATCTGCTGGGATAATGATCCTGCAGCCAGCTGGGCTTGAATAAACTTTCCCTGGCTTCAATGAAAGTGTTAGTGTAGTTGAGACTCTGCCCTGTGGGGTTTTTTTTGGGTTTTTGTTTTTTTTTTTTCCCCTCCCATCCCCAGCCAGTGCATCCCAAGCCCCAGCCTGGGGTTTGGTGGTGGCAGAGAGGGGAAACCTCAAATCCTTGCAAAGCAATTCCTGCTAATGAGACACTTCCTACACATCTGCTTCCAATCCTGCCTGTGTTTTGGGACTCTGCTTCAGAGCTTGGGAATGATGGAAGGGGGGGAAAACCCCTCCAGCAACATCCCTCCTCCCAAGGGGGCACTGGGGTTGCTCCCATCTTCCCACTTTGCCAAACCTAAAGAATTAGCAGGAAAAAAAAAATCTGCACCTCTCCAGGAGGCTGATAGCATGGCAATTGATTGCTGTGGTGTTTGCTGAGGGTCTGTAATGTGTTTAATTAGTGTGGAATTTCCAGGAGGAGGGAGGGCTGGATGCCCCCCCAAGACTTGGGAAGAGTTTGGAATGAAATGCCAAGTGCATTAAAAAAAAAAATAATAATCTTCTGGTGTTGCATGAGATTGCTGAGGGTTAATTTCTTTATCTAGGGGGTTATTTTAAAATGATAGGAATTGGGGAGGCTGCTTTTTTTCCAGCTCTGTGCCCCTGGCTCTCACTGGGGTTGCTCCCATCTCCCCCCTTTGCCAAACCTAAAGAATTAGCAGGAAAAAAAAAATCTGCACCTCTCCAGGAGGCTGATAGCATGGCAATTGATTGCTGTGGGTTTTGCTGAGGGTCTGTAATGTGTTTAATTAGTGTGGAATTTCCAGGAGGAGGGAGGGCTGGATGCCCCCCCAAGACTTGGGAAGAGTTTGGAATGAAATGCCAAGTGCATTTAAAAAAAAAAAATAATCTTCTGGTGTTGCATGAGATTGCTGGGGGTTAATTTCTTTATCTAGGGGGTTATTTTAAAATGATAGGAATGGGGGAGGCTGCTTTTTTCCAGCTCTGTGCCCCTGGCACTTTGATCCCAACCTCCCAGTTCCTTCCAGAGCTCCCTTAGGTGGATTAGGGAGACTCCAGTTGGGATGAGTTTTTTGTTGGGAAGCAGATTCCTGGTGGGCTTGCTGATTTTGGCAGCCAAGTGGTTTGTTATCTGGGGCCCTTGGAGCAGGATCTGATCCCCAGGAGGAGGGGGGTTGCAGGAAGGGGGTGTTGGAGCAGCAGGAAGCTGGTGTGGGAACCTTTGGGTTTCTTTTCCTTGGGAATGAGATTGTCCAACCTGGAGCTTCCCCAGGAGGTTTAGGAGAGCTGTGAGGGTGAGGGCAAAGGAAAGGGGGGGCAGTTGGGTTGTTGGGATCCATCAGGGATCACTCCTGGGACTGCTCCCAGTTCCCTTGGGTGCTTCCCAGTTCCCTTTTCCTGAATCAAGAGGGGTGAGGAATATCCACCCTTTGCTTTTCCCTGGACACAATGAGCTCCTCCTTGTCTTCTTCTTGCAGAGGGAATCCATGGAGAGCCTTGGGGTTGTTTGATGAGGAGTTCTCCTTCTCCAAGGCCAACTTCCAGGGGTTTTCTCTTTGGGTTGGGGTCTCCCAGCAGGGTTTTCCCAGGGGACAACTTGTGTCTTGGTGGCTTCCTCTGACTTGAGTGCTCTGGAATGTTGAGTTGGTGGAGAGGCTCAGGAGCTGAGCTGGGAGGGCAGAATTCCTGACCTTGGCTGAGTTGTCCAAGTCACGTGTGGCTTCCCAGAAATTTTCAGGAGCTCAGTGCCTGGTAGGAGGAAGTCAAAAAGCCCCTTCTGGGAGCTCAGGAGAGGGGGGGCAGCTTTGTTCCTGCCATGATTCCCCTCCCCAGACCCAGCAGCACCAGCTCTGCATTGCTCCTTGGCAAAGCTTGGGAGCATCCCCCTCCTCCCAGCCTGTTCCTGGCCTGGAAAACTTTCCACAGGCAAGTGTCTGACCTTGGAACAGAGCCTCCTACTCTCTTTTTATTTTTTTTTTCTGTTTCATATAGAGGAAAATAAACTTATTTTCCCCTTCTTGATGTTCACAGCTGCTTCAGTGAGCTGCAGCGTGATGAAGGGGAAGGAAAAAAAAAATAAAAAAAATCAAAGCAAAGTGAAATTTGCTGGAGTTGAAAGGCAGGTCAGGCTCTGGGGTTACTCATCTCAATTGCACTTTTGTTGTAAAAATGAGAGGGAGAACATCTGCACCCTGCTGGCATCTCCTGAGCCTCGGGAGGAAGGAGCAGGAGCTGGGGGTTTGGGTGGGTGGGTGCCTGGTGCTGGGGCTGCCTTGGCCTGGGGATCATTGCTGCCTTCCTGGGGATGAGTGTCCCAGCCTTGGCCAGCCCCAGGAGGTGGCTTTCCAGTCCCCCCCTTGGGATTCTCTTCCCCACTTCCAGGGGACACTGATCCTTTTCTCCTCATTCCTGCTGGGAATGCCAGGGCTGCCAGGTGGGATCTGGGCCTGGAGCATCACTTGTGCTCTTTGTGTTTTCCTGTGGTTTTTTTCCTTGTGTTTTCATTCTCCAAAGCTGCAATTCCCATTTCCCAAGAACTGCAGCACTGGAGCTGGCAGCTCTGCAGAGGTCTTGGCTGAGCAACTTCATCTTCTCTGTGTCAGCATCTTCCTCCTTTTGCTCAGACCCTGAGGAGCAGCTGCTGCTCCAGCCCTGGGGATCAGGAGGATTTGGGGGGCTGGCATGGGAAAGCTCCAGCAGCACTGCATGAGCCAGCACAAAGCTCCAGTTTGTCCCCAGACCCCCTGGATCTGATTGTTTGAGTATAAGAGTAAAATTTTTCACTCTGAGGACAGTCAGACATTGGACTGGGTTCCCAAGGGATGGGATGGGATGGATTCCCCCACTTTGGGAAGTTTTAAGTCTCAGCTCAATGTCTCATAGAAACAATAAGAGCAGAAGGGTTGGACCAGATGATCCTTGAGGTCTCTTCCATCCTGACATCCTGTGATTCTGTGGGATCTGATCACCCTTGGATCCCTCCTGGCAAAATCAACACTCTTGGGCTGTCCCAGAGATGCTGCTGCTGCTCCTCTTCTTTTCTCCTGGACAAAAAAACCCCAAAAACTCTGCATGGTGCTGCCTGAGCTTCTCCCCAGGGATAACAAATGGGAGATGGGCTCCATTCCCTCTCTCACTCCCAGACCACCCTCTCCAGGGGTCCAGAAGTGCCACCCCTTCCACGAAGTGATGTGAGAGAGCTCAGACCACATCATTTTTAATTTCATCACACTCATCATCTTCATTTAGAGCAAAAGAAGGGAAAGGAGGGAATTCTGCAGCCAGGGGCTGTCACTGCATCTGCCCCAGAGCTGCCCTTGCCTTTCAGTTCTGGATTTTTTTTCTTCCTCTTTTTATAAATTAAAATCCCCAAAATAACCCTGCTGCTCTGGGATATTTTTAAGCTATTTTTTTTCTTCCCCCCCCTCCCTTTTTTTCCTTTCTTCTCTTCATCTCCCAGCAGTTCCCAGCTGAGAGGGCTCCCTGTTGCCAATGGAGAAGGCTCCATCCACGTCACTTCCTTGGCATGGGGCCCTCCCCAGCCCTCAATGCTCACTTTGTTTCCCCCCCCCCCCCTTCCCTTTACTCTTCCCAGTGTCACATTACCCCTATCCCACAGCCCTTGGGGACCCCTCAGCCTGGGTGCTCCAGCTGCATCCTCCTTCTTCCTCCTCCTTCTTCCTCCTCCTCCCTCCTCCTCCTTCTTCCTCCTTCTTCTTCTTCCTCCTTCTTCTTCTTCCTCCTTCTTCTTCTTCCTCCTTCTTCTTCTTCCTCCTTCTTCTTCCTCCTTCTTCTTCCTCCTTCTTCTTCCTCCTTCTTCTTCCTCCTTCTTCTTCCTCCTTCTTCTTCCTCCTTCTTCTTCCTCCTTCTTCTTCCTCCTTCTTCTTCCTCCTTCTTCTTCCTCCTTCTTCCTCCTTCTTCCTCCTTCTTCTTCCTCCTCCTTCCTCCTCCTTCCTCCTCCTTCCTCCTCCTTCCTCCATCCTCCTCCATCCTCCTCCATCCTCCTCCATCCTCCTCCATCCTCCTCCATCCTCCTTCATCCTCCTCCATCCTCCTCCATCCTCCTCCATCCTCCTCCTTTCTCCTCCATCCTCCTCCTTCCTCCTCCTTCCTTCTCCATCCTCCTCCATCCTCCTCCATCCTCCTCCATCCTCCTCCATCCTCCTCCATCCTCCTCCATCCTCCTCCATCCTCCTCCATCCTCCTCCTTCCTCCTCCTTCCTCCTCCTTCCTCCTCCTTCCTCCTCCATCCTCCTCCTTCCTTCTCTTTTTCCTCTGCTGTGTAGCTCAGGACTCTCTTGTTTTTTCCCTAGAAAATCACCTCTGTCCCTTGCATCCCACCCATCTGGCCATGTGTCCCCCCTCCCCAGGGCTGTGTCCTCTTCCAGCAAAGCTTCATGTACTCCAGTGTGTAACTGGTTAGTAGCTGGTGTGTGGCCCTGGGAGGAGAGAAGAGAAATAAATAAGCAGGGTTAAAAGTTGTGTGGTTTGTGTGCACCCATGTTCCTGGTGGGACACAGGCCCTGTGTCCATAGGGATGGAGGATCCATCTATAATTTCTGCATGTCCAGAGCTAATTCAGCTTTAAAAGTGCTCAGCTGTTGAGTTGTTCCTTTCCCTTTCAGCAGGAGTGTTGGGAACCCCTGGTTTCATCTGCTCCTCTGCTTTCCCAGACTTCCAAAGTCATTCCCAGCCAGCTCAGGGCTGTGTCCCTGAATGGGGAAGAACAGATCCACGGGAGCTGGGCTGGGATGCTGGCCTGGCTCCAGGCTGAGCTCCTGAATGCTTCCAAACTGGAAGTTTGGTTTCAGGAAAATCATCTGCTGGATGAAGCATCCCCCCAGCTGAGCAGGTTCTGTGGGGAAGGATTTTCAGGGGGGATTTTGCACAAATGCAGAGTTCTGGAGCTCTCCTGTGTTTTGGTGTCTGGGATTTGGGCAGGATCCTGCTCTTTGCTGCCTCTCTGCAGGTTTGGGAGCCTGTTGGGCCATGAAAATATCTCTTAATAATATATTAATATCTATAAATATGGGCTTAGAAGGTCAGCAACCTGGCTACCATCCCGGGAGCTGATGCTTGATGCTGCCTGGAAAGGGCAGGATGAGATGGATGGAATTGTCCCAGGATGAGGGGGTTTGGGGTGGGTAGGAAAGCTTTGGGTTAGCTGTCTGTTTTCTTGTTTCTAACTGGTTTTGTTCTCTCCTTTTTTTCCTCCCTCTTCCCTGCTTTCTAAAGAACATAGGAAGCTTCTTGCTGGTAAGTGGTGGTGTGTAAAAAAAAACCCAAAAACCCCATTTTTTTCCATCCACCATCAGACTCTCTGGCTTAGTCTGTGTCATTCTGCCATTCTGCTGGAGCAATAGAAACCTTCTGGGGGTGGGTACCAACCCCCCATCCCCACCTGCCCTCTCCTCCAGGGGATCTATTGCTTTTTTTAGATCACAGTTTGAGGAATCAACTTTTTTCTGCCTCCCCCCTGCCCAGCCTGGGCTCAGATGGGTTCAGGGTGCTGCCCTGGGCCCCAGAGTTTGGTACCAAACTGTGATCTAAGGACATCTCTCACTTAGTGCTTGGCTCATCTCTGCTCCATCCTCAGCCTCTCACCTTCACCACCTTCCTGGGGTTTTTTGGGATGGGGAGGAATGGGGGGAGAGAAAGAACCCAGCTCAGGCTGGAGGTGAAATGGGGCAAGGTTTGGGCTGTGGAGCTGCGTTTTGGGGGCTTTGGGGGCGTTTCTTGCACCTTGACCTGCTGGCAGCAATGCTCTGCCCCCTCCCCAGCTCCAGGTGTGGGGCAAAAGCACCAGAAACAACTTTTCTGGGCATTTTTCTAGCAAAAACAAGTGAAGTGTGGGTGTGGGGTTGAAGCCTCCAAGGTCTCCCTCTGGTCCCCAGCTTCCCAAGGCATCCCAAGGATGCCCAGCTCCTGTGTTTGGGTGGCTGTGGACGCAGAGGGGTGGAAGGAAGGAAGGTGTTTGGTACCCAGCTCCTCTCTTGCCTCCCTCCTGCCTGCCCAAACCTTTGTACCCACCCACCCGTGGCCCAGCTGGCTCAGAAGGGGGGGAAGACATTTGGAAAAGGGTGGCCTTTTGGTGGTGGCAAAGCTGTCCCCTGCTTGGCCATCCAGGCTTGAGTGGAGAGGGACCCAACCACCCCTTCCCTGCACCAGCTTTGGGGCTGCTCCTCTGCCCACCTTGGAGTCACCTCGGGATCTGTGGGGTCAGTGCTGACCCCCAGGGGATATTCAGGGGGGTTTGGGGGTGATGTAGGATGGGACAGAGCAGTCTGGCTGTGTCAAACCTCTCTGAACCCAGGGAGAAATTTGGCCAGGGTTGTCTGGGGGGGGGCTGTGAGCTGTTTGGACCCATGGCTGCTGGGTTTCTGCCTGTCCCCATGTGTCAGCTCACACCTCGGGAGGTGAAAGCTTGGAAAACTTTTTTTATGTGTCCCCCCTGTAAAAAGGCCCTGGAGAAGGGAAGAGAGGGACATCAAAGTTGTAGTTAAAGCTTCCTACTTCCAGCCTGGATGCTGGGAGAGGAGTTCTCCGAGCCAACAGCATCCTCTGCTGGTTGATGCTCCCTGAGCTTCTCCATCCTCAGCTCCAAACAGGAGCAGAGCTGGGCAGAGGAATGGGTGTCCCTTCCCTTCTCTCTTCCAGAGGCTTTTCCAGCTCTCCCTGCTTCCCAGTCCAGCTCCCCAAGGACATGGCCAAGCCCTTGGGTTTTCCCAGCCCTGGGATGTGTTGGAGTTCTCTTCTTCCCACCTTTGGCTTTGCTCTGCTTGGCTGCACCTGAAATCCTCTGGGCTCAGTTCTGAAGGATCCTGAGGGGCTGGAATGTGTCCTGGGAAGGGGAATGGAGCTGGGGAAGGGTCTGGAGCACAAATCTGTTCAACCTGGAGCAGGGGAAGGTGAGGGGAGACCTTCTGGATCTCTGCAAAGCCCTGGGAGGAGGTTGGAACCAGGGGGGTTTGGGCTCTGCTCCCAAGGAACAAGGGATGGGATGAGAGGGAACATCCTCAAGTTGTGCCAGGGGAGGTTTAGGTTGGATATCAGGAAGAATTTCCTCCTGGAAAAAGTTGTGAGGCCCTGGCCCAGGCTGCCCAGGGCAGGGCTGGAGTCCCCATCATCCCTGGAGGGGTCTGAAATCCATGGAAATGTGGTGCTGAGAGCCAGGGGTGGCCTGGGCAGTGAGGGGTTAATGGTTTTGCCTGATGGTCTGAAAGGGATTTTCCAACCCAACCCAGTTCTTTGAGGCGTGGGGTTCCTTGTATGGCTGGATGGTCTCTTGGGAGAGGTGCAGTGGGAGCACTTCCCTTCTCCTTTCCCATTCTCCCTCTGTGTCTCCCCTTTTTCCTTTAATCTCTCCATCTCTCTTCTATTTCTCTTCCCCTTTTTCTCCCAACTCTCCTTTTCATGTCTCTTCCTTCCCCTTTATTCTGTTAAGGTTCACAAAGACTTGAATGGAATCAACCTGTTCAAATTGGGAAAAATCTCTGCAAATCTCCTCAGCTCTGTCCCAGATAAGGCAGAACTGATCTAGGAAAATACATTCTCCAATATATTAAGTTCTATTAGAATGCTTCACAGCCTGAATCCAATGTTTGAATCCAATAAAATCTCCTCAGATCCATTCAAATCCACCCAGAACCTTGCAGAAGCTGGTTGAAAAGATCTTGATTTTTATTAGAACAGCTTTAGCTTAGAATCTCCCCCAGGGGAAGGAGCAGCACCAGGGGCCAGCTGAATGAGGGACAGTTTGGGGGTCTCCTTTCCCCATCACCCCCACTTGGGATAGGTGGGGAGGAGCTGAGGTTCTGCTCCCTGCAGCCTGGTTCTGGCTGCTCTGCTGGGGTGGTTTTTAGGAGCAGGAGGTTCCAGCTCCAGCCAATGCTGCTTTTTGGGGTTTTTTTTTTTGTACCCCCCACCCCATCCTGCTGCAGGGTGGCATTCAGGGCCTGGTGACAGCTGCTTTCTCAGTGGGAAGGCATCCAGAGTGCCAGGGATCCAGGCTAATTTTAGCTTGCTGGGAATGTGCTGTAGGTTTCTTTCATCATTTGTTTTCTGGTGTGTTGTGGAGTTTTGGGGTTTTTTTGTTTGTTTATTTAAATTTGTGTGTGGTGGTGGTGGTGGTGCAGAGGAACAAGTTTCTTCTCAGCTTGTCTCCCTTTCTGGGAGAGGGTCCTGCAGCTCAGCCACTGGGTAGGGAGGCTGAAGGCTTGGAGGGGTCACTGCCCATCAGCCAGGCAAGGCTCTGGTGGAGGGAATTCCTGGAATCATGGAATGGTTGGGGTTGGAAGGGACCTTAAAACCAGCAAACCAACCCCCACCATGGGTAGGGACACCTCCCACCAGCCCAGGGTGCTCCAAGCCCCATCCAACCTTTAACACCCCCAGGGATGGAGCAGCCACAGCTTCTCTGGGAAACCTGGGAAGAATTTTTTCCTGATGTCTCCCCTCTTCCAGCTTAAACATCTCCCCCTCATCCCAGCTGCAGGCTGGTGGCTGGGCTGGCAGCCTGAGATGCTGGCAGCAGGATGGGGATGGTGACAGTAGTGGGATGGGGTTGGTGGCAGCAATGGGATGGGATTGGTGGCATCAGCAGGATGGGGTTGGTGACAGCAGTGGGATGGGGTTGGTGACAGTAGTGGGATGGGGATGGTGACAGCAATGGGATGGGGTTGGTGACAGTAGTGGGATGGGGTTGGTGGCATCAGCAGGATGGGGTTGGTGACATCAGCAGGTGGCACTGTGAGCCCACCTAAGAACAAGGCTGTAGCTCCAGCCATTGCTCCCTGGGCTGAATTGCTGCACCCACCCCAATCCTGACACCCTGAGAGCATCAGGAGAAGAGGAAGGGACACACACACACAGTCTGGAGGGACCTCTGTGCCATCCCCCCCCCTAAGCTGTGGCCACCCCAAGGTTGTGCCTGTGCAAACCTGGGCTTGTATTTCCCTTTTTTCCAAGGGAGGCAGAGCCCCCACCAGAGCCTTTCAGCATTGCAGGTGAGGAGGGGGAGCTTGGGCTTTGGGCAGGGGGACATCTGGGACCTCAGGGGACACCTTGCAGGGCAGAGCACCCCGGGGAGAGGGTGCCCTGGGTGCAGATGTGTGGCCCTGCTCCATCCTTGGCCATCCCTGGAGGAGGGCACCTGCCTGGGGCTGGAAGGGGGGAACTCTTTAAAGCCATGAAATGGGCAACCCCAGCTTTTCAGGAGATGCAGCCCCTTGCCCAGCACTCCCTGGCATGGCTGTTGGTGAGGAGCAGCAGGAATTAAGACCCTCTTCCTCCCCTCCCAAGCCCAGCTCCTTCTCCCCCATCTCCCAAGCTTCCCAAGCTCTTGATTTCCAAGTGGGGCTCAGCAGGAGTCAAGCTGGGCCCTGCCAAGTGTTAAATGAAATAATTAAAATCCCTGCTTTCTTCTCCCCCACCCACTCCCCCCCAGCTCCTTTCTCTCTAATGCTGGTAATTACCCTGGAAATCTGCAGGAGGGGATGGGGGAATGTGCAGATCTCTTCTGCAAGCTCCATCCTCCTCTTCCTCTTCTTCTTTTTCCTCCCTCTCCCTGGTGGAAGCCATGAAATGGCTCTGGGTGCTGTCAGAAAAATCCCAATGGATTCCCTGCCAAAGAGGGTGAGGGAGAAGGGATCCAGGTGGGGACACAGCAGGAGCTGGGGGCTTCTGCAGGGTCCCCAGTTTGGGGAGGAGGAAGAGGAGGAGGAAGAGGAGATGGATTGGCAGCTGGCAGTCACACCCTGAAGAAAATGTGAGGTTTTGGTAGCACAAAATAGCTGGGAAGCAGAAAGAGGGAGGTGAGGGCAGTGAAACTGGGCTCTCCTGGTGTTGGGATCACCTGGTGGCTCCAGGGCTTGGAGGTGCTGCCAGCCCCCCCTGGATGGGTGCAGGGATGCAGGACTGGGTGCAGGGATGCAGGGTTGGGTGCCCAGCTTGTGATGCTCCCAGCACCCGTGTGCCAGAGCCTTCCCAGAGCCTGAGATGGAGCATGTGTCTCCTTTTTGCCTTCCAAAACAAGAGGATAAAACCTCCCATCCTGCCAGGCTCAGCCCAGCCACCTGCACCTCCCAGCTTGGCCCCTTCTGCCTCTCTGCTGTCTTTTGGCAGCAGCTGTGACATCCTCCCCATGAAAAAAAAAAAAAAAAAAAAAAAAGCCCAGAAATAAACCCATTAACAGCACCAGGCTGCTGACCACATGGAGGCCTTGATGCATTCACCACTTTTCATTTAGAAAGCTGGGTGGTGGGGGTTGAGGAGGGATGAGCTCTGAGATAATGTTTGTTTGCCTGGAGCACTGGATGAGCAGCTGTGGCTCAGGGTGCTGCTGTCCCCTGTCCCCTCCCCTCTCTTCTTTCCTGGGTGCCTTTCTGCTTTTTGTCCCCTGCTGAGGATGGGCCATCCCCTGGCTACCTGCCAGGCTGCTTCCAGCCCTAAGGAGAAGGGGGTGATGGAGCCCCAGTTGTCCCAGTGTCACTAAGCCAGGTGACTTGGTACTGGGGACTGAGCTGTCCCAATGTCTCAGGGACATTTGGCCACCTCTTCCCACTTCAGACCAGCCTGGAACTGGTGGTGGGTTTGCTGCTGGGCAGGCTGGCTGATCTCTGAGCTAAGATAACAGAGCTCAAGGTGGTTTTTGGGTGCTTTTTCATCTCGTGGGGTGTTTTCTTGCCTGGTCCTCCATGTGCTGGTGTCAGGAGTGTGAAGGGAAGAAAGAAGGAGGAGGTGGGAAGAAGGTGAAGGAGAAGGTGGGAGACACCCACCTGGAATGGTGGGATACTGGGACACTGGAATGTCCAGCAGGCAGCTCTGGGGGGGAAAAACATCCAAAAATGACCCCCCCTGTGGATGAACCAGGCAAGGGGGATGTCTCCCTGGTGCAAATGGTTCTTCTGATTCTAAAGCCTTGTCTGAAAGGCTTAACCAGGGGCAAAGGTGCAAATGTTTTGTCTTTCCCAAGGGGGGGAGGTGATGAGTTGGGTCTGGCCATGCTGAAGCTGGAAGCTGCTTCCTCCAGGACACAAAGGCTGTTCAGATCTGAGGCTGTGCTGCCCCTCCAAGTGGCCCCCAAATGGCTGGAGGGGAGCAGGGAAGAAAGGCAGGACTGTGAGCTGGCTGATTTGCATGTGTAAATATGCACACAGGAGGATGCAAATATCCTTGCTTCCCCTCTGGGCATTTTTTTTCTTGCTTGCTTTCTTTATTCCAGGCTGAGCTTTTGGCCTTAGCCCATGTGTGCTGGGATTGCCAGGGGATGGGGGCTCTGAAGATGTCCCCAGGGGGGTGTGGAGCAGGCCAGGAGATGACAAAGGTGCTCCTGGGCCAGCACCCTGGGTATGGCATCAGGCAGGGGTTTGGCACCCATGTCCCAGAGCCAAGCTTGAGATGGGTGCCCAGGAGGGGCTGCTTGGGGCAGGTTTTTTGGTCAAGTGTTTCCCTGCTGGGCTCTCAGGGGCTCTTTGTGGGTCACCCATCTGCCTCAGTGCTGGGGTGAGGTGCCACAGGGCACCCTGCTGATGGGACCTCTCCTCTGGCAGGGTCCTCAGAGTGAGCTGGGATCCCATTCTGTGAGTCCCCAGGGAGAGAAGGGAGTGCTGCAGGTTTGGAGAGGAGCAATGGCTAGGATGTGACTTGGATTTTTTTTTTTTTTTTTGTCTTCTACATTTTTCTTTTGCTTTCTCTTCCTCTTCCTCTTGGGAAGTTCTGCTCCCAGCCCCTGGCTCCAGCAGGGAGGAGCAGCATGGATCTGTGGTGTTGGCTTTAGGGCAGCTTGTCCCAAATCCCCCAGGAGCCCCTGCAATGCCTGGCACAGGGCCTGAGATGCCCTGAGCTGGACCACCCAGTATCCTCTGCATCTCCCTGCTGGAGGGCAGGGTGGGTGGGTGCAGTCTCAGTGTTTGTGTCCCTGGGGCTCCTGGTGAATTGCCAGGGAAAAGGAGGAAGGAGCAGGATGGCAGGAGGAGGATGGGGATGGGAAGGGATTATTCTCCCATCCCAAGGGTTTTTCTCCCCATCTGGAGTTGGTTTTTTTGGAGGAGTGGGTGGTGGGAATGTCCAGCCAGCTGGGCACGTCCCCAGAGGTCCCTTCTGAAGCTCCTGGGGACAGAGGAGGCCACAAGAATCCATGGGTTGGAGGATAAAGCAACTTCTGAACCTGCAGCTAGCCCAGGGGGATGTTCAGGTGGCTCTGTAACCTCTTCCTCCTCAAGGAGGAAGGTTTTGTTCCTAAAAACAGAGGGGGGGTTGTTGATAGTCTGCAGAGCTGCTTTCTTCGTCCTCCCCCTTGCTGAGGCCCATGATGGTGCCTTAGAAATGAGGTGGCAGGTTTGGATGTCTGGGACCATGGGCAAGGGAGCAGCTTGCTGGGAGCTGTTTCTTCTGCCAGGAATTAGGTGGAGGGGGGGGTCTCAGGGCAGTGCTGTGGAAGGCCAGCACAGCCTGGTTGGTGGCCCTGGGCTTGTCCTGTGGGCAACCAGTGCCCTTGGGAATGCTGGTGCTGTACCAAGAGCTGCCCTGCTCTTTGCTCTGCCCCTTCATTCCAGAAATCTGGCTCTTGGGTCCTGATCTCCCTTTGGCTTGCAGCCCAGCTCCCCTCTTAGCAACTTTCCTCACTAGCCCAAGGCAAGTGGTGCCCAGAGGCTTCTGGCGTCCCAAGGGGAGAAGTGCTCAGGTAGGCAAGGCAAGCAGCAGCACAGCTTCAGCTCTGTCCCTGCACCCCCTTTTTCTCCTCTCCCTGCTCTCCTGCCCCTGGTCCCACCTCCAGCTGGGTTCCTGCAGCCCCAGCCTGGTCCTGCCCCCATGGGTGGTTTTGTTTTGCTTTGCTTTGCTTTGGTTTGGTTTGGTTTTTTGGGGGGTGCAGACTAAAGACTAGGATAAACCCCCTAGAAAACAGTAAGCAGGGGCTGCTCCTTGCCTGCCTTTCCTGCCATCCCTGGGGGGCTCAGCCCTCCCACCCCATCCCCCGGAGCAGGCGTGATGGGTTGGTTGGGTTTTTTTCCGCCTCTTATCATCTCGAGTGGGCGAATGGGGAGGTGGGGGTGGTCACACCCCTTACCCCCCCCCCACATCACCCAGGTCCTGGGGGAGCAGCCGGGGGCATCGCGACCCCATCGCCTCCTCCTGCTCTTTGTCTGCACCGCCGCCCCTTTCCCATCGCCCCCTCCCCTTTCCCTTCGCCCCCTCCCCTTCCCTTTCGCCCTCCCCCTTTTGTTGCCAGCCCGGGAGGGGCTCCAGGTCCCCCCTCCCCACATTACGGGGGGGGTCGAGCCGAGGTGGGTGGGGGGACGGGACGTGGAGCCCCGCTGGCAACGGAGGGAGGGGAAGGAGAAAGGGAAGGGGAGGGGGACACAGACACACACACGGAGCCCCCCGAACCCCCCCGGGGCAAAGGGGGCGGGCGGGGAATTTCGGGGGCGTGGGGCGGGCGCTCCGGCGGGGCTGGGGCTGGGGCTGCTTCGTTCTCTGCTCTCTTCGTTGTTTGATGCTCCTCGACCCTTTCCCCGCCAGCTTCGGGCACCGGGATTAGGTCTGCAAGCCCCCCCCCCGCCCCCCCCCGGTTCCCCCAAAACCTGCTCTGCTCCCTCTCCATGCCGAGGAGCTGGAATCTCTCCGGGAAGGACTGGAATGTCCCAGCCGTGTAAGGAAGGGCTCCGGCCGCCGCCCCGGCGGTGGGCAGCTTTGCTTGCCGTCCGCTTTTTGCTTTTGGGGAGGGGGAAAAAGAACCCCCCCTCCCCCGTCCTGCTCGCCGGGGGGTTGGAGGAGGAGAAGAGAGCGGGGAGGATCGAGCAGCCCCGGAGGAAAACGGAGTCGTGCGGGGATGGCTGCGGAGCGGCTGTGAAAGGAGGAGGCTCGGCGGGGAAGGGGCAGCAACCCTCGGTTTGGGGGAACTGAGCAGCTCCCCCCCCCCAGATCCAAACCCCGGACTATTTCTGCCTGCCCAGGAGGGTCGGAGGGTGCTGAGTGTGGAAGTGTCTGCCCCGGAGAAGCTTGGACATCGTGGGGGGGGGGAGCTCAGCATCCCTGGAGGAGGAAGCAGGTGAAGAGGCAGCCGGAGTGGTGAGATCTCTGCCATCCCCGCCGAGGGGACACGGACATCGCTGTCAGCCCCAGGGGGGGGTGGGGGTCTCATGTGGACACCCCTCACCCTGTCCCAGCCGTTCCTTGGGGATTCGGTGTGCCTGGGTGAAGCCCTCACCCATCCCACCCCGGGAGGTGTTTGCTGGCTCCATCCCGAGGGGTTTGGCTGCAGAACTTGAGCTCTCCGTGGTTTTTGCCTGGGGCTGTTGAGTTTGGGGTTTTTTTGCCAACGAGCGTGGATTTGACACCTCCCGGATTGGGAGAGGGATTGCTGAGCACGGGGGCTGGGCTGGAGCTGGCTGGGACCCGACCTTTAAGCTGAGATGGCAGATGTGAGGACAAACTCCTGAAGGTGTCCCCAGCCTCCTTTTCCTTCCTGCGAGCAGAAGATGGGAACCTCTGGAAAAACTTAAAAGTCTTGGTGGCTGCCAAAAACGAGGAAAAAGGACGCGGGGTGGGGGGGAGGGGGGAGGGAGAGGGATCCATGTGAGCTTTGTGGTTCCTCTGCCTTGGATGGGTCAGGAGTGGGTCGAGCTTTGGGCTGGAGCATGACAGCTTGTCAGTACCCCATGGCTCCGGGGGCTTTGGAACGGGACCGGCTGTACCAGCACAAGGTCTCCTTGGTGGTGAGATATTTCATGATCCCTTGCAACATCTGCCTCATCCTCCTGGCCACCTCCACGCTGGGATTTGCTGTGCTCCTCTTCCTCAACAACTGTAGGTGTCCCGGGCACATGGGAGGGAGAGGTTTGGGAGGGGGGGATTAGGTCAGTGTTGGGCATGGGGGGGGTTTTCATCCTGTACCTTGTGTGGTCATCACTCACCTGCTTCTGGCTGAGGAGAAGCTCAGGAGAAACCCCCCCAAAACATTATTTTGTCCCCCCCCCTGCTGCTCGAGGTCTGAGCATGGGTGATGCTCCTGGGGGTGGGGGGGTTGCTTGTGGTCGGTCTGTTTGGGAGGGTGGGTGGTGAGGAACAAAAGATGGGTTCTGTGAGTCCTGCCCTGGCCTGGGGCTTCTGCCTCTCCCTTGTTCCAAGCCAAGTGCAGAACCCTTGGGGTCCTGGCACTGCATGTGGTGGGGGGAGAGGTGGTGTCTCCCAGGATCCCTGCTCTCTGTGCACTCCCTTGCTCTGAAGAAGAAGCTGGAGGTGTTTTCTGTTCCTTGACCCCTGGTGTGGGCACATCCACCCATTGCCAGCTGCTCTGGGCACCCTGCTCTGTTGCCTCTTCCTTCCATGGGTGTCACCTTCCCAGTGCTTGGGCTCCATCCTGCAGAGATGTCTGGGACCTTCTTGGTGCTGCCCAGCACCCTCTGTGAGGGAAACCTTTAGAGGGGAGGTGAATCCCCCAAACCTCTCTCTGGGATGCACTCAGCTTCCCCTGATGTCTGTGTGGGGACAAAAAGAAATCTGTGTAAAACACAGGAGTGTTTTTTTAAAAAAAGCACTGGGGGGAGCAGGGCAGAGGGCATGGCCAGTAAGGAGTGGTGTGGCCACTGCCACAGCCTTGGTCGTGTCACTTAGTATTGAGCAGACCACAGTTTGACTTTGATTTTTAGGGTTTTTGCCACTCCGGGGGGCTGTGGAACCAGCTGCAGGGGTGGGACTGAAGAGATTTCATCAGGGGTTTTACCCAAAGGCAGCGGATGGCTGGGCCACTTTGTTCAGCCCAGAGAAGAGAAGGTTCTGGGGAGACCTTAGAGCACCTTTCAGTGCCTGAAGGGGCTCCAGGAAAGCTGGGGAGGGACTATGGACAAGGCCTGGCATGACAGGAGAAGAGGAGAAAATTTTAAGTTGAAAGAGGGGAGATATAGATTAAGATATTAGGATAATGCTGACCCCAGGGTGCCCCCAGAAGCTGTGGCTGCCCCATCCCTGGAAGTACTGAAGGTTGGATGGGGCTTGGAGCATCCTGAGCTGGTGGGAGGTGTCTGGGATGGAACTGGATGGGTTTTATGATCCCTTCCAACCCAAACCATTTGCTGGTTCTGTTGCTCTGGGTCAGGTCCATGGGAGTTTTCCCCCTCTGCTGCCCCAGGCCACCCCTTTCTCCCACCTTTTCCAGTGTCCAGGTGTGTGCAGGGGAGTGAGAGGTGATGTCCCCTGCCATTTGCATCCCAGCCCTGGTGAAATGGCACAGGATGAGCTGAGCCAACCCCCCACCTGCCAGGATTCCAAGCCAGCTCTGCTCCATCAATACCAGAAGGAGAGCTGGGGGTTCCTGGCTCCTCTTCCTCCTGCTCCCTGCAGGACCTCCTGGGGGTTCCCTGGGACTTGGTGCCTGCTGAAGGAATGAAATGCTGGCCCAAAAGCTGCTGGGGAGCAGTGGGCAGAGGTCTAAAAGGGGGCAAAGAGAAAGGAAAAGGGAACTGCTGATAGCCCCGTGTTGTGTTTTTTTTATTTTGCAGATAAACCCAACAGTTACTTCACCCAGACACCACCAACACCTCGAGATGGTGAGTACCCCCTGGCTTGCTGCTGCTTCTCAGCCTGCACTTGAGAGCTTGAGTGGTTTGGAGTCTCTTGTGCTTCCCTGTGGCTGAGGATGGAGCAGCATCTCCTGACCCAGTGATCTATTTTGTGGCTGAGTGGCTGCTCCGTGCCGGGAGCAGCAACTGCAGCATCCCCAGGGATGCAGGGGAACATCCTTGTCCCTGGGGATGGCCATCCAGGGGGAAAAGGGAGGGCAGAGTGCCTGTGCCTGCTTGTTCCCTGCAAGCCTTTCCTCTGCAAAGGGTTTTCCAGGGGTGGTGGAGGTGAGGAAGGGCTGGAAAGGGAGCTGGGATCTTCTCTGGGGCTTGCAGAGCTTTGTTGGTTCAGCTGCTGAGGTTGGAGAAGGGAGGGGACTGGAAAAAGGGACTTACCCTGCAAAGCACTGCTTGTTGAATCCAGTGGCTGTTGTGTGTTTGTTCCTTGAGTGGTTTCCTGGATTTTGGGAAAAGGAGGGATGGAGCAGGAGGAGGTGAGGAGGGGCTTTCTGCTCTGCAAGCACAGAACAAAAGGAAAAGCCAAGGGTGTGTGTGTTCTGTGGCAGAGCTGCAGGTGAGGGAAGAACCACAATGGGCTTGGAGCATGAGGAAACAGCCAAACCCAACCTTCTGCCTCCCTTGGTCCCTTTGTTTTGGGTTTTTTGGGATGTAGTTTCAGAACAGCTCAGGAGATGGGGTGGGGGAGATGTGAGGTTCAGCTCATGGGACCTGAAGCTTGGGGCTGCATCTTGCCATGGCCTGGGCAGCATTTAAGCTCCCCAGGGAGCAGTGTGGATATGTGGTGTTTCCCTGGGATGCTCTTGGTCTTACTGGGAAGGGACTGGAGTGGGTTGTGCTGGTTGGTGGCAGCAGGAGGTTAAATGGGCACAGAGCAAGCAGGAATCTCTGGAGAGTGTGGAGCTAAGGGATGGGTGGGTTTTGAGGCTTGCAGGAAATGCTGTTGACCATTCCTTGAACGGTTCAATCCAGTCCTGGATCAGTCAGCTGCTAACACTATAAATGGTACCAGAAAGTCTTGTGGGGCTTGAGCTCCAGCTAGCAAAAGGTTTCAGCCTCAGCAGCATCAGGAACCAGCTGGGAGTTGGTGCTGAGCTGCATCAGGCATCACCCCTGTCCTGGACATGTCAGTTCAGGGGGGCTGTAAGGCAGCTCCTCTCCCATCCTTGCTTGGATCCTACAGGTTTTTGCTTCTTGGCTCCCCAAAAATTCCTTCCCCACCTCCAGATTTTGACCTTGCCTGGCATGATGCTTTTCCTGATCCTCTTCCAGAGTCAGTTGGTCCTTCCCTGGCAAAGCAGGGGGGTTAGCACCTGGGTTTCCTATTTTCCCTCACCTAAGGACTGATTGTCCCTCACCTGGGGCTTTCCTGGGCACCTCCCACCTTTTCTCTGAGCCTCCAAAAGCTTTCTGCTATAGGAATCTTGAGTTTTGAGGCTGTGCTGTTATCAGCAGTGGATTTCCAAGCTGTTGGATGCAGGCAGGCAAGCACATGCTCAGATAATGTCATCACAGGAGCTTTGTTTTCTCTGAAAATCAGGCTTAAAACGCTCTGCTTTGCTGGCAGGCTGCTCAGTCACCTTCCCCAGCCTCCCAAGTTTCACGTGCATAGATAAGAACCCAGCAGAGAACAGCAGCCAATTAATAACATGTTTGTTTCTTTTCTTTCTTTCCTTCTCTGATGGGGGTGGGGATGGAGGCGGGGGAGAAACGGATGCAAGATAAAATGTGATTAATCTATAATTGGACCAGAGAAGACATCTAAAGCAAAAATAAAAAGGAACGTAGGTGGAACTCCTAGCTCAGGGCTCCAAAATATTAGCAGCCCAGCCCAGGCAGATGACAGACTCCAAAAAAGATCTCTGGTCCCTACAGGAGATGGAAAACTCCCACCCTTGGTGGGATGCCAAATATGAGGTCTCTCCTTTTCCAAGCCCAAGCTGGTGCAGATGCTTTGTGTTGGTTTTGGGAAGCAGTTCTGAGTATGGAGAAACTCCCACCTAGGGCAGAGGGGGTGATCCCCACTGGATGGGAAGGATTGGCAGGATTATTCATGGCCTGGGATGGCTTGGAGAGGTGGCTCTGGTCCTATGGATAATCCATGGGGGCTGGGTCTCAGCAGAGGGGTGAGACAGCATCCAGCCCAGCTTCTTCTGCTGCTTCTTCTCCAGCTGAGCTCTTAGGGAATTGTTGCTTCTTTATCTTCTGGGCCAGATCCTCACCTCCTACAAGTCTGCACAGCCCCCATGGATTATCCAGAGGACCAGAGCCACATCTCCAAGCTATCCCAGGCCATGACCACTGCCAGTCCTTCCCATTCAGTGGGGATCACCCCACTGGTGAGCCATGAGCCAACACCACCAGTGCCAGCTGAAGATCTGCAACTTGGGATTCCTACCTGGAAACCCCACTCCTGGAAGCTCTGCTGGGGTCTTTTCCCCTTCCAAAGAGTGGTGCCAAAGCTAGGCAGAAATCCTCAGCAGACCTCATTTATTTCTCCCTGGCTTCCTACACTCTGGGGACATCTTTTTCTGCAAAGCCCCAGCCCTGCATTGACAGAAGGTGCCAAAGCCACCACCACTGCCTTGGTGCTGGAGGTGAAAGGCTCTGCAAGGAGGGGTCTCTCCTGAGCATCCTCTGGTGTTCCTCTCTCCCTTTGCTTCCAATCCCAATTTCTACCTTAAAAAAAAACCAAAAAAACACCTCTTCAGCCACAGATTGATTTATAGAGTGGGCTCTGCTTCCTTTGGAAACAAGGCCATCAGTGCTGGTAACTCCCTGCTTTCTCCCAAATCTCCCACTCCCCTGGGCTTCCTGCAGCTGGCCCTGGGGAGGGGGGGGTTTAAGCTCTACGGAGTCCCAGGAGCTGTCTGGTTTAAATGTAGTCTCTCAGCTGGGGGAAAGGCAGCAGCTTTCACTCTCCTGGCTGCTTTTCCTTTCTCCTCAGTGGTGGGCAGGAGCTGGGGAGTGCCTTGCATGGGGAGCTCAGCTGCAGCCCCCCAGGGCAGGAGGGCTCTGGAGGAGGGGAAGGTTTGGCAGGTATGGGGGAAGGGGGGGGGGCAGGCAGGGTGGGCTGTGCTTTCCTGCCTCCCCTGGGGTGAAAGAAATGGTGGGAGAGGATTTGAAGGGGTTACCTCCTCCTTTTGCCTTGTTTTTGCAGCCTGGGGGGTGTTGGCAGCATCGTGGAGGGGTGGGCAGGAGGCAGGGAGCTGCTGCTCCTCTTTGCGCTGGGAAATGGGATGCCAGGCTGGCCAGAGCTGCTGGAATGGATCCAAACAAATTAAGAGGCACTGGTTTTAGGGTCCTTGTTAGCACGGAGGGCAGGGATAATGTCCCTGCCTGCTGGGTCCCAGCCCGTTCCTGGCAGCTTTGCAGATGTGTTGCTGGCAGCAGGAAGCTGTGGGTCCCCTCTCTGCTGTGTTTGGAACCATCCCAGAGGGCTGGACACCCTTTTGGTGAGCCTGGATAGAGTGCTGCTGCTGGGGATGCTGCTCGGCTGCCCTGGGAAGAGAGCCATGAAAATACAACTGAAAAGAAAAGGCAAGCTCTTCAGTTTTGTTCCCTTTGTGCATGGCAGCCCTGCATGGAACACCCTCCTGGCTTGGGCTGCTGAGCCCAGCCTGGGTCTTTTTTGACACAAGGCAATCTCAGGCTTGGATGCTGCCAAATGAATTCAGAGTGCAGGCTTCATGTCAGGGCTGGGCTCAGCTGAGCAGGGAGGTGTTGCAGACCCATCTTTTTTTTTTTCCCAATATGCCCACAGGTCGTTTCTGACCACCCTTACACTCTCTTCCTTTTACACCCATCCTTTTCCCAGCCCCACTTGGAGAATCCCAGACTGGTTTGGGTTGAAGGGACCTTAAAGATCATCAATCAACCCCCTCCATGGGCAGGGACACCTCCCACCAGCCCAGGATGCTCCAAGCCCCATCCAACCTCCAACACCCTTAGGGATGGGGCAGCCACAGCTTCTCTGGGCAACCTGGGGGAAGAATTTCCTCTTGGAGCTGAGTTGTAGGAGTGGGGAAAGGGCTGAGCCACTCCAGCAATGATTTTTCTCTCTCTGTGGCCTCAGGCTGTGGTGTCTTCCCCTCTCACCTCCCCAGCTGCTGATGGATGGCAGGGCTGACATCAGGCTGTGCTGGTGCTCCTTGCAGGGACACTGTGCCTGCTGTCACCTCTCCTTTCCATGGGAAGAAGGATGGGGGGGTGTGGGGAAGCAAGGGGGGAGCAGCAGAGCGTGATGCTGAGCCTTTGTCACACATCAGGGAACAGAGGAGAAAAAGAAATCCCTCCCTGAGCAAGAGGAAATCTTTACACCAGGCTTCTCCCTGGTAATTCCACAGTCCCTGCTCTTCCTGGCTCTGAGCTCCTGCACTGGGTGCTTGCACCCAACACCTCGGGTGTGGGGCTGGGCCTGGGGTGCTCCTGGTTTGCTCCAGGATCCTGGGAACACCCTGGCTCCAGGATGGAGCTGGCTCAGGGGGTTGAACTCACTGAAATCTTTGGTTTTTCCCTTCCTTTTCCTTTTTTTCTTGCTGATATTCCTCCCCTATGGCAGGGTTTGGGGTCTGCTTGTGGAGCCTCATTCCACAGCCCAGGGATGGTTTTCCCCATTTGGGATCCACACCCTGAGCTCCACAGCAAAGGGGGTTCCAGCAGCCTGGGATTGCTCTGGAGAGGGAGGAGAGATGCTCAACAGAGCTCTTCAAAAGCTGAGCAGGAGATAAGGCAGCAGCAGTTATTAGACACCACTTTTGATCTCTGGAGAGCATTTTCTTCTCCATTTACAGTCAGGTTTGTCCTTTCTCCTGGGGATCAATTTCTACACTTTCATGTTTTATAGTTCAAGTGTTAAAGGGAGAGTGGATGGGAGGGCTGCCAAGGTGTTCCTGGTTTTCCCTCTGCCAGGTTATGGGATGGTTGCTGCTGACCAAGCTCTTTCCACATCTCAGATCCCTTCCAGAGAGAGCTGGGGCTTGAGGAGAGCCTGAGAGTGTCCAGGAAAGGTTGGTGAAGGTTGGTGATGTGCTGGCATTCTCATCCTGGGCACCTCTGTCCCTCCAGACCCCCAGGAGCTGCTGCAGCTTCTGCTGAACTTGAAGTTCCCTGATTATTTCCCTGATTTCCAGCCAAATGCAGAGCATCACCTCTTCAGGCAAGGTTAAGCCCAGCCAAGTAGGTTGGTTTTTTTTTTTCTCTTGTCCTAGAACTCTGTACAGGCTGCCATCCCAACCCTGTGTGGGCTTTGGGTGTTTTGCCATGGGCAGATTCCTGCTTTTTGGTGAGGCTGGAGGATCCCTGGGTGCTGAGGTGTGAGGGCAGGACAGCAGGAGCTTGCTGCTGCCTTCCATCCCTGCTGGACCACGTTTCCAAACTGCTGTTCTCTGATGGAGACTGAGGGATTCTTCACTTGATGAGGAGCCTTCCAGCTCAGAAATGCTCTTGCAGGGGGCTCTTGACAGATTAATGACTCTTTTGAGGTGATTTTGATTTGCAAGAGTGACTTGGATGCTTTAGACCCCTCAACACGATGCTTTCAGCTCTTCCCTGCTCCACCCCTGATGCTCATTCCAGCTCTCTGCCTCCAGCACATGGGTTTGCTTTTACATCTTCCAAAAGCAGCTTTTAGACCTTCCAAAAGCAGCTTTTTGCCTTGCTGTCCACTTAGAGACCACGTAGCCAGCTCTCCTCCTGCTTTCCTTGTGTCAGCCCCAGGAGGAGGTGGGCAGCAGTGTTGTAGGATTTCCCTTGGGGTGGCTTTGAGGAGCCAGGAGTGTTGTTTCAGGCTGCAAAAATGTGATGACCACGTTTCTGAGGCTTCACCTCATTCCCTCTTGGGGACACAGAGTGAGTTTGGGGATGCTGAGCCTCAGGAGGAGGAGATACCCCCCAGGGCTCTGTGCAAGGCAGATCCTTAGGCAGCTGAAAGCCAGCTGGGTGATGGGTGGCTGCCACTTGGCTGCTTTTAAGGACCTTCCATCCTGAGATAGGTGGGAGCTTGGAAGCTTCAGTGGCTTGGGGACTTGTCCTGCAGAGGTTCTTGTGGCCTTGGGGACCAGAGATTTGCAGCTCAGCTCTGTGGCTAAAGGATGGGAATGAAGTCCAAGGATGCTCCTCTCATCCCTTTGGTACCCATGGGGCTCATGCTTGCCACCTGGGTGGCCTTGGCATGAAGTCACCAACCATGCTGTGGGCAGGGACAGGAGGTAAACTGGGTGAAAATGGGGCAGAACTGGAGCTCCAGGACTTGAGGGTAGAGGAGGGGGGGAGTTTGGGTGTTTATGGCTCTTGAGCTCTGGGTTTCTTGGCCCTGGGGAGATGGAGTCAAAGCCTGGAAGGTCCTTGCCCATGCAGGGCAAGTGGCTCCTTCTCCTTCCCTGGGGCTGATGAGCTGGATGTGGATGGTGGGGAGGGTGGGCTGGAGATGAGATGAGAAGAGGAGGGGACAGGCAGGGAGTCTGGGCTGGAGAGGCAGCCATCCCATCTCCATGGCAACGGGCACCTCATGCAGAATTCATGTCAGCCTTGTGTGCTGTCCTGTCACACCCCAGGGGCTCCATCCCCCTCCCCTCAGCCCCAGGAAAGATGGGGACCAAGGATGGAGAGAGGTGGTGGGGAGGATGCCAGGGTGAAGGGCAGCTCCCTGCCCCTCGTTGGGTGGTTGGGGCTGAACATTTGGAGGAAATGTTTTTCCCTGGGAGGATGCTGAGACCCTGATTGCCCCAAAAAGCTGTGGCTGTCCCATCCCTGGGGGTGCTGAAGGTTGGAATGGTGCTGGTGGGAAGTGTCCCTGCTCATGCCCAGGGACTGGGGGAGCTTTGGGATTCCTCCCAACCCATTCCCTGCCCATGGAAGTGTCTTTCTCTCTCCATCCCCTTGCTTTTTGGGGTTGTGGCTGCCATGCATGGGGAGCCAGTCCTCTCTCCTGAGCCTTTTCCATCTCTGGAGATGCTTCACACTATGGCAGGCAGCAGGTCCATCCTACTCTCCTGTATCCCCCCCCGAGCTGTCATTCTCTTTCCAGCTGGGCTTTCCTGATTGTTTTTCTCAGCCTCTTCAGGGAAGGGCTGGATTCCCCTGGGATCTGGAGCAGGGCCAGGCTGGCAAACACAGGTTCTGACTTCAGCAGGGTCCTCCTCCTCAGGCAAAAGTCCTCCTGAAGAGGGGAAAACTTTGGGGACCCCTCTCCCATGGTCCCCTCAATGGGCAGGGGACAGCCTGGCAGGGTGCAAGAAGCAATCAGCAAGCTGCTCCACTAGCTTTTTTTTTTTATTTTTTTTTTTTTCCCCCCTTTTCTGTACAGTGAAAAAGAGCAATTTTGACATTACATCTCTGATTATTGTTATTAAGCCAGAGAAACATTTAATCTGAATGCTTGGGGCTTGCTACATGAAACTCTTCACCTCAAGATCTCAAAGCCCATGTGGTATTGATCCCCACTACTTATAATGAGCTTCCACTGGCGTTGGGGGCTTGGTAATTATTGCTATCTGCATTTTTGGTTTTGTGTAAATGGGAAAAGCAAGGCACAGGACTGGATGGGGAGCTGAGGCTGGGAGCTGATGCTGCTCTCCCTGACATCCCTGCTCTGCTCCAGGAGTCTTGGGAAAAGGCTGCATGGGTTGAGAGGCTCCCCCATGAGCTCTGCTTGGACTGCTTGGTGCAGAGGGATCAGACCCAGCCAGCACGGGTTTAGGAAGGGTAAAGCTGTTTAGAGACAGAATTTTAAGCCTTTAAACAGCAAAGGTATTTATTTTCGGATCTGGGGAACTCCCAGCTCGTGCTGGACAAAGAGTTCCACCAGTCAGGGGAAAGGGTGAGGTTATTTATACAGCTAAAGGGGAGGTTACATCATCCTTACATACACATCCATAAGATTGCAGCATATAATTATAATATTCATGACAGGTGGAGTCTGGGCAGAGTCGTCTTTTGGGGATATGTCTCGGGGTCTCTGGGGGCTTTCAGATGAAGTAATGAAGTCTTCCTCAGGGTTGAACTTTTTACCTTTCTTGATTCTTGCCGACTCCGCTCTGGTGTTTCAAGACCAATTTTGGAGTCAGGCTGTTACTCTGTCCTCTTCTCTGCTCCTTTGTGTGTTTCTTTTGGTGCCTTGGCAATGTTTTGTCTTAAGAAAAGAGCCTTACACCCTGTGGCCTTATCAGGGCCTTGCTTTGTTTCCTTACAGGAGTTAATCCTGTCAAGTGAATCCTGTCAGGGTCTTCCTCTGTTTCAAGGGCAGGTCCTGTCTGACCAACCTGAGCTCCTTTTATGCTCAGGTGACCCGACTGGTGGATGAGGGGAAGGCTGGGGATGGAGTCTCCCTGGACTTCAGCAAAGCCTTTGACACCGTCTCCCACAGGATTCTCCTGAAAAAGCTGTCAGCCCACAGCTGGGACAGGAGCACCCTGTGCTGGGTTAGGAACTGCTGGAACGGGCCCAGAGAGTGGTGCTGAACGGGGCTGCATCAAAATGGCGGCTGTGGTGTCCAAAATGGCGGCTGTGGTGTCCCCCAGGGATCAGTGTTGGGCCCAGTGCTGTTCAATATCTTTATTGATGATTTAGATGAGGGGATTGAGTCCATCATCAGCAAATTCTCAGGTGACACTAAGCTGGGGGCAGTGTGGATCAGCTGGAAGGCAGGAGGGCTCTGCAGAGGGGCCTGGACAGACTGGAGAGTTGGGCTGAATCCAGCGGGATGAGGTTTAACACAGCCAAGTGCCGGGTCCTGCACTTTGGCCACAACAACCCCATGGGGAGCTCCAGGCTGGGCACAGAGTGGCAGAAAGGGACCTGGGAGTCTGGATTGCCAGGAAGGTGACCATGAGCCAGCAGTGTGCCCAGGTGGCCAAGAAGGCCAATGGCATCCTGGGCTGGCTCAGGAACAGCGTGGCCAGCAGGTCCAGGGAAGGGATTCTGCCCCTGTGCTCAGCACTGGTGAGGCCACAGCTTGAGTCCTGTGTCCAGTTCTGGGCCCCTCAGTTCAAGGAGATTGAGGTGCTGGAGCAGGTCCAGAGAAGAGCAAGGAGGCTGTGAAGGGATCCAGCAGAATTCCTGTGAGGAAGGGCTGAGGGAGCTGGGGGTGTTGAGGCTGGAGAAGAGGAGGCTCAGGGGAGACCTCATCACTCTCTGCAACTCCCTGAAAGGAGGTTGGAGCCAGGGGGGGGTTGGGCTCTTTTCCCAGGCAACTCTCAGCAAGACAAGAGGGCACAAAGGGTCTCAAGTTGTGCCAGGGGAGGTTTAGGTTGGAGATGAGAAAGAATTTCTTTCTGGAGAGGGTGATCAGGCATTGGAATGGGCTGCCCAGGGAAGTAGTGGATTCTCCGTGTCTGGAGAGATTTCCAAAGAGCCTGGATGTGGCACTGAGTGCCATGGGCTGGGAACCACGGGGGGAGTGGATAAAGGGTTGGACTTGATGAGCTCTGAGGTCCCTTCCAACCCAGCCCATTCTATGATTCTGTGATATTTTGGAGTGGCTGGGGGAGAGGTGGAGGCTGAGGCTGCTCAAGCAGGGTCTGGACTTTAAAAGCCACCTTCTCCTGAGCTTCCTGCAGCCTCACACCAGATTTCTGGGTGCCAGTGGCTTCTCTGGTGGCCACAACAAAGCCATCGTATTCCCAGCTGTCCTTCCAGGATTTTTGGGCATCTTGCAGGAGCTGTTGGATGCAAGGAGGTGGAGCTGGTGCCATCTGCACTGGCAGCTTCTGGTGAAGCCCCAAGCAGCTGTGGGGGAGATGCTGAGCTGAGCCTTGGCAAAGGGTTTCCCTGGTAATCAAGCATCCCCTCTCCCTCCCTGCTGCTAATTGGGAAGTGTCAGGGATGGGGGGGGAGGCTGGGAGCTCTCACCATCCCTCCTGGTGCTCTGGGAGGGGTTGGTTCTTTTCTGCCTGGCTCCTGCTGCATGCCAGCAGCTCTGAGCCCAGACCATGGGGAGAAAAAGCACTTTGCAACCCTGCTTGTCCCTCATCCCCACCCCCAGTTTCAGCAAGCAGGCTCCCCCAGCCTCTCCTCAGCTCTTTTCTTCCTCTCTGGGCTCCAGTGATGAAGACATCTCCCCCTGCATTGGTGCAGACATCCCCCCCTGTCCTCCTCTGTCCCCTCTGGTCCAGGGGATCTCTGGCAGGCTGGCTTGTCACAGATGGCTTCTGCTCCTTGGTGACAGTGCCTGCTTGGTGGCCCTGCAGCCCTCCTCAGCATCCCTGTTGTGTTCCCTGATCCGGGGCACTCACCCCAGAGGATGCAAAGCAAAACCTCAGAGCCAAGCAGATGAGCCAAGCTCTTTTCTAAAAACCTTTTTTGCTGTTTTTACAGCCTCAACTGGGGCTGCTGAGGGAGCAGAGATTGCTCTGAACTGGACATCCATCCCTGGACTCATTGCTGACTCAGTGGTGGGGGGAAGCCCAAGGCCATGAATTATTTATAGCAACACCTTCCACTTTTCCCTTCCTCTCCCCCCTTTTTTTTTTATTATTATTGTTGTTATTGTTATTTATGATCCTGTTTCTGCTCCAGTGCTGCTAAGAGACATGGAGAGGCTTGGCTGGCATTCAGCACTCTTACAATAAGCCCAAGCCTTCCTTTTTATTTTGTTTTTGGGGGCTGTAGAACTTGCTGCTCAAATGCTGTGTAGATTCCTTACTGGAGCTGCTTCTCTCCCCCCCATCTTCAGTGGCTCAGGAGGTTTGGGAAAGGTCAGCTCCCAGCTGTAGGGTTTTTTTTTTATTGCTCCAGACAAGCTCTGCTCTCTTTGTTTGCCAAACTGGGCTCATTTAACCAGAGCTGGGGTTTTCCTTCAGCTCTGCTCCTGCTTTGGAGATAACTTTGGAAGCAAAGCCTTGAACAAGCACCAAGAGACTTCACCTCTTCTCCACAACCCAGGGAGGGGAGGAAACAAGCCAGAAAAAGCCTCCCCCACCCCAATTTCCAAGCTGTCTCCCAGTGTCCATCCCTGCAGGACTGGGTGCCAAAGCTCCAGCTGCAGCCTTGGTGGGGGTAGGACAAGTTTTGGGGCTTGCTCAAGACCCAGCTTTGTCTTTTTAAGTGATGTAGAAGGCAGAGAGGGAGGAAAAGGTCTGGTTGTTATCCTGGTGAGGGTGTAAAGATGGAAAGTCCTGGTCCCTGCTGCTTGTCCCAGTAAAGAGGGGACAAACCAGGCATGTAGGTATGGGGCAGGTTTGTCCCATGGGTTTTTGCCATCTTTGTATTCCTGGCTGCCCAGGCTTGTCTGAAGCTCAGGAAGAAGCCCTTCACTCTGGGCTGCTTTGGGGAGCACTGTCAGGAGTCAATTCCTTCTTTTTCCTTTGGATTTCCCAACAAATATTCCTTTTCCAGTTGGTTGTGTTTCTTGCAGCCTCCCAGGTAAAAAGAGAGAAAGAGAGGGGTAGGGAGAGCTGCTGGGGAGGAAGGATGCTCTGAATTTCATCCTTTGCAGAGCTTGCTGGCTTGAGTCATCTTAGCAGGAGTAATAAACCTGTTCTGGGCTTGACAGGGGAATTGAGGTATTTTGGGCATCTTGGTTTATTCTTTTTTTTTTTTTCTTCTTCTTTTTTTGTGGTGTTCTGCCCTTGCATTGCCCAGCTGCAGCCCAGCATTGGATGGGTGAGTTCTGAAAATCATCTCCTGGGAACAAAGAGGTTTCCAGCCCAGCAGTGCTGAGGAGAAATGAAAGAAACTTAAAGGACCAGTTTGCTTGTCACCATTTGTTTCTAGGTTGAAGCATTTTTTCATTTTTTTTTTTTCTTTCTGGCTTTACTTCTCAGCCTGAGCACTGAGACTCAGTGGAGCTGAGCCCCTGGCAGAGGAAGGACTGAGGGAAGGTGTTTGGGGGGTTGTATCCAGCCAGGGCATCCCTTGGATTTGGGATGAGCTCCAAGGTGTGTGAGGTTCTCTCCTGGGACAGAGTTTGTTGGCAGGGAGTGGGAAGGTGTCTGTCAAACCCTGCTGCTGTAAAAACCTCACTTTGACAACACTGGGGTGATGTGGAACAGGAGGGAACCAAATCCCCTTTTTTTTTTCATCAATTTTGCTCCCATATTGGGCCTTTCCTGTCCCTAAGGTGGTTCTGAAATAGGATCCTGGGGGTAAGGAAAGACAAAAATCAATCCTGAGAAAACATCAGTTGTGTTTAAGGGGCTTGACCCACTGAAATTGAGGTTTTTTTGTCTTTTGCCATGATTTTTCTTAAAAAAAGAGATTCTTAAATATTTGTGGGCACAACGGGTACCTGGAGGAGCTCTTTAAAAGCTGACAAGACCCAGTTTGGCTCCAAATCAGTTCTTTCACTCAAGGAACAATTTTTAAAGGTTCTCTGGAGAAGAGTCAAGGTGGTTGAGCAATGTTTCAACTTCTCCACAAGTCCTGCCCAGTGCTGGAAGCTTTCTCTGCTCTCTGCCTGCTGCAGAGGACCCAAAGTACTGATGCAGGAGCTGGTGGGGGGAAGGAAATGCACCCAGAAACAGCAACCAGGGGCTTAGGATGGGGGTTCTGAAGTGCTGCCCTGGGTTGGATCCCTCTGAAAACTTCCTCAGTTTGGGTGGAACCAGACCTGCACTGGTTGGTGGCTTCAGAAGCCCTCAGCTTGGGTGCATGAGGCTCCTTTCCCATCCTCTGGGGACAGCTGGCCCTGTCACCTCCTTTCAAGCCCTGAACATGCTTCCCACCTGGGTTTCCTTCTCTGCAAGCTGAACCTGGGCCAGTTTGTCCTGAGCCAAGGGCCTTCCAGCAGGTGCCTACTGGAACTCTGCTCCAAGCTGGCTCTGCACCCCCCAGCTGCACCCCCCAGCTGCACCCCCCATCTGCATCCCCCATCTTCATCCCACATCATCTGCACCCCCATCTGCATCCCCCATCAGCATCCCCCATCTGCATCCCACATCATCTGCATCCCCCATCTGCATCCCCCATCAGCATCCCCCATCTGCATCCCACATCTTCATGCCCCATCTTCATCCCTCATCATCTGCATCCCCATCAGCATCCCACATCTTCATCCCCCATCTGCATCCCCCATCTGCATCATCTTCATCCCCCCTCTTCATCCCACACCTGCATCCCACACCTGCATCCCCCATCAGCATCATCTGCATCCCCCATCAGCATCCCACATCTTCATCCCACATCTGTATCCCTTCCCCTAGAAGCTCCATCTCTGCCTCCCCTGCAAGTGACATGCTGAGGTCCCCCAGGGTGACATTTCTGCTCCTCAGACACGTCCCTCAGGGTGGGGGGGACAGGATGAATCCCCTCTTGTCCTGCATTTCACACCCCTCAAAGCTCAACGGGCTCATCTGCATTTAAAGAAAAAAAAAAATCAAGAGAGAAAAAGAGCAGCGAGGGAGGGAGCAGGAGAGAGTGCTCGTAAAAATGATGAATTGCTTTGAGATATTGGGCAGGAGAGAAAAAGAGTTCTTTTTTATTTGATGATATTAGTCTCGTAGTGGTGCGTTCTGAGCTCCAAATCTCAAGGCAGTCAAAGGCAAACGCCCGGGAATTGAAGTGTAAATGAGCTGCTCCTGAGCATTTTATTTGGCTTTTTATGATTTCTCTTTCCTTATGTAGGTCAGGCTGCAGCTCTGCTGGGTGCTGGGTGGGGGGGAGAGGGTGGGGCTGGGAGGTGGTGGGTGCTGGGGCAGGGTGATGCCTGTGTCCATGTGTCCCTGTGTCCATGTATCTATGTGTCCCTGTGTCCATGTATTCATGTATCCATGTGTCCCTGTATCCACGTGTCCATGTATTCCTATGTCCATGTGTCCCTGTGTCCCTGTGTTCATGTGTCCATGTATCCACGTGTCCACATGTCCATGTGTCCATGTATCCATGTGTCCCTGTATTCCTCTGTCCATGTTTCCCTGTGTTCACGTGTCCATGTGTCCATGTATCCATGTGCCCATATGTCCATGTGTCCATGTGTCCATTTATCCATGTGTCCATGTATCCATATGTCCCTATGTCCATATATCCATGTGTCCATATGTCCATGTATCCATATGTCCCTATGTCCATATATCCATGTGTCCATATGTCCATGTATCCATGTGTCCACATGTCCCTGTGTCCATGTATCCATGTGTCCCTATGTCCACGTGTCCACATGTCCATGTATCCATATGTCCATGTGTCCCTCTGTCCATGTATCCATGTGTCCCTATGTCCCTGTGTCCCTGTGTCCATATATCCATATGTCCATGTGTCCCTGTGTCCCTGTGTCAGTGCAGGCAGTGAGCACAGCACAGAACTCTCTGCTCTCTCTTGCTGTCTCACCTCTCAGGGCTGGAGATAACCTGTCCCTTCCCTCCCTCCAGCCCCAGAATCCCATTTCCCACCACATCACCAGTTCAGATGCTGCTCTGCTCAGTGGCTGTGATAAGGAGGTTGGGACATCTCCTTCAGGGAGAGCCCAGCCATGGGATTTCAGCTGTTCTGCAGAAATGGCAGGGAATAAAAGGAATAAAAGTGTCCTGGGAGGGGGGAAGGGGATGATCCATCCCAGAGATGCCAGGTGAGGATGTTTTCCTGGGGGGTGGGATGGGGATGATCCATCCTACAGATGCCAGGTGAGGATGTTTTCCTGGGGGGTGGGATGAGGATGATCCATCCCAGAGATGCCAGGTGAGGATGTTTTCCTGGGGGTGGGATGGGGATGATCCATCCCAGAGATGCCAGGTGAGGATGTTTTCCTGGGGGGTGGGATGGGGATGATCCATCCCAGAGATGCCAGGTGAGGATGTTTTCCTCTCCATTCTCTGCCTCCTCTTCCTGCTTGGTTGGAGCAGAACACAAGGTGCCTTGGGGAGGGCTCCCAGTGGTTTGGGTAAAGGGGCTCTGGGCACTGAGTGCTTTCCAGAACATCCCTGAGGATGCTGCTCCGTGTCCCAGGTGGGGGTTGGAGGCATCTCCCTACTCCCTTGTCCTCCCTGCCTTGGTGCAGAGCTGCTGCCAGACTCTGCCTTCTGCAGTTCATGCTGGCACTCAAAAAAAAGGGGCACAGAGGAGCCTGGTGCCAACCTCCCTTCAAAGGAAGCTTCCTCTGTGGCTTTACCAGCTCTCTGCCATCCTGCCCTTCCCCAAGATCTCTGTGCCCTCTGCTCCCCACTGGGTGATGGAGCAAGGTGCTGAGGTCACCTGGGAGCAGGACACGGGCAGGAGGTGGGGGCTTGGGGCACAAACAAGGCAGCCCCTGATTCTCAGGCTTTGGGGTGGGTGACTCTGGCCCCTCCAACACCCCCTTGGTGTCCTTGGGGAAGGACCCAACATCACCTCCCTGGCAGGAACAAGAGGTGAGATGCTGAGATGATGGCATCCACACTCAGGAAAGGACCTTGGAGCATCCTCCTCTGGTACCCCAGGGCTTGTGCAACCCCTCCTCAAGCTTGGGTGGTGTGTGGGGCTCTGCCAGGGGTGAGAAGGGGGAGGCAAAGAGGGGTGCTTGGCCCTGGGTGCTGCTCTGCACCCTTCCTGGTTGGAGGGGAGCAGCTGTAGGTGACCTCTGGCTCCATCTCTGTGTCCCCAGGGTGCCGAGGGATGCTCTGCGGGTTCGGGGCCGTGTGTGAGAGGAGCTCCACAGACCCCTCCCAGGCTTCCTGTGTCTGCAAGAAGACAGCTTGTCCCCTGGTGGTGGCTCCAGTCTGTGGTTCTGACTATTCCACCTACAGCAACGAGTGTGAGCTGGAGAAAGCCCAGTGCAACCAGCAGAGGAGGATCAAAGTCATCAGCAAGGGACCCTGCGGTGAGTGGCAGGGCAGGAGGTGACCCTGGGAAGGTCAGAGAAGATGTGTCCTGAGGGCTTCTTGTCACTGGGATGCTGGCCTGAAGGGACACCAAAGAAATTAGATTCAAATTGATGGGCAGAGGTTGTTCAGAGCCTCCAAGCAGGTGTCATCTGCCATGGGTTGGAGGCAGAAGGTGTATGCAGAGCTCAGGGGGTTGCAGAAAGCCCTTTCCCAGCCTGGCATTCAGCTGCTGTGAGAAAGGAACTGTGTAAATGATACCTCAGCCTCCTCATTTCAGAGGAAATTCACTTGACCTTTCTCTCCTGCAGAGCTCTGGCTTGCAAGAAATCTGCACCCAGCTCTCCTGCTGGGGCTCTTGGCAGAGGGGGGGAGAGCACTGAGTGATTTATGTAAAATAATAATCAGGGGAAAAGTGACAGATAAAGGGGGGGGAAGAAAAAAGGAGCTGGCAAGTAAATTTTGGCCCTTCCTTGTCAGTGAGGAAGTGGCTCCTTGAGCTCTTCCTCTAATGAGGATTTGCAGGAGGTGCCTCAAGGACCCTTGTTCTGCTCATTTGCTGAAGCAAGAGGCTCTTGGAGAGAATGTGCAGGGAAGGGGTTCCCAGCAGCCAGGCTGGGAGGGATCTAAGGGAGGGGCTCTGCCTGAAGGACCAGCTGGGGACTGAGCTCCCTTCCTCCCATGCTGGGGCTTTGAGGCTGATCCTACAGCTTCCCAGTCCCACCTTCCTCCATGGGTGAGCTCCAGGTAGGACAACCATTGGCATCCCATTAATTCCTGGGCTCTCAGATGATAGATCCCATGGGAGAGCTGACTGCTCCAGGTAGTACATCCATTGGCATCCTATTAATTACTGGGCTCTCAGATAGATCCCACCTTCCTTCATGGGTGAGCTGACTGCTCCAAGTAGGTCATCCATTGGCTTCCTATTAATTTTTGGACATTCAGGGTAGATAGATCCCATGGGTGAGCTCTTTGCTCCAAGTGGTACATCCATTGGCATCCTATTAATTCCTGGGCACTCAGATAGATCCCATAGGAGAGCTCTCTGCTCTAGGTAGTACATCCATGGGCATCCTATTAGTTTCTGGGCACTCAGATCCCACAGGAGAGCTCTCTGCTCCAGGTAGTACATCCATTGCCATCCTATTAATTTCTGGGCACTCAGGGTAGATAGATCCCATGGGAGAGCTGACTGCTCCAGGTAGTACATCCATTGGCATCCCATTAATTCCTTGATATTCAGGGTAGGTAGATCCCACCTTCCTCCATAAGTGAGCTCTCTGCTCCAGGTAGTACACCCATTGCCATCCCATTAATTCCTGGCCTCTCAGAGTCGATGAATCCCCCGAGGCCCTGAGCTTCTTTATCTCGCAGAGGAGCAACTCGGAGGGGACCAACCCAAGCCTGTTTTGTGCCCCGTTTCCTCTCCTGCAGGTTCCAAGGACCCTTGCTCAGAGGTGACCTGCAGTTTTGGCAGTACCTGTGTCCTCTCAGCCGATGGCCAGTCAGCCACCTGTGCCTGTCCCTCGTCCTGCAGCGGCGTTCCCGACAGCCCCGTCTGCGGCAGCGATGGCAGGGACTACCCCAGCCTGTGTGCCCTCAACAAGCACGCCTGTGACAAGCAGGAAAACATTTTCAAGAAGTTCGATGGCACCTGTGGTGAGTCCCCTGTCCCCCCTTCTCGTCCCACCCAGCCCCTGGAAAAAAAAGATTTCAGGAGGGGACTTTCCACGGAGTCAGCGGGAAGCAGGGTTGGGGAGGAGAAGCTGCTCCCTCCTCTCATCAGCTCCAAAAAGGAGCTGGGAAAAAAAAGAAATAAAGGTCAGGCTGTGGGTGGTGGTTTCTGAAATTTGGGCTGAACCAACACATCCGGGCTAAAGGAGATGGGGTGGTTCAGGCTGTAGAGGAGAAGGCTCCAGGGAGGCTTTAGAGCAGCTTCCAAATGCTGGGAAAGCTGGGGAGGAACTTTGGATAAGAGCATGGAATGACAGGACAAGGAGATATTGCTTTTAAAGTGGGAGAGAGGAGATTTAGGTTAGACATTAGGTAGAAATTCCTCCCCGTGAGTGTGCTGAGCCCCAGGTTTCCCAGAGAAGCTGTGGCTGCCCCATCCCTGGCAGTGTTGAAGGCTGGATGGGGCTTGGAGCCACCCTGGGCTGGTGGGAGGTGTCCCTGCCCATGGTGGGGGTTGGTTTGCTGGTTTTAAGGTCCCTTCCAACCCAACTCAAGCTGTGAGGTTCTGGCACCCTTTGCTGGGGGCTTTTTGTGTGATTCCTATTCCTATTCCACACTGGCCCAGGGTGCCCCAGAAGCTGTGGCTGCCCCATCCCTGGCAGTGCTGAAGGTTGGATGGGGCTTGGAGCATCCTGGGCTGGTGGGAGGTGTCCCTGCCCATGGAAGAGGTGTTGGAATCAGATGCTCTTTAAGGTCCCTTCCAGTCTGGGCTTCCAATTATATTGGAAAAACATATTCCTTATTTTTCTTTATTTGATTCTCCTGTTTCTCTGCCTGCAAGCCAAAGCCCACAGCCACTGGAAGAGGCTGCCCAAGGAAGTTGTGGCTGCCCCATTCCTGGCAGTGTTGAAAGCCAGGTTGGGAATGAGTCCCCTTCCTATTCCTATTCCTATTCCTATTCCTATTCCTATTCCACACTGCCCCAGGGTGCCCCAGAAGCTGTGGCTGCCCCATCCCTGGAGCTGTTGAAGGCTGGATGGGGCTTGGAGCATCCTGGGCTGGGGGAGGTGTCCCTGCACATGGTGGGGGTTGGTTTGAAGGTTTTAAGCTCCCTTCCAACCCAAACCTATGGATTCTATGATTCCCCCATGGCTTTTGGCTGTGGATGTTTCTGCTTGGGTCTCACTGACCTAGAGAGCAGTGGGAACATCTGTATCATCTCCTTTCCCTCCTGCTCTTTCCCCTGCTTGGAGTTTTTGGCCAGGCTGCTGCTTTTGGCCAGGAGCCCTCTGCTAGCCAGTGGCCCAGGGCAGCTCCCTCTAATTAAAGGAGCCTGACAGGCACAGATCCCAGAGCACAAACACAATCCTTCTGCTCTGGGGATGCCTTCCTCTTTGGCTGGGGCTGGCTGGGGCTACTTGTAATTAAAAGCAACTGTTTTCCTGAGGAAAACCATGAGATCAGCCAGGACACGTGCCAGACCAGTGTTTGTCCCCAGGGGAAGGAGTGTGGGAATGGTTTTGGGCAGGCTGCAAACCTGGAAGAGCTTTTAATTGCTCTTGGACTGCTCTGTCCCAAGTTGGGTGAGATGGGAACAAGTGGGAGGTGTGAAGGAGGTGATGCCACTCGCCTGCTTTTTAGGGCAGAGAGAAGGCTTTGAGCCTCACTCCTCTTTTTGAGCTCCTCCAGGTCTGGGCTGGGGCATCAGCAGAAACTCAAGCAAGGCTGGGTTGAGCTGTGGGGCTGAAAATCCTTGAAGGGATTTGAACTCTTTTAGGGGGTGCTGTGAGGCTTGAGACTACTGCAAAGGAGTAGGAGTAGGAGAGGGGGCAGAGCTCATCCCAAATCCCCTCTTTGTGCTGTCCTGAGAGCTCTCTGTGCATCTGCCTCTGCTACAATCTCATTGTATCTCTTCTGTCCTATTTACTGAGCCCAGACAAGAGGTTTTGGGGTTTTTTTGTGATTTCTGGGGGGGTTTGAGGCCTCCAAGGAGGGAACACATCCCTGGGTGTCTGCTGGTGTGACTGCAGGGCAGCTCCTGCTGGAGAGGGAATGGGAGATGCATTGGGTAGGTCCTGCAGGTTCTTTTCCATCATTGCTGCTAAAATGAAGAAAGCAAAAGTTTTCAGCTGTCCTAGGCTGGGGGACAGGGGCTATGGGGACAAGGGAGGTCCCACACCTGCTTGTGAGAGGTGAGGGGAAACAGGGTGATGGATTTTTTTTTAATTTTTCCTTGTGGTTAAAACAGGGATTTCAGACTAGCAGGATTAAGGGATGGAAAGATCTGATTGTGTTTCTGCAATGGCAGAAAATGGATCAGTGCTCTCCAGGTACTGTGCTTGACAAGGAAGAGAAAAACCCCAGGAGCAGGGGAGGGATTAGGGATCAGCAGGCACCTCTTCTGCCCATGGTTTTGGGGTTGATTTTGGGGTGCTGCTGTGAGCTGGATAAACCCAGATTAGGGAAGTGTGTGGCCCTGGGACTCTGCCAAGGAGGGGGAATGGGAGGAGGAGGAGGATGGGAGCACCAAGCATCTTGCAAGTGTCACAGAATCAGAGAGTTGTTGAGTCTGGAAATGACCTTTGAGCTCCAGGCCAAACCAAACACTACCCCAGAACCACAGAATGGTTTAGGTTGGAAGAGACCCTTTAAAAACCTTTGTTTGTTCATTAAACTCAGGAGGTTTGGCTGGGTTGGGAGACAAAAAGAGGGGAGGGGGGAAAAAAAAAGGTTGGGAAAAAAGGCAGAGCTCAACCCATCAATGGTCAGTGCTGGGCAAAACGTGTCCTTAGGGCAGATATCCTTAGAAATAAATCCCTGTGCATCCAGAGCTCAAGAGATGCCCAGTCCTGAGGAGTGGGATCAATGCTGATGGGGGGGAAGGTGCAGAAGCTCCTGGGGCCAGCAGGGAGGAGGAGGAGGAGGAGGAGGAGAAGCCAGGATTAAGCTCCATGGGGCAGGGTGTTCCTGACCTCCTGTTCCCTTTTTCTTCCCAGACCCGTGTAAAGGTGTCCTGAACGACATGAACCGGGTGTGCCGGGTCAACCCCCGAACCCGCCGGGCCGACCTGCTGGCCCGACCCGAGAACTGTCCCCAGAAGAGGGAGCCGGTGTGCGGGGACGATGGGGTGACATACGAGAACGAGTGCGTGATGCTGCGCTCCGGGGCCATCCGGGGGCTGGAGATCCAGAAGGTCCGGTCAGGGCAGTGTCACCAGCAGGGTAAGAACCTCCCTGCTGCCCAGGAGAATTCGGGTTCCTGGCTTTTCCCGTCGTTTTGTTCTTGGTAATGAGGGGGAGGGAAGAAGAGAGTCCAAAAGGGAGGATGCTGAAGGGGTTTGGACATCTTTCTGGGGAGGAAAGACTGGGGCTTGAGAAAAGAAGGTTGAATGTTATTGATGGATGTAAATATCTGAGGGGTGAGTGTCAAGAGGAAGGGGACAATCTCTTTACAGGGGTGTCTGTTCATAAGATAAGGAATAATCACAGAACCAGCCAGGTTGGGAAGGGCCTCTGAGATATCAAGTCCAACCCTTGAGCCCTGAGCCCATGGCACTTCATGGACTTCGGAATGGGCAGCACAGGGAAGGGGGGATTCTCCATCCCTGGGGGTTTTTAAGAAGAAATTGAACCTGGCACTCAGTGCCATGGGCTCAGGGATCAAGGGTTGGGCTTGATATCGCAGAGGTCCTCTTCAACCTGGCTGATTCTGTGAATGCCAGGGGTTGGAAGGGTTCTAGAGAACCTCCAGTCCAAGCCCACTGTTGGAGCAGGTCAGCCAGGGATGCAACCAGATGGGTTTGGGAAGTCTCTGGAGAAGGAGGCTCCACAACCTCTCTGGGCAGCTCTGCTAGAGGAGGTTTAAGTTGGATATTAGGAAAAAATTCTTTCCAGAAAGGGTGATCAGGGAGGAATGTTCTGCCCAGGGAGGTGGTGGATTCTCTGTCCCTGGAGGTTTTTAAGTGCCATGGGCTTAGGGCTCAAGGGTTGGACTTGATATCTCAGAGGCCCTTTCCACCCTGGCTGATTCTGTGATCCTCCAGTCCAACCCCACTGCTGGAGCAGGGTCAGACAGGGATGCATCCAGATGGGTTTGGGAAGTCTCTGGAGGACCTCTCTCTCAGAGTTCCTTTCCAACCTGGCTGATTCCCTGACTGTGAGGCTGGTGAAGCACAACCTTCCCAGAGACCTTATGGAGCCTCCTCCTCCACACCCTCCCAACCGCATTTATCTCCATCCCCCTCTGCCCCAGCCCAGCAGCGGGCTTGGCCCTTTCCCTGACCTTTTCCACATTACCCATGGGTGCCTTCTTCTCTTTTTTTTTTTTTTTTTTTTTGGTTTTTTTGGTTTTTTTCCCCCAGACAAATGCCAGGAGGAGTGCAAGTTCAACTCCATCTGCCTCAACCGCCGGGGGTCCCCACGCTGCTCCTGCGACCGCATCTCCTGCGACGGCGCCTTCCGCCCCCTCTGTGGCCGCGACAGCCGCACCTACAGCAACGACTGCCAGCGCCGCCAGGCTGAGTGCCACCAGAGAACTGCCATCCCCATCCAGCACCAGGGACCCTGTGGTAAGCACTGGGGGCCCAAAGGAACCTCATCGATACCCCCTTTGGCTCCCCAGCCGGGTAGAACCCGTAGAATGTCAAGGAAGGGACCTCGAGGAGCAACCGCTCTGAGCAAGTCATGACTAGGTGCCCAGCACTGGATGTTGGAGCCACCAAAGCCTGGGTATCCCCTTCCTTCTCCTTTTTTTTCCTTCCAGCAGTCCTCCTGTCCGTGTGTGCACGTGTTCCTCCTCTCTCTCTCTCTTCCTGCTTGCTGACAGCAGGAAAAATCCTTTTGTTGTGTTTGGACACCCTGAGGTGTCCAGCTGGTTGCTCACACTCATCCCCATGGCCAGGTGTACATTTGTCACCACCCTACAGTCCTCCCCATTCATTCCTTCCTTCTCCCAGGGTAGTGCCAGACCCCTAAGCTTCTCCCATGCTTCCCCTTCCATGCCTTCCTGCTTCTCTCAGCTCCAGGTACTCTCCATAAGGAACTCTTCCCAGCAAAGCCACCACCCTCTGGAAGTCTCTCCGTGTCTTTGTCTCGTCTCTGGGAGCAGCTTTTGACCTTTCCAATGGAAGCCTTTTCAGGAGTGTGGGATAGGATGGGGGCTTCGGGTCCCTCAGATGTTGGGAATGTCCAATTGGAAAATCATTGCAGAGAAAAAGAAGGAGGCAAAAACTCCTGGATTGATTTGTATGAGTGGGAAGGACTCTCTGGTTTCAGCTCAAATTGGTTTGTTGGGTTTTTTTCAGCAGGTCCAGCACCCTGTCCTGTTATTTTAAGCTGATGTTTTAAAAGGTATCAGCTGTATCAAAAATTCCAAAGGACTTGGAAATGGAGCCCCATGTTGTGGGTCTGTTTTGTTGGCTTTGTGCTCCTGCAGTAGGTTGTTTTTTTATTAATGCTGCCAGGCCCAGCTGCTTGAAAACCATTTTGTCAGCCTCCCAAAATCACACTCAGTGTAATCACAGCTGTTATTTTTAATCACCTCTTCCATTCTGTTTCTGGCAGCTGAATGATTAGGAGTCAGTTCCCCACGTTCTCTCTATAGGGAAGATGATAGAGGCACTTTTTGGGCTTCTGCCTCCCATGGGCTCTCTACAAACCCTTTCTGGACCTTATTTAGAGCTAAGGCTCCCCCAGTTTTTAGGGCAAGCAGAGAACTTGTGCTGGTGGCCTCCCCTCTATGAGATGCTCATCATTGCCACCACGTTTGGTGGGGTGAGGCCAGAGGACAGCAGGATGTGGTCCCTCTTCCTCTCCATCCTATTTTACCTTTCCTTCCTCCAAGCCAGGACAGCAGGCAAGAACATTTCCTTGCAGGAGCTGCATCCCTGGGGGTTAGGAGGAAGAAAATCAAAGCTGGGGCTCTGCCTCCCAAAAAAAGGCTGGGATTTCACAGTCCTTGGGACAGCTCCAGACTGCCCTGTAGCAAAGCCACCACGAGGTGTGGACAAGCTTTGGCCTCTCCATCAGCTTAGGAAAGCATCTTCTCTGCCAGCTGGGGAAGGAGAACACGTCCTCCTCTGTGTCACCAGCTCAGCCTGAGCTGGGAAGCAGATTTAGAAATGGGGACAGGGTGGGGATGTTCCTCACCAGCTTTGATGTCAAAAAAAGATCTCAGCATGAGCACTGCTGCTGGTGCCACCTTCTCTCCTGTGGCTGAGGGTTCCTCAGGGTGCAGGGGCTGGGACAGGACCCAGGGGACACTCAGCAGGAGCCAAGCCCAGGGCAGGGAGCAGGAGGAGATCATCCACTCCTCTGCTTTTAGGATGCAGGAAAAGGGGAGGAAAAAAGAGCCCATTAGGATGGTTGCAGGGCTTTCACCTCTCACACCAGCATGTCTGAGGAGCTCTGACTTTTCCAGCAGCAAGGCAAAGGAGGCAAAGCCAAACAAAACAGCCCAGACCTTGGATTTTAAACCTGAGTTTTTAAATCTCTGTGTCTACACCGTGATGGTGCAGTTGAGGAAGAAGGGAGGGGATGAAGGTGACGTGGACAGGAGGTGGAGGGAAGGTGTCTGTAGTTTCATCTGTCTTCCTCCCTGCCTCTCTCTGCTCTCTCCCTCTGTGCTCTTTTTCTCTCTCTCTCTCTTTCCTTTTCGTCTGTGTCTTGTGTTTTACAGTGTTGCCTGTTTGGAGGAAGGAATTGTGTCCTCGCATCACCCTCCTGCTCCCTACCCGGACATCTCTGCTAGGAGGTCGGCTTTCTCCCCTTCTCCGTAGCCCAGTGACACTCCTGGCCTCTCCTCACTGCTCCCCTCCTCTCTAGTTTTCCTTGAGAGCCCCCTAGGATGGAGAGGTTGCCTTGGGGTTGCTCCCATCCCACACCCCAAACTCTTTCTGCTGGAATGGAAAAGCCTGGGAGGGCAGCGGGGTCTTGTCCGATGCTTCTGTCCCTTCGAGGCGAAGGAGAGTGGGAGCAGAGGTGGGTGCTCTGAGCCCCCCCAAGTCCTTAGCAAGCCCTTCTTTGGCTGAGACAAGAGGCTGGACTGCTCCTGATTGATCTTACCTCTCCTTTTTTGCCCCCAACTAACACCACCCCCCCCTCTCCTTGTTTCCCCACCTCCTCTTCCCCAGAGATTTCTGCCTGCCTGGGGCTCTGTGGTTGCTTCTCCCCTTGTTCTCTGCAATGTGTGTCCAGCAGGAAAGGGGCTGTGCAGGGCTCCCAGTATCCAACAAAGCCCTGGGTGCCTTTTTGGAAGCCACTGAAGAGCTCTCTCTGCCCTTTTCCACAAAAATTCCCCCATGGCTCCATGGAGCTGGTGATGGAGTGTCAAGGCTTGCAGGGGAGTTTGGTGTCCCCAGGGCTTGGTTAGGGTTCTGCCCAGCAGGTGAGGATCAGTGCCCTGGAATCCATCAGAATGAGCAGAATGTGCTCTGGGACTTGGTTTCCCCACCTACAAGGTGGAGAAGGAGCAGGAATCAAAGGAGGTTTGGGATCTGAGGTCCTTGCTCAGGAGGTCCCTATCTCCACCCACATCAAAACTGGTGCCAAAACTCCCGCTGGCATCTGCAGGGACATTTCACAGGCTGTAGTTCAAGCTGTGAAGGAACTTCATGTGCTGCTTCTCTGCAGGCTTGCTCTGCTTCAGGAGGGTGGGAAGTGTCAGGGTAATGTTCTCTCCATCAGGCCTGGCTCCTCCCTGCACCCTCACTGCTTTCCCAAGGCAAGAGGGGGAATTCAGGTTCCAGGTGAAGTTCTGGATTTGCTTCCTGCCCAGCTCAGGGTATCCTCCCTTTCTCTGGGGGTGTCCCTGGGTCTGGGGGATGTGCTTGGGGTAGAGATGTTGTTTTAAAAAAGTGAGGCACGAGCAGGAGATGTGAGCAGCATCCCAGGGAGAAGCACAGCTCCTGGTCCTTTGGGAGCTGCTCATCAACTCCTCCTGCAGGGAAGCTGGAGATCTGCTTGAAGTGGGGTGGTTTGAAGAAGTACCCATGTCCTGAGTTGTCCCCTTCTTCCCTGTTCCTTCGTGGACAGTTGGCTCAAAGTTTTGCCTTGGCTGATGCTTCCCTAGAGCCAAACCCCAAATCCAGACTTGCCTGGGTCCTTTTCACTGCTTGCCAGACAACTGCCCTGCACGTTCACCACCTTGGGCTCAGGAGGGGAGGAAAATGGACCCATGGCCCCTCTCCACTCCCTGTGCCACTCCAGTGGGCTCTGGGGGCTTTGTTGTTCCCCCCAGGCTGTGGCTCTGTGCTTGCCTGGCTCCAGGTGTTGCTGGGGCTGTGTTGTGTCTGCCTGTTGCATCCATCACCCCTTGGCTTCCCTTGTCTGTTCCCCACCTCTGTGTTTTTGTGTCCTGTGTCCGTGTCAGTGTTCAGCACGGGTTCAATCTGTGTCCTCAGACCCTCAGGGCTTTTTCTCTCATGAGTCTCCAGAAGGGTCCTTGGGAAGTGCTGGGGCTCTCCCAGGTCTCTCTCCATCCCTGGCTTTGCCAACCCCAGCGTGGGAGAGAAGGGGCAGGGAGCTGAGCTGCTGGGGGAGGGAAGGGGACAGGAGGAGAGAAGCCAAATGCAGGTGTCCTTGTCCTTGTCCTTGTCCAGCCAGATTTTCCTGGCAGTGGCCACAGAGGGCATTGGGATGTGGAGAGGACTCTGTGATTCTGAGGATGTGAAGCCTCAGCCAAAGGAACTGCCCCTGGCTGAGCTTTTTGGCTCCTGAGGGTTCAGCAGCAGATGCCAGGTTCTGAGGGAGGATGCACAGAGTGTCCAGGAGGCACTGAGACCCATCCTGACTTTTCTGCTGCCTCCTGCCCTGTCCACAGCCCCAGAGCTGACTTCATGGCACCACTGCTCCTGGGGAGAAGAAGTACCAGCTCCCCTCTTGGCAACAAGGAGCCTCAGTCTGTTGCCTTCCTTCAGCTCTTTCTTGATGCTGGCTGGGAGCTCTGGGAGAGACCCAGAGACTGGGGAGATCCAGAGGATTGATCCCACCTCTGGCTGCTCCCTCAGGGCAGGATGTAGCTGGGGATGGGATGGAGTCCCTGGCGTGCAGAGAGAAGATCTTGTGCCTGCTTCCCATCCCTAACCTCTGCCAAGCATGGGGGAGATGCTGAGCTGGGCATGTTGGGCTGGCATGGAGGGTGCCAGGGGCTGGGTGGTGCCAAGGGCAGGAGCTCTTTGCATTGGGATTTGTGGGGTGGGAAGCAGGGATGGGGAGGTTCTAAGGTCAAGAGCTCTGGGCATTGGGCTTTTTAGGGTAGAAAGCAAGTGTAGGGTGGTTCCAAGGTCAGGAGCTCTTTGCACTGGGATTTGTGGGGTAGGAGGCAGAGGTTGGGGTGGTTCCAAGGCCGGGAGGTCCTTGCATTGGGCTTTTTGGGGTGGAAAGCAAGTGTATGGTGGTTCCAAGGCCAAGAGCTCTGGGCATTGGGCTTTTTGGAGAGGAAGGCAAAGGTTGGGGTTGTTCCAAGGTCAAGAGCTCTGGGCATTGGGATTTGTGGGGTGGAAAGCAGGGGTTGGGATGGTTCCAAAGTCAGGATCTCCTTCCATTGAGCTTTTTGGGGTGGGAAGCAGGTGTAGGGTGGTTCCCAGGCCAGGAACTCTTGGCATTGGATTTTGTGGGGTGGAAAGCAAGTGTATGGTGGTTCCAAGGCTGGGAGCTCTGGGCATTGGGCTTTTTGGGGAGGAAGGAAAAGGTTGGGGTTGTTCCAAGGTCAGGAGCTCTTTGCATTGGGCTTTTTGGGATGGGAGGCAAAGGTGGGCTGGTGCCAAGGCCAGGAGCTCTGTGCATTGAACTTTTTGGGTTGGAAAGCAGGTGTAGGGTGGTTCCAAGGTCAGGAGCTCTGGGCATTGGGGTTTGTGGGGTGGGAAGCAGGGACTGGGGGGGTTGGAGGGGAATGCTGTCACGCAGCGCTGTGCTCCATGCCCTGGGCCACCCGTTAAAGCATCACCCTGAGACCCGGGCCCTTTTTTCTCCTGTCCCTTTTTGCAGACCTGGGCACACCCAGCCCCTGCCTGAGTGTGGAGTGTACTTTTGGGGCCAGGTGTGTGGTGAAGAACCAGGAGGCCGTGTGTGAGTGCCAGCACCTCTGCCAGGGCCGCTACGACCCCGTTTGCGGCAGCGACAACCGCACCTACGGCAACCCCTGCGAGCTCAGCTCCATGGCTTGTGTCCTCAAGAGGGACATCAAAATCAAACACAAAGGACCCTGTGGTAAGAGCTCATCTCAGGATGGGGCAGCTGGGTTACTTCTTTAGGAGCAGGAAGTCTGGGAGCACAAGGAGGGGATAAAATTATTGGGGTACCTGGGTTGGCACTGCGGGGAGCGTGTGACTCGACCCCATCTGTCAGGTTTACACTGAGCTGGCAATTACACCAAATAATCCCCCCCTTCTCCCTGATAAAGGAAGGAGAGAGAATAAGGGAGAGAGATGGATGGGTTGGAAAGTAAACTACACAACTTTAATGAAACAGGAATGAGAAATAGGAAAAATGACTAAATCTATACAAATATACAGGAAAATTGATCCCATGTTCCTTCCCCCCAATAACTCTCTGCAGGGCAGCACTGGGAAAGTCCAGGCTGGAATCCTGGAGTCAGGAGCAGTTGGGAGCTGTAGGCAGGAACACACAGATTCAGGCTGGGATGGATCAGGAGCACAGGGAGAGGAAGGGATGGAATCCTCCCAGGATGCTGAAGCAAAACAGGGGAAGAAGGGGAAGCAGGAAAGGCAGGAAGCTGGAACTTGTGATCCCTCAAATTTATCCTAAGTATGAGGTGTATGGGATGGAATCCTCTGTTTAGTCAATTCTGGCATCTCTCTTGTCCCTTCCTCCCCAAAGGAGGCTGCAGGTGGGACCTCTTTATTCCTTCCAGAGGGCAAAATGTTCCTCAGAGCTGAGCAGTGTCCTTGGCTCTGCACACCAGGCTCCAGCAGTAACTATAAATATCAAGTGTTATCAGTCCTAGAAGCAGACACTGAGAAACTTGCTGTTAATTTCAGCAAGTGCAGCTCCTTCCAAGAGACTGAGCTGAAAGCAAAAGCACAAGAGAGAAAATCCCCTTTATCCTAGCCCAAGCCAGGACCCCATCCCATAACAATTCCACCTCCAAGCTCTGGCAGAAAATGTTTGCAGACAGGCACAGCCCCAGCTGGGACATAATCTGCTAAGGCTGTTCCCAGTTTTCCCAGTAATACAGATTTCCTGCCCCCTAATCTGCAGGTTGGGTATTGGAGCTGGTGCTGGGTCTCACCCAGGGTTTTGGGGACTTGTCAGTGCAGGATTGGGGTGAAGCCTTTGGGGTGTCTGAGCTGCGCTGTGCAATCCTAGTGGGGATCACCCTGGTCTGTGGGAAGGGCTTTGAGACAGCAGAGGAAAGGAAGACCTCTGCCCACCCCTGGGACTCCTGAGTGCCAAGTAGCAGATGGCTTGAGGGGCTTCAGGTCAGAAAAAAACGTAATTAGAGGATGCAGATACTTCAGATGTCAGGCACTTGAGTGACCTGGAGGGTAAAGCTGCCTTTGTCTGCCCACAGACTGCCCTGAGCATCCCCTCTGCCCACCCGTGGTACCCAGGTGTGGCTGCAAGCTTTGGGCTCTGGCTGAGAAACCTGCCAGCCAACAGCCTGCAGAAACCCAGCAGGGGTTGCTGCATCTTCCCTCCTCCCTGCCAAGGCAGCAGGTGCTGTATGAAGGAAAAAAAAAGAAATTAAAAAAAAAAGAAAACCCATCTTTGAGCCAAATTCTTCATGAATTGAATGGCAGGGAGGGAAGAGGAGGGTTTGAAGGAGAGAAAAAGCTGTTCTTACCTTCCAGCCTCCCATCCTCCCTCCTCCTCCAGCCCTTCCTTTCCGTGGTCCCTTGAGATTCCTGCTCCCCACAGAGCAAAAAGTCTTAGCTTTTAACTTACTCCTCAGGGAGGAGGCAGCACAAAATTCCTGCCATCTCCCTGAAACCCTGAATTCTTGACTCATGTCAGAAATGGAAACGAAACCAATTTTATAATTATAGATTTTATAATTATAGATTTCACAGAATATTTTAGGTTGGAAGAGACCTCCAAGCTCACCCAGTCCAACCCTTGAGCACCACCACAATCTAACTACCAAACCATGGCCTTAAGGACCAGCTCCAAATGCCCTTTAAATGCCTCCAGGGATGGTGACTCCACCACTGTCCTGGGCCTGACAACCTTCTTAGTGAAAAAATGTTTCCTAAAATTGATATTTGTTTTACTTATTCAAAGTAGGAAATAATATTCCTTCTAAAACTCAATGTTTGTGATGTTACAGCAAGAGGTAACCCTGCAAAGTGATTCATAGTTGACTTGAAAGGATCGGGGACCCAACCTGGGGGAGGACAATGTCCTGGGTTTGGGTTTGGTCCTGGATAAAGTTAATTTTCTATCTTGTAATTTTGCTTTCAGCTACTTTCTCCATTTAACAGCAAGTTTCTCACTCAGTGTCTGCTTCTGGGACTGATAAAACTCCCTGGTTATAGCCTGGGATGCAGAACCAGGGATACTGCTCGGTTCTGAGGAACATTTTGCCCTCTGGAAGGAGAAAAGGAGTCAAGAGGTCCCACTGCAAACCCTTCTTTGGGGAGAAATACACAAGATAAATGACCAAAATTGACCAAACAGAGGATTCCATCCCATCCACCTCATACTCAGGATAAATTGGAGGGATCACCTGGGTCAGACCCCTTCCTTTCCCTTCCCTTCCTCCTCTTCTTCCTCTGTCCCTCTTTGCTTCAGCATCCTGGGAGGATTCCATCCCTTCCTCTCCCTGTGGTTCTGATCCATCCCAGCCTGAATCTGTGTGTTCTGCCTCCAGCTCCCAACTGCTCCTGACTCCAGGATTCCAGCCTGGACTTTCCCAGTGCTGCCCTGCAGAGAGTTATTGGGGGGAAGGAACATGGGATCAATTTCCCTGTATATTTGTATAAATTTGGTCATTTTTCCTTTTTATCACTACTGTTTCATTAAAGCTGTGTGGTTTAGTTTCCAACCCATCCATCTCTCTCCCTTATTCTCTCTCCTTCCTTTATCAGGGAATTAATAGGGATCATCCAGCATCCTGTTTAATTGCCAGGCCAGGGTATTAACTGTGACAGATTCATCAGCTCCCCAGGTGGCCCCAACACCTCCATGGGGGTTTTCCACTCCTGCTGATCCCCAGGGGGTCTTTTTTCAAGCAGCAATGATTCCATGATGCCTTCCAACCCTCCTGCTCCTCTTCTTTATCTCTGCAGAGCGTTGTGGGAAGTGCCAGTTCGGGGCCATCTGCGAGGCAGAGACGGGGCGGTGTGTCTGTCCCACTGAGTGTGTCCCCTCCTCCCAGCCCGTCTGTGGCTCTGATGGCAACACCTATGGCAGCGAGTGTGAGCTCCATGTCAGGGCCTGCACCCAACAGACCAACATTTTGGTGGCTTCCCAAGGAGACTGCAGTGAGTCTGGCCAAGTCCCATCCCTCCCTCCATCCCTCCCGTTCCTGCTGGTGGCATTTCCAAGAGTGGCACCAGGGTTGGGAGGGGTGGAGAGGTCTCCCTAAGCATTCCTCTTGGCGATTTTGTTGCTTGTTTTGGGGTTTTCCCTCTTTTTGGGGGGTTTTCCAGCTTGCCCAGGGACACCCAACAGCCTGGTTCCTGGCTGGGCACTTGGAGACTCTCCCTAAGGATTTTCATCTTATGGTCTTCCCTGGTGGCTTCACAAAACGTGGGCATCTTGAGCCTCTCAAGCAGCTTCTCCTTTGTATGGGGCTCTGCCTTCTTTTTGTCTGAGCCAAGCAAAGAAATTGGGCTGATGTCCATGGAACCAAGCAGAGAAATTGGGTTAAAACCACCTGAATAGCTAGCAGCAAACTGGAAGGTTTGCTCACCCATCTCAGGAGCTTTCCCTCTCCTCCTTTCCTTGGGGTTAATTCCTCATTTCTTTCCTCCCCAGCAGGGGGAGGGAACCCTCTGTGCTAATTTCTTAATGAATTAAAAGCCCAGCCCAGGTTCTTCATTAGAACAAATTGCTCCCACAGTAAAAGCAATGCTTTCAGCCTGATGAAACCCAGCCAGCTGGGGCTGGCTTTCCAAGCTTGAACTCTACATGGAAATCCTCTCTAAAAATGGGAGAGAAGAACAACCAAGTGTGACAGATGGCTCTGAGTGTCCTCCTGTGAGCAGGAGGAAGCTGAAGTCACTGGGAGAGTAAATAGGATTTCATACTAGAAATGAAATTCTAGCAATGGTGTGCTAGAAGAAAAGCTGCTGGGAGGTGCTGCTGGGAATCACAGAATAGCTGGGCTTGGAAAGGACCTTAAAGATCATTTCCATCCCCCCACCCCTGCCATGGGCAAGGACACCTCCCACCTTGGAGCCCAGGGTGCTCCAAGCCCCATCCAACCTTCAACACCTCCAGGGATGGGGCAGCCACAGCTTCTCTGGGTAGCCCAGGGCTCAGCACCCTCCCAGGGAAGAATTTCTCCCTTAGATCTCATCTTGATCTCCCCTCTTGCAGAAATGCTCTGGATTGTCACCTGTCCATTGCAGGAGGCCTTGAGCTGGGGAAGGACTTGCATTGGGGAAGGAAGACTTGGTTGAGGAAGCACTTGTGTTGGGGAAGGAGAAGTTGTGTTGGAAAAGAAGTTGTGTTGGAGGTGGACTTGGTTGGAGAAGGAAGACTTGCGGAAGGAGGACTTGTGTTGGAAAGGAGGACTTGGCAGGGGAAGGACTTGCATTGGGGAAGGAGAAGTTGTGTTGGAGAAGGAGGACTTGGGAAGGAGGACTTGTGTTGAAAAAGGACGAGTTGAGTTGGGGAAGGACTTGCATTGGGGCAGGAAGACTTGGAGAAGGAGGACATGGTTGGGGAGGGAGGACTTGTTTGGAGAAGGAAGACTTGAGGAAGGAGAATTTGTGTTGGAGAAGAAGTTGTGTTGGAGAGGAGAAGGAGGACTTGGTTGGAGAAGAAGTTGTGTCAGAGAAGGAGGACTTGGAGAAGGAAGACTTGGGGAAGGAGGACTTGGTTGGGGAAGGAGGAATTGGTTGGAGAAGGAGAACAAGGACTTGTTGGGGAGGAGGACTTGTGTTGAAAAAGGAGGAGTTGAATTGGGGAAGGAAGACTTGGTTGAGGAAGCACTTGTGTTGGGGAAGAAGGACTTGGAGAAGGAAGACTTGGGGAAGGAGGACTTGTGTTGGAAAGGAGGAATTGGTTGGAGAAGGATGACTTGGGGAGGGAGCACTTGGCTGGGGAGGGAGGACTTGGGGAAGGAGAACTTGCACTGGGGAAGGAGTGCATGGCTTTGGTGGTCTCCAGCTTGGTGACAGCTGGTTTCCAAAGTGTCCCTCCAAGCTCTGACTGTGTTTTCCCCTCTCTCCTCCCCACAGAGTCCTGTGGCAGCAGCCTCTGCTCCTTCGGCAGCCGCTGCGTGGCCGGGCAGTGCGTGTGTCCCCGCTGCCAGGGACAGTCCCCAGCCCCCCTGTGTGGCAGTGATGGCATCACCTACCCCAACCCCTGCGAGCTCCAGGTGGCCTCCTGCCAGCAGCAGAAGAGCATCGAGGTGGTCAGGATGGGGCCGTGTGAGGACGGTGGGTTTGCCATCTCCCTGTGGGTTCTATCCCCTCCCTGCTCTGCTGGGTCACGTCACACCTGCTTCATGGGGTGCCCTGGGGACATCCCCAGTGTCCCCAGAGTCCAACAGCCTGGTCCTTTCCTCATGGCTCCGTGTCACCCAGCACCACGCCTGCCACCTTCCTTTGTCCCCTGGTATCCAGAGGTGGGTGAGGAGGGAGGAAGCCCCAAGCAGATAGGGAAGGAGATAAACTCTGCTTTCATTCCCCACTTCAATGAGAGGAATCAGAGCAGGGACAGGGAGCTTGGCTGCCACTTTTTTGTCTTCCTTTTGCCCCAGGACCATCCCTGAGGCCACTGCTGAGATGGGGAGGTCACAGGGCTGGTTGTGCTTTGCTTGGGAGCAGGACCCTGCAAAGATTTCTCAGTGCTGTCTGAATTCCCAGCACAGGAGGCACCTAAAACCTCCCTGCTCTGATGTTCTGACTCCCTGAGCTGAGATTCTCTGCCTCATTGCAGATGTAGTCAGGCTGGAAAGGACTTCAGGGCTGTGGCAGAGCTCGGGGAGGAGGAGAGACATAACATGGTGTTTGATCACAGCCTCCCCTGGGGGATTTCAGGTTGATGTCCCTCTGGGAAAAGATCTTAAATAATTCTCTGTGTAATGCCAAACCTCAGCCTTTGATCACTCCATAAAACAGGCCAGGTTTTTCTTCCCCCACTTCCCCTTCAAGAAGCCTTTGAAATCAGCCCCATCTCCCTCTTGCTGCTGAAGCTCTGAGCATCTCCTGGAGAGGCAGCCAGGCCAGGGACAGAGTTTATAGATTGTTAAACATATCTGCCAAACTGAATTTCAAACCAAACCCAAACCCCAGCCCTTCCTCTGCTCTGGTTTCCATCCTTATCCCAGCAGCAGCCATCTCCCTCCTGCCCTCTGTGTTCAGGAAAGCAGGAGAAGGAGCTGGATCAAATCGTGGAGTTAAACTGTGGCTTCCTCCCATGTGTGTCAATCTAGCTGATCTCCAGGTAGCCTTTGGGCACTGGTGGCTGCAGGATCCTTGCTTTGGCTCCTGTGATGATGCTGTAGAGAGGAAGACCTCAGGCTACCTGCTAAAGCATCTCTTATGGTGTAGATTTAGCACAATCTTGTGACAGCAGTGGGAAAATCTGCTTTCTCCAAGGCAGAGGGACCTTCCTTGTGGTCCAGGCATAAGCATCTTAATATGTGTGGACCTGGGGCTTGGCAGTGCTGAGGTTAAATCTGCAGTGAGCTGGATGGGTAGCTGTGGGCTGCTTCCCCTATAGGGGCACAGTTTTGTGTCAGGGACAGGGCTTTGTCCCCATCCCCTCTGAATCAGAGAATCCCAGATTGGGTTGGGTTGGAAGGGACCTTACAGACCATGTAACCAACCCCTCCCATGGGCAAGGACACCTCCCACCAGCCCAGGATGCTCCAAGCCCCATCCAACCTTCAACACCTCCAGGGATGGGGCAGCCACAGCTTCTGGGGGCACCCTGGGGCTCAGCACCCTCACAGGGAAAAATTTCTTCCTAAGATTTAACCTGAAGCTCCCCTCTTCCAGTTTAAAGCAATTTCCTGGTCCTATCACTCCATGCCCTTCTGGAAGGTCCCTCCCCAGCTTTGCTGCTGGGCTCCTGTCCCCTGTTGGTGTCACCCCCTTGTCACCCTCTCCTCCTTCTCTCCAGAGTGTGGCTCGGGGGGCTCAGGCTCAGGTGATGGCAGTGAGTGTGAGCAGGATCGGTGCCGGCACTACGGGGGTTGGTGGGATGAGGATGCTGAGGATGAGCCCTGTGTCTGTGACTTCACCTGCCTGGCACTGCCACGCAGCCCGGTAAACACCCACCCGGCCTGACTCCTGCACCCCTTGCTTCTCTCTTCTATCTTTCTCTTCTCTTTTCTCTTCTCCTTCCCCTTCCCCTTCCCCTTCCCCTTCCCCTTCCCCTTCCCCTTCCCCTTCTCCCTCTCCTTCCCCATCTCCATCTCCGTCTCTGCCTCCTTCTCCTTTTCCTTCTTCCCCTCCTTTTCCCCTCCTTTTCCCCTCCTTTTCCCCTTTCCCCTTTCCCTCTTCCCCCTTTCCTTTTCCCCTTCCTTTTCCCCTTCCTTTTCCCCTTCCTTTTCCCCTTCCTTTCCCCCTTCCTTTCCCCCTTCCTTTCCCCCTTCCTTTCCCCCTTCCTTTCCCCCTTCCTTTCCCCCTTCTCTCCTCTCCTCTCCTCTCCTCTCCTCTCCTCTCCTCTCCTCTCCTCTCCTCTCCTCTCCTCTCCTCTCCTCTCCTCTCCTCTCCTCTCCTTCCCTCTCCCTTCTCCCTGCTCACCTCCCCACATGCTTCCTGGCCCAGAGAGTGCATCCCATGGGTAGGGCCCCTTCCTTCCTTCCTTCCTTCCTTCCTTCCTTCCTTCCTTCCTTCCTTCCTTCCTTCCTTCCTTCCTTCCTTCCTTCCTTCCTTCCTTCCTTCCTTCCTTCCTTCCTGTGCCATTTCCCTGTGCCTTGATCACCTTCCCCTCCCTGTCCTGCCAGGTCTGTGGCTCTGACGGGGTCACCTACACCAACGAGTGTCACCTGAAGAAGACACGCTGTGAAAAACGCCAGGACCTCCATGTCACCAGCCAAGGACCCTGCCCTGGTGAGTCCCCTGAGGGCAGCCAGACCCCAGGCTGTCACATCCTGTCCCCAACCCCATGCCCTGCAGTGCCACGTGTCCCCTTTCCCTGGAATTGAGCAAGGAAATCACAGGCAAGGGCATTAAGGACATTAAGCAAGGACACAGCAGTGTCCACCTTGATCCCTGCTGCATCATCCCTGCTTCCTTCCCTCTGCTTTCCCTGGCCAAGGACCTCACCTCATCCCCTTGTTCCACCTGGGTGCTGCTTGATCCCTGGAGCAGCCTGGGTGCCCAGGATAACCTCTGCCTCTCCCCCCTTCTTCTGCAGCCCTTGCCACAACCCCACCACCTCTCCTGGTTGTGCACTGCAGCCAGACCATCTATGGGTGCTGCCCAGACAACGTGACCTTGGCACTTGGAGTGGGTGCAGCTGGATGCCCAAGTGAGTGAAAATTGGGGGGGGGTGTTGAAGACCTTCAAGGAGAGGGAGGATGAGGGAGGATTTTGGGGTCCCGTGCCAGAGGAAGCAAAGGGTGGTGGAACCTGGGACATTCCTTAGCTAATGAGTGATTTCCCAAGCTCAAAAAAAGTTGATCCCAGGCTCCCAACATGCCCAGGTGGAGATGTGCACACCTACTGGTGATGCTCTGGTTGGTTCAGAAGCCCTGAGTCAACTTCCAGGTCCAAGTCTGTCTGAAATGCAGGCAGAGAGGTTGGTGGCTCAGAACTGGTGTGGTGCTGAGTCCCTACTAGACACCCCAGGAGATGCCCCTAGGGCCAGGCTGTGCCCTCTGCACCTTCACACCATGGTTAGAGGTTTAGGGTTTTTCCAACTAAAAACATTGCTTGTCCCCATGCAGTGCAGGCTGAGGTGGGACAGGGCTTTGGGCTTCACCCAGGACCTTCAGGAAGCCACCAGAGGAGCAGTGACAAGTGGGTGACTGCACCCAGCAGGAAGCTGAGCTGGTTTATTATGGGCTGACTATTAACTTCTCATTAATATTTATTAAATCATTACCAGAGTCAGCACTTCAGACAGGTTTTGCAAGGCATGAGCAAACTCTGACCAGCTGAGGCTGTGGCCACCTCTCAGGGCAACACGGTAGCCCACAGATTCATGCCTGGCTGGGGTGTGCTTGGGGAGGATGTTGTGTGATGTGCCAGCTCCTTTAAAAAGCAGCAGAATCCAGAGCACATCTGGAGATCTCCTGGCAAGGCTGGGCCACAGGGTGAGGTGGGTGCTGGCCCAGAGGGGCTGGGAGAGCTGGGGGCAGCTGGTCAGGGATGCTGGGGAGGAGAGGAGCATTTCCCTTCCAGCATTGCCCTGCCAGTGGCAGGCAGTGATGTTCCCCTGTGTCTCCAATGGAAATCCTGTCCCCTGCCCTCCAGCTTCCCAAGGGTTTCTGTCCCACCTCTGTCCCTGTGCTGGCAGGAAGCAAACATCAGGAGGTAATTACCACTTAACCAGCAGCTTGGAGCCCCAAGGGCAGATTTATCCATTGCTGTCTGTTCTGGACCTGCCATTTCTGTTCTGGACGTGCCATTTCCCCACCCCTGGCACTCTAGGGGTGTCCATCTGCACCCTATTTGCTGCTCCTGAGGTTTCCTTTTCTCTCCAGCTCTGCCCCACGTCCCCTTTCTGCTGCTCCCTGTGGATGCAGGGAGCGTCTCTCTGTCTATCTTTGGATCATTTCCCTCCATCAAGTTCCTAATTAATGAATTAATAATAAACTTCTAATAGCTTCCTCCCTCTTTGATGTTAATGAGAGATGAGTTCTTGATGACAGCAAAGCCAGTGGGTTAATCCCTGGAGGTTTGGTTCCCTGTTGGAGCTGTGGCTGTGTGGGGAGCAGCTGGTGAAACCTCCTCCTGCCCAGCATCAGACCCTGGCCCTGCACTGCCTGGGCAGCTGGGGGGCTTCACAGTTGGTCCCCTCACCTGGATGCAGCCCCCAGAGCATCCTCCAGCATCCCCCCCACCCCACAGCATCCCCCCCCACAGCATTCCCCCCACAGCATTCCCCCCACAGCATTCCCCCCACAGCACCCCCCCACAGCATGCCCCCACAGCATGCTCCCACAGCATCCCCCCACAGCATCTCCCCCACAGCATCTCCCCCACAGCATCTCCCCCACAGCATCTCCCCCACAGCATCTCCCCCACAGCATCTCCCCCACAGCATCTCCCCCACAGCATCTCCCCCACAGCATCTCCCCCACAGCATCTCCCCCACAGCATTCCCCCCACAGCATCCCCCCTGAGCATCCTCCTAGAGCATCCCCCAGCATCCTCCTCACACCATCCCCCCCAAGCATCGTCCTAGAGCATCTCCCAAACATCCTTCTAGAGCATCCCCCCCAGCATCACCCCCAGCATCCCCCCACACCATTCCCCCATAACATCCTCCCCGAGCATCCTCCTAGAGCATCCCCCACACCATTCCCCCACACTATCCCGCAACGTCCTCCCCAGCATCCCCCCTGAGCATCCCCCCTGAGCATCCTCCTAGAGCATCCTCCAGATCATCTCCCCACAACATCCCTCCAGAGCATACCTCCTAGAGGATCCCCCAGCATCGCCCCACACCATCCCCTATAGCACCCCCCCCAGCATCCCACAAGCATCCCCCCGCATCCCTCAGCCCCCCAGGCTAGGTTCAGCCTCACCTTCTCCTTCTTCTTCTCTCCCAGGCACCTGTCAGTGCAATCCCTATGGTTCCTACGGGGGGTCCTGTGACCCAGGCACGGGGCAGTGCTCCTGCAAGCCCGGTGTGGGGGGGCTCAAGTGCGACCGCTGCGAGCCCGGCTTCTGGAATTTCCGTGGCATCGTCACTGACAGCAAGAGTGGCTGCACCCGTGAGTCTCCCCTCTCCCTCAGCCCTGCCCTGCTCCTCCCCAGGGCTCAAAGCACCCCTCAGGCTATTCCAAGCCCTAATATTGGGGCTGGGTTTGGTCACCTCCCAGGGTTTTTTCTGGCAGAGGTTGGTGGCTCGTGCCACGTGGGATGGGGTGGCCCGGAGCATTGGGTGGGTGCTCTTGTTGCCCAAAGTGCAGCTTGACAAGGAGATGGGGGGTCCTTCCATGGCCCTGCTCCCTGGCCAGACATTTTTAGGGCTTCTTGAGCCCAGAGTGAAGAAGCCCTGGTGTTCCCACACGTTTCAGTGGGATCACCCCATGGTCAGAGGGTGGTGATGGAGGTTTGATCAATAAGCAGCCAGCATGGTGGTCACTCCCCTTCACCCATCTCTTCCCTCTTCTCTTGGGTTTGCTCCACAAATCCCCCAGCCAACCACTGGAACTTCTTTGTTTTTCCTCCTTCCTTGCTCAGCCTGCAGCTGCGACCCGGTGGGCTCGGTCCGTGATGACTGTGAGCAGATGACTGGGCTGTGCTCCTGCAAGACTGGGATCACTGGCATGAAATGCAACCAGTGCCCCAATGGCAGCAAACTGGGCATGACTGGCTGTGAGAAAGGTGAGGGAGCCAGGCACCAGAGTGCTGAGGAATGGGTGCTTTGGATTTGCTCTATCCTGTATCTCTGGTGCCCCCTTTATCCATCATTTCTTTCCCTCTTTTCTTTCTCCCTGCCCCAGATCCATCAGCCCCTAAATCCTGTGAGGAGATGAGCTGTGAGTTTGGGGCTTCATGTGTGGAAGTCAATGGGTTTGCCCACTGTGAGTGTCCATCCCCACTCTGCTCGGAGGCCAACATGACCAAGGTTTGGGGGCGAGGCAGCTTGGGGGGGGGTTGGGTGCTGTGTGGGGGATGTGTGGCCAGCTCCATGTGTCTCTTTGCCCCCCTGGAGAAGCAGGGTAGCAAGTTTGGCCACTCTTTGGTGTGTGGGGAAGGGTGACAGGGCAGTCACAGGTGGCTTCCAGCAGATCTGGGAGCTCCATGTCCCATCTGGCACCTCTGAGCTGCTCCCCTCCTGGGATTCCCTGATCCACCCTTTTCCAGCCCATCACCTCCTCCCCCTGCCTGGCATTTTGGGTTTTGTTGCCTCAGAGGAGGACAGAGGTGCAGCTCCTGTTTCTCCTCTGCCTCCCAGGTGTGTGGCTCTGATGGTGTCACCTATGGGGACCAGTGCCAGCTGAGGACCATTGCCTGCAGGCAGGGCCAGCTCATCACAGTGAAGCACACGGGGCAGTGCCATGGTGAGTGTCTGCACCTCCTGATATTTGGACCCAGATCCAGCTCCAATCCCTCCCCATGCTGGGACTCTTTGTGCCTAAGAGTTTGCAACCTCTTCCCTGGGGTCACAGCCAGCTTTTTTTTTGGTTTTGTTTTTTTTTTATTTTCCCCAGCCCTCTCCTCTTAACCTCCCCTTATCTTGCTGCTCCTTTCAGAGTCCATCACACACACCAGCCACACCTCCCCACCCACAGTGCTGCCCACACTGCCCCTGGACAAGCTCATTCCTCCTCCACCACTGCAGCTCACCACCCAGGCTCCAGAACCTCCGGAGCTGGCTACCAGCTCCCCAGATTTGGAAGCCAAACCTACTGAAAGAATTCACCCTCCAACGAGGCACAGCATGACCACCAGACCCCCCACCACTCCAGGGGTGACCCAGGGGGGGTACCAGACCACTGTCCACCCTCTCTCCACTGCTCCAGTGGCCCTGGCCACCACCCAGCCTGCATCCAGTGAATCAGGCAGTGCAGAAGGCAGTGGGGACCAAGAGATGGGAAGCAGTGGAGACCAAGAATCCAGTGGGGCAGGTTCTGCTGGTGAGTGTTATAAAGGACTGAGACTCAGTATTCTGCTAATGGTTTAATTTAATTAATAAAATTGCAATGAGTAAAACAGTGCTGGGGGCGTGGGGAGGCTCCACTCACATCACAACCCCTAAAACTCTGGAATTCCCTTTTATTGATTAGAATTCTATGAATATTCAAAAGGAGGTGGGGTTACATATTCATAGGAGTTTATCATGTCATTATAATATTCATGATGGGTGGAGTCTTCTTTTGGGGAGCTATCCAGGGGTTGGCAGAAGGTCTTTGGATGAAGTAAGAAGTCTTCCTCAGGCTTGAACTTTTTACCTTTCTTGATTTCACTGACTTCTTTTTATTGTTACAAGGCACTATCAGACCCCAACCAGAACTTTCCCCTTATCTGCTGGTTGTGACATCTTTATGTTCTTTTTGTGCAGATGTTTCCATTCCTTTGGTGCCTCCTTAGCCTTGGCAGTGCCTTGTTTTAAGAACTTGTTTTACACTTTTAATTATCTTCAAGCCTCGTTAGGTCCTGGTATTGTTGACACTGTTTTAGTGGAAAATTCCATGTCTCAACTGCTTTGTCCAGCCCCATATTCACTTCTTTCTCAGTTTAATTCTTTTCCTGAATTTTACTGGTTAGGAATACAAATTCATCAACATGTATTACATGAGTATCTGCTGGGAGCATCTTGGGCTTGGCAGGTTGGTTGTGGGTTAAACCATGGCTCATCTGAAATGAAGTTTGTGTCTCAGCCTCTGAGAGGGAGGTCAATGCTCCTCTTACTGCCTGCAGGAGAGGAGGAGGTGGAGGAAAGCCAAGTGACTTCCACCCCAGCCATTGAGAGGGCCACGTGTTACAACACCCCCCTGGGATGCTGCTCGGATGGCAAGACCCCAGCTGCTGATGCAGAAGGCACCAACTGTCCAGGTGAGTTTGTCCTCGGGGCTCTGGGTTCCTTTTTGGTGCTCAGGATTCAGGCTGAGCCCTGGCAGGGTGCAGGAGAAGGGAGAGCTGCCAACCCAAAGCTGCTCAGTGGGGAGAGCAGCAGGGAGAGCCCCATTCCTCTGCCTGACCATAGGGCTGGAGTGTCCCTGAGGGGACATTCGTGGGGACATGTTGGACCCAGCTGCCAAACTTTCTCCTAGGTGCCCACTTTCTTCCTTGACTGCTGTAGCCCTCAAACTGTGAGCAGTGTTTTGCCCAGGCTTCTGCAGAGCTGACAACTGGGATGAGGGATTTTTGTGGATTCCCATTTTCTGGAAAGGGAGCTGGGCTGAGCAGAACAGATGGGGAGGGAGAGTGGTGGTGGTCCCAATGTCCCTGCTGGACTTCCTGGGGTTCCTGAGTGTTTCCCTGGGGTTGACACTGCTCTGGTGACCTGGCTGGATCTCTCTTGCCTCCTTCCAGTCCCTTTCACCCTCTCCATGCTGAGGAAAGCCAGAGCCACCTCTGCCCAGCCAGAGTGTTGGTTCACATCCTCGTTAACCCTAAATATTGTTGCTCTGGGATTGCCTCCCAGATGTTACCTCACTGAGATCCTTCTCTTCCTTGGGGTTTCCAGCAGGACATCCCCTTTTCTTCTGGCCCCTTTTTCACCCACTTCACCCACAGCAGGGATTTTTCTGTAGCTACCTCTGTGCTCCTCTGGAAGGGACCCACACCTTGGGTTCTTCTTGCAGCATCTCTCTGGTTTTACAGAACTCTCCAGAGCCACTCAGCTGGCTGCTTCCCTGCTTCCCAACAGAGGTTTTCTCCTTCTCCAGAGCCCTTCTCTGCCCCTTCTTTGCATGCCCATGTCTGTTCCTGCCATGTTGACTGTGTGCTGCTCTGCCTAATGTCTTTCTCTTGTTATCAGCCTGTGCAGGGGGGCTGCTACCCGGGCCGGATTTCAGAGGAAACTGTATGGTAAAAGCTGCCATCTCCAGCCTGGTCTTTGCCATCTTGCTCCAGCACCCTCTTTGACACTAATCCTCCATGCTGCTCTCCTAGATCCATCCAGACTAACCCCAAACACTGGCACTACCCACACACTGCCATCACCCCTGCCCCCCCCAGGGACTCCAATGCTCCTCATGGTCCTCAACCACGCGCTTGTCCCCTGCCCACAAAACCAACTTTGTCTTCTTTCCCCTCCCATCCCCTAGCTACCAAAGTCTTCCAAGGAGTCCTCATCTTGGAGGAGGTGGAAGGCCAGGAGCTGTTCTACACCCCTGAGATGGCTGACCCCAAATCTGAGCTCTTTGGGGAGACTGCCAGGAGCATCGAGAGCGCGGTGAGTCCTTCCCCCTTCACCCAGGGGCTGGCCAGGGCTCTCCATCCCAGTCCTGCACTGGGATGGGGACAGATGGCCTTGATGTCAAGTGAGAGCACAGAGAGTTAGGTGCAAAGTGTGTTTGGTGCCTTGGAGGAGCAGAGCTCCTGTTGGATGCTTTCTTGAGGTGGACTTAAACCTACAAAACTTGGGGCCAGGGACAGCGTTTGACTGGGGTGGGCACTGAGGGGGTGGAAGGAGATGATGCCCCAGTTCTGTCCAGGAGTTTTCTCTCTGGTTTTGTCCACTCTCCAGGAGTTATTAACCTCTACCACGTGCTGTGCCAGTGGGTTCCATCCTTTGCTGGCCTAAATTTATCCTGTTTCATCTTGCTGGTGGTGATGGGACTCTTTAGACCAAAAATTTTGCCTCCCCAAAGTGTCCTCATCTCCAGGAGAAACCCTTGGAGAAAACCAAAAAAACCCAAACATATCCAAACCCTTGGAGAAAACCAAAAAAACCCAAACCTATCCAAACTCCCTTTGCTTTTCCAATGAATCTACACAACCTGGGAAGCTGCTTGTGTAAATCCAGTCTCTTTTTTCAGGAAACCCCCCTGGCATTGCCAGCTCTGGGGGTGGGGGGATGTTGGGTGGTGATGTGTGAAGCTCTGGGTAGGGTACCAACATTCTGCTGGAGCTTGCAGTGAGGCACAGCAAGTACAAAGCATCTTTGCAAGAGGATTTGTGTGTTTAGAGCTGGTTCCAAGTGCAGTCTGATGAGCAGATGTGTGCCTGGCACGTGGAGCAGATGGGTCACAGCAGCAATAGTTCCCAGTCCAACAGTGGCTCCTGTCTGAGGATGCAAAGAGGCACCATAAAAAGCTTCATTCACTGGGTGAATGCTCCAAGAAGGCAAAAGGCTTGACTGGTTTTCCCAGGTTGGAGGATTATGTGCCACAGACCTTCTGTCCCTCAGGTCAGCTGTGGCTGGGCTGGAAATTCCTACCATAGACCTCTTGTCCCTGTGCTTCAGAGCCCTCTTGTCCCTCTGCAGCTCCCTGCAGATGCCCATGGGTGTGATGTGCTCCTTTACCCCTCTGGAGTCAAAATACTCCTATTTCTAGGGGGAAACTGGTGCTGTCTCCTTCATGTGACTTCAGACAACTCCTGCAGTGTCTGAGAGCCAGGTTTTAAAGGCAGCCAGGTACTTAAAGATGCAAAGTGGCTCCTGATGGGGTTGTCCCAAGGGGTTTACACAGCTTTAGAAGAGATCAACAAGAGAAAAATCCCTCTGTGAGCTGCAAGGATTCAGTAGTTGGTTCTGTTCTGTTCCTCTCCATGGGGCCAGGGGAGCAGCTCCCTTGCCCTGTCCTGTCTCTGGTTCCTCTTCTCACCTCTGATGGTCCTCGTAAGGACAGGAACCATCTGGAACCACCACCCTTGGCTTGGGATCTCCCCTTTCCTCACTTTCCCTTCCCTCCTCCCTGCCAGCTGGATGAGCTTTTCCGTAATTCTGAGGTCAAGAAGGATTTCAGGAGCATCCGTGTCCGAGACCTGGGGCAGAGCAGTGCTGTCCGTGTCATCGTGGAGTCCCACTTTGACCCAGGTAAGGGCCACCCTGCTGCTGATCCCACCAGGAACCCTCCCAGTGAGGTGTGGATGGAGCGAGGAGCATGGAAGGAGCTGCTTAAAATTCCCTGGGAATGTGTCTTCTGCTCAGCAAAACTGACAGATGATGGGAGAAGAGCTGGGAGGAGGAACATCTAGGAGGAGCTTCCTGTGCCTGGAAGCTTTTTCCTAGTGAAGGGAATGATTTGGATGATTTTGGAGGTGATGGAGGGGAAGTGCAAGGTAAGCCTGCATCTTCAGCCTTGCTTTTCTCCTTTCTCCATCAGCCACTTCCTACACAGCAGCTGATGTCCAAGGGGCCCTGCTGAAGCAGATCAGAGCTTCCAAGAAGAAAACCATTTTGGTGAAGAAGCCCCAGCAGGACCATGTCAAATTTATGGACTTTGGTGAGTCCTCTCTTGCTGCCATCAGTCCCCCCCTTGGAATCTGGGACCTGGAGAGTGGAGAGAGGAGGGAGCCCTTGGGCTTTTGGGCATGTGGAGAGCCATCCACCCAACCTCTCTGCCTCCCAAAAGCCCAATCAGCTGCAAAGGAGGCTGCAAAGCACCAACCCCCACCTGCCTTTTGCTGTTTGTGCCTCCAGACTGGATCCCCAGGCTCTTCACCACCACCCTGACCACCACCACGGCCACCACCATGGCACCAGCCACCACCCGGAGGTACAGCACGGCTGCTGCCACCACCACCAGCCACCTCCTGCACCCTGCCACCACGGGGAGACCCAGTGCCAAGCTGGCAGGAGCTGGGAGAGCCACCAGGAGACCCAGCACCTCCACCTTCCCTGCCACCACCACCGCCCGCCGCAAGCCCCCCCCCACCAAGAAGCCCCCCAGGCCCTGTGACTCCCACCCCTGCCTCCATGGGGGCACCTGTGAGGATGATGGAAAGGATTTCACCTGCAGCTGCCCAGCGGGCAAAGGAGGAGCTGTCTGTGAGAAAAGTAGGTGCCTCTGACCTGGGGCTCCTCCACCCTCCAGCAAGGGGAGGGGGCTTCAAGTTGCACCTGGGGAGATTGGGTTTTCAGTGGGAGATGAAGCAAAAAGTTCCTTACTGGAAGAGTGGGGTTCATCCTCCCTGGAGGTCTTAAAAAAAACCCCATGTAGACGTGGCCATGGGAGATGGTTTAATGGGCATGGTGGTGGTGGGCTGATGGTTGGACTTGATGGTCTTGGAGGTCTTTTCCCACTTTTTGTGATTCTCTGGGACCGCACTGGCCATGTGCTGATGGGGAGAGATGGGGAGATGTGCAAAACCAGCCCCATAACCAGTGCTGGCATCACCAGGTCCTGCAGGGACAAAGAGATGAGAAGGTGCCAGGAGCAGTTTCTTCCTGGCTCTACTTCTGATCTATCAGAGAATCCTGGAGCATGGGGGTTGTGTGAGCTTCTGCTTTTTGTTCTCTGGAATAGAGAGAGCCAGGTCCTACCTGTCCTCTCCAAAAGCAGGAGATGTGTGCTGATAATCCCAGCTCAATTCCCTGGCACTCAGAGCTGTTTATCAGTGGGCTTATTATTTGGTGGCACTTTGGTGTCACACCAGTGGTTGTGAGTGCTTATTCCTGAAAAGTTTGCTCCCTAAAGCTGTCAAGCTCAAAGCTGCTGCTGGAAAATGGGTGGCCCTGGTAATTTGAATAGAGATTGGTCTTCCAGATCCTTTGGGGGAAAAAAAATAAATCTGTTGTGAGAAATAAAAGCCTGGGGTGATGAGTGTAAATCTGTCACGTGGTGGGATGCTGGGAGGACAGATAACAATTATCTAAGGAGCAGTTTGAGTTAGGAGGAGCTGTGTCTGCAGCAGAGATAGGGAAGTGTTCACAGGGTTGTGCCAGGGCTTGGACTAGAAGACCTCCAGAAGTCCCATCCAACCCAAATTATCCTCTGATTTTTTTTCTCTTCCCATCCTCCCATCCCTTTCCTCTGCTTCATCCCCTCTTCCTTTCTCTCTCCTGGCTCTTGCAGCTATCAGGTACTTCATCCCCAGCTTTGGTGGCAAGTCCTACCTGGCCTTCAAGATGATGAAGGCTTACCACACCGTGCGCATCGCCATGGAGTTCCGGACCCTGGAGCTCACTGGGCTCCTGCTCTACAACGGGCAGAACCGAGGCAAAGATTTCATCTCCCTGGCACTGGTTGGTGGCTTCGTGGAGCTGAGGTGGGTGCCTATCCCCTCAACCCTTTGTAGGAAGAAGGATGGTCCTTGTAGAATAACAGAGGAATGCTGGGCTTTGGCTGGCAGGCAGAGAAACAGGAGAATGAAATAAAGAAAAATAAGGAATGTGTTTTTCCAATATAATTGGAGAACCCAGACTGGAAGGGACCTTAAAGAGCATCTGATTCCAACCCCTCTGCCGTGGACAGGGACACCTCCCACCAGCCCAGGGTGCTCCAAGCCCCATCCAACCTTCAGCACTGCCAGGGATGGGGCAGCCACAGCTTCTCTGGGAACCTGGGCCAGTGTGGAATAGGAATAGGAAGGGGACTCCTTCCCTGTGACACTTTCCAACAAAGGGAGCTCACTTATCTCTGTTGGAATTTTTCAGTGTGGGAGGTTGATTTCTTTTTTTTTTTTTTTTTTGGTGCTGTCTTTGTACTGGAAAAAGAAATGCAGAGGGGGGAAAAAGAGGAGGAGGGGAGGAATGGGAAGAAAGACCCTAAAAATCTGAGCTGAAATGATTTTTCCAGTTCCAAAAGCCAAAGGTGCAGATTTGGAATGAGGTGGAGGGCAGATTGCTGGAGGCTGCAAAGCCCACATGAGTTTTTGGGCATCATGTTCTTGAGTGCAGCTTGGTCCTGGGGTGGGAAGAGAAGGAGAGGAGCTCCTGGGTGATCATCTTCTCATCTCATCTTCCTATCTTCTTCTTAGCTTCTTCTTCTTCTTCTTATCTTCTTCTCATCTTCTTCTCATCTTCTCAACTCTCAACTTCTCAACATCTTCTCAGCTTTTTGGGTATCATGCTGTTGAGTGCAGCTTGGTCCTGGGATGGGAAGAGAAGGAGAGGAGCTCCTGAGTGATCATCTTCTCATCTCATCTTCTCATCTCATCTTCTCATCTCATCTTCTCATCTTCTCATCTTCTCATCTTCTCATCTTCTCATCTTCTCATCTTCTCATCTTCTCAACTTCTCAACTTCTCAACTTCTCAGCTTCTCAGCTTTTGGGGCATCATGTTCTTGAGTGCAGCTTGGTCCTGAAATGGGAAGAGAAGGAGAGGAGCTCCTGAGTGATCATCTTCTCATCATCTTCTCATCATCTTCTCATCATCTTCTCATCATCTTCTCATCATCTTCTCATCTTCTTCTCATCTTCTCAACTTCTCAACTTGTCATCTTTTGGGGCATCATGCTCTTGAGCGCAGCTTGGTCCTGGGTTGGGAAGAGAAGGAGAGGAGCTCCTGAGTGATCTTCCTCTCAACATCTTCTCATCATCTTCTCATCTTCTTCTCATCTTCTCCTCAGGATGCATCAACCCCTGTGCCGTGGATGTCACCTGTCAGCAGGGCTGTCACAATCCTTCTTCCTCTTCTTCTCCAGGTTCAACACAGGCTCTGGGACGGGTGTCCTCACCAGCAAGGTCCGTCTGGAGCCTGGGAGGTGGCACCAGTTGGTTGTGAACCGCAACCGGCGGTCGGGAATGCTCTCGGTGGATGGAGAACCCCACATCAGTGGGGAGAGCCCCACTGGCACCGATGGCCTCAACCTGGACACGGATCTCTTCATTGGAGGAGCTCCAGAAGACCAAATGGCTGTGTGAGTGAGGCTGGAGTGGGTCTGGCTGCTTCTCCTGGGGATGGAGGAGCCCTGGTCCTCTGCTAGCAGGTTCCAAGAGGTGCCTGGTGGTTGTAGAGCTGGGATTTCTCTCTTGAAGACCCTGCTGGGGAGCACAGCCTGGCCCAGGGGTTTGGAGAACCTCTTAGAGTTGTAGAACTCTAAGGTTGGGTTGGAAGGGACCTTAAAGATCATCCAGTTCCAGCCTCCTCCTGCCATGAGCAGGGAAGGGGTTGGTTTGGGAGGGACCTTAAAGGTCATCCAGTTCCAGCCTCCTCCTGCCAGGAGCAGGGAATGGGTTGGGTTGGAAGGGACCTTAAAGCCACTGGTTAGCAGAGGGTTCCTGGCCAAAAACTGCAGCCAGGAGGGAAAGGAGATGATACAAATGTTCCCACTGCTCTCTAGGGACCCAAGCCAAAACATCCACAGCCAAATGCCATGGGGGAATCATAGAATCCATAGGTTTGGGTTGGAAGGGACCTTACAGACCATGTAACCACCCCCCACCATGGTCAGGGACACCTCCCACCAGCCCAGGTGGCTCCAAGCCCCATCCAACCTTCAACACTGCCAGGGATGGGGCAGCCACAGCTTCTCTGGGAAACCTGGGCCAGTGTGGAATAGGAATAGGAATAGGAATGGGACTCATTCCCAACCTGGCCTTCAACATTGCCAGGAATGGGGCAGCCACAACTTCCTTGGGCAACCTCTTCCAGTGTCTCACCACCCTTAAATTAAATTAAAGAATTAAAGAATTTCTTCCTAATGTCCAACCTATATCTCCCTTCTTCAAGTTTGAAACCATTTCTCCTTGTCCCCTCCCTATTCCAGCTCTCAAAAATGTCAAAATCCCTATTCCAGCTCTCTTGTAGGCCCCTTCCAGACACTGGAAGGTTGCTAGGAGGTCACCTTGGAGCCAGGCTGAACGACCCCAACCCCAACCCCTGTCTTCCCAGGAGAGGTGCTCCAGCATTTTGATGGTTCCAGGAGCTTTCCATCCCCTTTGTGCTGGAACCTCCAGACTTGAACACAAACCTCACTGCAATTTTATCCTCGGGGACAACACATCCCCTTTCCCCAACTTAATTTGTCCTCTGTCCCTTCAGGGTGGCAGAGAGGACAGGAGCTACGAGTGGCCTGAAGGGCTGCATCCGCCTCCTGGATGTCAACAACCAGATGTACGACCTGCGGGAGAAGGGCAGCGACGTCCTCTATGGCAGTGGGGTGGGGGAGTGTGGCAATGACCCCTGCCACCCCAATCCCTGCCACCACGGGGGCATCTGCCACGTCAAGGAGGCCGAGATGTTCCACTGCCAGTGTCTCGACACCTACACCGGTATGGGCAGGGGGTGTTACTGGTTGGTACTGGTCCTACTGGTTGGTCCCGAGGGATGGCGGGAGCTTCCGAGGTGTTGGGAGGTTGGGTTGGAGGGGGGATGTGAAGCCAGATCTGTTGAAGTCAATTAATTTAGGGGGTAGCATCAGAAGTTAGGGACCTTGAAAGGTCATCTGTCAATTCATGGGTCACACCTCTTGATGTGCTCATAAGACAAGAGCCAGGAGCTTTTCTTTCTCATGCACACTGCAGAAAATTCCACCCCCTTCCATTTTTTAGGGGAAAACTGTGGCCAGGGTGTTTTGTGGAGTCCACAGAGTTCTTGGGTGATGGGAACCCCACCTGAGACAGGAGGAGGTGGTTGGCAGGGCCATCAGGAGCCATCAGAGATGGCCATCCTGGTGGCCTCCAGTTTGGGATGTTCACCTGACATCTTTTTCTTCCTGTGAAATGACATCCTCACTACTCCTGCTCCTGCAGGCCCCACCTGTGCTGACGAGAGGAACCCCTGTGAGCCTTCACCCTGCCACATCTCTGCCACCTGCCTGGTGCTCCCAGAGGGAGGTGCCTTGTGTGCCTGTCCCATGGGTCGGGAAGGAGACTTCTGCGAGCGAGGTGGGACTGGAGCTGGCAGAGGAAATGGGGCTGGGGAAGGGGATGGAACTGCAGGGCTTCCTTTCCCCCACTTTGAGTGGCCAGGAGCCCTTGCCTGCTGTGGTTCTGGGGCACTGGCTGAAGCTGCTCTGCCTCCTCTTCCTCACCATTCCCTCGTTTGTGCCCAGTGACAGAGCAGGACCACACCATGCCCTTCCTCCCGGAATTCAATGGCTTCTCCTACCTGGAGCTGAACGGGCTGCAGAGCTTCGTTCCTGACCTCCAGTAAGTGCCAAGGAGTGGGAGAGGGGCAGGTGAGAACATTGCTGGGTTCTGGGGAGACAGCTCTGAACCTCACCTCGCATCTCCTCACCCCTGGAGATCTTCACTTCCACCTGGGGAAGGTTTCCTGCATCCCTGCAGCCAGGCTGAGCCCCTCACCATGCCCTCAGGGCTTTGGTGTGGGGTGAATGGGGGCTGAGGAGCAGCCTCCTGAGCATAGCAGAACCTACCTGGCAAGGGGGTGGCATCTCTGCCATACCTGGAGTCCCAGGTGGGCAGAGGGCTTCCAAGGGATGGAATAAAAGAGCAGGTGGGCAGCTGGATATCCATAATTCTCCTCTCCTCAGGGACAAAATGTCCATGGAAGTTGTGTTCCTGGCCAAGAACCCCAGTGGGATGATCTTCTACAACGGGCAGAAGACAGATGGCAAAGGGGACTTTATCTCCCTGGCTTTACACGATGGTTACTTGGAGTACAGATACGACCTGGGCAAAGGGGCAGCCGTGCTCAGGTAGGGGGGTAGGGGAGGTGCCCTGCTCCTGGGAGGGACAAGAGAGGCAGGGGGGAGGGACAGTGGTGGCTTTCCATGTCCAGCAGTGGTGGCTTTCCATGTCCAGCACTGCCTTTGAGCTCCTCTGCCCAGGAGGAGAAGGCTTCACCCTGGCTGTGTCTGGTTGCTCTTGGTCACCTGGGGGACCCGAGCTGTCCCCAGGTGGGTCACAGCAGAGTTGTCACCCATGTGTCTTCTCCTCTCTTGTCCCCCCACCCCCCAGGAGCAAAGAGCCAGTGCCCCTCAACACCTGGATGAGTGTCTGGCTGGAGAGGAACGGGCGCAAAGGGGTCCTGAGGATCAACAACGGCGAGAGGGTGATGGGAGAATCCCCGGTGAGCTGATGGGGCAGGGAGAGCTCTCTGGGCTTCCAGCTCTGCTCCTCTCATGTCAGAAAGGAGCACAGAGCTTCCCAGGGCTTTAAGGGTGGAGGAGGAGGAGGAGTGGGTGAGACCTGGGGAGAAAAGGATGCTGCAAGGCTCCAGGAGAGGTTCCCTAAGGTTTCCCAGCAGAGTTTTCCTTCCATTCCTCCTCCTGGCAGAGGAGCTGAGAAAGCAGGAGAAGCCCCAGTTGCTGCTGAACTCATCCTTAAGATCTATCTAGAAGTGCAGCATCAAGTTTACACAGCATTCCTGCTGTTCTTTCTTCCTCCCTCTCATCTTTCCAAGCTTCTCTCCATGGAAGGTCCCCCCTTGCTTGGCCGTGGTCCCTCCTGGTGCTTTCTGCAATATTTGTTCTGAGCAATATCTGTTCACTTGGGTTTTGGGGGTTAGAAGATCATCTCATAAAAAATGAAATTAAGAGAAAAATCCATTCCTTGGTGTGCCTGCTGGTGGGTAAGACCTTACAGGGATGAGGAGGTTCCCTGGAGACCCTTTTCTCCCCTGCCTCTTCCCTGCCTCTCCCAGGCACAGGTTGCAGCCAGGCTCTTGCAGTGTTATGATGTTACCCACTGATCTCCCTTTTCTCTCTTTCCCTTGGATTTTCATTTGTATTTCTCCCTCCCCTGCTGTCTGGATCCCAGAAATCCCGTAAGGTAAAGATAAGTATGACCCACACTGCACCTACATCTCCACCTTGTTCTTTTCTTTTGGTTTTTCTTTGTTGTTTTTTTTTTTTCATTATCCATTCAGCTCTCAGTGTTTCACCCCCATCAGACCAAGCAGCTGTAGGATCCCTGTAGATTAGTGCCACTCCTTCCCTCATTACTTTCCGGGAGGTTTTTCCATCTGATTTGTTTTGGAAGCATCTCAATTCATCCGCTCATGTTCCTTGTGTTAACTCCACAAAACATTAACTCAGTGATCACATAACTGCATCTTTGCCTCCCTGCTGTGCCTCTGGGTCCATCCCAGGTGCCCAGGAGGGGACATCATCCCTTTGGTGGCTGAAACCTCACAGCAAGGAGGGGTTTTTCCCTCCCAACCTCCCACGGGATGTAGGAGAACCTCCTCTGCCCATTTGCTTTAGGGCATCTCTGGCTCAACCCAAGGGCATCCTTTTGGGATGAGTTTTGGGTTCCAATTTTAGCCCTTGGTGAGCCTGAAGCAATATTTGTTCACTTGGCTTTGGGGGCCTCCACACCACGTGGAGCATCTCATAAAAATGAAATTAAGAAGAAAAAATCCATCCCTTGGTGTGCCTGCTGCTGGGTGAGACCTTACAGCTTCCCATGAGGAGCTTCCCTGGAGGTTCCCTTTCTCCTCCCAGTAGCCTTCCCACAGCCTGGTTTGGTGGAGCTCATCCCTCTGCCAGGGCTGGTGGCCACCTGGAGCTCCTGGTGGCAAGGCAAGGGGGCAGGGGACTGGGGGGCAGCTGGGCTGGGGCTGGGTGGCCAGCAGGAAAAGCAGCCCAGGGAATGGAGGAGAAGGTGGGGACCTGGTCTCCTGGCATCCTCTCCAAGGAAGCTGTCCTGCTCTGGTGTCCCCAGGGCTGGGTAGTGATGTCCTACACCCTCCCAGCTCCAGGACACAGGGACTTGGGGCAGTTTGGGGCACAGGCAGGTGGTGGTTGCTTTCCCACCAGCCCAGCTTCTGGTTGTGCCTTCTCTGTCCTCTTGGGGAGCTTGGGCCAAGTGTCTAGAGAACATGGCATCTTCTCCATCCCTCCATCCATCCCTCCATCCATCTCACCTTCTCCTCTCTCCTCCCCAGGTGCCTCACACCTTCCTGAACCTGAAGGAGCCATTCTATGTGGGGGGAGCCCCTGATTTCAGCAAGCTGGCTCGAGCAGCTGCCATCTCCACCAGCTTTGAGGGAGCTGTGCAGAGGGTAAGACCCCCCCAACCCCCCAGGTAGCTTGGGGCAGGTGTCTGGCTGGCAGAGGTGCCAAATGCCCTGCTTGGCATTGCTGGAGGACATCAAGGATGAGCCTGGTGTCCATTGGCTCGGGCCCCACGTTGGGCACCAATAAATCTGAGGAGGGGTTGGGTTGGAAGAGCCCCAGTCCAACCTTTGACCAACACTACAAATCCATGTCCCTAAGGTCCAAACCAGGTCTAAACACCTTTTAAATACCTGCAGGGATGGTGACTCCACCACTGTCCTGGGCCATTCCAATGCTCTGAAGGAGAGGTTGGGGTGGATGACAGGAATCCCATCTCTGGATTCCCATCTTCCCCCTTCTTCCCTGAGGGTGCTGGCCCTGCAGAGAGCTGGGGTGATGGGTGCTGACCCTCTCTTGCTCATCTCTGCCAGATCTCCATCAAGGGGGTGCCCGTACTGAAGGAGCAGAACATCCGCAGTGCCATCGAGATCTCCCCCTTCCGTGGCCACCCCTGCACCCAAAAACCCAACCCCTGCCAGAATGGGGGCACCTGCAGCCCCAGGATGGAGAGCTATGAATGTGCCTGCCAGAGGGGCTTCTCTGGGGCTCACTGTGAGGAAGGTGAGACAGCCCTGGCAGGGCTGGGCACCCCACATCACCCCACATCACCCAACACCATCCATCATCCAACATCATGCAACCTCACCATCACCTGACATCACCCAGAATCACCCGACCTCACCCAACATCACCCAACGTCACCCAACAACATCACCCGACATCACCCAACACCACACAACATCACCCAATAACATCACCCAACAACATCACCCACCCTCACCCACCCACCCCCCCTGCAATCAGCTTCCACATCCAAACCCAAGCTCTTGGTCTTGTGGTGGGTGCTGGGGAGGGATCCAGGGGACCCCTCTTCTGTTTCTTGAAGCAGAAGGAGATGGGAAATGGGGTTGGATGCTGGAGCTGGGAGTGCTGAGTGATGCTTTAGCTGTCTCCAGATCAGGGTTTCTTTCTTCAACGTTTCTTCCTCCAGCCAGGAAGCCAAGGAGGCTGCAGATTTCATGGCAGGGGGATGGTCCAAAGCCCCAGCAAAGCCTTTGTAGGGCACCAGGGTGCTGGCATGGCCCAAGGGATGGGAGGTTTGGTCATGCCTGCTCTGCCAAGGATGGAGGGGCCAGACAGCATTGCCTGACAGCTCCTTTTTTTCCCTCCTCCAGTGCTCATTGAGAAGGCTGCTGGAGATGCAGAGGCCATTGCTTTTGATGGCAGGACATACATGGAGTACCACAATGCTGTGACAAAGAGGTAACCTGGCTGCTGAGCCAAAAAAAAAAAAAAAAAAGAAAAAAAAAGGAGTTAGGGCTGTTAGGATGAAGTCAAAGAGGGGAAAGCCACACCAGAGTCCTGACTGCTCCCTTCCAACCCTTACCTCTGAAGCAAAACTTCTCCAGTGCCTTCTCCACCTTCACCCCATGGTCTGGAGATGCCTCTTGAGACCCTGGGGTCTCTGGGGCTGGTATCCAGCTGCTTGCTGAGGTCCTGCTCTGTCTCTGGGCTGGATATTTCTTCTCCATGGACCTCTGGGTCCAGCCTGGCTCCGTACCTGTCCTTCTGCAGCCCCTGAGTTAATTCCCAGCCCCAAGGCTCTGGTTCAGGGCATTAGGTTGGGTTCCACCCATCACCCTCAGGTTCTCTGCTGCCCCAATTCCCACCCTGTTGTCTGTCAGTCTCTTCTCTGTCTGTCTCTTCTCAATGTCCTTGTTTCTTTGTTTTCAAGCCACCTGACCAATGAGATCCCTGTGTAAGTACAGTGTGTCCCCCTCCCAATGCCCTGCTCCTCCCCACAGTCATCTGCCCTCCCCCCCCTCCACCACTGCCACCCCCCCACCCATCAGGGAGCACAGAGCAGGGCAGAGAGGGGACCCCAGGGGTCTGTTTTAGAGTGAGGAGACCCCCAGGTAGTGAGGGACCCAAACCCAGCTGGGATGCAGCAGAGGTGATGCTGCCTGGCTCTGCTGCAGGCAGGGGTTGTCCTCATGTCTGGGAGGGCTCAGCCTGGAGAAAAAGATGCAGAGGGGAGAGCTTCAGATTCCCTGCAACTCCCTGGGAGGAGGTTGGGCTCCTTGGCCACAAGGAAATGGCCTCAAGTTGCCCAGGGAGGGTTTAGATTGGAGATAAGGAAGAAAACCCACCTGGATGTGGTCCTGGGGGACCTCCTGGAGGGACCCTGCTGTGGGTTATCCCAGCATCAGAGAAAGCGAGGAGCTGGAAGGGACCTTGAAAGTTGGATTAGAAGATCCCAGGAAAGGTGCTCATCCCAGGAAAGGTCCTTCCCCAAGGAAAGGTGCTCAGGCTGCTTCACTGTCTGTCTGTCTGTCCTGCTGGACAGTAGCACTTGGGAGAGCAGGACAGGTTCCAGCAGCAAGGGAGCAATACCTGTCACATCCCCCATCATTTCACCTCCTTTTTCCCAAGCTGGGGTCAGGCAGAGCCTCAGGAGGGTGGGCTGCATGCTGGGCAACCCCAGGGGAACCCCACAACCCATCACCTGCATCTCCACAGCACTTTGGGAGGTGCTCTGGTGGTTTGGAAAAGGGGTTTGGGGAGCCAAGAACCCTCCTAACCCAGAGAGTTGCCCTCCAGGCACATGGTGGCCTGGGTGACATCTCCACCATGGGGCTGGTTGTCCCTCTGGCTGGCCCTGCAGAGGAGCTGGAAGCTGCTGCCTTTGTGACCTTGGGCCTTGATGTGCTGGTTGGCCATGTCCCCATCCTGCAAGGCATCTTCATGCTTCTCATCCTTCTGCTGGCCTTGGGCAGCAGCACTCAGGAACCTCAGCCCATAAAGTCATTTCTGCTGCCAGCAGGCAGGTGCTGGGGGGTGCTTTGGGCAGGACTAAGGCTCCCAGTCCTTCTCTGGGCTCTGCTCCCAAGGCATGTCCCTCCAGTTATTTATATTTTGGGGGGCAGGTCCATTTTTATGCTCCTGTCATGCCTGTAGCCCCTGGGTGCCAGCAGGACAGCTGTAGTCCTGGGTTTCCCCTTTTTTTTTTTCCCCTTTTTTTTCACCCTAAGTGCCCCAGACCTGACTCAGAGGCCATTCCAGCTCCCTGCTAGGATGGGACCCTTGCTCTGCAGCACCCGAAAACCCAACCAGCAGCTCTGCCCTGCAAAAGTCCTCACACAGAGCCCCCAAATTATTCTCTGCTCCATCCTGGGCTACCCAGCCCAGCAGGGCAGTGGGGACACTGGGAGATCCCAGGAGGATGTTGTGGAGGTCCAGGGATGGGGTTGCCATCACTGCTCCCCCCAGCTAAGCTTGCAAGCTCTCCAGCCCTGAGGAACCTCAAGCCAAGGAGGGTGGCTGAGGCTTCCTGCTCCAGCTGGGTGGTTTTCTTAGCACCCTGGGTCTTGTGGAGGGTTGAAGGTTCCCTCTCCAGCAGTGGGGGGGAGGGAGGGGTCTCCTGGCTGCCCTGCGCTTATGGCACGCTCCCCTTTCTTCCCACATCCCAAGTCCTGAAGCCCTGGACTATCCCCTGGAGCTCAGGTGAGTCCATGCCAGGCTTTCAGCTCTGGTGTCTTGTGCTCTGCTCTCAGCATGTCTCTTGTCTCTGTGCTTGTCCCCTCTGTCCCTCCCCTGGGCTTTTTATTTGGTAAGGGATGCAGCTCTGCAGGGGGAGAGGAGTGGATGGGATGGAAGCTCCCCCCTGGGCCTCAGTGTCCCTTGGGAATAAAAAGCTGTCTGTGTTGCCTGTGTTGTCTGTCCCATGTGTGTATTTGTGTCAGCAGGGTCTCTTGGGACATCCCAAGAGAGAAGGTGGTGGCTCCAGATGGCAACGTCACTGTTGCCAAGAGCCTTTTCCAGCAGGGACTGAGCAAAGATGGGGACACCAGCCTAGGGAAAGTCCTCTCCTTCCTTCATCCCTCCTTGGGGAAACCCTGGTTGGATTAGGGTGCTGTTCACCAGCCCACCCTAGCAGACCTCACGTGAGGAGGCAAACCCAAGAAAAAAAAAAAAAAATCAGAATATCAGGGAAATCAGAACTGTGCACCTTGGAAGGGCAGCAGGAAGATGGAGGAGTCCCATGAGCTGCCCTCATCCAGTCCAGGCAGTGCTCCTGCTCTGAGGCTTCCAGCCCTCCAGAGAACCATTTCTTTGATCTTATGGCTTGGTTCAGAGCTTTCCTGCTGCCCCCCCCATGCAGCAGGCAAAAGCTGCAGCCCCCCAAGTGTGGGAGCTGGGACCAAGGTGGTTTGAAGGTTCTCAGCTGGTTGGCCAGAGAGAGAGCAGAAAGCTTCTCCGAGGAGCTGGCTGCCTCTGGCATTCTGTAGCCACATTTTTTGACTCTTCCTTTCTCCCCACTCAGTGAGAAGGCTTTGCAATCCAACCACTTTGAGCTGAGCATCAAGACAGAAGCCACCCAGGGGCTGATCCTGTGGAGCGGGAAGGGGTTGGAGCGCTCGGATTACATCGCCTTGGCCATCGTGGATGGGTTTGTGCAGATGACTTATGACCTGGGCTCCAAGCCCGTGGTCCTACGCTCCACCATCCCCATCAACACCAACCAATGGATCCACATCAAAGCCTTCAGGTGGGGAAGGGAGAGAGGGACCCAGTGGGTGGTGGCTCCAGGATGAGCGAAAGTGGGAAACCGAGGAGCCTGAGTCACGGCGGTGGCTCCGTGCCCTCTGATCCCAAGGGTCACTCCTCTTCTTGGATAAGAATAGAGGGGAGGCATGTGGGCAGTGCCCCTGCGTGTTGTGGCAGGCCTGGAAATGTCACAGGGCCAGACGTGAGGAGGTCCAGGAGGCTTTGTGACTTTTATTTGAGCCGGCTGCGGGTTTGACATTCTCCTTGTGTCCCTTTTTATTTTTGTTGGGGGGGGAGTGGAGCGTGGGTCAGGCAGCCAGCATGCCAGGGATTTCTGCTGGATGGGTCTGGAGGGGGCAAGGAGGAAGCTGGGGCTGGGAGGGGGACTGTGGGATACCCAGGGAGGTGATGCCATCACCCCAAGGACCACTCTGTGCCACGTTGACCCAAGGATGAGCCCTGCTCCAAACTCCAGCAGTGGTGCCTAGAGTCTGGATGTAGCATGAGGCACCTTTGAGTTGTTTTTTTTTTCCTCCAAGGTTGCTAATCATCTTCTGTTTCTTTTTCCCTCCCTTTGGGAACAGGGTACAGAGAGAAGGTTCCCTTCAAGTTGGCAACGAAGCCCCCATTGCTGGTTCTTCCCCTCTGGGGGCAACTCAGCTAGACACAGATGGGGCCCTGTGGCTGGGTAAGTCAGGGGGGTGAAGCCCTCTTATGGTCCAGAACTTTTCTTTTTAATTTTTTTTTTTTTTTTTGGCCAGGAATCACCCAAATTGCCCAAGCATCAGGTTTTCTGGTTTCAGCAAATGCCAACAGTTTATTTCAGGGGGAAAATAACACCACCACCTTGGAAAGAAGTCTTGGAAAGGGGTTAATAGGGGGAGAGAAAACAGGAAAAATGGGATTTTTAAGCAAATGAATCACCCCAGGGAAAAGGGTTATTAAGAAAAGAAAGAGAACAATTAAGGTTTTCACCCTCCTGAAAAAGTCAGAAGTTGTCTCCTGTCCCAGGGATCTCTCCTCTTTGAAGTCTGATGTTCTGCTGCTCCTTGGTGCTGTTTTTCTTCCTCTCCTTCTCTCTGATACTGCTTCTGATTTTTCCCTTTTTCCTCTGACTTTCTGTATAATAAAAAATTCCTTCTTTTCATCAATTATTGCCAGCAAGTTGCAGTCCAGGTGGTAGTGGATCCAGGGTTGGACTTGATGATCTCAGAGGTTCCAACCTGGCTGATTCTGTGACACTGTAAACTGCTAACTTGGGACCTTCCTTTTGATATTCAGGTTTTTTTCCTGAAATTCTCTAATTCTTTGATTTTGACACCAATTCCCATTAGCTGTGTGGCTACCATTAGACTTTTTCCTTTTCTAATCTTCTCAGAGGAGGGGAAGGGTCTGCTGAGGAGATTTTCTGGGACTTATAAACAGAAACAGGGAAGCTTTGGTTGATTCCTTTCCTAACGAAGGATGGAGGGGACCCTGTTAATTGGGAACAGCTTTGAGATATTATGGAAACAGAGCTGATTCAAGAGACAATTTCACCTTTTCAATGAGTCCATCTCAACCCCTGCTTGGAGCTGCTTGGATGTTGCTTCTCCATCAACCTCACCCGAGGCTTTGGCTCCGTTGGGTCCCGAAGGCTCCTTGGGGTTGAGGGTTTGGGGTTGGGGACCCTGGGGTGATGCTGTTTCCCTTTTTCCTCTCTTGCAGGGGGGATGGAGAAGCTGAGCATGGCTCACAAGCTGCCCAAAGCCTACAGCACTGGTTTCGTGGGCTGCATAAGGGACGTGGTTGTGGATCGCCAAGAACTTCACCTGGTGGAGGACGCTTTAAACAACCCCAGGATATTACACTGCTCAGCCAAATAGACCCCCAGGGGACCCTCCCTTCTCCTCCCCCCCCTCCTGCCTATTGCTGTAATTATTTTCTATTTTTGTAAACTTATTGCTTTTTATATTTTTGGGGGGGGAGGGGAAGGGGGGGAAAAAAGAAAAGGGAGGGGAGGAACCACCTTTTTTCTTTTGGGTTATTTGTTCGGTTGCAGTCAATCCAGGTCAGTCAAAGAGCAGCAGCAACAAAGAACAAACCTTGAACCAAGTCTCCAAGAAGTGACAGAAGAACTTCCCCATTGCACCTGCATTGTAAATCTTGATTCATACTTGAAGCTTCTTTTTTGGGGGTGATGTTTTGTTTCAGTAATTTTTTTTTTTTTCCCTCCTCCTTCCTTGTGTTCTTGGGTGGTCGTTCATGCCTTGGAGGAGGGGGGGAAAGGATCCTGGTGCTGGGAGATGTTTGGTCCTCAAGGATTCCTCACCTTCCCAGCTCAGGCTTGGCCCCAAAGCCCCCCATGAGCTGGGAAAGTGGCCACTGGAGAGAAGCAGGAATTGCCACCCCACTTTGGGGCTTCTCCGTGGCCCTGTGTTCACCCCATCCCACTCCTCCTCCCCTTCCTCTCACTATAATTTATGTGTGTAAGAATCTCAAGTGCTTTTCTCCTTTCTGCTCTGTTAAAATCAGGGATGCCATGCACTGGAAGAGAGACCAAGGTCTGCTCTGAGCAGGCAGGGAAGCATTGCTCTTTGGTTGTCTTACGACTGCTGGACTGGGAGGTGCTGGGGGGAGGAAAAATGTTGATTTCTCTGTTGGTTTCTCCTCCTCCTCCTCTTGGACACGTGCAGAAGCAGCTGTGAAACCTCACTGTGGTTTATCCAGCCATGTCCTAACCACCTGCTTGCCCTGGCTGCTCTTCCCAAGAGCTTCTCTGTCCCCAAGCATTTTCCTCCCAGGTGCCAGGGAGAACTTGCAGCAGGTGCTGGAAGCTTTCTCCCTCCTCCAGCACTGTGAGGGCACAGGGGTTGGGTCCCTTTTCTCTTAAAAAAAAAAAAAAAAAAAAAAAAAAAATCTGTTGGATGTGTCCTTCCATGTCCATTTTCCAGCCTCCAGGCATCATTTTTGCCTTTTAGCAACCCTGGGGATGCTTGCAGCTGGCCAGCCTGTGCAGAGCTGCTCTTAGAGCCTCTCCCAGGAAGAGAAATGGGGACTTTTACCTTTGGCTTCAAGTTTTTTGCCATCCAGGGTCTTCCACACCATGATCAAAGCTCCTGGGGATGCTGCCAGCCCAGCAGCAATGGGAATGGGAATGGGTATGGGATGGGGTGGGAGGGAGCTGTTTGGGAGGATGCTGAACCTCCTGGAAGAGGGGGAGGCAGCTAGGACAGGGCTGATCCCCTCAGTCCAGGTTCCATGGGAAGAATTTAGGGATGTGGGGTAGCAATGTCCCTTTCCAGCCCTGGGGACACAGCTGTGTCCCTTCCCCATCTGGCAGGTGGCATTGCTGTGTGTAAAACCCTCTGTAGGGAGTGTGCAGGATTCATCTGCAGGATCCACCCTCCACCCCCCAGGTGGTTATGAACATCCAGGTGCCATCACTTTGGAGTTTCACCCTCCAATTCCTAGCAGTGGGAATAACCTTGAAAAAATGTTGTTCCTTGGCACCAAGTGTTGAGCCATGAGAGAGAAAAATCCCTTTTCTCAGGGTGAGCTCTGGGGTAACAAGGGGGAGGAACAGAGCCTCAAACCACTTGGGTTTCTTGTTTCTTCTTTATTAAAGGAAACCTGTGGCCCCCCCTTTGCCAAATCAATGCCTGATCTGTTGCCATTCCTCTAAAGTCCAGTGGTTAAATATTCCACAGGGGGCTGTGCCCTCTGGGGGATGGATCCTGGGGGGGGCTGGGTGGCAATACCACATTTTAAGTGGCTACTGTAAATATTTTTGGGGGGTCCTGGTGGTGGAAAAGGGGTGTCCTGGGGGGGGCTTTTGACCTCTGTGTGCCAGCCCCTCCAGCTGTTTTTTTGGGAAGGTGAGAGCCAGGGGAGGGGAGAGGGAGCTGCTAAACTTCTAGGATGCCACTGAGCTGAAGCCAGGGTCACTGCAAAGAAAAAAAAACAAACCAGAAACCAAACAAAAAGGAACTGACAAAGTGCTGTAAACAAAAACTCTGTCTGCTTTTGGGAGGCTTGGAAATGCCTTAAACCAGGATCTTGAGTCCTCCTGGTCAAGCATCTTGAACCAAGGTCAGATTCAGCAGTGCTCCCTAGGGGCTGTGCACTTAACTTGGGCTTTATTTTTAATAGCATTTGTAACCTGTCTGTACAAAAAAAAAAAAAAAAAAAGAAAAAAAAAAAAAGGACATTGAGGTTTGGTTTTTTCCATTTTTTTGTTGTTTTGGGTTTTTTTAAAAAAGAAAAAAAGTCCATGTGGCTTCATTTATAGGGTAAGTTAATGACCATTGTGATCTGCTGTATGAATTCTGAAGGGCAATGCACAGTAGAGGAGCAGCATGATATAACCATTACTAACTTGTGTCTTTCCTCAATCACCATGAAATAAAGTTTGAAAACTCTGAAATATGTTTTTAAGGGGCCTATTGCTTTTTTCTTTTCTTTTCTTTTAATCCTTCCAGTGCCTTCTGCTTCCTGGCTGCTGTTTTTAGGTCCCCTGGGCAGGTTCTGTGTGGTGTGTCCCTGTTTTATCCCTTAGAACCAGGAGGATTTTTTGCAGGTATCAGCTCTGAGCATCTCCTGATGAACACCAACTCAACCCCCCCCACCCCATCTGCAGGAGGAAGGCTCTGTCTTTCCTTCCCCTCCTCTGGGGATGCTCCAAAGGGTTTCCCCTCCCCAAGAATCCACTTCTCCTTCCCCATAGAATCATAGAATTGGCTGGGTTGGAAGGGACCTCAGAGCTCATCAAGTCCAACCCTTGATCCACTCCCCCCGTGGTTCCCAGCCCATGGCACTCAGTGCCACATCCAGGCTCTTTGGAAAGATCTCCAGACACGGAGAATCCACTACTTCCCTGGGCAGCCCATTCCAATGCCTGATCACCCTCTCCAGAAAGAAATTCTTTCTCAGCTCCAACCTAAACCTCCCCTGGCACAACTTGAGACCCTGCCCTCTTGTCTTGCTGAGAGTTGCCTGGGAAAAGAGCCCAACCCCCCCCTGGCTCCAACCTCCTTTCAGGGAGTTGGAGAGAGTGATGAGGTCTCCCCTGAGCCTCCTCTTCTCCAGCCTCAACACCCCCAGCTCCCTCAGCCCTTCCTCACAGGAATTCTGCTGGATTCCTTCACAGCCTCCTTGCTCTTCTCTGGACCTGCTCCAGCACCTCAATCTCCTTCCTGAGCTGAGGGGCCCAGAACTGGACACAGGACTCAAGCTGTGGCCTCACCAGAGCTGAGCACAGGGGCAGAATCCCTTCCCTGGACCTGCTGGCCACGCTCTTCCTGAGCCAGCCCAGGATGCCATTGGCCTTCTTGGCCACCTGGGCACACTGCTGGCTCATGGTCACCTTCCTGGCAATCCAGACTCCCAGCTCCCTTTCTCCAACCACTCTGTGCCCAGCCTGGAGCTCCCCATGGGGTTGTTGTGGCCAAAGTGCAGGACCCGGCACTTGGAATGTTGAACCTCATCCCCTTGGGATCATCCCAACTCTCCAGTCTGTCCAGGTCCCTCTGCAGAGCCCTCCTGCCTTCCAGCTGATCCACACTCCCCCCCAGCTTAGTGTCATCTGTGAACTTGCTGATGATGGACTCAATCCCCTCATCTAAATCATCAATGAAGATATTGAACAGCACTGGGCCCAACACTGATCCCTGGGGGACACCACAGCCGCCATTTTGGACACCACAGCCGCCATTTTGGACACCACAGCCGCCATTTTGATGCAGCCCCGTTCAGCACCACTCTCTGGGCCCGTTCCAGCCAGTTCCTAACCCAGCACAGGGTGCTCCTGTCCCAGCTGTGGGCTGACAGCTTTTTCAGGAGAATCCTGTGGGAGACGGTGTCAAAGGCTTTGCTGAAGTCCAGGGAGACTCCATCCCCAGCCTTCCCCTCATCCACCAAGGAATCACCTGAGCATAAAAGGAGCTCAGGTTGGTCAGACAGGACCTGCCCTTTTATCCCTTCTTCTTGGTCGGTCTTTTCAAAGGAGGCTTTGTGTCCCACTGACATCCCACCACGTCACCAGTGATGCTTCTGTGGCTTCTTTCTCCCTCCTGCCAACACTTCCCTTGGGTTTGCCCCTGTCAGCTGAGGAGGCCAGGCTCAAACATGCAAGCAGGATGTGGTTGGAGATGGAGCAGCAGCTAAAATTCCTGCTTTCTAAAGATCTTCCTCATGGGACCTTTCCACCTGGCCCCCTGTCTCCAATCTCTACAGCTTCATCAAGAAAAAAAAAAGGTGGAAAAGGTTCAATTCCAGCCAAGGGGTGTGAAGGGAGGGAAGACCATGGGTTTCCTGCCACTCAGCAGGCAGCTGGTGGAGCAGGAGGCATCATTTTGATCCCCAAAAATGATGGAGGTTGGGGCAGCAGCAGCTTTTCCATGGACAACCAGAGCCTCCCCATGGGCAAACAATGAGGGCAGTGTTGGAGCAGCCCCAGGGCTTGCCCAGCTCCCCAACTGGGGCCACTTTTTGCTCAGGATCAGCCTCCTGGTGCCACATCTTCTTGACAATGACTTTATTGTGCCCTGGCAGGCAGGGACTTGCAGAGCCACAGTCTCCTTCCCAGGGGTTGGGTCAGCTCGGTGCAAAGCAGGAGGAGAAAAAACTCTCCTGCTCCTGGCCAGGAGGGAAAACTGAGGGTTTTTTTTCTTGACTACAGGCTGGAAGAACCCCTGGTGATGGGGACAGGAGCCACACTGAGGTCCTGCTTGGGCAGGCAGCAAGTGTGGCTCCTCTGGCTCATGGAGAGCATGCCAGGATGTGCCAGGAGCTGGGTGCAGGTGGGTGACAAGTGTCAAGCAGAAGATGGTTTGGGCTTGGGGGGGTCCTACCCAGCCTTAGCTTGGTCTCAGAGGGCTGTTCTCTGGGATTTTGATCAGGTTTGGCACCTTGCCTGCTCCCAAGGGCTTGGTTGGTGACCACCAAGTCCGAGATGGATCAGTTTGCTGGCTCCTGAGGGTGCTGCTGGCCAAGGCTGGGGAGTTTGGACCTTGTCACCCACCCCCCTGGTGTCTGTTGATAAATCTGGATCATTTGGCTCCAGGAATGTGTGGTCTCCTCTTGGAGCCTGTCTGTAGGTATGGATTTCATTCCCTGCTCTGCACTGCCCTCTCCTCACCTGCCAAAGGATTCCAATGATCCATGAGCACGGTCCTTCTGGCTCTCCAACCAAAGAACCTGTCCCAGGAGAGCTCTGATCCCCAAGGATGGGCTTGTTTTCATGGAATCACAGATTTTCACCAGTTACCTGTTGCCCAACCAGGAAACAAGGGCTGGGGGGGGATTTTTTCCAGGATTTCCCTTTAACTTGCTTTTAACCAAGAAGCTGAGCAGCACTTCCCTCCCTAGGAAAGGTCCTTGTTTCCCACACACAAACTCCATCACAAACTCTTGGGTTCTCACAATGAAACCTCAATCTGGTGGAAAAAAAAAAAAAAAAAAAAAAAAAAAAAGAAGAAAGAAAAGGTCCCAGGAAGCAGGAGCCTGGGTGGGATGGGAAATGAGGCAGGAGAAGACAGGGATTCAGCCTTCTCAGGGTTGCTGTTTGGCCTCTCTTGCCCCCTGAGCAAGTTGGTGGCATGCAGGGAAGCTGTGACACCCTTGGAGCCAGGAGCTGGGTCCTGCTGCCAGCTCCTGGGGATTCCCCAAATAGACAGGGAATTTGCTGAGCCTTATTCTAGGCCTAAAAGTGCTATTTTGGACACCAGGGGTAGGCTTGGAGGGGGAGTTTTCTGGGGGTTTGTCCTGGTTTTTCTCTCTCTTGGACAGCTGGCTTTGTTTTCTCACCCAGCACTTGTGCAAGGTGCCAGATTCGGGGCATTTCTTTGGGTTAATTCCTGGTTTTTACAGGAAACAAGAGGTGTTTGCTGAATTTACACTTCAGATACCACGAGATGCTCTGTTTGTGTGTAGCACACCTGACCCCAGCTTACCCCATGGAAAGCTTGGGTGTCACCAGCCCAGTCTGGGATGAGGATGAGGGTGAAGAACCCTGGGGACATCATCACCTCCTGACACCCAAGCAACCCCTGAGCTGGGGGGGGTGGTGTAAGGATGAGAGCAGACGTGGCTGAGCATCACTCAGTGTCTGGTGGCTTCTTTGGGTCACTTGGTACCATTCCTAAGGCTTTGTGACCTTGACACCAAAATCACAGATGCAGACTGGTTTGGGAGGGACCTGAAAACCATCTCCCCAACCCCTCCATGGGCAGGGACACCTCCAACCAGCCCAGGATGCTCCAAGCACCATCCAACCTTCAACACCTCCAGGGATGGGGCAGCCACAGCTTCTGGGGGCACCCTGGGGCTCAGCACCCTCCCCCCAAAGAATTTCTGCCTCAAATTTTAACCTAAACCTCCCCTCTTTCAGCTTAATATTGCACCCTTCTGATCCATCACTCCAGACACATGGGAAAAGTTCTCCTCGGGTTTTCTGGAGCCCTTCCAGGCACTAAAAGTTGCTCTGAGGTTTCCCTGGAGCTTTTTCCAGAAACTTCCAGCAGTGTCAGGGCACGCAGTGTCACGGGGGGGGGGAATTGCACCCAAGGTGCTGTGGGGTGGGGAGGGAATCACTGAATCGTTTGGGTTGGAAAAAAAAAAAAAGCCCTTTCAGACCGTCAGGTCCAACCATTCCCCCACACCAGGGGTCCCCCAACATCTCCACGCCTTTCAACACCCCCCCCAGGGATGGGGACCCCACCCCTGGGAAAGCGGGGGGACCCTTTTGGGGAAGAAATGGCCCCAAATCGCCACCCTGGGAAAGGGTGCCAGGGAAACCTGGGTGAAACTCGGGGCCGTTCCCCTTTCTCCCCCCCTTCACCTCCTCACCCCGGGGGTCCCGGGGGATGCGGGCTCTGCCCCCACCCCCCCCCTCCGGGTGCCCCGCCCAGGGGGGGGGCGGGGATTCCCTTACGTCACAGGGAGGGGTTTCCCCGCCACCCCCAGCCCCATCCGCCCGGCGGTGCGGGGACAGCGAGCAGGGGTGCGGGGGACACAGCGCGGAGCCCCGCGGAACCATGACCTCCCGCAGGTAAGCGACGAGCACCCACCCCACCCTGCGTGGCTACCGCCGGGATCCCCGTGGCTACCGCTCGCCCGGACTTTCCTCTTCCCGTTTCCCCTCGGTTGCCCGTGCTGGGAGTGGGGTGGTCACTCTGGGGTGGGTCGCACTTGGGGTTTGGTCGCCTTTGGCTACCAGCCCGCGGTTTGCCCGCTCCATCTGCTTGTCCCGGGGAGGGCAGAACGTTCCGCGCCCGCGGGAAAAGCCGCGCCTCGTCCCGCCGGCCGTGGAGGGGTTGGGGAAGGGGATGCTGAGAGGGAACCAAGCTTGAAAAGTTGCTTGAAATAATTCTGTGGGCTGTGAGGGAAAAGGAAAGGAAAAAGAAAAAAAAGGGAAAAAAAAAAAAAAGATAAAGAAAAGAAGAGAAAAGAAAAAAAAAAAGATGTTTCGGTGCATCTGGTGTGTTGGTGGTGCCTCCCCCGGCTTCTCACGAAGAAACTGTTTCAAAGCTTCAGTTTTGGGAGGAAAAAGTCACCCGAGGAGATGGTGTGACGTGGGGACATCGTCCCGCCTCGGTCCCTTCTAAGGGGGGATCAGACACCCGGGGGATGGGCTCGCCCTGCACCAGGCTGCACCCCCAAGCCCAGGGGCTCCTGAGGAGCTGGTTTGGGGTCCTTCAATCTGCTCTCCCCTTTCAGGTGACCCCAAAAAAAGTGTTTGGTGCCCTTAGAAGCCAAGTGTGCTTTGGGAAGGGCTGAGGCTGGGGAGCAGCTGATGGGCACAGGATGGGTGTCAGGACAAGGAGCACTTTTGGGGTGTTGGTGCAGCCCCCAGGAGTAGGGGAATGGGATTTCCACAACTACCTCATGAACTGGGAATAACTCTGGGGTTTCCTCATTCCTGCCATGCCAGGGCTGAGGGGCTTGCTTGCTGTATGGGATTTGGGGTCCATCCAGCACTGGCTGCTTCCCTTGTCCCATGTTTTGGGAATGTTCTGGTGCAGAAGGAGTTTAGGGAGAGGCAGTGTTCCCCTGGGTTTGGTGACCAAAGGTGCTGAGGGGGGATGGAGCTGAAAGAGGGGAGGTTTAGATTAAGATTTGAGGCTGAAATTCTTTGGGGGGAGGGTGCTGAGCCCCAGGGTGCCCCCAGAAGCTGTGGCTGCCCCATCCCTGGAGGTTGGATGGGGCTTGGAGCATCCTGGGCTGGTGGGATGAAGCAGAGAGCTGGGACCTGTGGGTGACATCCTCTGCCCTGCTCTGGGCTCTCTGTGCCCAGAAACAAGCCAAGATTTAGCCACCCTGCCCTCACCTTGCTCACTCCACCCCCTCCAGCAGCAGACTGGAGCAAACTGGGTATAATGGTGCTGCCAGCTCAGCCCTTGTAGGAGCCCTAAGAATCCTGGCCAGGGAGCTGGGGGGGTGCTTGTACTGGGGGCTGCTTGCTCCCAGCATCTCATCCCACCTGGAAGTGGATGGAGGATGCTGGGTTTGCTGCTGCTGGGTTTGCAATGCTCCTCAGCTCCTTTGGCTTTGCCTTTCCCTCTGCCTGGCTACCAGAAGTTTCTCTTCTCTTGCCCAGCAGCTCCTGGGTCGTCCCCCCCCATACGTGTCCTGGGTCCTCCTACCTGGTGCTGTGCTGGCTCCAAGTGGGGTGGTTCTGCCCAGATGGACCTGGTGGGTGATGGGCTGGGCTGCTGGGGTGTCAGGGGGCTGAAGAAGTCCCTGGGGAGGGGTGGTCACAGCAAAGCCCAACTCAGGGACTCACAGCTGGGTCTTTTTTGGGTTGGCAGCATCGTGTCTGCATCCTTCCTCGTGGGTTGTGTGGGAACCCTTGGGATTTGGGAGAGTTTGGCATTTATAGCCTGACTTAGAGAATCATTTTGGTTGGAAAAGAACTTTAAGATCCCACTTGAAGTCCCACTGCTTCCCCAGCACCCAAACCACCTCTGACCCGTGTCCCTCAGCATCTCCCCAGCTTTGAAACCCTTCCAGGGATGGGGACCTCACCCTGCCCTGGGCTGGTGACCCTTTTGGGGCTGAATTTTTCACAGCAAGGCAGTGCTGGGTTCCTGACAGGCAGGGTACAGCTGAAGGAGGGGGAGCCACAGGGAAATGATTCTTCCCCAGCTCCATCCCAGCTGCTCCCTCTCCTCAGGGACCATCCCCATGGCTGGGAATTCCCCTGGCACCAGCTGAAAAACCCTGGGAGCTGCTGAGGGTTACAGGTGGGATTGTCACCCGCTGTCCCTGTCCCCTGATGGATGCTCTGCTGGATTCAGGGATGCTCTCAGGAGGATCTGCAGGGACTAAAGGATGCTGCATCCCATCCTACCCTTGACACATGGATCAGGGGGTTGGAATGGCTGCAGGAGCAGGAGTGGGGCTGCAAGGCTTTAGGAGTGATGGGGGGAGGGGGAGAATTGGTTGGGATGTGTCAGCCCCAACCACCTGCAAATAACGAGCCCCCAGCTCCTGCCTTGGTGCTTTTATTCCTTTACAACCCCAGCCTGCTGGAGGAACCATTTCCCTCTCCCAGTTTTACTGGCAGGGCTGCAAGGGCTCAGGGACTCCATCACAGCTCTTCTGGAATGGCAAGAGCTTGGAAATTTGCAGATTCCCAAATGTGCCCTTTCTGTTCTTAGAATGGAGCTGCAAGTGTGTCCTGAGCATCAGGGGGTGGCATTGCCCTCCCTGCAGGGATTTCTCCTTCCAGCCAGCTTTCCTGGGATGCTGGGAAAGAGGGAAAGGAGTTAACATCAGCTCCTGGAGGTGGATTTTTCTCCAAAAAGGCTGTCCCAGTCCTGCAGGGTTTGGGATGGTCACAGGTCCCCCTTGAGCTATTTAGTCCACATTGATTTATTTTTAATTTTTTTTTTTTCTGTTGTGTTTCCCTCTCAACTCTTGGATCCCTATCATGAGGAGAGGGGATGCTCCAAAGTGGGGAAGTTGGGGTCAGGGAAATTCTTGTCCCAAAAGCTTGGATGAGCAGGGAATGGTTTCCCATGCTGGTGCAGGGCAATTCCTGCTCATCAAAGGGATCAGCTCCATCCCACTGGATCCTGAAGCCTTCCTGTCTGTCCCCTTGTCCCTGCAGGGTTTGGGGTGGTCACAGGTCCCCCTTGAGCTATTTAGTCCACATTGATTTATTTTTAATTTTTTTTTTGGCTGTTGTGAGTGTTTCCCTCTCAACTCTTGGATCCCTTATCATGAGGAGAGGGGATGCTTCCCAAAGTTGGGAAGAATCAGGGAAATTCCTGCCCCAAAAGCTTGGATGAGCAGGGAATGGTTTCCCATGCTGGTGCAGGGCAATTCCTGCCCATCCAAGGGATCAGCTCCATCCCACTGGATCCTGAAGCCTTCCTGGCTGTCCCCTTGTCCCCTGAGCAGGCTGGGATCCCAGCTGGCTCCTTCCCTTTCCCCGGATAATTTCAGGTCCAGGAAGCAAAACCAGGTCAGGGTTTTGGCACCATTGGGTTTTGTTGTTCAGCACCAGAACCAGGAGGAGCAGATGGAGAAAGGGCCCAGGAGCAGCTTGAATTCCCCCTTCCCTTTCCCTGCAGGGCCCTGGGAACAGGGACAGGATCCAAGCAGAGCTTTTCCTGCCCTTTCTGCTCCTGAACCTCAGGTTGTCCCGGGGCTTCTCCCCCTCCCCAGCCAGGCTGGGGGAAGAAAATCCCTTTGGATACAGGAAAATCCCAGCTCGAAGGGGCTGGAGAGGTGGGAGAGGGTGTCAGGACCCTGCTTTTTCACCCAGGTTTTTTTTTTCCTTTCCCCCCCAGATTTTTTCTTTTCCCCCATTTTGTTTTATTTTTCCCCCAGGTTGTTTTGTTTTATTATTTTTCCCCCAGTTTTTTTCCCTTTTTCCCCCATTTTTTCTCCTTTTTCCCCAGTTTTTTCCTTTTTCCCCCAAGTTTTTTTTTTCCTTTTCCTTTTCATCCCAGTGAAAGGTTCCCTTGGCCACAGCTCCTTCCTCCCACCCATGGGTTGGGGTTGAAGCCTTTTCCTTTTTCCCCCCCTCTTTTTCCCCCCTCTTTTTCCCCCCCTCTTTTTCCCCCCCCTCTTTTTCCCCCCCCTCTTTTTCCCCCCTTCTTTTCCCCCCTTCTTTTTCCCCCCTTCTTTTCCCCCTTCTTTTCCCCCCCTCTTTTCCCCCCCTCTTTTCCCCCCCTCTTTTTCCCCCCCTCTTTTTCCCCCCCTCTTTTCCCCCCTCTTTTTCCCCCCTCTTTTTCCCCCCCCTTTTTCCCCCCCCTTTTTCCCCCCCCCTTTTTTCCCCCCCTTTTCCCCCCCCTTTTTCCCCCCCCCTTTTTCCCCCCCCTTTTCCCCCCCTTTTTCCCCCCCCTTTTCCCCCCCCTTTTTCCCCCCCTTTTCCCCCCCTTTTTCCCCCCCCTTTTTCCCCCCCCTTTTCCCCCCCCTTTTTCCCCCCCTTTTCCCCCCCCTTTTTCCCCCCCCTTTTTCCCCCCCCTGTTTTTTCCCCCCCTGTTTTTTTCCCCCCCTATTTTTTCCCCCCCTATTTTTTCCCCCCCTTTCTCCTTTCCCTCCCTTTTTTCTCCTTGGGGGCCTTGATGCACACAAGGGCCAGACACAACCTATCAGCCCTCCCATCCCACTCTCCCCAGAGATGTTTCCTTAGGTTTTTCCTGCTGTTTCCCAGGAAGCATCATCCCTCTGCATTCACTGCACCATCCCTCTGCATTCATTGCCATCAGGGGGAAGCTGCTGAGTGCTCCCTGGGCTCCATTAAGGCCCATTACAGGCTCCCAGTTTTGCTGCAGGGTGAAGTGCAGGTTGGGGTTTTATGGCAGGAATAAGAGGCTTGGAAAGGTTGGGATTCCTGTTTACCATCTGTTTCCATTACCCTTCCTTCCCCAGCTCCTCCAAAATTCAAGGATCTTGCATCAAAACTCTTTGGAAGGGAGGAAATCCCAGGCTGTGGAGGGGCTGGGGACATTTCTTGCCCTTTTTCCATGTGCATCTGGGATACAAGGAGATTCCAAGCACTGTGTGTGTGTGCTTGGGATGGGAGGGTTGGGCTCTGGGGGGATTTCCCAAGGTGGGAAGTCCCTTTTTGGTGTGCTGTCCCTTTTTGGGGACAGCAAACAACTGGGGCTTCCTAAACATCCCCAGAGAGGCTCTGCTTGGGCAGCCACGTTTTAATTCCCTTGGAAAAAAAAGGGGCAATGGGATTTGTTGGGGTTTTGGGGCTTTGGTGAGCTCTTCCAGCAGCCTTCTCTCCACTGGAAAAGGTTTTGAAGGTTCCAGTTCTTTTCTTGGAGCTGCCCAGGAGCCCACTCAGGAATCTCAGGCTGGGCAGTGATTCTCTCCAGTAACTCTTGGGGTGCTCTCTGTGGGGTTGGGGTGATGGTTCCCTTCAGCAAGTGGGGTTTTCTGGGACTTTTCAGCCCTGGAAGCCTGGGAAAACGTTCTCCAGGGTGACCTCTGGAGATGTGGTGGGGTGGGTGAGTTTCTGGCCAGGGTTGGGGGCTCTGTGCCCACCTCTTGGGTAGGGAGCTGGGGTCTGCCCATGGGGAGGCTCAGGTTCATGTCACCTTGTCCCTTGTCACCTTGTCCCTTGTCACCTTGTCCCTTGTCACCTTTTCCCACTTTGCAGGTGGTTTCATCCCAACATCAGTGGGATAGAAGCAGAGAAGCTCCTCCTGACCAGAGGTGTCCATGGCAGCTTCCTGGCTCGACCCAGTAAGAGCAACCCAGGAGATTTCACACTCTCTGTCAGGTAAACTGAGGCAGGGAGGGGAGGAAGGGGCTGTCCCCAAGCCTGCCCAGAGGTGACCTCCTTGGGGTACTGCTGGAAGGTCACTGAGCTCTGCTTCTTGTTGAAGAAGCCACAAGATTCCTCGCTGGGTTTCTTGCTCCCTGTGGGCATCCCACTCCCTGTTGTTCCAGGGTTGGTTTGGAGCTCGTGGGAGGTGTTTCCAGAGCGTTTGTTCTGTCCCATCTTGGTCCAGTTTCAGAGGAATTCCTTGTTTGGAGTTTGGTTTCTTTGTCTAGAAGGGACCTGAGGAGCCTCCTGGTCACCATGTTCCCAGGCAAGGTTCTGGGCATCACCTTCAAGGTGCTCTGGTGTTCTTTGGGAACAAGGCAATTCCAGGAAGGAAAAGCTGCTGGTTTGTTGATGTTCTTTGGGAATTTAGCTCCTTACACCACGTTGGAGGAGATGCAATTGGTAGAACTCCATGAAGTTCTCCAAGGAGGTTGAACTAAGCAAAAATTGACCCACTGAGTCCTGGAGAAAAAAGGAGGAGTTTGGGTGGGCTCAGGATGTGAATTTTCCAAGAGATTCATCCAGGACCATTCATTCAACCATCCCTGGGTTTGGAGAAGATTTTGTCAGCCTGGATGGAGCCTTTCCACCTGGCAGAGCCCTGACCCTGAGCAGTCCCACCCTGGGTTCCTCACTCAACACAGGGAAAAGGGAAAAGTCCTTTTTTTTTTTTTTGTGCTGGAATTGGGAGGGTTTGGGTCTTGACTTTAGCTCCTTGGTCATCTTGCCATGGGAATGAGAGGCACGAAGTGCTTTTAATTAGCATGGAAAATCAACTGGGTCACAGAGAGCTGTGAGTGGCAGAAAAAAAGAGGGGGGGGAGGTGTGAGGGTTCTTTTTGGTGTGAATTTGGTGTCTTTTCCTCTCCCTTTGAGTCCCTTGGTGAAGTGAAGCACTGACAGCAGCTGCAGGGTGCAGGGAGGTGCAGGTCCTGGCTGGGTCCTGATGTGGGAAGAGATCCAGAGAGCTGCACAATTCCCATGAAGGAGCAAGGGAATTATCACACTGGGGTTACTGGGGCCAGCCCAGGGGTCTGCGTGGTTCCCTTCCCTCTGCTCCATCCCTGTGGCTCAGCCAAAGGCCATGAGTGGTTTGGTCCCTTCCATTCCTGCTGCTCCCCTTTTCCAGCAGGTGTTGGGATCAAATCCTGGCTTCCCATGGAACAGCTGCACAGCTCTGCCACAAAAAAGTGCCATCTGCTATTAAACAGCACCAGGTCCAGGCACCTGGGGACTCTGGATATCTGCTCTCTGCTTTATTTCACCTCCCAGGACATCCAGGGTCCAGTCTGGTGGCTTTCCAGCCCAGCTGGGAGCTGCAGAGGTGATGGAAATGGGAAGGAAAAAGGGAGGGGGGGGGATGCTCAATGCCCTTTGTGTCTCCCATGACCTTGAGGCTTCATGGGATAAAGGACCCTGGTTTCTCTCCCTGCTTTTCATCCCCCAAGTGCTCAAAGGCCAAGGGGAGGGGGTGGATTTGTGAACTGAGCCTTTGTGGGCTTGGGGATGGAGCTTTTAGAGCCTGGGGGCAGCAGCAGAGTCTCCTCATCTGCTGCCTCCTGGGCTGCACAAAGGCTCTGGGTGTCCCAGCTCCATTCAGAGCACTTTGTGTGCCAAATCCTCTGGGAGAGGAGGCTTTGTCCTTGGGAGTGCTTGGCTGGAGAGGGGATCTCACAGCCAGCTTTCATTTCCATGCCCTGAGTTGTGCCTGCCAGGCTTTGGTGGCTCAGCTGAGGTTGGTGGGGACAGCCTGGGGCTGGGCTGCACTTTAGAGATGTGCCAGGAAGGGTGAGCAGTGTCCCTCCAGGAATTCCCCTTCTTTGGGTGACAGGGGTTTGGCTTCTGCCTCCAAGACACAACCACAAAATCATTCTGAAAATGATCAACCCTAAAACAACCCTAAAAATAAGGTGAATTCTAAAAGCATGGGGTTTATCCTGATTTTCCCATTTATCCCTCTCCTTGAGCTCTGCCCAGGCTCCTTGCAGATTTTCACCCCTTGGTCAGGTTTCTGCTGTTTTTCTCCTGCTGTGAATGTGGGGGGGTGGCTGTGGGTGCTGTCTCTGGGTGGGTGCTGGCACTGGGCATCCCTTCCATGCCAGCTGAAGCATCCCAAAAAGTGGTGGAGGGACACAGAGTGGCCGTGCCAGCCCCCTGACTGCTTCTGAGAGCTCTTCCTGAGGCTGCTGTGCTTCTCTTAGAGCTCTCTGTGTCCTTCACCAATCACCCCAAAACCCTGCAGATACCCAGCACCAGGCTCACAGCATCCCATCTCCTTTGTCTACTGGAGAAGAAGTTGCTGCCAGGTAAACAGAGCCCTCCTAGATGGATTCCCATCAGTGCCTGCTGCTGGGGAGTCTTTCAGAGGAGGCTCCAGCCCAGGAAAATCAAGCAGGAGATGATTTTGTGGAGTTGGAGCCAGATGCACAACCCCATCCAGGGGTCTGTTCTGCAGACAGACAGAGAAATGGGGACAGCCCCACTGCTGAGAACCTTTGCTGGGGTTCAGCTCTTCATTTAACCTTCTTTCATTTCCCCCCATCCCTAAAAAAAGGGTCTCTGGCTGACCTGGCACTCCTGCATCCCATGGTTGCCTTGGTTACAAATGGAGATGCTGGGAGCACCATAAAAAAGGAGACATTTGCCCAGCTCACCCATCAAGCTTCCAGCCACCTCTCCCCACCTCAGTGTCTTTAAAATGCAACTGATCTGCATCTCTGGGCTTAGGGTGGCCTGAGGAGGGGGGTGGCCAGGGTGACAGGGGGGCTTGGGACAGGCACCCAACCAGCCTGGAGGGAACCCCTGGGGAAGGGGAAGCATCAGTGCTGTCAGCACAGCTTATAGGGGTTGCAAATCTTAAGTAATTTTATTGGTTGGGGTGGTTTTGTTGTTTAGCAATTATATTGGTTTGGGTGATTTTGTTGTTGGTTTGGTTTGGGTTGTTTTTTGGTTTTTTTAAACTCCTTGGATGATCCAAGTGCCCCTCTGCACGTCTAAAGCAAGGAGAGGTCAGAGCCTCATCCATCTAAGAGGGTAAGGAGTGTAGGGAACAGAAGGGAGGGGGAAAGAGGAATTATTCACCTCCTGTGTGACTTTCCCTGGAAAGCAGAAGGCTGGGAGCTTGCAAGACCCAGGGTCACTCCTTGGCTGAGTAACCTTTTAGGAGCATCCATCCCTTCTCCTGCTGGAGGGGAGCAGCTGGAGGGAACCCCTGGGGAAGGGGAAGCATCAGTGCTGTCAGCACAGCTTATAGGGGTTGCAAATCTTAAGCAATTTTATTGGTTTGGGTGATTTTGTTGTTGGGTTTGGGTTTGTTGGTTTTTTTTAAACTCCTTGGATGATCCAAGTGGCCCTGTGCACTTCTGAAGCAGGGAGAGATCAGAGCCTCATCCAGCTAAGAGGGTAAGGAGTGTAGGGAACAGAAGGGAGGGGGGAAGAGGAATTATTCACCTCCTGTGTGACTTTCCCTGGAAAGCAGAAGGCTGGGAGCTTGCAAGACCCAGGGTCACTCTTTGGCTGAGTAACCTTTTAGGAGCATCCATCCCTTCTGCTGGAGGGGAGCAGCTGGGGAGTGCATGGGACAGCTTGGAGAGGCAGGTGATGGTCAGGAGGGACCTGGGCACAGTGCTGGGGTCCCTTTTTTCATTCTCAGAGCCTTTTTTGCCTCCCTGCCCCAGGAGGAACGACGAGGTGACACACATCAAGATCCAGAACACGGGGGATTACTATGACCTCTATGGAGGGGAGAAGTTTGCCACCCTGGCAGAGCTGGTGCAGTACTACACTGAGCAGCACGGGCTGCTGAGGGAGAAGAACAGCAATGTCATTGAGCTCAAATATCCCCTCAACTGCCAGGATCCCACCTCAGAGAGGTAAGGCTGCTCATCCCACCTCTCCCAGCATCTCTGGCTGATGCTGATGCTGCCACCCTACAGCTCTTTGGGTGGGATTTGGCTGTTGTGACCCAAAAGCTGCGTGGGTGACACTAGGGCTTGGTCGACTGAAAGGGCTTTTCCAAGCAAATCCCTGGTTTCTGTCTTTGGGATGTGTTTCTCTCCCTAATCTGGGTGCAGCCATGAGGAGAATCTGCCTGGGGAATGTTTGCTGGGTGGCTGTGTGTCCTGAAGAGCTTCCCCTGGCTGTCAGGTAGCTGGGACTGAAGAATCATGGAATAGTTTGTGTTGGAAGGGACCTTTAGGGCAAACTCTGGTGTGGGTACAGTCCCCAACCTGAGCAGGGACATCTCCAGCTCCAGCAGGTTGCTCAGAGCCCCATCCACCCCCAAGGCTCCTGCAGGTGAACTTTAGCTTTGGTTTTAAAGAAAACAAAACCACCTCCAAGTGACCTTCTTGCCTGCAGAACACTGGGTAGAAATACCCCAAGAGAAGCCTTCCCCCAGCAATCCCAGTCCCTCACCACTCTTATCCCAGTAGCCATCATCTCACAGGGGTTGGGACCTTCCCTGCTTGCCATGGGCCAGCTCAGGAGGTTTCCAGCAGCTGATCAGTGACTTTCTTTCCACTCCTTCCCCTGTGACACTCCAGTGACCCCTTTTTTCCTGTCCCTCCCTGGGATCAGAGGCAGCAGCTGATGGGGTGGTCGGAAAGGAGAAGACTTGTGGGTGCCCAAGGAGGCCCTGAGTTAGCTGGAGCGGCCTGGGAGAGGAGAAGTTGGGACTGGTTTTGGTTCCTGAGATGGAGCAGAGATTTTTCCCCCCTTGGGAAGTCCCTCCAGCCCACTGGAGGGTTGCCAGGGAGGTTTCTTTGCTGGCAGGGTGGCCCTGGAGAAGTGGAAACCCCCTCCAGCTGGGCTGCCCCATCACTTCCCCCTAAGGAAAATCTGACTTGGCAGGGGAGATTCCAGCTCCTGCCCACACATCTGGTGCTGCCAGGGTGGAGGGAGAGAAAAAGAGCCCAAATCCTCTAAATAGGTGACCTGAGGATGGGGTTGGGACAGGGTGGGATGTGTCAGGGGAGCAGCATGTCCAGGAGTTGGGAGAGGGAGGGCTGAGTGTTGTCAGCTGCTGTTCTATAAACTCCATCCCTTGGGCTGAAGTTGCTGAGATGTGATGTGAGGCCACTGGGAAGTTATTTTCAGCCTCTCTGGATTCCTGGCAGCTTGGCTGGAAGGCCAGGAGCCAACATCTTCATGTGGACCTGTGGCATCTGCCCAGAGCCACTGCTGGGTGTTGATGGAGCACAGGGGTCTGAGGAAATAATAATAAAAAAAAAACCTCTCTGCTTCACTCCAAAGTCTTCCTGATCCCTGGGAAGGGCTTCCTTGTCTTCTCTGAGGGTAGGGGACATGTTTGCTGAGCTGCCAGGGAGGAGCAGATTCTTGGTTGCTTGACCCCAAGGTGTGGCAAGGCTGCTACAGGTTTCTGACTTCTGGTGGAGTCACCAGCCCTCGAGAGATGAAAAAACCAAAAAAGATGGAGATGTAACACTTCAGAACATCCTCCAGTGGGCATGGTGGGGTTTTTCTGGGTTGATGGCTGGACCTGGTGGTCTCGGAGGTCTTTTTCAACCATGATTCTGGGATTCCAACCCAGGTGGTTCTGTTCTCCCCCAGCCAGACCTCAGCTGAGGTTTGGAAACCCCTTGGGCTTCCAAAAATCCTTCCCAAACTGTGTCAAAGAATTTTGTTCCTGCTCAGGGCTGCCCGTGATCATTTCTGCTGCTGAGTGCAACCTGCTGCCTCCCAACAGGATTTTGTTTGTTTGTTTTCCCCCATGGGAAAAATGAAAGGAAAAAGCCAACCACCCTTGAGTAAGAACTGCCAGAAATTGGGTTCCTTCCAGCATGGTCACAGCCCTGTCCCCAGGTCACAGTGTTTGTCACCCATCACGTGGCACTTTCATCCTCTGCTGCTGTTTCCCATTTGGCTGGGGAGGGGCTGAGCAAAGCCTTGGGCCAAGGCATTGATGTGACATTGCCAAGTCCCTGGGGACTGCTGCTAAAATAACTCAAGCCTGGGTCATGCCAGGGGCTTGGGAGCCTGGAAATGGGTTTCCCATCCACACCATCCCCAAGACACCTCTGATCTTGCTCTCTCTTGCTGCTCCCCAAGGTGGTACCATGGGCATCTGACTGGCAAGGAGGCAGAGAAGCTCCTGACAGAGAAGGGGAAGCCAGGGAGCTTCCTGGTGAGAGAGAGCCAGAGCAAACCAGGAGATTTTGTGCTCTCAGTGTTGACAAACGAGGAGAAGATGGAGACGGGGGATCGGAAACCTCACGTCACCCACGTCATGATCCATTACCAGGTGGGAAATGGGGCATTCCTGCCCTCCTCCCCCTGCCTTTGGGTTGGGTTGGGGCCAGGTGGGAAGTGGGGCATTCCTGCCCTCCTCCCTCTGCCTTTGGGTTGGGTTGGGGCCAACTGGAGCCCTGTGGTCAGGTCTGACCATGCTGTTGGCATCTTCTCCCCCAGCCCGATGGGAAGTATGATGTGGGAGGAGGAGAGAGGTTTGACACACTCACTGACCTGGTGGAGCACTATAAGAAAAACCCCATGGTGGAGAAATCTGGAGCTGTGGTTCACCTGAAGCAGGTAAGAGCTCCTCCAGCACACATTTCTTGCTTCCCTGCCCACATCTGCTCTTTGACAGCTCCGTGAGCCTGAGCATCCTCCTGGCTCCTTGGCATCCTTGCCCAGGGTCACACTTGCCACCCTGGCCCCACAGTGAAGACTTCAGGAATGGCCCCAGCTCCTGCCAACACCCTCAGGGATTCAGGAAGTGTTTTTTCAAGGTTGAAAGTTCTCTGTCTTTCTGTTCTTGAAAGGGATTTTTTTTCTGCCTTTCAGCCCTTCAATGCCACGCGCATCAACGCGGCCAACATTGAAAACAGAGTGAAGGAGCTGAACAAAATGGCAGATCAGAGTGAGAAGGCCAAGCAAGGGTTCTGGGAAGAGTTTGAGGTACAGGATTCTCCTGGGCTCTGTCCCAAGAACATCCCATCTGCATGGCTTTGTCATGGCTGGCCACCAACAGGGACCTCTTCTTAAATGGGGGAGTCACCATCCCTGAGGGTCACCATCCCCAAAAGCCATTTGGACCTGGTCCTTGAGGCCATGGTTTAGGAGTTGACTGTGGTGTTAATCAAAGGTTGGACTGGATGAGCTTGGAGGTCTCTTCCAACCTAAACATTCTGGGATTCTCAACACTGTTGCCTCTTTCCCTGTTTTCTGTATTCAACTGAGTTTCTCCCTGGTCCTTTTTTCATTGCTTTTTCTCCAAGGCAGTTTCTCCTTCCCTGGAACTGCTTTACCTCTTCTTCCCTCAGGGATTTCTCTCTCACCAAGCTGCTTCTTGGCTCCTTTTCCCTTCCTGCCAGCTCTTCCTCTGCTCTTCTGGGTGGCAAGAAGCCAAGGGTTCTATCAGAAGAGCCCTTCCTTTGCCTTTAACTCTCCTTACCTGCCCAGAGCGTTTTGTTCTTGTCTGCTCTGCTCCACAGATGCTGCAGCAGCAGGAGTGCAAACTCCTCTACCCCAGGAAGGAGGGACAACGACCAGAGAACAAGGCAAAGAATCGCTACAAGAACATCCTGCCCTGTAAGGACACGCTTGGCTTGGCTGTGGTTGGCTGTGGTTGGCTGGGGTTGGCTGTGGTTGGCTGGGGTTGGCTGTGGTTGGCTGGGGTTGCCTTGTCTTGGGTTGCCTTGTCTTGGGATGGCTTGTCTTGGGATGGCTTGTCTTGGGATGGCTTGTCTTGGGATGGCTTGTCTTGGGATGGCTTGTCTTGGGATGGCTTGTCTTGGGTTGCCTTGTCTTGGGTTGGGTTGTTTGGGTTTTTTCACCCCAATTTCTGGGGCTAGTTAACCCTGCAGAGCTTTCTGATCCCAGTCGAGTTGGGAAGAGGAGTGCACTTGGAGCAGCCCCGTTAATCCAGGGCTTTCTCCATCCCCTTTTTAACCCCTCCTACCTGGCCAGCACTGGGTTAACCCCTTCTGCTCTGTGCCTGGAGGCCAAACCTGCTGCAGACCTCGGGGTTCTGGGGTTTCTCTCCTCATTCTGGGCTCTCTTCCCCTGCAGTTGACACCACTCGGGTGACACTCCGGGACACAGACCAGAGCGTGCCGGGCTCTGACTACATCAACGCCAACTACATCAAGGTGCTTGGGGAAGGGCAGGTGGCACCTGGGGACTGTCCCCAACCTGCTGGGCATGGGCTGAAGTTGTGCCAGGGGAGGTTTAGGTTGGAGATGAGAAAGAATTTCTTTCTGGAGAGGGTGATCAGGCATTGGAATGGGCTGCCCAGGGAAGTAGTGGATTCTCCGTGTCTGGAGATCTTTCCAAAGAGCCTGGATGTGGCACTGAGTGCCATGGGCTGGGAACTGCAGCGGGAGTGGATCAAGGGTTGGACTTGATGATCTCTGAGGTCCCTTCCAACCCAGCCCATTCTATGATTCTGTGATTCTGCCTGGGAAATGCCATCAGGAGGCAACGGGATGGCAAGAGCAAGGGTGTTCCCTGGACCCAGGCCAAACGTTGGGTTTTCTGACTGTGTCCCAAAGGATCTCCTCGTTCTGTCACGTTCCATTTGCTCCTGGTTTAGAGTTTGTCTCAGTCCCCTCTTTTTATTGCCTGTTCTGGAGGTCCTGGGGGATTGACTTGGGCTCTGTCATTGACCACTATCTCTGAGGTCAAATTATAATTACATCTATATCTAATATTAATATTAGATATTATCTATTATGTATTTATATTATATATTATATTTGTTTTATATATTATATTTATATCATATATAAATATATATACATAAATACATAAACATACAAACATATAAACATATTAAAATACATAAATATATATAATATAAATATGTAAATTATATAAATATAAAAATAAGTATATATAAAATATATGTAATATATATAATATATAATATATTTTTATATATTTTATATATTATTTTTATATATAATTATATATTATAATGTATTATAATTAAATAATATATAATTATTTCCAGCACTGCTGCTCTAGGGACCTAAGGACCAGCCTTTGGTCTGAGAAGCCTTGGAGGATATTTTATTATTTTATTTTTATTTTTTACTATTATTTTTGTTTTATTTTATTTCTATTAATTTTTTTATTTTATTATTTTATTATTTGTATTATTTTATTTTTATTTTATTATTATTATTATTTTATTTTTATTCTATTAACTATTATTTTTGTTTTATTTAATTTTTTTTTTTAATTATTATTTTCTTTCTTCTCTCCCTTTCTCCCCAGAGCATCCCAGAAGATGGCAGGAGCTCAGAGCACTGCAAGACCTACATCGCCACCCAGGGCTGCCTGCAGACAACAGTCAACGACTTCTGGGCCATGGTCCACCAGGAGAACAGTCACATCGTTGTCATGACAACCAAGGAGGTGGAGCGGGGCAGGGTGAGGCTGCTGTCCCCAGACCTGCAAGTCACCAAGGAGCTTCCATTTCCCCTCTGTCCCTTCAATCCCTGGAGGAAAAGTTCTGCTTTGCCCTGCTCCCCGTCACCATCCCTCCTGTGTCCCCAAGTGTCCCTCGGGGGGGCTGCAGGGGACAGAGCAGCGGGGAGCTTGTCACAGCCAAGTGGAGAGACAGGGGGAGACAGGATGGGTGTGACAGGGACAAGAGGAGCTGTGCCCCCTCCCTTGGGTGCCCCCTCCCTTGGGTGCCCCCTCCCTTGGGTGCCCCCTCCCTTGGGTGCCCCCTCCCTGGGTGCCACCTCCCTGGGTGCCACCTCTCTGCACTCCATGGCAAGTGGGAGCCAAGGAGCAAGAAATCCATGGAAGAAAGGAGCTCCCTGGGGTTGTCCCATGCAGGGGGGAGGTGAAGGTGTCCCCACCCATCAGCTGCTGGATGGACAGGAGGGGGGAGGCAGCCCCCGAGTGGGGATTTGGCTCAGGAGTGAGAGCCATGGCTCAAGGCTGTGTCCTGGGCAGAGGAGGGAGATGCCCTGAGGGACCACGTGGGGAAATGTCCCTTGGTGCTCCAGCCCTCTCCTTCTCACCTCTCCCTCTCTCCTTCCCACCTCTCCCTGTCCTCTTCCCCTGTCCTCTTCCCCTGTCCTCTTCCCCTGTCCTCTTCCCCTGTCCTCTTCCCCTGTCCTCTTCCCTGTCCTCTTCCCCTCTTCCCCTCTTCCCCTCTTCCCCTCTTCCCCTCTTCCCCTCTTCCCCTCTTCCCCTCTTCCCCTCTTCCCCTCTTCCCCTCTTCCCCTCTTCCCCTCTCCCCCTCTCCCCCTCTCCCCCTCTCCCCCTCTCCCCTCTCCCCCTCTCCCCCTCTCCCCCTCTCCCCTCTCCCCCTCTCCCCCTCTCCCCCTCTCCCCCTCTCCCCCTCTCCCCCTCTCCCCCTCTCCCCCTCTCCCCCTCTCCCCCTCTCCCCCTCTCCCCTCTCCCCCTCTCCCCCTCTCCCCTCTCCCCCTCTCCCCCTCTCCCCCTCTCCCCCTCTCCCCACCTCTCCCCCTCTCTCCCTCTCCCCCCTCCTCTTCCCACCTCTCCCTCTCCTCTTCCCACCTCTCCCTCTCCTCTCCCACAGGGATGGGACTGTAGCAGCACTCAGGGGACAGGTTCCTCCCACCCTCCCCACTCATGGGTTGCTCTCTGGTGTTGCTGCAGAACAAATGTTTTCGGTACTGGCCAGACAAGGGCTGCACCAAGGACTATGGGGACATCTCTGTGACCAACGTCAGCGAGAGGGAGGCCCAGGGCTACTGCCTCAGGGAGCTGGAGATCCTGCGGGCTGCCCGGGTGAGACCTCTGCCCACCCTCTGACACCCCCAGGGAGGACCTCTGCTTCCTCTGGTTGTGTGGGGTTGGGTTTTTTTAAGAATTGAGTTGCATGGATTGTTCTAAGTAAGCAATAATATGGTGGTGTTAGAGACAGAGAGCATGGGAGGATGGTGGTTGGAAGGGAATTGTCTGGTTCCTTCTTGATGATCTGGTTCCACCTAGACCATCTGGTTCTAAGGGACCATCTGGTTCCTTTTCAGTCCATCTAGATGATCTGGTTCCATCTAGACCACCTAGGTCCCCACCTAGGTCCCACCCAGGGACCATCTAGATCCAGCTAGATGATCTGGTTCCACCTAAACCACCTAGAGACACCATCTAAGAGACTATCTAGTTCCTTCTTGGTCCATCAAGATGATCTCGTTCTATCTAGACCATCTGGTTCCAAGGCACCATCTAGATCTATCTTGATGAACTGGTTCCAAGGGACCATCTGGTTCCAAGGGACCATCTAGATCCATCTAGACCATCTGGTTCCACCTAAACTACCTGTTCCTAAGGGGCCATCTAGTTCCTTCTTGGTCCATGTAAATGATCTGGTTTTAAGGAACTATCTAGATAATCTGGTTCCATCTAGACTACCTAGTTCTAGGGGACCATATGGTTCCAAGGGACCATCTAGATCCATCTAGTTCCATGATCCATCTAGATCCATGATCCAGTTCCATCTAGACCATCTGGTTCTAAGGGACCATCTGGTTCCAACCCTCAGGCAGGGACAGCACCCACTAGACCAGGTTGCTTCAATTAATATATAGATATATATATATAAATATATAAGATTCTATAATTAATGGTCCTACTGCTTAACTTCTGGGACCCTTTTCCCCATCTCTGACAAAAAGCCAGGCAGGGGAAGGCTCCTGGAAGGGCTTTTCTGACCAGCTGGTGGTTCTCTGCTCCTTGCAGGACGAGTGCCCAAGGCTGGTGAAGCACTATCAGTATTTTAGTTGGCCTGACCACGGGGTGCCCAATGAACCTGGGGGGGTTCTGAGCTTTCTGGACCAAGTGAATCGGGCACAGAGAAGCATCCCAGACACGGGGCCCATCGTGGTGCACTGCAGGTAGGAGCTGGGGGATGTCACAAAAAAGTTTGGGTTCCTATCCTTCCAGTCAGGAGCTGGGCAAGGGGGATGAGAGGACACCCACGGGACAATGCAGCCTGCTCTCAGAGCCTTAAAAACTTCCAGGGATGGGGCTTCCACCACCTCTCTGGGCAGCCTGGGCAGTGTCTCACCCCCTTCATGGTGAAGAACTTCTTCCTAAATTCCAACCTAAATCTCCCCTCCTCTGGTTTGAGTGATAGCAGCCATCCCAACCCTGCCCAGGAGGCTGGCAAATGAGTGATGAAGCTGAGCTGGCTGACTCTGGGAGATGTTTCCTCCTCCAGTGCTTGATTTCCTTCTTTTTCTCTTTCCAGTGCTGGAATAGGACGCACAGGCACCATCATAGTGATAGATATCCTGGTGGATATTATCCACAGGCAAGGTGAATAATCCCTCGTGCCTTTCACTGGTTGCTTTGCTCTGACCACTTCTGGGAACACCCTGTTCTTGAGCAAGAAGTTGGGATGGGATCTCCAAGCAGTGGGGATGGGATCCCCAAGAACTGGGGATGGGATTTCCAAGCAGTGGCAATGGATCTCCAAGAACTGGGGATGGGATCTCCAAGAACTGGGGATGGGATCCCAAAGCAGTGGGAATGGGATCTCCAAGAACTGGGGATGGGATCTCCAAGCAGTGGGGATGGATTTCCAAGAACTGGGGATGGGATCTCCAAGCAGTGGGAGTGGGATCTCCAAGCAGTGGGGATGGGATCCCCAAGAACTGGGGATGGGATTTCCAAGCAGTGGCGAGGGATTTCCAAGAACTGGGGATGGGATCTCCAAGCAGTAGGGATGGGATCTCCAAGTAGTGCGGATGTAATCCCAAAGTAGTGGGAATGGGATCTCCAAGCAGTGGGGATGGGACCCCCAAGCAGTGGGAATGGGATCTCCAAGCAGTGGGGATGGGATCTCCAAGAACTGGGGATGGGATCTCCAAGAACTGGGGATGGGATCCCAAAGCAGTGGGAATGGGATCTCCAAGAACTGGGGATGGGATCTCCAAGAACTGGGGATGGGATCTCCAAGCAGTGGGAATGGGATCTCCAAGAACTGGGGATGGGATCCCCAAGCAGTGGGACCAGTAAGGGTAGAACTCCAGTAGCCCTTCTAGAAAGGAGCCACTAATTCCCCTTTCCCTTGCTCCAATCAAGCCAGCCCTGCCTCAGCCATTCTCAGTTCCCCAAAAAAACAAAATTAAAGAACCAAACAAATTTTTAAAAGATCTGAAAACCTCCCAGGCAGAGAGATTCACCAAATCCCTTCCCTGCAATTCAGCAAGATCCTGCTGAAAGCTTCCAACATTGTCATGTGGTTTTTCTCAACATTTTCATAAGAGAACTGGTTTGGTTTTTGATTATTTTTTTTTCACCCTGACTCCCCCTGCCTAACCCCTGACCCTGTGGCTCTGGGGCAGGCTTGGACTGTGACATTGACATCCCCAAAACCATCCAGATGGTCCGGAGGCAGCGCTCGGGCATGGTGCAGACAGAGGCCCAGTACAAGTTTGTGTACATGGCTGTCCAGCAGTACATTGAGGTGGAGCAGAAGAGGTTGGAAGAAGAACAGGTGAGTCCTGGTTGGGTTTGAAGTGAAAAAAAAAATAAAAAAAATAAAAATGAGCAGAACTTCCACCTTTTCCCTTCTGCTGCCCTGGATGCTTTGGGAATAAACCCACACCCGCTGCTCCCTCTTCAGGCTTTCTGTTGGGAAGGGGGGTTTATTCTCTTTGCTTTCTCTTTCAGAGGAATAAAAGGAAAGAACGAGACTACTTGAATATTGGCTGCTCCCCTCTGGAAAAAGGCAGAGCCCCAGGGCAGCCCCCTCACCACGGGCCCACTCTGTGTAAGCTGAATGTTCTTCTGCCAGGCTGAGAACTTCTGCTGCAGAAGAGAGCAAAAGCCCCACGTTTTTCCCCTTGCCAGCCTGCCTCTCCCATCCCTGAAACCTGGGAATGGCTAAAAAGGAGCTGGTGGCCCCAGCACACATGCTGGTGGTGGGATCCCTCCAAGCCCACCTTGCTTGTGTCCTGCAGAAGCCTCTTGGAACACCTTGAAGCCCAAGTTGGATGGGGCTTGGAGCAAGCTGAGGAAGGGGATGTGGACAAGATGCTCCTTAAGGTCCCTCCCAACCCAATCTTTGATTTCATTTGGATATTTTATACAAATTCCTTTAGTTCCCAGAGGGAGAGAAAGCAGGGTTGGGAATGGTGGGTTAACCCTGTGTTGTCTACAAGGGAAAAAGGGAGCTTGGCTGGGGCATCACCTGCTTCCCCCCCAGGCTCTGGGAAAAACTGAAGCTGTTCCTGACAAATTTTTTTTGTTTCTTGCCAGGGCTGAGGATGATTCAGCTTCTGTCTATGAGAACCTGAACATCAAAAGCCCAAAGGTCTCAGGGATGAGTAACACAGGGAGATAAAGGAGCTGGAGGTGAGAATGTTCCCCTGGATGATCCCAGTTTTCCCCATGCTGTGTTGGCATCCCCTTCATCCCAGCTCCTCTCCTGCTTGGCTCTCAGCAGCTTTGCCTGCCCTGGGGAGGGCAGTGATGGATTCCCTGGGGATGTTTGATGGAGCTGGAAAGTGTGGCTGTGGCCAAGGGGAAGGACATCTCCAGCACTGCCAGGAGTGGGGTGTGGGGAAATGGGTTTTTAGGATTATTCTGCATTTGTCAGGCTGGGAATAGAAGAGACTTCACTCACTCCTCTCAGCTCTGTACCCTTTCCTCCCAGTTTCTCCCAGTTACCAACCATTCCATCCTTTTTCCTTCTCATTTTGGATGCAGGTTTGTCAGTGTTTGCCTCCACCCTTTCCAAGTTCTGCAATCATGGACAATTTTTTTTTGCCTCTCTTGCCTTTCCCAAGCACCTTGGATTCAGCAGCTGAGAAGCAAGCAGAGCCTCCAGAACCTGCCTTGACCTAACTTATTCATCAGAAGGATCTTCCCCCCTTCCCCCCTCTATCCATGGGCTGCTATTTATGTGGAAGTGCCTCTGGACATTCATTAGGGCTTCAAGGCTCAGTTGTTTCCATTTCTCTGGGTTTTCTTGTTTGTTGGTTGTTTTGTTGATTGTATTATTACTTTTTTTAATTTAAGATTCTTATTTTTTACACACAAAGGAACAGAAATGACTTGTTGCTTAGGAGCTTGCCCAGGGTTGAGGGTGTTGGGAAAACATTTTAATGTTTTCCTTAGGTCAGTCGTTTCTAAGTTTTGCAGTGGTTTTTAGGCTCCAACCTGGAGTCTCCTTGTTGCCTTGTGAGGGTGAGAAACTGAGAGCCCTGCCTGAGCCCAGCTCTCTGCTTCTCTGCTCCTTCTCACCCTTCCCTTTGCCCATCCCACTCCTGGATTTCTGTGCAACCCTCCTGGAGCATCCTCAGCCATCCCTGTGTTTGTGAGTGTGTGTTTGTGAGTGTGTCTGTGTGCATGTGTCTGTGTCTGTGTGTGTGTGTGTCTGTATGTGTGTGTGTTTGTGAGTGTGTGTGTCTGTGTGTGTGTGTCTGTGTCTGTGTGTTTGTGAGTGTGTTTGTGAGTCTGTGTGTGTCTCTGTGTGTCTGTGTGTGTGTGTCTGTGTCTGTGTGTGTTTGTGAGTGTGTGTGTGTGTCTGGTGTGTGTGTGTGTGTCTGTGTCTGTGTGTGTGTGTGTGTCTGTGTGCACCAGGACTTCCCAGCAGGCTGGAGACATCACTGAGCATCTCCCACCCTCACCTGAGGGTCTGAATGTTAAAATCTCACCAAGCTCTGGGTGCTCTCTGGGTGCTGAGGAGCAGGGAAGCAGCTGTGAGCTGGGTGCTCCTCTGAGCTGAACCCCTGAGCTTGTTGCAGCTCTGCTCTTACCTTACTCTTTTTATTTTTACTCCCTCCTATGAGTGTTGTACCTGCTGAGTAGGGCTGCTGTAGGTGTGTTTGTGACCCCAGCAGCACCACAAGGATGAGGCTGTCACTGTCACTGTGGGGAACCTTCCAGCCCTGCTGAGAGGTCCTGACTTGTGGCTACCAATGCTTCCCCTCTGCCAGCCCTGGTCCTGCAGGAGAGGACCTCAGAGTCACTGAGGTCTCCAGGTGGGCTCTGGGGATAAACTTTGGGGCTGAGTGGCAGTGCCTGGACCTCCAGAGCATGTCTGAGGTCTCTGGGGGTGAACTCCTTGGTGGCATGGTCAGGGTGTTTGTGGCTCCAAGGGTTGTGCAGGAAGGTTTGAAGAAAAGCACAGTGATGGCTTGATTGTATCTCCTGGCTGGTCTTTCTGTCCCTTGCTGCAGGGACAGGAGAACTGTTTGGTTTTATTGCACTTTTAATAAATGTTGAATATTCTCAAAGCTGCTCTTATTATTCTGATCATTATTATTGTTAATTATTGTTTTCCTCCCTTTGGTTTTAAGTAATTTGCTTTTAGGGACAGCTGAATGGCTCCCAGGGCCAAATGCTGCTGTTCTGGGCCCAGTTTTCACTTATTTTACATCTTCATTTTGCCTAGACAAGGGTTTGGAGGTTCAGCTGAACATTTCCACCTATAATTCCAAGAGAAGGGGGGATGCAGTGGGACAGTTGGAACTGAGACCATCTCTGTGGCCTGTTTCTCACTCCAATGGTTTTTAAGAGGCTGGAGATGTTGTTTCCCTCTTCCTGACCCTTAAGTCCCATCAGCAGGAGCTGAATGAGATAAAACAGAGATGGAAGGACTGGAAAACCCAGTGGGAAGCACTTCATCTCTACTGGGGTTGGGCTTAGCACTGTGGGTGACCTGGAAGTGCCTTAAACCTTGGCCAGTGACTGATTTTTCCTGGAATAACCCTTAATTTGGGGCAGTGTGGCTACCCTGGCAGTGGGGGGAGAGGCCAGGATGATTCCATTGAGAATCCCTGCCAAGGCCAGAGGGGTTGGCAGGAGCTGTGGCAGTGCCTGGAGCAGTTTCTGCAGCCAGGGGTTGGCACAGGTGGCACCAGCAACCCCAAAAATGTCTTCCCAGGCAGTCACTTCCTCCTGAAGCTTTGCATAGCAACAGACCTGAGTTATTTCTGCTGTTGCTTCAGCCTTTTCCATTTCAAACTAGACTTCCTGGAGACTGGCAGCACCTTTCCTCCAGCTGGGAAGAAGCCAAAGGATGAGGAGTGGATGCAGCTTCTCAGTTTGAAGGTCAAACCAGGGATGTGCAGGGAATTTGCACCAGGGCCAACACCACCTTAGGCAGCAGGGAGTATGGATTTCCAGGAGAAAGCTTCCCAGCCCATGGGCTTGAGTGCAGGCTGGGAATATTCCTGGACTTGGGGTTGCCAAGCAGACCTCCAGGTAAAGAAAGGGGGAAAGGAGAGTAATTGCTACGAGAGCTTGCATTGTATAAAAGATAATTTAATACATACAGGTGTGGGACTTGCATACAATACTGACATCCATGTGCTTGAATAGAAAAGATTTAATTGTAAGCTGCCTTCATCACGAAGACTTGTGTGTTAATCACTGGCAGAAGATCACTGCATTAAATAAAAATAGGGTGTAAGCAACTGGCCTGTGTCTTCATACTGACACATCTTCAGATGAGGAGGTGTCAAAAGGCAGAATTTCTGGGTTGGAGGCAGCACTTTGCCTGTGAGAAGCATGACTGGAGGTTGCTGGTGGAGTCCCTGAGGGATGGGCTTGTCCTGCCATGGCACAGAGCTGACAGAGCTCACCCCTCTCTCCCAGAATCACTTTCCAGGTAGGGATGAGGGATTTTTTTCAGCATCTTCTTTAGGAAACCCGAGTAGGGCAGCTGGGGTGTCCTGGTGGGTGTTGTCAGCAGGAGGCAGCATTGGCAGCTCCAGCATGGGGTTGGGTTTATTCTCAGCTGCTGGCTTTCTCCTCCCAATCCCAACTCCTTTTAGGAATAATCATCTGGGTCCTCCAGTCTGCAAAAAAACGAGCCCTTGATTCCCTAAGGGAGGTAGAGGGGCATCATCTGCTGTCAGTGCCAGCACAGGGCCAGGGGGTGTTGCTCCTGAGGTTGTGGTTTCACATCATGGGAGGGGTTGGATGGGACCTCTGGAGCTCATCTCCAACCCTCTTGCCAGGGTTGGTTACCCTAGAACAGGTCCCAGAGGATGGCACCCAGGCTGGGTTTTGAATGCCTCCAGAGATGGAGTTTCCAGGAGAGTTCCCAAGTGAGTTGGCATCAGGATGCTGAGCTGGCCAGGAGGCATCTGGGGAGCATTTTTTTTTGGCAGAGCTCCTGGAAGTGGATGTGTGTGTGTGTTGGTGCCCTGAGGTATGCCTCTTGCCAGGGCAAGTTCCCCTAGAGCAGATCCCCCAGGCTGGGTTTTGAATGCCTCCAGAGATGGAGTTTCCAAGCGAGTTCCCATGGAGAGCTTGGCAGCAGGATGCTGAGCTGGCCAGGAGGCATCTGGGGAGCATTTTTCTGTGGCAGAGCTCCTGGAGGTGGATTTGTGTGTGTGTTGGAGCCCCGAGGATGGGGAGGGGGCCAGGGGTTCTGCCAGCAGCCCCAGGAATGGCAGCAGGACCTGCTCCTGCCTCCCCCCCAGGCCGAGGGGGCTGCTTAGGGGAAGGGGAGCGACGTGATGGGTGCTGCTGGGGGGGTGGGTTTGGGGGGAAGGTACTCGGGCCTGCTGATGGCCACAGTCCTGGTGAAGCAGCGGAGGTTGCCCGTTTTCAGGGCACACTGGACGGGCCAGAGGATGATGCAGAAGAGGATGATGATGAGGGCAGAGAGGAGGACGATGCGTTTCCAATCGTCGCACATATCGCAGCGGGACAGCCTCCCCGCCAAGCCCCTCGGAGGGGCCTCTGGGCTCTCTGGCTTGCTCATGGCCACGTCGATGGAGATGCAGGAGTCTGGGTTCTCTGGGTCATCAGAGGACTGGCGGCAGCAGAGTTTGGTGCCTTCCATCCAGAGGACTTTCTCCTGCTGCAGCTCGGGGGGCAGCGTGGCCAGGAGCTCCTTGCTGGTCTGGAGGGCTGGAGCCCCTTCCAGGGGGATGTTGGTGAGCTGCCTGCAAAAGGGACATGGAAGCTGATCCTCGGGTGGTTTGGGGCAGCCCCGTGCTCAGACGAGCCACACACTCCAGGCAGAAGACATGAGAGCACTGGAGGAGCTTGGGAGTCTTGAAGGTGTTGTCGTAGGTGTTGAAGCAGATTGGAACACTCCACAGGAGATGCTGCTTTGGAGAGGTTGGGTTGGAGAGCCTGGCTTGTCAGTGGGGGATCTGGCCTTCCTCTTGCCATCTCCTGGGGAGGTGACAACGATGGGGCTGATGGGGATGGGGATTTCACTTGGGGATGAAGGCACTGGGCTGGTCGGAGAGTCCGGGGTGCTGGAGTGCCACAGCTGGGTGAAGCACGACATGATGGAGCCCGAGGAGATAAACAGAGCCCTGGGAGACTCTAGAAGAGAAGAAAACCACAATCTTCATATTAGACAACGGGAAGACACCCATCACCAGAGTCTGACCCCTTAGAAGGAACAAAGAGCAAGGTCATGGCTTCCACTGCATCCTGAGCCTGGAACAGATCCCTCCCAGGGAAACTGTTGGAAGTTGAGTACCAAAGGTGATGTTAAACATCCTGCCAAGAAGCGAGCAGCCAGCAGAGATCCCCCATCCAGCCCAAGCCTTTTCCCCAGAACCACAGTGGCATTCCAGAGGGGTTCAGTCTTTGCCCATCTCGGGGCAGGAAAAAAAAAACACACAACACAAACCTACCCCAGCTGGTGCTCCCCGACACCTGAACAGGGAGGAGAGCAGAAGACTCCATGAGGTCTCGTAGGGACCTCTCTATGGCAATCTATTAGTCTGGGAGAAGCCCTCAGATATTATGGTGGCAGCATGAGCAAGGCCTAAGAGACAGATAACACTGTTCAGTTGGGAAGGAAACAGGGGGGGTCAGTTTGGGGTTGGTGGGCTCAGAGCTGGGTACCAAGCAGCACCCCCTGATCCTGCCTGGTTTTGCCTCTCCACGGGGGCATCTGAACCCCCTCTTGCCCCAGAAGAACCCAAGGAAGGTGAGGAAATGCTGTGATGGTGCCAAGCTGGTCCCATCCCAAGCAGCAGAAGCAGCATCCCTGTCCTGTCACCGTGACACAGCAGGAAAAGCCCCGTTGGGGACATTACCTTGGTGCAAGGGACGTTCTCCACTGTTTCCTTCTTGCCTGGAGCTCCCCTGAGCTCAGCCCTGGAGGAGAGCCAGCATGGCCTCAGCCTCCGTAGGTGCTTTCTGCTCTCTTGGGGTGTGCAAAGAGCTGAATGGCTGCTGGAATTCCAGCAAATTGCTTTAAAACCTTTTCATCAACCAAAAAGCACCTTCAACGCCAGCTGCCCAAATCACAGAATCACAGAATGGGCTGGGTTGGAAGGGACCTCAGAGATCATCAACTCCAACCCTTGATCCACTCCCCCCGTGGTTCCCAGCCCATGGCACTCAGTGCCACATCCAGGCTCTTTGGAAAGATCTCCAGACACGGAGAATCCACTACTTCCCTGGGCAGCCCATTCCAATGCCTGATCACCCTCTCCAGAAAGAAATTCTTTCTCATCTCCAACCTAAACCTCCCCTGGCACAACTTGAGACCCTGCCCTCTTGTCTTGCTGAGAGTTGCCTGGGAAAAGAGCCCAACCCCCCCCTGGCTCCAACCTCCTTTCAGGGAGTTGCAGAGAGTGATGAGGTCTCCCCTGAGCCTCCTCTTCTCCAGCCTCAACACCCCCAGCTCCCTCAGCCCTTCCTCACAGGAATTCTGCTGGATCCCTTCACAGCCTCCTTGCTCTTCTCTGGACCTGCTCCAGCACCTCAATCTCCTTCCTGAGCTGAGGGGCCCAGAACTGGACACAGGACTCAAGTTGTGGCCTCACCAGAGCTGAGCACAGGGGCAGAATCCCTTCCCTGGACCTGCTGGCCACGCAGCTTCACCCGGGGGCTGATACCCAGCCAGATGACTTCCCAGCTATTGAGGACCTTTGCCTGCAAGCAAGTAGTTGACCGGAGGAAATTCTCTGCTGCTTTGTGCCCGGGGAACATTTTTTTTAGGCTGTGTCACCCAACTGGCCAGGCTTGATTCCTGCTGCTGGGAGATGGAGGGATGAGAAGGCAGCAATGTTCAGATGGCTGCTGTAATTATAGGGCTGCAACCAGTCCCCTGCTGCCTCACCAGCACGGGCTGCAAGCTCCACATCTTCCTGGGAAAGGCTGAATATTCCTCAGGTTGCACAATTAAAAAATTCTCTTTTCTTTAGGACTGAAGCATTCTGCCTTCTCTCATCACAGCCGGCATGACACCAATTTCAGGGCTTTCTTTTCCCTCTCTTATTCTAAATAAAGACATTTTCATGAAGCTTCTCCTCAAGTTTTATTTCAGTCACAGACTATCTGCTCTTTCCAGCAAGTTTTACTGTTGTTGGGGTGTTTTTTTTTTACTGCTTTTTCTTCTGGCTAGGGTTTACCACGCATTTTTTTAGCACAATCTGGCAGAAGCTGAGGAATTACAAACCCAAGCCTGAACTGGCAGAGAAATGAGGGAACCCCCTGGTTTGGTTTCTGCTTAAATCTTGTGGTTTGCAGAGCTCCAACCCATCCACCTGAGCCTTTGCACCCGGGTGTTTGCCAGGAACCAAGGGGGTGGCAGGAGGTAACCTGGCAGCCTGTGCTTACGCAAACTCTGATTTCATAACCTGGGTGGAAGGAAAAAAAAAAAAAAAGCTGTTGTGTTTTACAGCTCACCCTACACCAACTCGAGAGCTACTGTAGTATCTGGATTGTAAACTTGAGGAAGTTTACTCACACCTGTTGCATTTCAATGATAAAAGCTCTTGCCCGCTCTCTCCCTTTGCTGAAGGTGATGGGGACACTGCAGGCTCTTGGTGCTTTTTATAAATTTAGAGTCTGCTTAATTTTTATTTTTTTTTTCAGCATTTGGGTGCTCTGGAGCACCTCGACAGGCATGACACAACTGGCTGCCTTAAACTGGGAGGCTGTGGAAAGCAGGATGCAGAGCCAAGGCAAGGAAAGGTGGGTTTAGTTCTTGCCACTGCCTGCTCCTTGGGGTCTCTTGTTGTAGGAGTGATGCTCAGGAAGTTAAAATTGGGGTTGGGCAGAAGGTAACAAGGGGAAAAGGATTCCTCCTGGGCACTGCTGCTGTGCTGCTGACCCAGAGCCAGTGGGTAAAGCTGGAGAGCCCCACTGCTGTGTGCATCTCAACAGAATTAGGTTTGGGGTTTGGTTTTTTCTGATATTTCTTGGGGTCTGTTTTTTTCTTGGGGGGTTGGTTTGGTTGGTTGGTTTTTACATCCACTATTTATTTATTTTTAAGACAAGAAAATCTCTGCAGCTGCTCAGACCTCCCTGCTCACCCTGCATTTCCTCCAGCCCTGCAGCTATTTCCCTTCCCAGAACCTTTGGGAACACCACTAAATAACAATCCCAGAAAGTTGCATCAAATCAGATTTAAAACTAAGTAGTTAAATACTTTTTACTTCCCAACAAGCTCTAGAAAACTTCTTTCCACACCATAAAACCAAAGAGAACATGCAGTTGAGCCAGTGGCCAGCACTGGTCACCAGTATAAGTCCCTAATGGTATCTTGAACTCAGAGCAACTGGATACACAGCAAGTTAAGAGGTGTACAGCAGATTAAAATCTATAAATACCTGTTCAGAGTGCTGGTTAGAAGGAGAAAAGCATGTTCTGGGGTCTTGCTATCTATCCTGAAGAGTCCTTCTCTCCAGAGGATAATCTCAAGCTCAGGTTCTTTTGGGTTTCTAAGCCACCTCCTGGTATCCCAGCTCCCCGGCAGCTTCCCGAGTTCTTTCCAAGCAGCAGAAGTAACCTCTAACAGCTCCCCAGGTCCGAGTGGCCCAGCTGCTGTAATTCAAGGATCTTTTATACCTTCCTGGCTGGAGGTGACTTACCTGCTCCACCTGCCTTTCCCCATCCCCACTGAATCACTCCCGTGGCTGCGAGCGCTCCCGCTCGGGCCGGTTCCCGTGACAAACAGGACGGGCTGGAATGCTCCTGATAAGGGGCTGCTGCCCAGGACACCCCTGTGCCTGCCCTCAGGAAGCAAGAGGAGAAATGTTTAGCCCTTCATCTTCTTCTGCACCACTGATTTCGGGTCAGTTCTCCCCAGTTTTCCACTGGTTTCAGTGGTTTTCTGTGATTTTTTTATAGCCCGGTGCAGTCTGTGCAGGTGGAGGGGCAGCAAAGCTTCCAGAGCAAGCCTGAAAATGGGAATTATTAAGGAGAAATGATTTGGAAGTGCCTTCAACTAAAAGCAGAACCCAGGTGCTGACAGTCAAGTTTCTTGTTACTGGTTGAGGCAAAAAAAAAAAATTAAAAAAAAATCAATTGTTGCATTAGAAAAATCCAGAGTAAGTTTTGGTTATAAATGAAGTGAGCCACTCTGCTTCAAGCTCAAGTAGAATCACCCAAAAAAATACTCTATGGATTGTCAGAGAGAAGGAATTTCATTCTTTGAAGCTTTTGCTCTTAGGAGAAATAGCATTTGACCTGCAAACCTTTTCTGGTTCAAAGAATATCAGAGGAAAAAAAGAACAAATAAATTTACACTCAGGTGCAGATAAGGGACTGAGTGTAGGTGGGTGTACTGGGGGGAAGGGACAAACATTCAAAACTTTATTCTGGTTATTTGTGGCAACTGCTACTTTTCTTTGTGTGTTTAAAAAAAAAAATCAAGCAAACAAACCAAGATGGTCTCTGGTTTTGGTTTTTTTTTCCCAGGATAGTGTCAGGAAATCATGGAGTCATGGAATTGTTCTGGTTGGAAAAGACCTTTAAGATCATCAAGTGCAACTAAATCCCTCCCTAAAAAAAATAAATGGTTGAGAAATCTCCCTCTGAAGGGTATGGAGCTGTATTTGTCCTTGGGACAGGGAAGTGCCTAAACCCTCAGACTTTAGTGGCAGGCAGTCCCAACTGGCTTTGGGTTCCACATTCCTCTACTCCAGGTAAAAAAATCCCAAAGGAAGCTTTGAGAAATAACAGAAGCATTTTGAAATTACCCGAGAGGTGGAAATCAAGTTTAGGATTCAAATTTATCAGGGTCACCTCATCCCTCCAGAGCTGGAATTATCTGTTCTCCAGCAGCCTCCCTCCAGTGGCTTCACCAGGAGCTCCCTTGGAAAACCAACACCTCGATGGAGAAGGCAGGGAAAGGATTTTCCTGACCTTGTACCTGGTGGTACAGCTCCCATCAGAGCAGGGAACACCATCCCAGAGCACTCCCCAACCTATTTATGTGGGTGCTGAGGGATGAGCCAAGCTGGGAGCACAGAGCTGACAAAGCAGGATCTGGGATGCAAATGGGATTTTTAAAAGGCTTCCTCACTGAGTCACTTGCTTTGGCCTCAAAATTAATGCCATTTGGTGATGTTTGGGAGCAGACTGAGGAGCTAAATCCCTTGGTTTGGGGCTGGCTGGGACCCTCTCTCCTGGTGCCCACTGGAGCATCACTGATTCCTCTGCTCATGCTCCAGACAGAATGTGCACATTTAAAGCCCTTGATCCAGGGGACACCACCAGATCACCCCCAGGACAGAATTTGGGTGTTTCTGGGACTGGTTTCCCCTTTATCTCAAGGTGATTGCTCAAAACCTGAGCACCTGGGGCAAAGTGGCCCCCCCTGGCACCAGGCTGGGAGGATGAGGAGGGGTTGGGAGGAGGCTGCCTGGCTGCTCTTTTTGTCCTGGGTTTGGAGGGATGGATGGATGGATGGATGGATGGATGGATGGATGGATGGGATGTGGCAGGAGATGTTGGGAGGATCCCAAAGGGTTGGCTGGGGGAGCTGGTGCTGTCAGGGTGGCCCTGAAAGAAACAGGGCTCCTAAGAAGCAGCAGTTGCTTTATTAATAATGTTTTTTCCTCAAACTTGCATTGTCCACACACATCTCAGGTGCTTCTCCAAGGCATTCTCCACATGCAGGTGTAGGGCACACCAAAACCAGCCAGAAAATGCTTGTTCTAAATTGATATTTTTAAATTTATATCTATATTATTTTTCTTTTTGCATGCAGGAGTTAAGCCAATGTGCCTGGAGCCCTGGGGTGAGGTGTAGGACCTCACTTGCCATGGCCTCATTTCCTAAACAAATTAAAAAAATCAGAAAGAAATGATTAATAATTAATTAATGAGGAGAAGAATTACAAGCCTGCTAATTTGGTCATTGTCTTTGCCTGGGTTGTGCATTTGGATGGGAATGCTGGGAGCAATGGGTGCTGCCCAGGCTGGTCCCAGTGGATCCAACCAGAACCTGGTGCAGGGTCCCAGGTGCAGCCAGTAACTGGGATTGGAACATGGAGTGGTCCCACCCACCCATCTCCTCTCCTCATTTCAGCATCAGCACCCATCACCCCCTCCTCCAAGACTCTGAGGGAAGAGCTGAGATCTTCTCAAGGGTATGTAATGCTTTTGGGGGGGATTTAGGAAGGTTTGTGATGGAAAATTCAGGTTGTTTTCTTGGCTTGGCTTTATCTCCACCACTGCCCAAGTATCTCTTTTAATTCTCTGTTAGTTCATCTCAGTGGCTAAACTGAAGTTCTCCAAAATAGGTGAAAAAAAAAAAAAAATAGGGAAATAAAAACCCACCAGGCAATGAGCAGCAAACTTCCTCTGAGCCTTCTCTCCTTCCATCCAAGACTATTTAATTTCTCATTATCATGTGCCCCTTAGCACACCTAAGGGTGCTACCTTTTAATTCATGGGTCTGATATGTTTTCCATCCCAAGGGGAGCTCTGGAAAGCTTTTAGTGCTGGGAGAAGCTGCTACAGGAGCACAAAGGTACCAAGAACCAAAGTGCTTTGGACCCTGACTTTTTAGGGCAAAACTCTAACTGCTGCAGTGTTGTTCCTGCTTATTCATGATGCCTCTACTGGGTTCATGGTGCTGCACCTCAGCTTGAAGGGGAAAATAAGAACAAGAGGAAAATAAGAACAAGGGAAAAATAAGAACAAGGGAAAACCAAATCTGTGGCTTAGGATGGGATGTACTGGTTTTAACTGGGTGAGAAGAAGCCTGTAAATGAAACACCCTCATGCAGCACAGAATAGCAACCTGCAGGGTTAAATGCTTAGGGCAGGAGGATGCTCCTCAGCCCCTGTTCCCTGCTCACACATTCACCTGCCTGCTCCTCAAATCCAGAGAAAAATCACACACACACACACACACACAAACCCCCCTGGGCCTCTGTGGTTTTGGGCACAGGAGCTGAGCTCTGCACCTTGTTATCAGCTGCTCATCAGAGGCAGGAGAAGTGGTGGGACCTGGTTCTGCCTGAGTTTCTTGGCAAGCAATTCCTTGGCCTGGAGCTACCACTGCTTTTTTGCTCCTCCAGCCTTCCTGGGAGGACGGATGCTCCGGGGTGGTAAACAGCACCATTAAATGATGTTTCCCATCCTACCTCACAGAGCTTTTTTTATTTGTCTGGCTTCACGTGTGGCTCCCTGCCTGCCTAGGTGTGTTCTCTGGAAGTCTCATCATCCCTGCAGTAGTTTGCAGCCAGGGCTAGACTGGGCTATTTAAATTCCAAAATATCTATTATGGCCTGTCAGGAAAGAGGAGCCTCAGTGAGTCATCAGATAAGGTAGCTGGGAACTCACTGTGGGATCCTTTTAGTGTAATTATATTTTATCCTGCTCTAACTGTATCAGACAATCTCAAGACACTTCACAGACACAGTGAGCCGAGCCTTCCAGTAATGTCTGCTGAGGACAGGATCTCGTTGTCCAGCTGGGGAAGTGTTCTGTTGTGATGATGTGACCTTTGTGGCAGCAGCAGTGCCTGGAAAAGCTCTGCCCTTGTGCCTCTTGGAAGTGTTCAGGGCAAGGCTGGGATAGGACTTGGAGAAACCTGGTGGGGAGGTATCCCTGCCCCTGGCATGGGGTTGGAATAAGGTGATTGTTAAGGTCCCTTCCACTTGAAAAAATGCCATGGTTCTATGACTTGGGAGAGATAACTGGAAGCAGGCAGTGGGGAGGAAAACACATCTTGGTGTAAATAGAGATAAAAACTCCTCCTCTCAGAGCCCCAGATTGAGTCTGCCCTCTGAGGACACTCAGCTTTACCCCAAACCCCTGGGACCCACCTGCACCATTCTGCACTTCCTGCAGTGCCCAGGGAAGCACCAGGATTAGATAATGGTTACAAGGCAGAGAGGCAACATAGCAATTTTCCTGATCCTCTTCTGTAACTCATGTGGCTCTGACTCTTCAGCAGCTCCAGGCTGGATGATTCAGCCACTCGTGGGGAGATTCAGGAATAGCAAGAATAGCATCCATTCCCTGGATGTGAGGTCAGCCCTTTTTTTTTTTTTTTTTTTTTTTTCTCAGCCTCTTATTTTTGCAGTAGTAAGTGACTTGGACCAATGGCTAAACTGTGGTTCCCTAAATCAGCCAGTGATGCCATGCCTAGGAGCCTGCTGGCTTCCCAAATGCTTTTGTTGCTTCTGGAGTGGCTTGCAAGGAAAGTTTGGTATCCAGAGCCAGAACCAGTGGCTCAAAGGAAGAGGAAATCACAGCAGAGCTGAGGTCCTGGCCAAGAGATCAGTTTGATACCTGCAATGTGAGATCTCTCATCAGTTTGATACCTGTAGTGTGAGATCTCTCATCAGTTTGATGCCTGCAACGTGGCCCATCAAAGGGATGCACCTACTTGAAGGCTTGGCAGATGTTCCCAAGACCTCCAGATCTTTTTGGTGCTCTAAGTGGCTCAGGTGGAGCTGGAGTTGAGCTGGAGTTCCTGGCACATCCCTGGCAACCAAACTCTCCTGGTACACCAAGGGGATGATCTTCCATGGACCTGGAAGGTTGCTGCAGTTGCCAGCCCTGCAATAAGGTGCCCAGAGGCAGCTGGAGGTGCTGGGAGGGAGCAGGACAGGAGGAGCTGGCAGAAGCAGCAAGGTGAAGAGCAATGTTCCCAAGCTCTCCCCAGCACCCTGGTAATTGCTCTGATGCTTCTCCCACAGAGGTGATGTTCCTGCAGCCTTACTCACTTCCCCACCCGGTGTGGGGAGGTGATGGATTTGGGAAATGGGCTGTGATGTCAGAGCTGAGCAGGGAACATCTGCAAGGACAGCTTGCTTCTCCTCTCTGATGACTTTTCCTTCTGGAACAAGCCACCTGCTGGCTAAATCCTCTCCTGCTCTCCAGGAGAGGTGCCTCACCCTGCCACAGGGCTTGTGGGTGCTCATCAGAGCTGGGATGGGGGTGCTGGGGTGCTGATGGATCTGTCTGACCAGGGACATTGTCTGGGACACCAGACCTGAATTCCAGCTGTGGTCACAGCAAGGACCTGCTAGGGGTGGTGATGGGGGACAGACCCCCCAGGAGCTCTCTACCAACACTCATCTTTTCAGGTTCCAAAGAGCACATTCTGAGTTGATTCCTTTGGTTTTCTTCACCCTCAGGAATTCAGCAGCTTGAGAAGGATCAGGTGGCTGACACATCTTCTCAGCCATCTCCCAGGTCAAGCCTGACCCTAAGCTTTCTATTTCTGTGTCCCATTCCCCCCCTCAGGATGAACCAGCAGCCTTTCCCCTCTTATCCCCACAGACATAATCCCACAGTCCCAATGGATCAGCTGAGAAATCCCTTCCTTCTCCAGCATGCACAGCGGAGCAAGCAGTGTGGGGACCTCTGTGATGCCCAGCAGGGACTGAGCACTGAGCACTCCCCTTCTGTCTCCTTCCCTTTCCCATCCCAGAAATTCATTAGTCCTGAGCCATAAAACTTTGCATTAGGGAAGTGCTTCTTATCTTCTCTTTTTTTTTTTTTTTTCCAATCTTTCTCTAAAGCCCCAGAGAGAAATTATTCCCTCTTTGCCCTCTGCTCAGCCACCATAGAAATGATGGATGTGATGAATAAACTTAGGATGTGCCACCAGAGCTGGCCTTTCAACTCTGATCATTTTATATTCCTATTTGTCTCCATTTCCTTTGCATTCTTTGAGTTTCTGAAGTCTTCTCCAGGCAGTGCTTGTTTCAGGGCTGACACTTCAGTTATGGCATAAATGGGGCATAAATGGGTTTAGTTCTTGTAAGTACAGCTGCAGTTGGGTGTCCATTTGTGTTAGCAGCACATAAAACTATAATGATATAATACATATAATAATATATATATATTATATATATGAATTATTATTCACCTGCTCCAGAGAGTGTGGGGTGGTATCCCTGATGTGAGCCTGGCTGCAAAGGCAATAAGAAAAATATCTTAGTGAGTTGTCAGTGCTGAAGAGAGCAATTTATACTTCAGTCCTAAAGAATGTGGTGGGACAAGAATACAAAATGTAGCCCAGGTGAGTCTGTAAATACATTAGGAGATGCAGGGATGCAAAGGGAGCTCCTCTAAGATAAGGCAAAGGGAAAAGCTGTCAGTGTTGGCATGAGGGTAAAATGTCCTTCTGGTGGCATCAGATAAATTAGGACCATTACCCTTCTGTGAAGATATAAAAAGAACATAAGGATGTGCCTTGTGCCTTCAGAGGAGCTTAATTTATAACTTCATCCCTGGCCCTGTCCCCAACCACTTTCTGACATATGGACCTGAGCTGGAGAGCTCTGAGCATTCCAGCAAGAGACCTCATTTCAGTTAATGGTGCAAAGGGAAAGTGCAGTCATGAGTGATGCCCTTTTGATAGATTTCTCCCATTTTCCATATGCATTTTTCTGATGCTGTTTTATCAGAGCAGGACAGCAGAGCCCTTTTGCAGCTCTCAGGGACAGTCAGAGCCCCAGCACCTGCTCTTTGGTACGAGTGTTCCTAGGGGGTAACTCACCAGATCCTCAGTGGATACAAGTAGGTTGTAGCCCATCCAGATGATGCACACTGTGGCCTTTACTCAGCAGAGCAGTGGCATCTTTCAGGGCTGCCATAACAACAATTTTCCAGGGTAATTCTGGATGGGAACTCTGTCCAGGTGTGGACTGGGTGTCCTGGCAGAGATGCAGTAGGAACTTGGAAGAGGGTTGTGGGGTTTGTCCCCCTATAAATAAGGGAAAGGCAGAACCCATTGTGTGATACAACCCTGAGGAACAGTGCAGGTTTTGTACTCAGAGTGCAAACTATTTCCCACCTGCTCATACAGATGTTAACTCTGCTTTACCTAGGAAATGCAAATGTGTGTGGGTTTGGGTTTTTTTCATACTCACTTCCTTGAAGCCTCAGCCTGTTGCTGAATAACAACTTTTACAGTCAGCCCAGTGGAAAAGGAGGATGCTCAGCAGCTTCTGGGAGCAGCCCTTTGGCTCTCAGACAAATGCAGCATCGTGTCCTGAAAAAATACCCTCCAAGAATGACATCTTTTCCAGTTAACATGGAGCTGCTGCACACTCTCTGCAGAAATCCTCTGCCTAGTTAGCAAGCTGACAGGTTAGGTTGTGGCTCTGAGCTAGCAAAGCCTCAGAGACTTCTGAATTGAGCTTCTGGGGACATGAAGAGGACACCTTAGAGACTCCCCCTGTCACTGCCCCTTCCTTGTCCCAAACACCAGTACCAATTTTGAGGCTCTCCTGCCTAACTGGGGTGGTTTTGGTGAAGCAGAACAGAGCTGCTGCTGGAATTGATGCCAGGGCAGGGCTGGTCTTCAGCCTTCCTGCAGTTCCTTTGTCCCCATCATTTTGGGACCTCCTCCCAGGTACAGAATGATCCAGGCAACATCCCCCTGGAAGGTCAATATATGGGTTTAGTTAGTCCTAGCTAACTAGTTAGTCCTCAGGTAACTAGTTCTCAGAGCATGAAGTGAGGAAATTGCAGCTCTGGAGGGGCTTTGATGTATTTTTAATGTCTCTAATGCAGCCAGAGAGTGTTTTAGCCCTGGATGTGATATTCACAGCTCAACTCATCATGTACCAATTTCCTTCCTCTAAGTGCAGTCCTAAATGGTTGTGGAATCAACATGGAATAAATAATTAGCTTTCTCTAATCCTTCTTGCCACTCTTGCTAATGATCAATATTTATGATATCAAATGAGGTTTGGGGGTTTTTTTTGGAAAAGCATCAAGCTTCCCTGGGTCTCCTGAGTGCCTTTTCCACATCTTGTGCTCCGTGCCCTGTCAGCAGCCTGAGTCAGGCAGAACACTGGGGAAATAAATCTTGGCTATGATGCAGGTGTCAGGAAGGACCCAGTGTCTCTTAGAAAAGGGCTTTTGATCAAAACTGACACCAGGGAGACAGAAATGAGGGAAAAAAACAAGCCTAGGGAGGTTTCAGGGGACTGTGACAACAGTGGGGGAAAAGGGGAAGATTTAAGGCTGTGAATCATAGAATCATAGAATTAGCCAGGTTGGAAGGGACCTCAGAGATCATCTAGTCCAACCCTTGACCCACCGGAGCAGTTGCTAGACCATGGCACTGAGTGCCACATCCAGTCTTTTTTTAAATGTCTCCAGGGACGGAGAATCTACCACCTCACCGGGCAGTCCATTCCATAGCCTGATCACCCTCTCCGTGAAGAAATTCTTTCTAATATCTAACCTAAACCTCCCCTGGCACAACTTAAGACTGTGTCCTCTTGTCTTGTTGAAGGTCGTCTGTGAAAAGAGTCCAGTTCCCACCTCGCTACAGCCTCCTTTCAGGTAGTTGTAGACAGCAATGAGGTCTCCCCTGAGCCTCCTCTTCTCCAGGCTGAACAGCCCCAGCTCTCTCAGCCTCTCCTCATAGGGCCTGTGCTCGAGTCCCTTCACCAGCCTGGTTGCCCTCCTTTGGACCTGTTCCAGGACCTCTACATCCTTCTTAAACTGAGGGGCCCAGAACTGGACACAGTACTCGAGGTGTGGCCTAACCAGCGCTGAGTACAGGGGCAGAATCACCTCCCTGGACCTGCTGGCCACGCTGTGTCTGGTGCTTTGCAGATTTGTGAGATGCTCTACAAATTCATCAGATCTGTGGCATAAGAAATGGCTCAGCCCTCCATAAAACAGCTCTGGAAGGTGGAGCTTGGATGTTAAAGGGCTTGGTTCATGTTTCCAGTGCCAGGCTAAAGGGCTGCTCAGTCCAGAGCACCTTGCACATGGATCAGGAGACACAAAAATGTAAAAAGCTCTAGAAGGAATTGTTATTTTCTTCCCTGACCTGAAAATAAGTGGGAAAACAGCAGCAGCTTTGGGGGTTGCAATGTACATGAAATGTGGCTTTTCTAATTAATACCCAAATACAAGGTGATACCTCAGTGACTTCACTGCACTCCCTTTACAGAAGGAAAGTGAAATACTGCCAGGTTTGGCACTTCTGAAGGGAGGTGAGAATCTGGGGCTTCAGTTTCTCAACCATAAAGGAGAAAGGAGATTTGTCTTCCCATTTCCTGCTTTTTTTTTTTTTTTTTTTTTTTTTGGCCATTTTCTATAGCTGAGAATTCAATTTTCCTGCTCTTTATTTTGTGCATCGTTCATATTTCTTTGAAAGGTCCCTGAGACAGCTCAAATGACACAGAACTCCTTTTCTCACCCACCAACCCCTGCTCTTTTTTCCTGTTCCCAAAGCAGGATGATCACAATTCATGCCCTGCTTGGAAGGATGACAGCCTGAGATGGCAGAAAAAGAACCTCTTGTTGCCTATCAGTGGGAGAGCTGGTGCTGCACCACTTACAAACCAAAAAGCCTTCAAAAGGCAGATGAAACATTCACCACACAGCCAGGTCATCTCCATGGTTTTTCTTTAAACTATGGACCATCCTACTCAGGCTTCTCTCTGGTAACAGAGAGGGAGTGCAGGAGGTTTTAATTTTGGACTTTTAATTGGTTTTAATTTTCATTTTAGTTTTAATTTTAATTTTTGGGTTTCCATTTTTTTAAAAAGTTTTCATTTAAGACCCCCAGAAAGCCTTGGCTTGTCCCTGGGACATTTACAGGGAAAGAAAAAGGCAAAGTTGTTTCCTGCAGAATTTGAGTGCTCAGGCACCACAGGTTCCAAGCATCTTTTGTTTAGGAAATCCCTCTCCCTGTGGAATGGTTCAATTCAGAGATTTGGAGCCCACACACCCCCAGGAAACAAAATTACAACCAGGGCCATGTCCTGGGGTTGGATGAAATGGATTTTAGAGCCTCCAGCTTTCAGGCCCTGAAGGGTTAAACACATTTGCATTAAACTGGGAGCTGAATTCCTTCATTTCTTTATTGCCATTTTCTTCTTTCTGCTGTTCCCTGGGTTTCCTTGTCGAATATTTTATCAACATTCCAGTAACTCCTTTTTTTTTTCCTGTTTGTTTGTTTGATTTTGGTTATTTATTTGTATTTACTGTGAACAAAGTAGTATTTAAAGGCTGCTGCATGGGGAGATAACAGGTTGCTTCTGGCCCCAGAAAACTGGAGGTGTGGAATAAGGTTTAATAGCTGTTAAATAAAAGAGAAGGAGGGGAAGGAGCAAAATCTTTGGATCTTTTGCTTAATATTGAGGCAAGCAAGGGGCTAGAACTTTCCTGATCAGAGATCTCATTAGCATCCTACAGATGTGCCATGATTAACACCTTGATTAGGTGTTAATTTGGGAGGGCTGGAGTATAAATAGGAAAGCCCAGGGCTAGAAAGGATTTGTCTCCTTTCTTTTGTGTCTTTTCCTTTCCTGAACTGATGATAGGAGGGTGCTAATCAAGTGCTGGGAGATTAACTGGAAGAAAGTGAGTTGTAATTATAATTTTGATGGTCATTAATGTCTTCCCTGACAGGCTGGGAGCTGCAGGGTGGGAGGTGGTGAATTCTTCTTTGAGGGAATTGTGTGACTCAGCAAAGTTTTCTGGAAGATAACAGGAGGTTGTACTCAGAGGGAATTTCTATCCTAGTGGATGGAGTGGGTGGCTAACCTAGTGAACAGGTTGTATTCCATAAACTTCCTTTGCCAGAAGCTGAATTAATTTAAATGAAAACATAAGTTTCAAGGTTGGCAATGGATTTCTCCTGTTATTTGAGACAAGAGGTTAAAGCCAAATTAGTGGGAGAGCCTGGGAATTCAAAAGTGAGGTAATAATAACTTCTGCCCCTGTGCTCAGCCCTGCTGAGGCCACACCTCGAGTCCTGTGTCCAGTTCTGGGCCCCCCAGTTCAGGAAGGAGATTGAGGTGCTGGAGCAGGTCCAAAGGAGGGCAACCAGGCTGGTGAAGGGATCCAGCACAGATCCTATGAGGAGAGGCTGAGGGAGCTGGGGGTGTTGAGGCTGGAGAAGAGGAGGCTCAGGGGAGACCTCATCACTCTCTCCAACTCCCTGAAAGGAGGTTGGAGCCAGGGGGGGGTTGGGCTCTTTTCCCAGGCAACTCTCAGCAAGACAAGAGGGCAGGGTCTCAAGTTGTGCCAGGGGAGGTTTAGGTTGGAGCTGAGAAAGAATTTCTTTCTGGAGAGGGTGATCAGGCATTGGAATGGGCTGCCCAGGGAAGTAGTGGATTCTCCGTGTCTGGAGATCTTTCCAAAGAGCCTGGATGTGGCACTGAGTGCCATGGGCTGGGAACCACGGGGGGAGTGGATCAAGGGTTGGACTTGATGATCTCTGAGGTCCCTTCCAACCCAGCCCATCCTATGATTCTGTGATAATAGCTTTTTTTTTGACAAATTCTGTTAAGCTTTCAGCTGAGAAAAAAATGCTTTAATGGAGAAGCTCCAGAGATACAGATCTGGGCTGCTGTTCCTAAAAACTCTGGGAATGAGAATTGTAAAAGTAATAATAATAAGTTAAAAAAAAAAAAAGATGCAAAGCTCCTTCATCTCTCTGCAGCTCTGTGCGTGCCTTTTGAAGTATGCTGTGAATTTCCTGGAGATGAGAAAGGTATTTGGGAAGCATCAACTGCTCGCTCAGGGCCAAAGCAGAAACCCCCAGGGGCAACTTAATAAATGGCTAAAAACTCCTGGAAGTGGGAGAGCCAGCAAATTGCCCTGTTCCAGCCACAGAAACCTCCTGGCAGGAAATCCTGTTACGCAAACCTCTTTCCTTGTTGCTTCCTGTGCTGTCACTTATTATTTTTAATTTATTTTTTTTTTTCAGGAACAATCCATCCCCTGAACACTGCACAGAGCTGAGGTTTTGCTGTGTCTTGATTTATTTTTGGTTTTTCTTTCCTCTCGGATTCTTTGGAGAAGCCCCAAAGCCAAACTTGCCTTCTCCAAGGTGCACTAATGCTCATTCACTCTGGGAAATGTGGAAGTATTGAAGTGTGAGCTGATTTTCTCAGCAATTGAGGCTCCTGGGAGCAGAACACAGATGTGGAAGGGGTGGTGGTAAGGAAGGAGTGCACTGACCTGGGACAAAAAGCAGGGAGGAAAAGGCAGGACTTGGTACCAGCCCAGCTAAAGGAGTTTTGCAGAGGAGCAGACGAGGTTTCCTCAGTTTCTGAAGTTGTGCAGCTCTGCTGATGGCTCTGGAGTTCCTCAGCATCCTCTCTGGGGTGCAAAAGAAAGATGAGTTGCTTCTCTGACCACACACTGAAAGGGCTGTGAGCTTGGTTTTGCATACAGACACATGGGAAGTTATACACAGGGAAAAAAAAAAATACATTTTATAGATATTAAAAAACCCTCTCAGTGCTCTGAGTAATTGCTGAGGTGAATAAAGATGTGGCAGATGTATTCCCACCTTACCCAAAAGTTACTTTCTCCCCTCTCAGCCCTGAAGAGCAGTGACTGGGGTGGTCCCTGTGTGCACTTGGGGTATTTCCCAGTATTTCTGGATGCCTTGGATTGAAGTCTTGGTGTGCTCTGAATTCCTTGCAGGATGTCATGGACTTACAGAGTTTGGGAAATGAGAGCAGGTGCCTGGTTTCTCCTGTTACAGGGAGGGTGGAAAATGGTTCAATCATTCCCAAACACCTTGGGGTTAATTTTCCAGCACATGCCAGGGACCAGTGGGACTTGGTTCCATTCTGGGCCACCTGTGGGAGACTCTGATCTCTCCAGACTGCTAGGAAAGATTTTCACTGACATCAATCCCTGTGCTTATCAAGCCAAATGAAAAATCTGCACCAATGCAGAGGGCAATTTACTTTTTATTAAAACTTAAATGGAAGGCAATATACCAGTGAAAAAATCTCTTTTCAGCATAATAGTAATTAAAGCTATATATTATTGGAAGCATTAAAACTTTCATACACATTATCCATATAACTCCTATTTAATGTCTGTTCTCCCAGCAGGAGCCTCAAGAGTGATTCCCCATCCCCTCTTCTCCCTTCCTCCCCTTCCCCTTTTCTCCCTTCCTCCCCATCCCCTTTTCTCCCTTCCTCCCCTTCCCCTTTTCTCCTTTCCTCCCCTTCCCCTTTTCTCCTTTCCTCCCCATCCCCTTTTCTCCCTTCCTCCCCTTCCCCTTTTCTCCTTTCCTCCCCATCCCCTTTTCTCCCTTCCTCCCCTTCCCCTTTTCTCCCTTCCTCCCCTTCCCCTTTTCTCCCTTCCTCCCCATCCCCTTTTCTCCCTCCCTCCCCATCCCCTTTTCTCCCTCCCTCCCCATCCCCTTTTCTCCCTTCCTCCCCTTCCCCTTTTCTCCCTTCCTCCCCTTCCCCTTTTCTCCCTTCCTCCCCTTCCCCTTTTCTCCTTTCCTTCCCTTCCCCTTTTCTCCCTTCCTCCCCTTCCCCTTTCTCCCTTCCTCCCCTTCCCCTTTCTCCCTTCCTCCCCTTCCCCTTTCTCCCTTCCTCCCCATCCCCTTTTCTCCCTTCTTCCCCTTCCCCTTTTCTCCCTTCCTCCCCTTCCCCTTTTCTCCCTTCCTCCCCATCCCCTTTTCTCCCTTCCTCCCCATCCCCTTTTCTCCCTTCCTCCCCATCCCCTTTTCTCCCTTCCTCCCCTTCCCCTTTTCTCCTTTCCTCCCCATCCCCTCTTCTCCCTTCCTCCCCTTCCCCTTTTCTCCCTTCCTCCCCATCCCCTTTTCTCCCTTCCTCCCCTTCCCCTTTTCTCCCTTCCTCCCCTTCCCCTTTTCTCCTTTCCTCCCCATCCCCTTTTCTCCCTCCCTCCCCTTCCCCTTTTCTCCCTTTCTCCCCTTCCCCTTTTCTCCCTTCCTCCCCTTCCCCTTTTCTCCCTTCCTCCCCTTCCCCTTTTCTCCCTTCCTCCCCATCCCCTTTTCTCCCTTCCTCCCCTTCCCCTTTTCTCCCTTCCTCCCCTTCCCCTTTTCTCCCTTCCTCCCCATCCCCTTTTCTCCCTTTCTCCCCTTCCCCTATTCTCCCTTCCTCCCCTTCCCCCTGTCTCAACTGCAGAGATGATGTTTGCAAAGCCATGGAAATTGAGGAAGATTTCCACCTTATTAGCTATAATTCATATAATTACCATACTTGACAAACTTCCCTTCAACCAAACATGCAGAAATAAATGTTTCATTAAAAATGATGAATATTGACATTTTCCCACCTCCAACCTGTGCATGCCTGACCAGTAGTTGCATAGGAAGGCATTTTGGTTTCTAACAAAGACTTCAGAGCTCAGATGAGAAAAAAACACCAAATCTCTAATGTCACTTAGCTTGCAAGTGTTAACTGCTAGCACTGGAAAAGTTTAGCTGACAGATCTCAGAAATGCCCATGCATTTTAAGTGGAAAGCTGAATTCTCCTCATGTTACAAACCACCAGTTAAGGGATGGGGGGGTGGATGGCTGGAAATTTGTTTAAATCCAGTGGAATCTGCATATTTATTATCATATTTTATTCATCAGACTGCTTAATTCTATAGGCTCTTTCTATACCTGGATAATACTTTTCAGTCCATTTTTCCAGGTATGTGCTGGCTTTAATATTTAGGATGGGCCAATCTGCACTGGAGGTTTTGGTCCTTTGGTTTTATATATATATTTATATGCCTATATATTTATTTTTATATGTCTAGGTGTCTAGACTGATGAAAATACATAATATTTATGAAATATTTATGAAACATTATGAACTACTGTGAAACCAATAGGCAGGAAGGGAATATAGGGTGGTTCTGGGCTGGGATAAAACGAGGTCTTGGAATGATTCTTTTGGAAATTACAGCAACTTTGGGTGTAAGAATAATTTCTTGTTGGTTTTTAATATCTCCTTGTTCATTATCAGACCAGTTGTAGCCTGTGAACTGCTCCTCTCACAGCCTGCTGTGCCCCAGAGAGCTCTTGTGCCTCTGTGTTGGTTTATGTTGAACTCTGGACACTTCTCTTGCTTGTGACAGCTTTTTTTTTTTTCTTTTCTTTTTTTTTTTTTTTGTCTTCTACTTTTAAACTTCCAGGATTTAGGTTTAGACAGACCCATATGTTTTTAGTTCAAATGGCAAACATCTGAAACGTCCTTTGGCTTGAGTGAAAGCTCTTTCTCAAGGAGGTCTTTAATTCCCACAGCTCCCACAATGAGAAGTCAGGGAATCCTCATCAGATTTCTCAATTAGCAGTGAAGTCATTTGGGAAATGACAACTGTGAAGCTGCCTCAATCTATTACAATTATTACAGTGGTAATCAAGCTCTCCTGCAGAGCTGCTGTGTGTGTCAGGTAGGTATCAAGATGTTTCCCCAGCTCACAGAAATCCTGCCAGTGGATTAGCAGACCATAAAAATCTTGTCAGTGCTGGCAGTCAATCTCCTGACAAGGCAACTGATGGTTTTACCTCTGTTCTGTAGGGTCATATCTGCTGGAAAGCAATAACTTTCTGCTTGGCTGCCTGGCTGGGTGTCACCCAGGTGCTCTTCCAGGAGAATGGCTTTGTGGAAGGGAGGATCACATCCCACCTGGCAGGCATTGTTTGAGTCCTATGACACATTTTACAAATAACTCCTGTAGTCTTTTTAAAAGCAGAGAGCTTTTGAGATTCTCTTTCATCTGAATGCAAATCTACCAGTTGACTTTTATCATTTAAAGCTGATTTGAAAGGGAAAAAAAAAAAACCCCAGCCCTTAAGCCTTCCTGTTCCTGCTTTGATCAAAAGCAGCCCTTTGATAATGTCAATAGTAAATCTGCAGTGCTTGCTTAGTGAAGAGAAAGCAGAATGCTTGAGATATCATTTACAGTCACTGTCAGGGCAAGCAGCCTCACAGACAGAATTCCAGAGCAGAAGATTAAAGATCATTACTAATTTGGGGCATAAAAGTGAGTAATGGATAAAAACTGAGGCTTTAATTCAGTAGATCCTGGGTCCAACTGGTGGGATGCTCCCCAGGAGTCAATATACCAATTTTTTTCCTTGCTGCTCACTGAAAAATGTCATTGGCTAAAAAAATAAGGAATTAAAGTATGCTTTACACAGCAACCTGCCCCAAATTCCTCCCAGCATCCTTTCAGACAGCAATATCAGAACTCAGTTGGTCACTGGGCTCTGGAAGGAGGGAATGAGGCTGAACCCCCCTGCTGCAACAGCAGAAATCTCTCTGAAGGAAATCTCTATTTTCTGCTTGGCTTCAGCAACATGCAAAGTGAGAATGTTCTTGCTTTGCCTCTTAGAGGAAATCTTGGTAACTGCCTCAACAGATTGTTAACAAGCCACAAATCAGGAAGTTAAAGGACAGAACAGTTGAGTTGTGGGCAGAAAGAGACAAATTAGGAAACAGAGAAGAGAAATTTAATTAACACAACCACTGGACTTCAGCCTGCAGGATGCTGAAGTACCCCCTGACCACAGCAGAACCAGTCAGGTTTCCTTTCAGCTCTCCAAACTTCTGGAGATGCCTCCATATCACCCAGAAATACTGGAAATGCCCCAGAGAGAAAATGGAGAATATGATCTAAAGAGTAATTTGTTTTCCTTCCTCCCAGCCTGTCAAGAGGTTGACAGATTAGATCTTTCTATTGAGTACCATGCAATAATAGTTGTTTCATTCATTTTGAAGCAATTTGTTACTCTCTGTGTACTGGAGGAATGTTAATTTTGACACTTTTTCTGCCAAGCCCTCAAAATAATATGCAACAGCTAAAACCTCTGCAAAGTTCTGACTGCCAAGCTCCCTTTGAAGAGGTGCCTGGGCATGTTGTGTAAGGCAAACCTTGATAAACAGCTCAATGGAACAACTCAATACTGTAAAAATGAGTGTAAAAGCCCTGCTGAGGTCCAGTACATACATTTGGAAAGGATTTTCTTCAGCATCCATCTGGCTGGAGTTGGTGGTTGCAGTAATTTGCATTTTTTCATGCAGTGAAGCTTCCCACAATCTTCCACTTTTCCCCCACCCTCAGATTGAAAAGGTCACTGCAAAAGGCTGCATGAACTCTATTTCCCTTTCATTTATTTTCTCTTTTGTTTTGGTAAGAGATGTGCCTGGGACACAGTCTAGTTTTGAAGGACTGCACTTGAGTGTCAGTGCTCCAGTGGCAATAACTGGGGAACCAGTCAGGGAGACAGAAATTTACTGAATTCATTTTTTTTTTCCCCCAGCATCTACAATTCTTTCCCAGCACTTTTGTTTCACAGCAGAGCTGCTCTCTGAATTAGGGAAGAAAAAAAACCCCACACGTGCACAGAAAAATGGCTCTGCCTTTCCATGTGCAGAGCTTTATTTCTGCCTTGTAAATGGAGATGTTGGATGATCCTAAATTCCAACCCCACCATTTCTACCTTTCTTTCCTCCAGCTATAAATCTGCAAGCAGCAGCTCATCCTGCACCAGGTTTTATAGCACAACTGGTTATGGAGAAATGCAATAAGTTTAGGTGTCAACTACTGAACTATTCATAGGATTTAAATCACAGCCTCTTACATGCTGTTAGGCAAGAAAAATTCCAATCCCACTGCCACAGCATTCAGCCAAATGCCTTGTTTTGTGAGATGCTGAGAGGAGGCCAGGGTGGGAAGGGATCACAAGAAGCTGAGGAAGCTGCAGAACAAATTTCAAGTGACACATTTACAGAGTTATGCAAACCACAAAACACACAGCTGGGAAAAGAAAGTGAGGAATGGTTTTCCTGGCTATGAAGTCATTGTGAGGTTTGGAGCTGGAGAACAGAAGGCAAAAGGCTCAACCTTTGAAGAGGAAAGGATGGAGTTGATACCAGTGCTTTTAAGTCAAAATACTTTGTCAGAGTGTAATTTTATGTGGGTTTTTGCACCCAGTAACTCAGGGAATCTCAGGGTATTTGTGAATCATTTGAATTGCTCTGCTAATGAGTGAGCTGAGCATCTCAAAGCTCTGGGTAACCACAAGTATAACCAACAGTAACAGCTCAGTTCAGAGAGCAGTTTCAGCACTTCTGCTGCTCTTTACTTCTCAGAAGGTGAATTCTAGTCCTCATTGGGTGCCACAGACAAAGAGCAGAAAGGAAAGAAGTCTGGCTGCCCACTTGCCCCATTTTCCTCTCTACCAAAGTGGACTGAATTATACCTTTTGTCCAGAAACTCCAGGACTGCTGGATCACAACTTCCATGAGAGGATTTTCTCCACTGACTACTTCAAATCCTGAGATTAAGCAGTGCACTAAGGCTCTCTGGGAGGTTCTGAACAACTGCACCTACTTTGGAGGAACAAAAAAAACAAATGGTGAACTTGGAGCTTTCCAGAGGTGTCCAGGTCAGGAAATCTGCAACACACTGCACTTAGTTTTTATCTGCACACTTATTTAAACATTTAATATGAATTTTAATACTTAACATGAATAAACATGAGGGGTTTTTGGGAAATATCAGTATTATTGCATTCAACCAGGTCGTTTCTTCTTACTGGAGAAAATATTTCCATGTGCCATCTAGGATAATTCTCAAAGACTTTAAATGTAAAAATCTTTTTTTTTTTTTTAAGCATTCTCTGGAATGAAAATCTTTACCCAAAAGATTTTTGGCACTGCCTATAATCTTTGCCTTTTAAATTTGTTACAAAACGCACTGGAAGAATTTTTAGGTCACATCTTGAGGGGGGTACAACCTCTCCCACACGAAGGCGTAGATTTCAGAGCAGCAGCGCAGCTTTTCCCTTGCCGCCCGTCTCAAGCCGTACTTTTGCCGACAGAGCCTGCACTTTCTTGTCACATTTCGGCAGCATTTATTAATTGGGCTCAGAACGGCCTTTTCGCCTCCTTCCCGCCCAACTCAGCCTTCGCTCTCCCTCCCGGGGCGTCCGCGTAGCCGAGCAACCCCTAAAATGGCGGCGGCCGCGCAAGGCGCTCTGGGAACCGTAGTTCCGGAGCCGCCTCTCCTTCGTCCCGCTTAGGGCCGCGGGACTCCATTTCCCAGCAGGCAGCGCGCTCAGAGGCGCGGCGCCGGGCTCTGGGCGGGCATTTACCTGCGGGGAGGAGGAGGGCTCAGGTAGGGCGGGGCGCGGGGGTTGCTGGGACTTGTGGTCCTGAGGGGACGCGTGGTGCGGCAGAACCGCCCTGCCGGGCGGCGGGAGGAAAACTACAACTCCCAGCGTGCAGCGGGCCGGAGCGGGCAGGGCACCGCCTGAGGGCGGGGGGTACGAAAGGGAACCTGCCGCCGGTGCTGCCCGAGGGGGTTTCCTCAGGTGAGGAGGTGGCGGGGGGGACGCGGCCGGGACCCTTCAGCCGGCGGAGGAGCGGGAGGGAAGGGAGGAAGGTGGCAGCTCCTCCCCTGGGTGGGTGAGGAGCCCCCGGGCGTTGCCCCATTGTTCGGGGTGTGTGAGGCGCCGGCGGGCAGGTGGGGTGAGGCGGAGAGGGCTGCGCTGCCCCTCAGGGGAGGCTGCGGGCGGCAACGGGCCCGCTCAGCCCTGCCAGGCCGCCGGCCGCCGCCCAGGGCTTTTCCTCCCCTTGTCCCGCTGTGGGGAGGAGGCGGTGGGTGGGGAGGGGGCTTGGGGTCTTCCCCGGGTGGGGGAATTGTCTTTAAGGGGAGGGGAGGACGTGTTCCCCCCACACACACCAGCCCCTGACCCGCCAGGCCCGGCCTGAGGGAGGGCGGCAGCGGGCAGGGGGTGTCCCGCAGGGGGAAGCGGAGGGAGGAAGGGTCGCTCCCTCCTTCCTCTTCCTCGCTCAGCTTCTTCAAGGAGGTTTGGATCCTTTTCCCTGGGGGTTGGGTGTCCTCAGGAGGCGTTTGGAAACGAACCCTCTTTCTCGTGGTTAAATAAAACTTTCCCTTTTTTTCCCCCTCTTACACCGGTTCACGATATTCCGGTTTTTGGCAGTGTGAGACTTTTTTTAGGGTTGTGGGTGTTTGATTTGTGGGGTTGGTTTAGTTTGAGAGGTGTGTGTTTGGGGGTTTTTTCTGGATAAACTTCAAGCAGATAGATACCTCAATAACAGGCTTTCATTTCACCATTTAGGGGGAAAAAAACCCAACCCTAAACAGTCCATGCATATGTTTACAAAACCTCTATCCCTGCCGTGTATAATTATGCTGTTGGCATCCAAATTGCCCCAGTTTTCCTTTCTGCTCTGTTTAAGGCTTCTGGGTTTTTTTGCAAAACGTGTTTTTACCAAATTTTAGTGGACTGTACAACTGTAAATGCTGGTGTTTGCTCCAGGCACATTCCAGGCTTGCTTCTGAAGCAAGACCCAACTTCAAGTAGCTACCTTCATTGTCTTGAGGTGTGTTTTTAATTGTTGGTTGCTGGCCTCTTGCATAATCCTTTTGATGGAAAGGGAGAGATAGCAGTTTGTTTTGTGGGTGCATGCAAGGAGAGCTGGAAGAACAAGTCCTCCCTCAGCTTCAGTTTATAAAGAAGTTGTTGTAAGCAAAACCCTTATCTGTTCTTCTGCCAGGCAGGTTTCTTGTGAAACAGTTGCAGCATCGAGGAGAAATCAGCAGTAAACCACATACCACAAGTGCTCAGTGGGATCTGAGGAAGATGCAGTGCTCCAGCCCGTGCCTCTGAAGGAGCTGGTGAGTGCAAATTTAGGCCTTTAACAAGTCTGGGGTTTGTGAGGCTGCATTTTGACTTTTCTGGTTTATTATGATTAATTCGAAGTCACATTAGGAAGCTTTTGGCAGTGGGGCTGAGCTGGCTGTAGTTTCAAACAATTATAATTATAAAACCACCTGAAGTTTAGCCAAGAAAGATCCCTGATAATACAGCAGGAATAATAGATAGGCAGCTATAGGTATGGAAACTGTAGACATAAAAGATGAATTAAAGAACACTTACTTCCAGGAGTGGGAGGAAAAAGCTGCCTGGTGCCTGGTGTTCATGAATTATTTGCATTCCTTTTGAAAAGCAACAAGAGGAAGAATTCACTTAGTGAATCTTGATGGGTTTAGCTGATGTGTATTGTGGCACTTCAGGATCCTGAGCTGACAGTGATTTGAGGTTTGTTTCAAATGTGGAACTCTGGTGTGAAATGCTTATTTTAATTAAAATGTCTGTGTTCACAAAGCTGTTGGTATCTTGAGCATAAATATTTCCTAATTTGGGCTCCACTTTGTGCATGATATTATCTTTTTGTTTAACTATTTTTAGGTTTTTATTTTGAAAATAATCCAAAGATTCTGTCAAACATGAAGCATATTCCATGGGCTTGTAAATTGTGATGCTGTGAGTGTCTGATCAGGATCAGTCCCAATCAGGCCTATTATATTAATAGACTTCTAATTTTTCCTGGCTGATGGAGAATCCAGCAGGATGTGAGGAAGTCATTCTGGGACCTGGAGTGAACTGTAAATAGAGTAAATATAACAAATGTCATGTTGGGAAGGTTTAAGGCAGCTTCTTCTTATCTGTTTTCCTTTTCCTGCAGTGAAAACTGGTTCAAGCAAGCAAGCAGGCAAACAATAAAATATATCTGTATTTAAAGCTTAGATACTGTCTCTCTCTCACAGAAATAAAAAATATTGGCTGATGATTTGAGGGCAAATAGATCTCATGTTCTGTTTCAGCTGGAACAGCTGCAGGGCACATGTTCTACTTTGTTAGAATCACTGGTGGCTGTGGACAAATATCTGCTCATAAAAGCAAGAGTATTGTTGGTTCCTCTCTTCCTTTATTTGGGGTTTGGAAGCACAACCAAGGCTGAACTTTTCCTGTGGAGCTGTTTGCATCCTCAAAGAGGAAGATCTGGCAGTTAGAAGTGGTTGGTTTCACAAATGTGTGTGGTTTTAGTGTGACTTGGTTTTGAAAGTAAGTGTTTTTCTAGATCTTTGTATATGCAAATACCTTTTTCACCTCCTTTTTCTTAGTATTTATTGGTATCATAATAACCAGCTATTGACACAAATCCCTGCATAGCATCAAAACTGAAGAGTTTCTCAGGAAATGTCCTTATTAAGCCTGTTTTCCCCAGGGAAAGTCTTCCTCAGGCAAAAAGCAGTGTTGCCTTTCTGAGGGTAGAGTGTAGAAAACTGATAGTTATAAGGCCAACTCTCTGTATCTATTTATTTAAAATGCATCCATTCACATGCCCATCCTGAGGTGTTTTGTTGTGTTTTTTTTTAAACATTAATCTCTGCTGGACTGCCCTGAACCACCCTGAAGTTGTTATTCAACTTTTACTGCACCAGAAAGACATAAAAAGAAACCCCCCTGGTTTTAAAAGGTTAAATGTGCCTATTAAAGTTACAACCAATGTGATCTAAACCAGAATTATTCATAGCATTTTATCCAAGTAGCCATATACTGTTACAGACAAGTGGAAAGCTCTGACAAACTAGAGCAGCTCAATTCTTGCATCAGTCCCTGAGTCATAAGGAGCTTCTGCTCTGCTCAAATGTGCTCAAGAAGAAACTGTCACCATCAGAGCTGTGGATTGGGTGTTCTTGCCTTTTGGAGCCACATCCTGCCCTCTAGAAAGGTTGTCTTTCATCTTCTGAAAAGACTTCACCTTTTTTTTTTGCATTTTGAGGTATTTTCTTACCTCAAGTATTGTTGAAAAAATAACATTCAAGTTTTTACTCAGGAATTTCTGTAGAGTGCAACCAGGTCTTTCCATCCTAGCATTAAATTCCCAAAGCTGAACTTTACCTACTGTTTCCAGCTGTGCCCTCACTTCCCAGCAGCTGTGGGAACTGCCAAAATCCATCAGAATTTTCCCCATTCCTCTCTCTCATTCTGAGAAACACAACAGCTCAGCTCATCAGCTGCCTCTGCCAGGCAGCACCACACACCCAGTGCCTGGGTACCAACTGCTGCTTTTTCATTTCAGTGGAGGGATCATTTTATTTATATGTGAGGTGTCAAGGGGAGCTGATAAAATAACTTGACACTGAAAGACTTGCTATCCACTGTCATGCTTCTCACAGCAGGTGTGGCAGTGGAGGCTTTTCCTGCTCTGCCCCCCTCCTCACCAACTCTAGAAATTAGTTGTAATGTTAATCCTGGAGTTTGGCTTTCAGGCTTTTTCAGTCCTCAATCTTGGAGCTTTCAGCTGATAGCAGGGGATGATAATAAAAAGTTTTCCCACCAGGCTGCACTAATCTGGTTTTCAAGTTGAGGCAGCAGCCTGTGTGTGATTTCCAAAACTGAACGGAAATTAATCATAGGAACTGCTCAGGTTTTTCCTTCAGAAACTGCTGAGGTTTTTTCCTTCAGAAAAAGACAACTTGCCAAGGGTCACCATACCTACTTCGCAGTAACTTAAAACTCATCGGCTGGATTTTCATGTAACAAAAAATAGTAACAAATTTCAGTTTGGGAAATGAGTCACCGAAGGAGTTTCCCCCCTAGAGTTGAAGGTTTTCTTTTGGGCAGTTTCCTTTTATTAATCTCTGCTTAGAGGGCCTTGTCTGTCCCCCTCTTTTTATTTGTGATATGAAATATTATCTTTTCCTAAAGCTCCTAAGCTGCAGGTACTGCAGGGTTTAAGAGCTGGATGTAGCTTCCAACGTTTTATTGACTAGAGAATAGGCAGATGTTGTACTGTTGACACAGGGAGTGTCTGAACAAGGCAGCTCAAGCATGATGTAGCACTTTTTAGTTGATCCAAACAATTGAATGCAATAAATACAGAATTTCTTTGTTATGTGTGGCAAAAGTGGAGGGGGGAAAAAAAGCAAGATTTGTAGCTCAGTGTGCCCAGAATCCTCTTCCAGATTGAGGTGGTCTCTTCTCAGGCAATTGAGAAATTCTGTTTATTAACATCCAGGCTTCATTAATGCTTGATGACTGTGCTGTCAGGAGAGAAATTAATTGCAGTATTGCCTTTTCCAAGTGGTGTGTGCTCTCTGTGCTGACACAAATCCCTCACAGCTCAATGCTGCAGCCAGAGGAGTCTGGAACTGTGGGGAAGCTTATCAGTGGTGGTGCCAGGCAGTAACTGTTCTATAGCAATCACATTGATTTTTTAGATCCTGGGTGTGGAATAGTCTCTGCGTGGCCCAGTTTGGAGCAGACTGATAAGGCTCCTTGTTTCTTAGCAACCACTGTCTGCCATAGCCAGCAACCTGCCCTCTGCAGCTGGAGGGAAAAGCCTCAAATTTGTCTTTAACCAAGGTAAGTCCTTCCCCCCCAGCATCTTTAATTTGCTTTTGAATAAAAGGAATGTGTTGGCTGAAGTTCCTTAACAAAGGGCAAGTGTAACTTCTCTGTCATTAATAAGGCATTCTGATTTCTCTGTTATTTAGAGCTGTGTCTTTGCTGGGCATGGAGGTGCCATATGTCCTTCTCCTCACTAGACTTGTAGCAGAAGTTGCCAGCAAGTCTACTGAAAGTTTGGTAGGTACTTGAGGGTTTTTTTTCATGCCAGGTGCTATAAATACAGAAGGATCAGATTGTTTTCCTCTCACATTGCAGTTAAAGCCTTTCTAATTGCACAGACACTGCCTGCACTGCTAGCACTCAGAACTGAAACTCTCACAGCAGGTCAATTTGCTGGGCTTGCAGGAGAGTTCAACCAAAAAAACTTTGTCCTGAAGCTGGTTTGAGATGTTTCATCTACAAATCTCCTGGTTCTTTGCTGTAATCTGCCTCCCCATGATGCACTAACAGTGTAAAGCCAGCCAACTCAGTTCAGTTTGGACAATCCCAACCATTTTTCCTGATAATTTTGATCTTTGCCACTCCTGGATTTGATGGGTTTGGCTGATGAGCCTGTTACCTGTTAGGTATATTTAATGTATGGATATATGGAATATAGATCAAGTCTTGGCACTTTTGACCAAGAATCCTTCAGCCCTTTTTAAGACTGATTTGAATTGCTGTATTCTTTAGGGAAATCTACCTGCAAAACTTTAAAAGGCATGAAAGTTTCATGACATTTCTTGTACAAGTTCAGAGAGTGGATATGCTCAAGTCTATTATGGGATGTTACTGTCATCTATCAAAAGAACCAAGGAGTTTCTAGCAGCCATTTAGCCCTAAACTTATGGCACAGCTTGTTGTCATTTGTAAATGATTTGGAAACTTTTAAACAAACAAAAATAAAAATAAACTGTGTGCTTTCAGGTTATGGGATTTTTTTATTTTTATTTTTTATTTTATATTAAATGCTGAAGGAAGAAACTTTTGTTGTTCTCCTGGATTGCTCTGCTGAATGTAGGTGTTGGCATCACTTGCAATTTGGGCATTCAGTGAAAGTGGGTTTTGCCAGGAGTATTTCTGAGCCAGTCAGGGCATTTGTGTGATGACTCCTCTCTAAACTCTGCTTCACTGAAGAACTTCAGTGAATTCAGTGAATTATTTTTTATTTAATAATTATTTAAAGCAGTTTTCTGAGGCTTTGTCCATCATCAGCAGCAGAGTGTGCATTTGTTCTCAAAGCATTAGTCTGGGGAGCAGCTGGCAGGTCAAAATTAGCCTGAGATTTTTATCTCCCTGTGAGGGTGTTTAAAGCAGAAGAAAAAGTTTTAGCTGTAATTAGTCCTTAGTCCTGCATGTTGTCTGTGGATTATTTTTGCTGAAGCATCTTAGTAAACTTAAGAACATCTGCAATGTACTGTAATCTCTTTTTGTTAGGTTTCAGAATCAGAATGCTGTGTGGATATGTTGGATTCAAACACATCCTGTCCAGTAAACAACCAGTGCAGTCCAGGTACAGTGTGTCATTGTTTAATGAAGTTCCAGTTTGGGTTTGACAGTTAACCCCTAAACACAGCACCTGATTAACTGGGGAGTGAAACCAAAATAATTAGTGGAGGTACATGTTGAATTCTGTCTTCCTATGCACAAGGTAATGCTGCTTGTGACTTAAAAGTGTTCTTCTTGCATGGTAAGGAGAACAGACAGCTATTAATAAAGGTTTTTCTTCATTTTTTTTTTATTTAGTGTGCTCTTGGATTATGCAAATGCTACTGTGAATGCTTAAAAGCCCATATAATCAGCAGAGAAAGCAGCAAGGCTGTAATGCCTGTCTGAGGGAGCATTAAGAATAATTTCAGTATTGTCTTGTTAGCACAGAATGCCTCATTCTTCCTCGGGCCACATCTGTAAAGTGGTTTTCTTCTAAGTGGAGTTAAACTCTTGTCACTCTCCAGCAGCAGCAAAAGAAAAAAAAATGCATTTTTTGGAATTCTGTTTTATTTCAAATCATGGAGTGAAAGTGGGGAAAATGGCTGCAGAGCCCACAGGGACAAGAGACTGGAAAACTGGGCTCCACTTCTGGTTTTAGCCATCTCCTGGTGATTTTAAAACATTTTAAGCCTATTTTTACTGCTTTGTTAGCTTCTCAAACTGCTGCTTCATTTAATGCATTTATTTCTGCTTCTAAATGCTCCAAGATTGAGCATAAACAATTGGGATTGTGGGCTCTTAAATCTTACTGTAAACTGATAATTTACCAATATCTTTGGGTCAGATAAAAGTGGTTTGAGTGCTTCCTTCCTATTACTGTAGGAAATCTTGGCCCTTGTGTGGGGTCTGGTTTTTTAGCTGAAATGTCAGATGTGATTTATTACTGTGGGCATCACAAGTGCTGCTTCTCTCTAAGGCAAAGGTAGCAGCAGAGCTGCTTTCAAATCAGCACCTTACTAATGGTTTGTTTTATGGGATAATTGATACCAGTTTGGCTCAAGGCTCTCTCCAACTGGATTTCAACCAGCACAATAAGTCTTTTTCCTTTAAATGGAGACTGTAATAGGATCTAATATGAATATCCTCCTAATCTTTATGTCTCAAGTCTAAGCCTCAAGTGAAACCACCAGAGCTTTATTGTATTAAATAAAGTTGTCCTTGAAGATGTGCCCTAAATACTTTTTGGTTTTTTCTTAACAAAGAGACAACAGCATGTGTATTTAAACAGAAACTGGGAGGTTTGAACACCAAAGACAGAGGCCAAGATGAAAGTTTAATCAGTTTCCAGCCTGCTTGGTGGGGTGACTGATACAAAACACTTGCCATCTGTCACAGGGTAGTTTAAACAGGCTTGGGAAGAGGGTGTTTAAGTGAAACAAATAATCCAATATTGAGAGGACTGAGGCATGGTAAAAAAGCTGTGCTGTGGCAGGATTTGTAGGGACACCAGCTTGTTTTATTTTTTTTTTCATCATCCAAATACATTCTTTCTGATTCCTTGTCCCTGCCCACTTCTGTTTTCAATAGGCAGCAGTGAAGTGCAAGTGGCATTGCTTTTGTTTCAACCATGTACCAGCATCTGAAAATAAACAGTAAAATTCTGCTGCTTTTTGGGCACAGTTGTGGGCAGTCCCAGGTTGTTAGACACTTCCCATTTTTCTCTGAGCTAAAATGTGTAAAGCTGTGAATGGAGCTGTGTTGAAATTGCCCTCTGGGAGTTGTTTGCTTGTAACTCATTCTACTGCTTTGCCTCTTGAAAGGTTATATCCTCTCAACTTGGGTAATATAATAGGAGGCAGGAGGTGTTTGTAACCAGCAGACTAAACAGAGAGAACTGCTGTTGCCTCTGCCTCTCTTTGCAGACCTGGCAAGATCTTCAGTGTGGCTTTTGTTGTTTGCAAACCTCTGTACATCTTATTCTTATGCAGGTTGTTACAGAAGATGGAATGAGGATGGCAGCAGCAGCTGCATTAGGTGCAAAAATGAAACTCTTCCTGTTTCATCTGTTTCCAATCTGACTGAATGCAGAACTAGTGAGTTCTTTACCATCCCTTTATCCTGATGCCTGATTTTTGATACTGAGATCTCTTCTTGCCTGCATGGTCCATGAAGACTGCTCAAAGGGGTGCAGATTTTTCTTTTCTTTTCCCTCCCTCCCTTCAACTTTTTCCAGAGTCCTAAACTACAACTTTCAGCTTTTGAACATGCAACACATTATGAAAATGTTGATTTAGTTTGCAGGAACTGTGCAGAGTGCTCTGGAACCATTCCAGAGCTGAGGGCCTGGGGGGGGGGTAGGAATAAAAAACTCTTGTTATGTATTAGAGTACCTAATCTGTGAAGCCAAATGCAACACCAAAAAATAAAAAAAAAATCACTCAGCCCAGTGTAAGTTCTTGAAAATAAAAAAGAACAGTGCTAAACATCAAAATGATTAAACTTATAGGGTGTCAAACATCCAGTGGATACTGACTTTTGTGGCTGCTTTAATCTCTGCTGTCAGAGAAAGGCATTTGCTGTGGGCACATTTGCCAGGGACTTCTTCACAAAAGAGCTCAGACTGCACTTGAGTTCCTTGAAAACTCTCTATTAAGAAGGGCAGATTAATTTTCTACTTGTGCTTTGTCTGAGAGGTGAGAATTGTTCAATCCCTTGTTAATATTTCTAAATGGGAGAGAGAACTTGATGTAAGTTTCTGGGAAATGTGCTTGTGAGTTATTTGGAAATGTGCTTGTGAGTTATTTGGAAATGTGCTTGTGAGTTATTTTTTTGGACAAGCTATGGTGATGCTTGTTTGCTTCCTGTTTTGAAAGCCTCAAAGTGATTCAAAGATTGACTTTTTCATGACAGAGATCAGGATTCATACACAATTTCAAATAATTGCCTAGAAATAGAATAGCCTTTTACTAAGATGTTCAACAAATCTGTAGTTTTGGTCATATTTTCATTTAAAAGAAATTCTTTTTTTTCTTCCAGCTAGGAATGAGGAATTCAGAGGACTGAATTTCCAAATGAATATCAGCACTGTAGCTCCTTTCATACAGAACATAGGTGAGTGAATGGGTGTAGCTACTGAGTGCAGGCTCTGCTGATTGTAACTTATAACCCTTTGTGATGTGAGGTCTGAAACAAGTTGTAAAATGTGTTTTTCTGTAGCACAGTTTTTATACTAACCACATCAGCCAACTTTTTCTAGTTTATTCTCACCAAGAATCTTTTATCAGGCTTGGAGTTGAATTTTGAGGTAACTGTGTTTTTACTGAATGGTTCTTACATCTTGTCCTAATGAGCCAGAAGTTTCTGGTCCAGAGTGGAATGCCCCCAAGCCCTGGTTTTGAAAGCTCAATAAAAGAAACAGAATGATGGATTGAAAATCTAGCTGTCTTCAGGAAAGTAGAGGCTATGGCTTTCCTGACACTTGGCATGTGTTCATGAGAATGAAATGAGTATTCAGAGATCTTTGCAAATGCTTCAGTGAGGTCTGTCTCTATATTAAAAAAAAAAAAAACAACCCAAAAACCCATAAAAAACAAACACAAAACCACTTTTTTGTCCTATGGAAGTTGGTCATTTTTTTAATGCTTCTATAGAGGAGCTTTCTGATTAATAAGTCTTTCTTTTCTCTCTCTTTTATATTTATTTTTTTTTCTTGCTCAGGGGGCCCAGAAGTAGCAGCCTCTCTCATCTTAGGGACATTTTTCATCAGCTTATTCCTGATTCTCTCAGTTGCTTCTTTCTTCTACCTCAAACGTGCCAATAAACTTCCTAATGTTTTCTACAGAAGAAACAAAGGTAAAATACCTCTAATTGTTTATTTCATCTCTACAGCTTTGGCTGTGTTCACTTTCCTCACTTAAAACCTTTTACATTTCTTCATGGCAATGTTCTATCTTAATGTAGCTACTCCTGCTCTCTCTCTTGATCATCCAGGTGAAACATTTTCTCCTGGGGTGTGTTTGCAGTATCCTGTTTTCCTGGAAGTGCAGAGAATGTCTGTTCTGACTCTCAGTGTGCTTAGGTGTATGCTGCACAGTATCTCACTAAATCAGAATTTTGTAGCTTTGAAAGATTTGCCAGAGTGCAAGACTTGCCATGACTTGGCACTGAATATTAGCTAAATAAAAATAAACTCAATCCTTTTTTGCACACAGGGCAATTTGTTAAGGCTTAATAATACTGGTTTATTCCAGTACACAAAATGCCAGACACTTATGATACCTTACAAAACCTAACTGTTTATTCTTGGGTTAGAGAGAAGGAAACTATGCTACCAAAGGGCACTGCAGTCACCATGATTGTGTCACCAGCAGGAGAAGGGGAATGGAATTTGAGGTCCCTCATCCTTGCTCCTTCAGCTCTATTTGCCCTCAGGGCTTACTGGGGCTTGGAAGAGCCAACTCCCTGATTTTTGGGTTTGATTTTTTTTAAAGCAAACACCCCTTTGCTTTTTGGGGTTTTTTTGGTTAATGGAATCCTGTGGCAGGTGATGTCTCTGTTTAGCTCTGACACCCAGGCTGCTCTGTGGCTCTGGCTTACCCCTCCTGTGCAGGCTCTGAGTGATTCCCATGACAACGTCTGGCACAGCATTTGCTGTGTTAGAGCTCCTTCTGCTGAGAGCAAGCTGTTTACTGGCTGGGGTTGCTAAACAAATAGACCTCCTGTTATTTTCACTCTTGTCTTCCAGGGCCAAGCTCAAGCTAGGCTGTCACAAGAGAAATTAGCTTAAGAAGAGCAAAAAGGCTGTGGGTAGATCAATACAGTCCCACCATTTGGCTAGGAATGGTGTCTCTAATCATGGTAACTTCATGGAACATCACATTTCCAGTCTCTGTGGTACAATTTCATGGAACAATAGGTGCCCCAGGAACAGCTACACTCCTAACCTAAAGGTTTCAGTGGTTTGTGATTGCTTTTGGTTGCTACTTCAGTTTTGAAGTAGGTCAAGAGCTGTCGTGCTGTGACGTTTCCCAGCTGGCTGGACACCAGATCTCTGCAGAAGCTTCAGTGATGCTAGGCTCACTCCTGCATTTTGCACTGGTAGTTCCCTCTGGTCCAAAGCCTTGATTTGAAGGAGAAGCATTAGAAACATTTCTCTGGCTTATTACCACCTTTCATTCTGCCTGAATTGTGACTATCACGTGGTCAATAAGGGCAGCAACCTCTTCTATAAAGGGCTTGCATCTTTCACTGCTCAACTATTTTCTCCTTGCACTGCCTTTTTCTGCCATTTTTCCTCCTGAAGCTTCTTCATACTAAAGACAGACTGCTGTGGCTGCCTTCTTTGAAAGCAAAATAAGTCATTCTTGGAGACCTTTTGCAACCCTTTATCCCTACTCTTGAAAAGAGTCTTGCAGGGGATGTATTCTACTAATGGGATTTCTGAATGTTTTGGTAATCTTTGTGATAAAACTATTTTTATAACAATAGAACTGTTCTGTTGCATGTATGTTTTTGAAAACTAGCTGTTCCAACCTTCTAGATTAATGATGGTTATAGGTTTTACTCTCTTTTTCTCTCTCTTCTAGCATCTGTTCTTCAGCCTAGTGAAACTGTAAGTAAATTCTGCCCTGGCAATAGGAACAAGCAAGTACAAACATCAAGTAATCAATAACTTGATGAAGTTTTAACACTTCATTAGGAAGCTACTTAATTTGATGTCTGAGACTGACATGAAAATAAATAAAAGGTGTTTGGGGGTTCTTTGTCCAAACTGGGGGGGGGGGGGGAAACAAGTGAAATATGGACACTGCCAGTATGGATTCTCTCAACTTGTTTTCTCCAAGAAGCATGATTGACACAATAAATATAATTGGAACCCTGAAATGTTTCTGTATTTTTAAATGAAAGACTTAAGACAAAAGGTGCTGTGTTTGATGTGATCATTCTTTTGTCATGCAGGCATCCATGATACCTCCCCCAGCTTCTTCAGGTGAGGAACTGTTCTCTGGGTCTTGCTGCTACAAATATTTTACTTGTTGGCTTCACTCTGGTGCATCTCCTTACTCAAAAGCAGGCAAACTAGCTCAAAATGGGTATGCTAAGAACACACAGTCAAAACAATGACTTGTAAAGCCTGGAATAAAACTGGAATCTGTTGAGGGGACAGAAATCCAATGAAATCTGTCCTACAAATCTCTTTGATAGGATTTATTGCTTTAATTAACAGAGGCAGACAGTATTGATGGAATACTTGGTTAAAAATAGATCTTTGACAGCACCTAAACTAGAGTTTTAACTTCTCTGTCCTGTTAGAGAAATCTTACCAGTAAATGCAGTGGGGTTTTTTTTTATTATTCATAAGTGCTCAAAAATTAAATTATTCAGCCTGGGACCTATTTTCAGGATTGGAATCTTCTTGACAATGCCAGACTGACTCATTTTCAGGCTTGCTGATTTGAAGCTCATCAGCTTTAAGAAAGAGACTCTTTGGAATATACTGTTTTGTGTGTGAGGGGTGCTTGTAGCTTGGCTTTCTTTCACAGTGTGGGTTTTTAATAAATGTGAAACTCAGGCAGAAATGTATTTATTGGGGAAGGTTTCATCTAATGAGCTTGTGTCAATTTTCCACTCTAATTTGTCATAATTTCAGCCTATAACATTCCTGAGAAATTCCTGCTTTAATCCACTGGTTTAGACCAGATCTTGGTAATTCAAGAGAAAAAAATTGCTTTTTGTTATGCCTCTAAATTTGTGTTACTTCTAGGAAAGAGCACATGCTGTTCTTTCATTATTAATGAGCCAGTGAGAGCCTAATAAAGCATGAAATATTTAAATAGGACTCTTCCAAAATATGTATTTTAAAGGGCAGTGGATTACACTTAATCAAATCAAGGCTTTCTTTTAAATGACTCTGCCCATGTAACAACACTTGCAGGTAAGTAGGTGCTAAAGGTTGTATTTTGCAAATGATAGAAATTTTTGTATCTATATGAAAAATTAATTTAGACCAGGAAAGTGGATTTCTTTCTCCAGGGTAATACAGCAAAATATCTTTATCCTTAATTCATGCACAAGGCAAGGACAGAACTTGTGGTGACTTTAAAGATAAACCAAATCTTCTATAAAATGAGGAAATAATGGCCTGCTAAGCTCTGCAGAATTTCTGGTCTCACTTTATGTGTGCATAGCTCTGTTTAATCAAGGCTGTATCATTAAAATTTAATTTTTATTAATGCTGGCTTTAACTTTTGCTCGTTTTTTTAAGATTTGTGGTAATCCTGGTCTGGTTCTGGCTGCTGGACTGACAGCCACGGCTGCTTGTGAGAAGCTGTGCTTTCCTTACTGAGTTTATGCCTTGGTTTAAAATAGGAAGCCCAGTTATGGAGGCTTTGTTAGGGCTGAGAAGTGAGCTGTGAGCACTTAAATAATGGAAATCTGTTTGTAATAAGTATTTAGCAAGCTGCTGGCTGCTTGTTTAAATGTTTTTTGGGTTTTTTTGTAGCCTTTTGCTCTCTCAGCTCTCCCTTGGGTTTTCTGTGTTTCGGTGGTGGTGGCTTGTGGCTTCTTTGGGGTTTTTGGGGTGTTTTGTTTTGTGTTTTAAGGTCCAGAATGATTTTGGTGATTCAGGAGCTGTTGGCTGGCATGTTTTGGTGTGAAGTGATGATTTTCAGAGTCCTGCAGGAGCTGCTAATGATGTTTCTGTGCCCACCCTTTCAGTTCGGAAGCCGCGCTACGTCAGACGAGAGCGGTCACTAATGATGTCTGCATCTGCTGCTATCATCTCCTCTTCTGAAACCAGGGTCAGCAATGTGTAGCCTTGATTCTTGCCTTGATTCAACGTGGGTGCACAGTGGGGAAGCAACTTTTTTTTTCTGGATCCACTGAAGTGCCAGGAAAACATCACGAGCAGCTGACCTAAACGGAAGGCAAATTCCTCTCGGGCAGAGGGTTTGTGCCAAACGTTGACAGAGAAATGAACTCGTGCAAAGATGCTCCTGAGAGGCTGCATCCAGTTCACTGAACTGCTTTGGTGATCTTGAAATGCACTATTCCAGCTCTGTGGTTTTGTTTGTCTCCTACAGATGCTGTGTTGGAAAAATCTCTCTTTAAAGAACCTGCCTTTCCTTTGGCCCACTTTCAGTTTTGGCAAGTTCCTTCTTCCTGTGTTGTGATGTGTTCTGTGCCCCCAGAGGTGGCTGTCTCAGTGCTGCAGGACAACAAAGAATCCTGGGATTACTCAAGGATGTGGACCTGCTTGAAGGACCCACTTGTAAAAGCTAACACTAAGTGCCAGTGCTTTATGTTTTAGGACAATATAACAATACTTAAGATGCAAGTATCCTTCTGAAGCAAAAAATGATGCCTCCTGGAGCATCCTCTTCAGCTTATGTTGTAGCTGACCCTGGTTCTTAACTGTGAATATCAACCCCCTATCCAGATACTGTTGTTCTTGGTGCTTTTGAAGGCTGTGGTCAGTATGGGTCCAATCCCAAGTCTGAGAATTCATTGGGAAGCTTTTCCAATGGCTTCAGCTTAGTCCTTGGACCAAGAGCCATTTGTTATGGCTTTGTTACTGATAGGCTGCTGTGTCTGTCCTGCAGAGTCTCTCTCCACTAGCTCCCTTCCCTTACTCCAGCAGTTGCAGGGAGAGCAGAATTCCTGCAGGGCAGCTGTGCATCCATGAGAGGTGTCAGTGAGTAGAGAGATGAACTGGAGAGAGGTTAGGTGAATTTCTGCCAATGCAATAAGGACTTTCCTTGGGCAAGCTCTTCATTTATATGCCTGACATCTGCAGGCCAGCACCTTATGACAGAGCTCAATGTGGATTTCTTTGTTGGAAGTGCCAGCCTAAAGAGCCCCCTCTCTCAGCTGCTTGTTCTTGCCTGTCTTATGCCAGCTGTGTGGCTGAGGAGTCACTCCATCAGGAAAGCAGAGTAGCTATAAAAGAATTCTTTTCCTGAGATTACCCTGCACCCACTTTTCTTTCTTGTTGCCATGTGAACACCAAATCAGCCAAACAGGCAGAAGAGTGGGAAATGAGTGAAAAAAAACCTGAGGTTGCTAAATTGGTGGCAGCATCACTGTCACCATATGTGAACTTCTAACTATGCAGCTTGTGTGTTCCCACCTACCTGTGTTGCTGTGGCCTGGTTTGGTTTAGCTGACACTCCCCTCTGGGGCTGGGCTCCTAAAATTAAATTACTTGGAAGCTCTTCAGCAGCATCCACCAGCATGAACTTAAACTGGAACAGTTGGTTCTCTTCTTCAGGGAAATGGGAACACAAATGTCTTGAGCTGCCATGACACCCATATGGAGAGTCCAGACCTTCTGATCTAGATTCTCTCTTTCCTCTGTGGTTAAAACTTAAAAGATGAGAACTGTGATGGGAGGAGATGAATTTATCTTCTAGACCAGACCTGGCTGTTTCAGCAGAGTTGGATTTCCTTTATCTCTCTCCTTACCAGGTAATGAGTGAGATCTCTTGTAGCACCCAAACACACTGGGGTGAAGACTGAGGATAAAAATTAATGAAGAGACCCCCATCCCCTCCAAAAAAAAAATAAATTACTGTATGGAGAAACCCAAGATTGTCAATGAATTAAAGTTGAGTTCTGCACAAAGCTGACAGCAGACAGTGCCACTTGGAGCCCCTCCCTTCAGCTTGCAACATGAAATGTGCTTTCTGTGTTCCAAGTTCAGGCAGTGGCAGTTTTGTTTGTTATTTTGATGTCTTCTTGTGCTGCTGTAGTTTTTCCATTGGTAGGAATAATGTCTGGAGATAGCTGGTTTTGTTGTTTGGTTTGGTTTTTTTCCCTGACCTTAGTTGCTGCATATTTTCCTGTCTGCTAAGGAAAAGGAGTAACTATGCAAATAATGCCAAGAAACTGCACCTTTTGAAAGCAGGGAGCTTCTGCTTGTGAGTCTGTCACCTGCAGTGCATTCTTGTATTGCTTAGTTGCTAATGTTTTCTTTCTAGTCATAAATTATTGAAGGATAATTCATGTCCCTGTCTGTCTGAGCCCCACCTTGTCCTCAAGTGCATATTGAAACTTCATGTCAAGCACTGAACTTTGCAGTCAAGTTTTTCTCAAGAACATCTCTTCCCCTTCTGCCCTCCTCACCCCAAGCAAACTTGCAAATGCAGTGGATGTATTTACTTTTTTTTTTTTTTTTTTTTTGAGTTTCAGGAACTGTTCAGCTTTTGTTATTGCTAACATGGTGAATTCCTGGTCTAAACAGTTTCTCCTTTGTTTGCACTGTCAAATTAACTATATATAATGTGGTGTTTTGGTTTCCATCTCATTCTGAAGTAATAATTCATCCATAAATATATTTTTAAAAATTGGCTTTAATGGACCCTGCTATTTAATGTCTTTGTATATTTTTAAATTGTGCCAAAATAAATGTATTTGAGCTTTTTTTTTTTTTTTAAATGACTGTGGGAGATCATTCTTGTGTTTCCTTTTCAAGGATGGAGTGAATGGAGCCAGATTATCATCTGAAGTAGCTGATTGTTTCAGTTTCAGGCACCAGCCCTGATGGCCTCACCTGGAGTGCTGTGCAAGTGACTCTTCAGCAGAGAATGGGACTTTAGGAAATGACAGAGTTGTAACACGAGTGGGTGGTTACTTCCATCTCATTCCAAGAAGACAGCAAAAAACCTGGGACTGCTAGACAGTGGCAAATGTGCTAGAAAAGAAGATAACCAGGTTGATTTATCAGTTAAAGGGAAGATTATAGTCCTGGGTTCTCCCCTCATCTCAGCTTAATTTTAAAAATGTTTCTGTTTTTTGGGTTTTTTTCCTTTCTCTTTGCTCCCTGGGAATCTGATACTCTTGTTGGATTCCTTGCCTGCAAATGTATCTTGTGTTCCTAACTTCAGTTGCCAAAACAATCCACAATAACAAGAGCTGAGCCATATGGCTTGCAACCCCAGTAGTTAAATTTGGCTGTAAGCTTTTTTTTTTTTTTCACAAAACTGAAGTAATCTGATGTAGGAAAAGGATTCTGCTTTTAGTGAAATATGCTGATAAGGAAGGAGAAGCCAAATGCTTTAATGCCTACTGTGCATACTCTGTGGAAAGTAATACATTTTGTTGTTAAAGGCAAGGTGACAGAGAAATGCAAAGAGAAATGGACCTGGAAGGTTATCTCACTGGGAGAGGAAGACTTAAAAAGTGGATTTGTCAGCTAAATGGACTTTGAGCACCATGCACACCAAACTGGAACAGCCTTTGGGATGAGGAAGTACTGAGTGTCCTTGCCATTAGGCACACAATTGGATTCAGGAGGTGAAACTGGCAGGAATTGAAGTGGGGAGAGCAGGAAGTGGATTTGTAACAGGCAGCAGGTTGAAGTTTGTGTTTTGCACACCTGAGAGCAGCTGTGTCCCCTCTGCCCATGACACCAGCTGAGGGTGAGTGCATCTCAGGTGAAAGAGTCATTTCTTGGGTTTGTCAGTCTAAAACCTTGTGTTTCACTCTAATCTCTACAACTCTCTACAACTACCTGAAAGGAGGGTGTAGCCAGGGGGGGTTGGGCTCTTTTACCAAACGACTTTCAACAAGACAAGAGGGCATGGACTTAAGTTGTGCCAGGGGAAGTTTAGGTTAGATATTAGAAAGAATTTCTTTACGGAAAGAGTGATCCGTCATTGGAATGGGCTGCCCAGGGAAGTGGTGGATTCTCCGTCCCTGGAGATATTTAAAAAAAGACTGGATGTGGCACTCAGTGCCATGGTCTAGCAACTGCAACGGTGGTTCAAGGGTTGGACTCGATGATCTCTGAGGTCCCTTCCAACCCAGCCAATTCTATGATTCTATGATTCTATGAATCAGTTACCCAGCTGGAGGCCTCCCAGAAGCCTGGTGCCACATCCATGAAGAATGAAACAGAAACGATGGTGCCTGCAGACATTTAGCATTTTGCTGTGTGAAACTGCAGGAAGTTGGCTAGAAAAAGTGATAAAGCTTTGTGCAAACAGAGTTACTGAGGTTCAACCTACCTTCCCCTTCCAGTTCCTGGAAACTGTGTCCTGAGGTTGTCTCATATCTTTCTCTGCAGATTTTTTTTTTTTTTTTTTTTTTCCTTCCACACCCAAGATCTGAGAGACAAAAGCTGCTTAGGAGCATTGCTTGGAAATACACCTGGAATTCTGGGTGCAAGTTTAAGTCTTGAAGGCTGAATGTTAAAGAAACTGAAGAGGAGTGGAAAAAAAATAGAGGCAATGAGGTACTAATTGGGAAAAAGAAACAGTAATGTTTTTACTCTTATCCTACAGGTACACAGGAGGGCATTTAAGTTGCAGGGGTAGAGACATTGAAAGAGTAGGGGAGAAAATTAAGTGGATCCAAAAGCTTGAGGCTTTTCTACTTGAGACTTGTAGAAAGCTGAGAGGGGAGATTCAGTGGTGTGTGACTGCAGGGAAGTGCTCCAAGAGGCTGAGCTCAGTAGGAAAGTGTGGCTGTGAATGGGAGGATAGGAACTTGGGGAAAACATGCAAAAGTTGGCCCTGTTCTCCTTTAGAATTAATCTGATTGTCACTGGGGGTTGTTTAAAGGAATACACTTTATGTCTGATGTCTGCTTGCATTGCTCTTGCTGCCAGCACTGAGGTTTGTTGAAATGTCTAACAGCTGCTTTGCATTTTTGTCATTTATTTTCAACACTCCCTGGTGAGGAAAAAAAAAAAAAAGCCCTAAATGATATAATGTTTATCACTTCAATAGCCTTGACATATTTTTTCTTGCTAACTGAATGGAAGCAGCACTATTCTGATAATTGCACTTCCTGTTTCAGAGCCTGGTGATTTATGTCCCTGAGTAAAGTCTTCAAAGTGTTTTAAAATTATAGTTGCAATAAGATGCACTGCAGCTCTGAGATGTTTGCTCCAGATGATTAGATCTTTACCATTAAGGTTGTTGGATTCTCTAGCAGGCCTAATATAGTAGGGGTTGGTTTTTAGACGTGTCAGACTGATAATTTTTTTTTAATGAGTGTTGCTTATGAATAAGTCATCTGTTTGGTTGCAATTTAACATCCATCAAATTGTAATGTTCTCTTCTGCTTCCCCATCCCAGTTACCACAGGAATGCAGGCATTTGGAGTGCTCAACTTCCCTAAAATGCTCAGGTTGTGCCATGGTGCTCACCAAATTACTCCAACTCTGGCATTGCCTGTAAAAGTCCCCTTTAAATGCCAGTCTGTAACTGGGCTTTCTTAGAGCATGATCTTTTCTTACCAATTTCAACATCACTCTGCTGCTTTCTCTCTGTTTTTTCATTGTGTTCACCCTGCAGCCCCCCAGGATCTGAGTGACAAAGGACAGGAGGTGGCACCAAGAGTTGGGTGTGCTCCTTGTGATGTGAAGATTTCCTGTGCTTCCTTATGGAGTCTGAAACTTTCCCTGGGGGTAAGAAAAAGGGAGACCTACAAAAAAGAGTTAATTTTGAGTATCTTTATACACAAAAGTATTATTACAGGCAAAATGAAGCTAATTTAAAGAAAAAGGGAGACCTACAAAAAAGATTTAAGTATCTTTATACACACAAATATTCTTAAACACAGGCAAAATGAAGCTAATTTAAAGGAAAAGGGAGACCTACAAAAGGAATTAATTTTAAGTATCTTTATACACAAAAATATTCATATATGAGCACACACACAGAGGCAAAATGAAGCTAATTTAAAGGAAAAGGGAGGCCTACAAAAGGAATTAATTTTAAGTATCTTTATACACAAAAATATTCATAGATGCACACATACACACAGGCAAAATGAAGTTATTTTAAAGGAAAAGGGAGACCTACAAAAAAGATTTAAGTATCTTTATGGACACAAATATTCTCACACACAGAGGCAAAATGAAGCTAATTTAAAGGAAAAGGGAGACCTACAAAAAAGAGTTAATTTTGAGTATCTTTATGCACAAAAGTATTCTTACAGGCAAAATGAAGCTAATTTAAAGGAAAAAGGAGACCTACAAAAGGAATTAATTTTGAGTATCTTTATACACAAAAATATTCATATCTGAGCACACACACAGAGGCAAAATAAAGCTAATTTAAAGAAAAAGGGAGACCTACAAAAAAGATTTAAATATCTTTATGGACACAAATATTCTTACACACAGGCAAAATGAAGCTAATTTAAAGGAAAAGGGAGACCTACAAGAGGAATTAATTTTAAGTATCTTTATACACAAAAATATTCATAGATGCACACATACACACAGGCAAAATGAAGTTATTTTAAAGGAAAAGGGAGGCCTACAAAAAAGAGTTAATTTTAAGTCTCTTTATACACAAAAATATTCTTACAGGCAAAATGAAGCTAATTTAAAGAAAAAGGGAGACCTACAAAAAAGAGTATCTTTATGGACACAAATATTCTCACACACAGGCAAAATGAAGCTAATTTAAAGGAAAAGGGAGACCTACAAGAGGAATTAATTTTAAGTATCTTTATACACAAAAATATTCATAGATGCACACATACACACAGGCAAAATGAAGTTATTTTAAAGGAAAAGGGAGGCCTACAAAAAAGAGTTGATTTTAAGTCTCTTCATACACACAAATATTCTTACACACACACAGGCAAAATGAAGCTGATTTGAAATGCTGCTCAAACTATTTTTGGCAGAACTAAAACAGCTACAGCAATGTTTTTAGCAGTAATTGTGCTGGAGATAATGATTTAGGAATAAATGAACTATGGGGAGCCATCTTCTTTGCATGCAACTTTATATTCCTGTATTGAGTAATGAGCCAGCAGGAGTGAGGTTCAGAACCTTTCTTGACTGAGGGTACTTGAGATTAGATAAGTTACAATGAGGGGAAAATGGGTTTTATCAGCATCTGCTGCCAACTCCCATCAAGCCCAAATCATTACTGACTGTGAGGTCTCTGCTGTGAAATGTTTGCCAGGCCACTTCTCAGCACATGACTTGTCCCAGACCTCCAGAGCTGGGACATCTGGCAGTTTGGGTGATGATGCTGATGCTGTCCTGCCAGCAGAATTGCATCATGTCTGCTGCATGTAAGAATAGCTGACAAAAAAAAAAAAAAAAAGCTAGAAAAGACAAAACTGGCAGTCATGTTCCTGTGGTGTTGGCTGGACCAGGACCTTTAAAATGAGGAGCAACCCACAAATCAGTCTTGGCAGTGCAGAAAATATGGGTGAGACAGAAGGTTCTTGAGGTCTTGTGTCCCCTGTCCCTGCAGAATAATTCTGAGCACAGCTTTATCAGATAAGAGCTGGCTCAAACAGTTCCTTTAGTGGCTTTGCTTTGTTAGCAGGATTGGAACAACTCCTCCTCCAGGACCTCTGTGGCCTTGCTAGCATGGAAGAGCACCCGTGCTACCACATCCATCTGAGAGGCCCAGGTTTTTAGGAATTCTGTGGGTAAACACTGCCTGAATCACTGTTGGCTTCTGGCCTGCTGGCTCAGAGAGCTGGTGGGTGCTAATAAGCAAATTTGACATATTTGCCTAATGAGAGCTCCATGTGTGCAGTTCTGAGTCTCTGCTCACATACCTGGGAAATGAAACCATTGGGAAGCAGTCAGGAAAGGCAGGAGGGGTGATGAGTTTAATGTTCCTCTTGGAATCCAAGCAGCTGAGCAAAAGCATCCTCTTGTAGCACTCTGCTCCCTCTCTAAGCAGTCAGCCTCCAAGCTCACTGTTTGGGGTTAATTTTTATTTTTTTTTTTAGCTTTCCCTATTGTGCTGACAAACTGAATGGCCAAAAGCTGGAGAAGAGCTTTTCAGTTAGGGACCAGGTGATAAAAATGATGATCATACATTATGTGTTTCTATTTGCCATCAGCTGGGTGAAGCACAGCACATCTTCAGTCTCTACCCAGGAGGTTAAACCTCCAATTTTGCTGGGCAAATACCTGACAAAATACAAAAAGCACCACTGAAGGTTAAGTATTACTTGAACTGGATGCTCATTTGATGAGAGTTTATGGTCTGTATCTTAACTAAAGAGCCAGTTAAAGCAGGAGAGGATGAGATTTTACTCAGCCAGATAGTTACATTTCTATTGCTGGGGTGATAAAGACAATTATCTGGATGGAACATGGTCTTAAACCCTGCAATTCTGCATGAGATTAAACCTCATATCTTGGCTGTGAGCATGCCTTGATTTCTAGGTCTGGTTTGTGTTCCTCAAGTCCTGTTGCTGGTGTCACAAGCCACTCATCCCTGCTGAGGGTGGCTGAGTCCCCTCCAAGACTGGAAGGGGGAGAGAGATCCTGGGAGGCTGCAAACAAACCATAAGCAGAGGTTGTAATAATTTTCCATGGGCTGTGAAAGCATCTTTGTGTCTGTCCCTTTCCCTGGGAGCTTGGGGTAGCTGTGTGGATCCAGCCTCCTGCATTCCCTTGACCTGGGCTTGCCTGGAGCCCTCAGCATGGTGGGCAGCTCTGCTTTGGGGCATGCTTTGGGTTTTCTGTAGGTTTGCCCTGTGTCTGTCTGGCTTATTCATGGCTTTTTTCTGCTGCCTTCAGTGAGCTGTAAAGCAGATCCTAAATCCATCCAGACAGAAAAAAATATTGGGTTGGAGTGCTTGCACTCTTCTTTTTTTTTCTTTTTTTTAATTTCTCCCTAAAAGAAACAGCAGCAGAATTTAAACCACTTCTTTTCTTGCATCTAGCTGTGCTTTCCATCCCATCTCCTGTGTCTGCGGGGTGTGGGAGTGTGGAGAGAGCAAGGAAAAAACATCAGGAGTGAAAACTCTTCTCTAAGGTGGTGCTGATGGGTGGCATCAGGAAAATTACAGCTGGGGGATGGCACTCTCCTCCCAAAGGCCCTGTTCCCTTTGGACTTTCCTTTCGATTCTGTCTCCAGCTGGGTGGTGCCTTTGTGGAGCTGAGTTACTCCTGGGCAAAACAGCTCCAGGCATTTTTCCAAATCCCGAAAAGCCTGACTTGCTGACTGGAAGCCCTTTTCAAATGTATTTACTTTGGCAATCCTGAAGTGGAAAAGGTTGCAATTTGGCACTTAGATTTCCTTTATGTTTTACATAATTAGGAAGAGAGGTTTGATAAGAACTAAAACAGGGTGATGTTTTCTTAAGAAACTCCCTGGGAAGTTCCCTCAGCCTAATGCTGATGATGGGTTTTATGTTCCTGCTAGAAACCTGACTCACAGAAAGTAATGGTGTCATTCTTTGTTTAGGTTTAATGGTCTCAACCTTGAAGATAGAAAGTGGAAAAAAAAAGTGATGAAAAAAAAAGACTAAGAAGATTTAATGGTGAATATATGAATGCAGCAGAGCTTACTTTAATTTCACTGCCTAATCTCATTTTGGTAAGGTAGAAAACAGAGCCTCCCCAGCACCAGGTGTTGTATCAATCCTTTAAATATCAATATCCTAGCTTTTCAAATGAGTGGAAGGGGAGGTGGTTAGTTAAAGGTGGTTAATTTGGGGCTAATTACACAAGAAAGGAGGAAAAAAAAAAGTGCCTGCCCTGCACTAAGTTGTGATTCAGGTATAGAAAATCCTTTTCAGCCTTGCAGCTCCAAACCTGGGCAGCACTAATGTTTGGTATCAAGTCTGAGAATCCAAGACAGGGACCAGATTCACCCACTGTGAAAAAGAGAAGGATTAATAACTTGCTGGCTCCTGACTTCCTGGTCTTAACCATGCTCGAAGGTGAGGTAGGAGACCCCAGGGGGTGGGTTTGCTCACCTCTAAGGCACAAATCTTTCTGCTAGCAAAGCAGGAGGCTCTGTTCATCTTGGTGCTCTGTGCTGAGCCCTTGCACTCTCCAGCTTGTCAGACAATCTGCAGCTTTTAGGAGCTGAGCAGCAAGTGAGCATCCATTCTTAATTACTTTTTCATCAATGTCCAAGGAGGATGGCTGAGCTCCTAACTAAGTTAATTGCACAATAGATGAGGGCTGTGCTCTGAACCACACAGAGTATTTCACTGCTGAAAAACTTTGGAGCAATTGCTTTTTTTCTTCTTCTTTCTCCTTTTTTATTTAAAATTAATGTAAAAAAGAATTTCAACTTCAATCTAAAAGAAGTAATGCTTAAAGAGTCACTACCCAGAGCAAGTGAAAAATTCCAAATTGAATTACTGCAGTCTGCTGAATTGTAGTGCTTTTGTGAGAGAGACTTTAATTGTCTCCTCCTGAGAGGCAGCAGCTTAAACCTGCTCTCAATAATACCTTTTCCTTTGTGTGCATGGGTATCAGTTCAGTTTTGTCATTTTAACAGCCCTCTGGAACGTGGGGCAAGGGCTTAGGTTGGGAAAACAATATGGAAACAGGGAACTGCATCAGACTTCTGGACTCAGCTTGGATTTGCAGAGTGTTTCTGGGCCTGTTGGTGTGAGCATCATCTTGAAACAGTTGTGTGGCAATTGGTGCCTCCAGGTTAGGGTTGGGGAATGCAGCCTGCAGGATTTACCCCCTTTCTCTCTCCTCCCTGTGTTATGCTCAGGACTGTGCTCAGCATCTGGCCTGAATGAGAGCAGATTGTTCTGCTGGGCAGGGGCAAGGGCAAGGGCAGCAGGGGAAGAATTCTGTAATATTCCTCATCAACCTTGACCCAAGTTCCTTGGGAAGGAAAACAGAGCATTATTTGCACTCACTGGAGAGCACATGAAGGGCTGGGAAGTGCTCAGGCTCTGCAGAAGTGTGTGCCATGGCATGGAGACTTTTTCCAGCTCTGCAGTCTCAAAGTGCAAGGAATATATGGATAATAAATAAATTCCAATAAATATGGAATTTAAGCACCACTTGGAAACCTAGGGAGTGAGGAGTAAATGGGGACAGTTTCAGGCTTGTATACCTGAGAGTGTCATCTCCCAACAGCCCAACCTGTGAGCCAGGTGCTTGCCCTCCTTGACATTCCAGAGTCCTGTTGAACTCCAGAGGAATGCTGGGGACTAGTGAGGAAAGTGGGAACAGGGAGCAACTTCTCCTGAAGCTTGCTAAATCCAGTGCTGGGCCAACAGGAGAGAAAACCAGTGGCTGAAATAGTGTTCCATGGGGAGCCAGGGCACCAAACAAACACTGGTTTTTGTCTTGGGGAGCTGTAGTTGCTTGTTGATGGAGGACTGACAGGTTCCTGGTGGGAGAATGGACTCTGGGGCTGATCTGAAAAATAAGCAGGCAATTAGAGAGTGATAGATAGGTCATGGGAGTATCACACATCAGGCTCCTAAGGGCTGTGGTTTGCAGGTTTCAAACAGGACTTAACATGTAACTCTTTAGAGATAGAAAGTAGATTTTTACCCTCCCATACAGGCAGGGTGATTGCTTTGACTTCCTGGCTCTGCCCTTTTCTTGTACAGTGCAGTTCCCACTGCCTCAGGCACTATCTGGGAGGCCTGTCTGATTATTCTTGCTTTTACCAGCATCCCAGTAAATATTGTTTGAAGACAAGGGATATATTCCTGATATGCTATTTTACAGCACACCACACAGCTCTTTACTGCTGGGTGACACAAAGTCCAGGACCATGACCTTTGAAAAGCTCTCACTCTCCCCTAAGGAATTTTACTCGTAAATCACTGACTTTTTTTTGCTGCTTGCTACAGGTAAGAACAAGTCCCCAGCCTAATTTTTTATTTTTTTATTTAATAGTGTCCCATCCAGTGAAAAATCAAGTGGTGGTGGCTCTCACTTCATCTGTGTCCCCAAAATTAGAATCTATTTAAAATCTTGGTGCTGGAGGCTTCCATTTCCTTCAAAACTGACCTGGAGCAATTTGCAAACTAATTTAGGTTTGATTTATGAAAATCCTGCCAGCTACATGATCCCCTTTCTGCCTTATGGACTTTCCATGCCATATCTATGCTTGGCTAAAAATGCCCCTTCTGGAGACAATGAGATGAAGAAGACTTTTGCCTCTCCAAAACAAAACTTGATTTCAAGTCCTAAGGTAAATTGAAGAAAAAATTCAGTGAATGCTTGCTGGAAGGGCAGGTAAGACTCTGCTGTCATAATTTCTACCAAAACAGATGCTGGTCCTGCTCACAAGTGCTCTGACTCCTGACTTGTTTCTAAGAATGCTGCTCTTGTTAAAGGAGCTAAATCAGGCTGAAAACAAGTTTTACAGCTAAATCACAGGGAAGAGATGGCTGGAGATACTTGTTCTTGTTTACCTTTAAACCCCTTTGTAACTGCAAAGGTTTTGAATGAATTTTCTGGAGCAGTGATGGCTTGAAGAGATAAGTCCTTTCTTTAAAAGCCCTGACAGTAAACAAAAAGCTGGTTATGACCAGTGTGGAAACAGGACCTGTCCTGTTGGAGCAAAATCCTGTTCTAACCAGACCTGCAGTTCTTGGGCTCCCAGAACACTCTGAGAGAGCAGACACAAAAAAACCAAACAACAACAACCCACCAAAAAAGAATTTTCTTTTTTTTCATGCCCATGAAAGGACCAAGGGTGCTGATAAGCTTCTTGTGCTAATGGTGTTTCCCTTATCTAAAAGGGAAGGATTTTTCCTGATGTTCAGGCAAGGTGAAAACTGTAGCTGTGGTGCATGCAAGAAACTGACTCTAGTTTGCACCACCAAATATTTGTCTTGGTTTAGAGATCTTTGGGGCCTCTTAAAGCCAAAGCTCTAGGCTGATCCTAATAGCCCAGTGGGTCTCTAATATGTGTTGTGGTACCTCCTGTGGAAGGCACTGAGCAAGGAGGGTGGAAGGTCCTGAAGCCTTCATGCAGCATCCTTAGGCTCCTGGTGCCCTTTGTCAGGCTGGGGAAGAGAGGGAATTCCTGATTTTACAGCAGGAACCTTGTTGTCCTTTGGCTTAGCCCCCAGCCAGTTTGCTTTCCAGTCTCTGTTCAGCACAGGAGGGATTATAGTGGGAGCTGGGGGGGTTCAGGGCTGTTCCTCCCAGCAGCCAGGCAGAGTTTTTCCTCCCAGAGCTTCTGCATCTTGTGTCTGGGGAGCAGGAGGTGGGGCAGCTTGGAGTTTGCTTTTTATTTGATGCTCACAGGGCTGCTCCAGCCCTTCCCCATGGTTCTGCCAGCACACATCAGGGTTTGCTTTCCTCTTCTCTGCTCCAGCCCTGAGTTCCTCTGCTTTTCCTGGGAGGTGCAGAGCCCTGGGGTTGTGTTTCTGTGGAGGAAGAAAGGCAAGCCTGTGCCCTCAGACAAAGCTGGCATTGTGTGCCCTGCTCAAACAGGGACTTGGGGAGATGCTCTGAGCATCCCCTGGGCAGTGCTGGCTCAAAGTCCCCAGGCAGCTCCAAGGAGCTGAGTGAGGGAGCTTTGTCTCCAGGGAAAGGAGGAGGCAAACCCCTCCTCAGGGTTTCGTGCACTCTACTACCTGGTGGAATTGGCGTGGAGTGGTTCTGGAGTGCTGGAAGAAGGCAGAGAGGAGGATGGGATCCAGCAAGCAATAGTACAGAAGTACCAGGGAAATGCTGCCCCTGCTGCCAGCTGATAGAGCTCAGGACAAAAGCAGGCAGGGGACCTTAAAGCTTGTTCGTGCTGGAGAGGTTTTTCTGTTTCTCTTCCTCCTTAGGTTTTTCTCTGTTTCTCTTCCTCCTTAGGTGGGTGTCCAAACTCTCTTGGTTGAAAATATCTGCTTAGTAACCTTCTGGGGTTGTAGAACTGTCTTGTAACTGGCAGAGATGAGTTATCAGAGATGTTTCCTCTCCAGGAACAGCTGCACCAGTTTTCAACCCTGAGTACAAACTCTACACAGTCCTAACAGATCCTGCTAGGAGGCTTTGGAGGAGGAAATCAGATTTTCTTAGCAGAGGCTGCTTGAAAGGAAGCAATGCAGTGCAGCACTCTCCTGGTGAGCTGATCTGTCTTTATTGGCATCATAAAAGTTGCTGGGTGACCAAACCTTTGGTGGAAGTTTTTCCTGGAAGCTCAAACCTTTGGTAGAAGTTCTTCCTGGAAGCTCAGTTTCTACGTTTTCACAGGATTTTTATTTTGTTCAACCCAGAGTAACCCTGGTCACCTACACTGAAAATTCCTAGTATTGCTCAGAGGGGGGTTTGGTGGCAATTTGACCAAATGTAGCAGAATTTTTCATGCCAGACTTAGCTCAGAAAGCACTGGGGTATCTATCATCATGTTCTGGACCATCCTTCCTTTCAGAAAACCTCCTCTTTGTCCCAACTTTGCCTTGCCCTGAAGAGAGGAGTTGTTCTGCAGCAGCTTCCTGGGACAGCAGTGTGTGAGTGACACCGTGTGGTACAAAAAAGCTCAAAAACTACACTTTGTCTTCAACATCTGCAGAATGAACACTGAACCAGTCCAAAACTCTGACATTTCATTGCCTGTTTGTTCCCTTAAGGCCAAAATAGAAGCAGTGTCACTGGGTGCCTGTCCTGAGCTCCTTCTTTGCACATTTTAACAGCTCACAGCAGTGAAGGGGCAAGACACAAAGTATTAAAGATCAGAAAGAATCCTTTCTTTCTGAGTAGCAGTCTCTGGATTACACTTTTCTAGCAGAACAAGAATCAGCTCAGCAGAAGTATTTGACATTTTCATTGGCTTGGTTGTGAATGATTTCAAATGCACACACCACAGATGAAAAATAATGGGGATTGCTTTATTTTTTTGTTGCAGATTATTTCCTCATTCTACAATATGATTTCAGTAAGAAAAATTATTTCTGACTGAGAGAGGTAGATAGAATCTTGTTATCTCTCATGCTGATAGGAGAAGGACTTTATGTTGAATAAGCAAAGGAAAAGCCCTAACATTGCTTTTAATTTTAGTTTGCAGCCTGTCAAAAATCTTCTGCTTCGTGACAAATTCTCTGTTGGAAAATAGAACAAAGAGAACAAGTGAAGAGATAATATTTGAAAATCTAATTCAAAGCATATGCTGCCCTCAGATAACAGAGTGAGAGCTAATCTGGTTCTCCAGGTAAATAACCTTTCAGGGGATGCAGAGCTGAACATTGATTAAGAGGAACCAAGCGTGTAATTTCATGAGTTACCCACATTCCCACTTCAGCTTCAGCAGGGAGAGTGCTTTAGCTAATTCCAAAAGGGAGACAAATGTCTGAGCTACTCTCTAATAGAACCTTTGTTATCTCCAGTGCTGATTTTTTTTTTTTTTAAAGCAAATTTTAATTCCCAATAACAAGGCTTGAAGGCTTCTAAATTTTGGCAGAGCCCTGAAGGTGTGGCTGGAAACTGTAAGCACACCCCAGGTGAATGTGGGGTTTAGTTTGAGTTTGTGTTCCCTTGTGAGGTGAATATTTGCCTCACCATGACAAAAGGTCCTGGAGCAGGGTTGGCATTTCCATGTCCTCAGGTTGAAGGGTAATGAATACAAGATGATTTTTCCCCATCTGAGTCAGGATTTTTTTATTTTTAGTTTTTTCTCCCTCTCCCCTCTTTGTCCTTGGGCAGCCAATCTCTTGGGCAGCAGACCCCACCTGTCTTGAGACTGGAGGGAAGAGGATTAGGAACTTTTCAGAAGTGTCATTTTCCCAAAATATACTTTATAGCTATGCTGCTCTGTTTCTATTGCAGTGCTGGGGCTGGTGTGTTGTATTTGTGATAAAATCCCAGCAGCTGCTGAGCAAGGAAACCTTTATTAGCAAATTATTATTATTCTAATAAAGCAACATTACTCCTTTTGAATTCTGTTTCCCCTTTCAGGAAGAATCAAAGCTGATTTGGGAAGAAATGGGGTTGTGACCTTAGGGGACTTTCTGAGAAAGTGTTTCTCATTTTAGTGCTACGTGATGGATAAAAGCTGCTCAAGGGGAAGGAAAATACAGCACCATTCATTTCCCCACTATAAAACAAGCTCCCACAAATCCCATTTCACATCTGTTTTCTTAACCCCATAGCCACCCTTCTTTAACTCTTGCAGTAATAATTCTCCTCCTCAGAGGCAACTGGTTGGAGCTGAATGATAATGAGGAAGCTGATGTGGAAGTTTGGGATCCCTAAAAGTCAGATTAATGAACAGGTGAGGAGATTAACACCTCTCCCCAAGTCAGCTCCAGGGATCTGTCAGGAGGCTGGAATAACAGCAGGCTGGGAGTTCAACCAGGGGTTCAATTAGGCAGCATACAGTCCAATTAACTGCCTGCAATTAGAATGAGTGCCTAATTACTGGGTTTATATTTTGCATCCTCTCTGCTCTCATCAGACAAAGCCTTCTCTGCATAGAAAGCTGGGCAGAAACAGTTTGCTTTTCACCCTTGTTTCCCTACCATATGCTAATTTAAGATTGAGTTTTGGCAACTGATTATCTAGCTCCAATAACATAATAGAAAGCAATAAAAGCAGCACAGTTCTGACAGTTGTTTTGCTCTGCCTTTTGCCTTCCTTCTGAATGGCTGGGGATGTTTACTAATCACATCCCTTTCATTACCATTGCTCCCAATTGCAAGTGTACATGAAATGGACTTTAAAGCCTCTTAAAATAAATTCTGTCTGGAGTTGCTTTCTTTTCCCTCAGTGCTTTGGTTAAACAGAGATGTTTGTCTGCCAATGCAGGCAGGAGGATATTTTTTTTCCCCCCTCTCCCAAGTGGCAGCTGGGGAAGGTTTGTCACCAAGGTGTTTCAGAAGGTAACAACACAATATCCTCAGCATCTTTGTGGTGTCAGATTTGGGTTTTGAAACCCCAGATCTCTCACACTGTGCAGGTTGCATTAGGATGGGTCCTGCTCAAGACCCAGCTTTGACTTTAAAGGTGTCAAATGGGGTAATCCCCATCTTTCTTAGGTGATCTGCTCCCATGCCTTCATTTCTCTTGGGAGGATTTCTGCAGTGCTTTTACATTTGCAAACCACTCTCAAGCTGAAGAATGATTTGTTTATTGATGCTTTTTGGGTACCATCCCAGTGCCCTCAGCCAGAGGAGCTCCCACCAGGCAAATATTTGCTTTACAAATTGGGTTAAACAGGATGGAGAGACTGAAGTATTTTGAGCTCTAATTGGGGTAAATGATCAGATTATGGAGGTAAATCTCCATGGGAGAGGTTACTTATCTGTTTGCCTTACCTTAATGTGTGCTCAGAAGTTGGAAGGGAATGATAAGGATGGTTCAGGGAGGGAGGGAAAAAGCTGAAAGGGCAGAAGTCAGAGGCCAGAGAGACAAAAGTGAAGCATCTTATAAATGAAAATCCCAAACCTCAAGGATTTAACCTCAGAGGCTGAAGGGCTTGCATGTTCCAAAATAAATAACATTCTCTTCCAGTCAAGCACTTTGACTCACTGGTAAAAGTCTGAAAATGCAGGTTAGGATTCTTCTATGATTGCAGCACTTCTAAATCTTTGGTAGGCCATACAATTCCAGTGTCAGCTTGCCTTGGTGTCCCTAAATTCAACAAGCAGCACATGAGCCCTTTATCTTGGAGCAGGTAGAGATTAAATCTATTTTTTAAGCCACAGGTCACCTCTAGAGGTATTTTTCCCAGTGACCAGGTATTTACCTGCAGAGCTGTCAATAACTGGGTGTTAAATCACTGTTTCCAACAATGCCCATTGATTCTCTGAGAAATTCAGCTGCAAAGAATCTGACTTTGTAGGATTCAGAGCAGGGTTTGGTTTAATTGGGTCTCCCAGGGAAATGCATGGGACTCATCAGCTATCTTCCCTTCCTCTCCTCATCAATCTTAGGGAATTTTTTAGCAGTTATTTGCTAAATTTTTTGTGTGTGTGTGTGTGGAATATCACATTGCTGCTGGGGGAAGCAGAGGGGCACTGTCTGCTGTACCTGTATTTTATTTCACTTCTTGCTGACAGTGACTTTTTTTTCTGTAGAAGCAGGGTAACCCATGATGCTGTCTTTTTGGCAAAGCAGTTGCACCTTGGTTGTAAAGCTCCAACCTTTTCAGAGTTTGCAGCACACCAGAGTGTCTTTAGCTGTGTCAGTGTTGGGTGAGACACAGGAATTCCAAGCTGGAATGCCCAGGAAATTGTCAGGCCTGGTGAAGACTGCAGCTCAAAAACATGCAGAAAAGGGAAAAACCTGGGGCAGTTTGGGCATTAAAATGGAGGTGGCTATAAAACAAAGTCAGGTTGCTGCAGAAATCTGAACTGCATTGGATGGATCTTTCCAAGCCTTTGATTATTTTCCCCGGGGTTCTGTTTTTGCTCCAAACCTTTGGTTTTTCTAATCAAGACTTTCCCTGCCTCTTGCTTTCACCAGCTCTGCCCCTACCTTCAAAACTTGAGTTTGCTACAGCCAAAAAGATCTGTTGCCTCCTTTCCTCCTTTGTTTTTCCTTTTTTATTTTTTTGATTTTCCTTTTGCAGGCACAGTTCAAGTCTCTCTGCCTACTCCAATGTTTTGGCTGTGGAAATCCAAGCCCAGAAGCAGCAGCAGCAGTGGCCAAGTGGCCACTTGGGGGGGTCAGAATGCAAGGTAGGTGCCTGCCCTCTTCTTGCCCTTCTCCTGCCCTCCTCCTGCCCTTTTCCTGCCCTTCCAGCAAAGCAGGAATGGAGGGAACTCCTCTTCCAGGAGATACTTGAACTTGTTTCTGGCTTGGTCAAGTGTCTGAGTGTCAGGAAAATTGATGGTTGATGGCAAAATAATATAAATAAATAAAATCAACTAGCAAGAGAAATGAAACCTTTTTCTTTCTACAAGGTTTTTTGGGTTTGGTTTGGTTTTTTTCCCTCCAAGGAGATGAATTTTTGGCTTGCTGGAAACTTGTTGGAATAGGGAACAAAGGAGCCTACTTGGACTGCAGAGAAAAAGTCTCTTCTCTTAGGGCTGTCACACCTCTCTCAGCTTTGTTCAGTCCCATCTGGGCAACCCAAGAGCCACAACTCCCACTTTCAGCTGGTGATTTAGTCTGCTCCTTATCAAGGCTACAGCAGACTAAAAATAGGCAGTGAAATCTGGGGCTGTTTCTGCCTTGTGTTTGTGCACTCCTGCAAAAATTCAAGTGCTATTCCAGGGCACTCCTGTAGGAGAAAAAAAAAAACAACCAACCAACTTTGAGATACTCTGATTAAACTTTGAACCAGACCTAGATATGGATGGGAGGAGCACAGTGAGCTCCTCTTCCTCATGGGAGCTTTTGAATATTTCAGGCTTGTAAAATGGGACTTTTTTTTTTCTTTTTCTTTTTTTTTTTTTTTTTTTTTTTTTTTGACAGAAGCTGTGTTGTAACCAGACTTTTCATATAATCATCACCAGCAGGTTAATCCTCCCCTCTCAACACACACCTACTCCTGCAAGCTGTTCATTTATACTGGTTGCCTCTTTGCTAATAAGCTTTGAAAAGCAAGTTCGTTAAGGTGCCCACTGCCAGCCTGGGCTTTAATGAGCCTTTCCCAATGCCTCCTATCTTATCTGGAGCTTGATAAGTACAAAACGTTCCTGTGACATTGCTATAAATCACATTTTATTGATGCATCTCAAGATGAAATGCCTGCTGCAGTTTGGTGCTGTCTGTTTGCTTTGGAAGGGACAGTGTTGGCCAAACAGAGGGCTGAGCTTTGGCTGAGGGATTGCTGGGGCAAGATCTTCTGGAGCCTTTTGCATGCATTTCCAAAAGAACATTTGCCTTCCATGGCAATCAGTTGAGTTGTGCAAGTTTAATATTAATACTCAGCACTGATTTTACTTGCACTTAGGACATTTGGGGTTTTTTCTGCAGGAAAACTACTGGGTTGCTTTTGCTGTGTCCAATAGGTCCATGACCCAGCCTGCTGGAGACCAGAGCTGCTGGTGAAGTCAGGGACTTGTGTTTTCTGGGCACATGGATGCATTTCAAATGGAGTCATTAAGCAGGCACATGTAATTAATCAACTGTCTGACTGATAAATCAACTACACAGACCTAGTGGATGGAGAACATGAACCATGCTCAGTGGGAGGAATCTCCTGACCCAGGTAATCCATGCTGGACCTGTTTGTCACCTTGAGACAATTCTCATGGCCAACTGCATCACCCTGCAGGAGGAGGTGGTGGCAGGAGGGCACCTCAGCCTGGCTCTACCTCCTGCCCTGCTAGACAGCTGGAAAATCATTTTTTACAAATACTAATTAGCTTCTTTTTTTTTTTTTCTTTTCCCCAGAGAGAAGAAGATTCCCTGTCTGCTGCACAGAGTAGCCCAGCTCTGGAACAGAGGTCTCAGAAAGGCCAAGCTCCTGCCATGAACCTTGTCAGCTTGATTTTCAATCCCTCCATGCCTCCTGCACCCCTGAAAGAACCACAGGGTGTTTGTCCTTCCTCAGCTGTGTGGGTGGGGAGGTGAGCTGTGACTTTGAACTCTCTGATGGATGTTGCTTAGTGATAGTTTCCAATTGCTGGGGGCAGCATCTGTTTAAAAAGCACCTGTGTGTATGTGTGTGTGTGTGTGTGTGTGTGTTACTGAGTTGTCCAGGGACTGTGGGTGTGATTGGGTTGGATGTTTTGTGGGTTTTTTGTTTCAGTGCTTCCAGCTCATGTACATTGTTATTCATGCTGCTGTTTGTCTACCTGAAAAACAGGCTTGGAGCCCTTCCCCAGCAGGCCTTTCTTTGCAGCTGATGCAAATCTGAATGGCTATCAGGAAGTTGAATTTGGGGGAAGTTTATTGGTTTTGGATTTGAAGGGGAAATCTTCAGAGTTTTCACTGAGCCTGACTCTGAACATCTGCCTGTACTTGCTTCTGGGAGTGTACCTGAAGTCACACTTCAGTACTAATATAAAATAACTTCTGGGATGCATCAGAGCTGTCGATGGGCTCAAGTTTGGTGCTTCTGCTGGGGCTCTATTTGAGAGAGAAATTCTTTCTCTAAACCCTCCTGTTTACTTGTCCTTCTATCAGATCCTATTTCTACTTATTTATGTGTAACTGTGGTGCTGAGGGATTTGAAAATCATGGTCCCAACCTCTTCTGGAGCTGGATGGAGTCTTCTGAAGCATTTAAATCTGCATTCTGGCCACTGCATTAAGCCACCTCATTGCTCATTAGCCAAAGTCCATCCCTGGCTTTAGGAGCAAACCCTTTCCACCTCCCTTCTGCCAACACAAGAGCTGGAAGTGACACTTCTATCTGCTCCTAACAATTCCCTTTCCACCTGGAAGGTCCCACATTTCACTCAGGTTTCTGCTTTTGGTGCAGGTGAGCACTGAGCCCAGGAGCTGCACACACACATCCCTGTTTGTACATCCTAGGCAGGTGTTTGCTTAACTCCCTTGTGCAACAAATGCTGTGGGTGACAATAGGTGCACAGAAACTTGCTTTTAAGTGTGTTGACAATTGGTTTTAAGAGGATGTTTCCCTCTTGTCTGAAATCTATCTGGCTAAGCTCTGTTTCCCACTCACCAATGAGGACAGCCACTTCAATATACTGAATTACACATGGTGTACAGACACCACAAGGAGCAAAATGGGGGGAAAAAAATATTTTTTACTCTTTTCTGACCAACTCAGAGGTTGCATTCAACTGAGTTTTCTGATCCAGCAACCTGTAATCAACCAAGACAGCAATTCAAAACCTCTGTTTTAATGAAGCTTTAATTGTGCAGGTGCTCAGCAACTCTGTGACTGCATTGCACAGCTTGCAGGGTGGAAAAGGGCAGCTGCTGGATTGAAGAAGAAGGATCAAACCTGGCCAGAACAATGCCATGTGCATTATGAAAGGATCAGGTATTTGCACTGGGGCTCATTTGGCACTGCCAGCTTTGTGGTTTAGGGTGTCTGCCTCTGCTGCTGCCTGCAGGAAGAGAGGCAGCTTCTCTCCTGGGCTTTGTTGTGAGAAATCCTCATTTCTTACCAGAAGGGTGGGAAAATGTACAGGAGGCCAAAAATGGGGATGATTAAATGGATTCTTAAAGCCTCCCATGAAGTGTTCTGTCATTTCCTCCACGGGCGTTGGGTTAGGGTGTGATTGTTTGCTGAGGGCTTCATCACCCTGGAAGGATCAGAAAAAAAAAACTTCTCTGGGAAACATCACAGAACAGGGGCATGGGATTCAGGGGCTTCTTGGTGCTGTCTTCCTGAACAGGGCATTTTGCTCTCCCTCTCTCTCAATTTTGTCCTCCCCCCAGTTGTCAGATGGGAAGGGGTTTGAATAATTCACATTACACCAAGTTATTTAAACATCAGTTCCTCTGAAAAGCTGATGGGTTAAATGGTTTAAATGGTTTAAAGTGGGTACAGTTCAGGGGGTGGTTCAAGCTCTCCCACTTGTTTGATAGATAACTTCTTCAGAGAGCTGAGGTGTCTTGCTCCTTTGTTCCCTTTCCTGGCTTTTTGCATATTTATTTTGTGGCTTAAGGTAGAGCCTCCTGGTTTGTCTTGGGAATGTGCCCAGCACAGTGTGGCCTCCTCAGAGGTAAGAGAAGACAACAACATAGTAGTGAGGAGTGGCTTCAGTTGTCTCAGCCACTCAGCAGTGAAATTATTTGTCTTTTTGGAAGGAAAAATATATAAATAAACTGGAAAATCAGACAATCTACAGTTTGTGAAAGATCCAATTTGGTTATCTCTCCAATCTCCCAGATTCTTCATCACCTCTGTGCTAACCTCATCCCCTTCTTCATCAGCCTGGGGAAGGGGTAGCAGTGTGTCCCCTCCTCCCCAATGAGAACTTCTCTTCCCAGCAAATTAAAAAATAAATTAAAAAACCCCCTTCATCAAGCAGGCAGGAGTGTATGTAGCCCCTGTTTTCCCTCCCAGAGCTGAAGTTAAAAATTATTCAATGTAAAATTCCTGGCCTGTGAAACAGAGGCTCTGTACTGTACCAGGCAAAGATTTTCACCAGCATTCTCTTGCTTAGCCAAGGCTGAGATAACAGCCCCTCTCCAGCTCTTGGTGGAATAAATCTCCAGTTCTGAGATTCCATCGGGGTGTTCATCTTCCACCTTCTTTTTCCTTTACTGAACAAGGTCTTGCCTCAACTTAAAGCTGATATTTGCCTTTTTTTTTTTTTTTTTTCCCTTGAAGTTATGTTGTTTTGATGTTTTTTTTTTTTTTTTTCTCCTCGTTTCAATGCCAACAACTGGAGGGAACAAGTAAGTGGTTTGACTTTTCTCTTCAAGAGTTTTCTTAGGGGATTGGCATGACTGGTTTGCAGCTTTTTGGTGCAGTGTTGAGTGGGGTTTAGGAACAAAGGGGTAAAAAATTCTGAATTTGGAGACACTGGGTCAAACGAAGTCAGGCTGAGTGGCAAGAGGTGACTTAGTGATAAGTAGCAGAGTGATTCTTGTTGCTGCCTTTTCCCCTAAAAGAGCTGCAGGTTACTTCCAGCTTTCTGCTATCAGCTGCTGAGCATTGTGAGAACTTATGTTTGCTTCAGAGGCAGGAGGGAAGTTGGAAGAAAAAGACAAAACCCTTTGTAATTCTTTTTTTTTTTTTTTTTTTTAACACAGAGTACTGTAGTGATTCATGTTGTTTGTAATCCTATCTTGGGTACTTCCTGGAGGATGGGAGCTTCCTAGGTGGAGGGATCCCAGGTTTTTTTTGCAGGTGTTAGGAGGGAAATCAGGAGATTCACATTTCTGGGGGGGGTTTGTGGACCCAGGTATGCAGTGACTCTTTCAACAGAGTCCTGCTACAAAACCTGTGCTTATTTTTATGAGCAGATACCAATAATAATAATTAAAAAAAAGTTGCTTGATAGAGGAGTAGAGTTCTGATGTAAAATGCTGCAAAGGTGAAGCTGCAGGAGCAGTTCCAGCCTGCTGCCTGGAACTGAAGTTACAAGGTGCTATCTTCTGCTTTTAGAGGATAAGTTGATATGTTTGTTAATGCCCAACATCCATAGGGAAGGGAAATGTTTTGTTTTAAAAACAAAAAAAAGATATTGAAGTCCTAGCAGGTCACAGATCCAGGTTAGTGCCAGAGCAGGATGCAGGAGGCAAAGGGGGATTTAGGCTTGAAATACAAATCTCAGAAAGAGCAGAGCAACAATAACTTGCAGCCCCTGCTGACTGGGTGCCAAACATTCAGGAAAAAAAATAAATGAAGCCCTAAGGTCACTGATGATGTCCTGCAGAACAAGGAATAGCTGCTGCTTCTTTCAGTGGGGCTTTTCCCCCTCCTTTTGGGACTTCTGTAAATATTTGTAAGGCTTTATTAGACAGTGATAAGCACCCTTCTCACAGTGCCTTTCCTTTACACTCTAAGAGGGAAAGTTGAGCAGGATGGGTTCCTGTGTCCCACTGATACTGGAGAGAGAAATCCCAGTGTCCAAGGAGCCAGGACACCTCAGGAAATGTTTGCTTTTTGCTCAGGATTGCATCAATTCCCTTTGAAGATGACAACATCTCAACATGAGGTGCTGGACTTGCAGAACTACCTCCATTTCCCTTCTTTCTTTCTTTCCTAAATGCTCCTCTGGTGATTTCACCCTCAGGTCTTGTGACCTTTCTTGGCAGGGCTCTGGCCTCCTGGTGAACTGGGCTGTGAAGAGTGAAAGTGGCATCGTGTGACATCAGGGATCTCTGCTTCCAGGGACAGGGTCACAGCCAGTTGCAAGGGATACAAATGCACTGTGAGATACTGCAGTTTGTAACTCTTCAGGTAAAAGCCACCCCCCAGGATTCTAGGGAAAAAAAAAAAAGGAAAGGGAAAAAAGGAAAAAGAAAAAAAGAAATAATTAAAAATATAATAATAATAATAATAATAATAATAATAATAATAATAATAATAATAATAATAATAATGGAGGCTGTGTGAAATAAAAATTTGGAGAAGCACAGTGGATCCAAAGCCCAGATTCCAAGTCCTGGAATTTGGATCATCATTTGATTAATATCTACTATTTGATTTTGCTTGCTATCTCTCTATGTAGTGCTCTCTCCCTCCCAACAAAGAGAACATTTCTTCTTCAAATGTTTTCAACCTAGGAAGTTTTTCACTTTTTGATATTTCTTATTAAATTTCAGCTCTAAGGCTTTTTTTTTGTTGGTTTGTTTTTTTTTTTCAAGGCAGCAGTTTGCCTCTTTGTACCTAAAGCAGGTTGAATATTTATCACAGCTCCTTGGCCAATGCAAATCAGCAGAGTTATGTGATGTGCACTCAGCTGAGCAATTCATTGGCCTGAGTCCTAGAGATTTAGAAACCTGAGAACTCCCTTCTGTGCACAAATGCAAATGTGTGTATTTCAGGAACCCTCTGCTTTTAATTATTTCTTACAGCTACCCATTAAACCCCTCACCAGCACTTGCTGTCTTCCCAAGGATAAAACAACAAACTCCTTTGCATTCCCTCTTTATTCCTGGGTCATATTTTAATCTCTGGTTTTGGGGATTATTTCCTAGCAGGCAGAAACAAGGCTTCAAAACACACAAACTACAGCTGGAAAGAGCATTTTTGTGGTGTTTTAAACTGATGTTCATCCGTTCCATGGAACACAAGTGACAGGTGCTCTGTGAAAAGGAAGAAGAAAATGTGTTGTCAGAGGTACCAGTGTAAAACTTGCCACCAGATTAACCTGATGGTAAAACTAGAAATCCAAATGAAAGCAGATGCCCTGGCAGAGAAGCTTTAGAAGCTTCACTACAACTGTTCCATCAGCTCAGAAATGCCAATTTTGTCACATATTGCAACAGCAGACAAAATAACTCTGATCTGCACCCAAGTCATGACAAACAGAACAGTCTCTGGTTTTGCAAGCTCAAGAAATATAATGAAGAAGGAGATGTAGGGATGGTTTTGCTGCTTATGTTTAGTTAGATATAATAGGCTGGAGTCTGCAATTATAACTAAAATCCACACCTTTCCCTCTCCCTTAGCACCTCTCTGCCAGTCTGTTACTCATGGGTCTGTCATGATATCAAAACTACTTATCTGGCTCTTTTTATGTTATATATCTTATGGCTCTTTTTGTTATATATGTTACCTGTTAGATATATCAAATATAAAATATAATATTATAATAAATAATATAAAAGATTACATTTATATATAACATATATATCTTATATATAAATATATTTATATTATATATATATATGTTATATATTTTATATATTTTATGTTATATATGTTACCTGTTTCTTCAGGGTCTCATCAGCCTTTTAGATGACTTTCCAGCTCAAAATGCTTACAGAGGTTCATCTTTTTTTTTGTTCTGTTTTGGTTTTTATCAGGATGCTCCCTTCTTGAGCAACAAGGAGCATTGTGAAGGACAAGAATGCTAACAGTTGTAATGCAGGAGGGATAAACTTATGGAGAGGCTTCCAATGAATGTAAGCCCTGGAATACAGCAGTGTTTAAATATCAGGCTTTGATTTCATGCTGCTCATGTGCATCAGGGTCTGCTGGATGAGAAGAAGAGTTAGGAAGAAGGGTTTGGGAGGGAAGCACTGATCTGAATCTCTGGTGATCCAGAGCATCACCTCCCTGGCTGTACAGATCTGCACTCCCAGGGTGAGGTTGTTCTTGCATTGTCCTGCTGGGACCAACCCTCTGGACCCAGTGACTCCCCTGAACCTTCCAGGCTTGGCATTTTAGGTGACTGGGCAAATAAATGCTCTAAAGGCATCTTTTACCCTATCTTAGTGCCTATTTCTAGGTCCCAACCCCACAGCAGGACTGAGGCAGGCAGAGATTGCATCAGGTGATGAAACCTTCAATATTTCTGCCTTTGGGACTGCTTTTAATGCAGCCTTTGCTGGGAAGGACTGAAACCTCATTAATGAAAATAACACCACAGGTTTGTTACAAGGTCTGATGGTGCTGAACACCTCCCAGGTAATTGCTTTGCCTCCTCTCTGTCCACTTTGGACTAGATGTGCTTGTTGTGCACATTAGGAAGGAACATAGATCCAAGAAAACAAGATAGCTGGAGCATCTTACTGAGTCCCTTCAGCCCATGGTGCTGGTAGGAACTCTCTGAAATGTCTGTTCTCATACAGAGAAATTGGGCTTGGCTCAAATTGCTGGGTATTTAAATTTGTACCTGAAATGGGGAAGAAAAAGAAAAAAAAAAAAGGGCATATTCCATTTCTTCTTGTTTCCATTTCTTCTTGTTCCCTCTGCCATCTATGGGGAGAGGTTCTCCAGGCCTTGGGAAAAGAATCTGATGTGGAAAGCTGTAGTTTGCTTTGATCAGCTTCTGAAGCTCTCTGCCCACTTGCCAAGTGGCTGAGAACAGAGAGATGTGTGAGAATTAGCTCCAGAGATCATGGACTTCTTCAAATATTCAGATTTTTTTGTTCTCTTGCTCCAGTGTCTTTTTTTTTTTTTTTTTTTTGTTCCCAACTTTGATTTCCAACAGATTTGAACATCAAATCCAACAAAAGAGCCTTTGACTCGTGAGAAAATGGCCCTTGAACCTTCTAAAGGTGCTAAACAGTTGCTGAGCTTAACAGTGGAATAAAGTTTAGGCTGCAAAAAACTCCCAGGAAGATAAGACAGCAAAACAACCTCAGAGCTTCTGGAGTTCTCCATGGAATTATTCCCTGGAGAAGGGGAGGGGAGAGGGAGTTTTCTTTGGGGCTGATTTCGTGGTCTATGAAAAGAAAACAATTTCTGCCCTGATTCTGATTGAAAACAACAGCTTTCCTGGGGAGCTGAGGGACCCTGGGCTCTGTGTGTCCTTCAGTGGGTTGAACAGAGATCAGGAGTGTGTGGAACCTCTCAGTTCCAAAGCTGTGGGCAGGAAATCTATGCAGGTTTCAAGGGTTTTAGTTAAAAAACTTCCTGGAATGAGAAGAGAAGACCTGGAGTATCTGCTTGGTCCATTCCAATTCAATGACATTTCAGGGGGGTTAATTTTTGCCCCCATTTGTGCAGGTTTCAAGGATTTCAGCTAAAAATCTTCCTGGAATGAGAAGAGAAGACCTGGAGGATCTGCTTGGTCCTTCCCAAATCAATGACATTTCAGGGGGTTTAATTTTTGCCCCCATTTGTACACAAAGCAAAGTGCAGGTTTCAAGGATTTCAGCTAAAGAACTTCCTGGAATGAGAAGAGAAGACCTGGAGGATCTGCTTGGTCCTTCCCAATTCAATGACATTTCAGGGAGTTTAATTTTTGCCCCACAAAGTGCAGGAGGTTTCTCACTGCTCCTTCTCTTTTGCCACTCACTACTACCAGGATACACCCCTGAAATCTTGGCCCTTTTCAGGCAATTCTTGGTTTTCTTTAGAGGTTTCTTTAAAGCCAGCAGAGTGTTTAAGCTTCTTGCCCTGATTAGGATGGAATGTTAATTAATACTTCTTCACTACTTAATGTCAAGTGCTCTTGAATGTGCAAAAGAGCAACTGAAGGCTGCTCAGAAATTATGGTAATGAGGTTCTTCAGGTGGCACCTTTGATTTTCCTACTGTTATAATTCCCTACATTTCTGTTAATATTCTAACTCATTAGGTACATATTTGATTTTTTTCCAGGCAATTGCTTTGCTGGGAATGTATGTGCTAATGATCTCTCTTAGTGGGTTGGACTTTGGGATGAGTTAATAGTGTCAAACTTCCCTCCTTCAGCTCCTGGAACATTATTCCTCCAAAGGACTCTGGGCTCAGGCTCAGCCCTCAACATTGGGATCAAATTAGGAATTTAAATTCTAGTTTTCCAGTAAAATGTCAGTCAATCTCCATTGGGGGTGACATTCCTGGCCTTAACTCTCAGGTAGCAGATGGTTCTTGGCTTCCATGGATCTGCCACCTTCTTGTGCTCATCACTTCCCCAAGATGGGAATGGAGGTTTAATTGGAGGATGAAAATGAGAAAATGAAGTACAGCAAACTCTGTACCATAAGGCCATGAAATGCAGTGAGTAGAGACCTGCCAAGGGGATGTCCCTGGTCACTTCAGCCAGGGGGAAAGAGCAAAGGGAGAGGTTAATTTGCTGGAGGTCAATTTTTTTTCCAGTTCAACCCAAACTGCCAGTGGATCCGGTTCCAAAGCTTTGGTGAGGTTCCTGCACAGCCCCTGATTAAACAGGAAAAACCTGTGAATTGTTGGCTTTGGATCCTGGACTGAGGACAGGGTGCACTTGGGTAACATGCATGCTGCAGTGTTTTTAATTTCAAGTTCTGAAGCTTTAGAGGAAAGGGGAAAAACTGAGGTCTTTCTAGAAGAGGGGGGGAAAGATCTGATCTGTTTACACCCTGCATTCCTTGCATTCTTTTGATAGTCTGCTACCAGAAAACCCTCAGTCCCACCTACAACAGGAGTTTGCTGGAGCTCCAGAAAACCTTAAACTTTCTGTAGGGGCAGAGATGACACAATGTATGCAGAGGTCCTGTCCTGTTCAGACACCAGGGCATTTAAATTGGGATTATTTCATGCTCTTGGGTTTCCTCCAGAGGAGGGGACAGGCAAGCACCCACTTTCATTCAGAAAGAACTTAGAAGTGTCCTGCTATGGAAATGCCCTTTTTGGAATACAAAGCTTAGGGGTTGTGTTTTTGGGTTGTTTTGTTGCTTTTTTCCTCCTGTTTGAACAGGATGACTCAAACTTGGTGCCAATCCAAGGCAAACAAAAGGTGGAGGCTCCTCCACTTGGTTAACTCCTGAGTGGCTGCAAATCAAGCTCCTGGCTGCTGACTCAAACCCCTTCCCATGCTCTGAGCTCCACCCCTCTTTCTTCCCAATCTTTTCCAGGCTGCCATAGTCTCAGCACCCTCCTGACTCAAGATGGGAGCTGGAGATCCCTTATCTTTTGCTGCCTGGGTTATTAAATCCTCCTCTCCTCACCAGTCTATTGTGGCAGTGGAGTTAACAGCACCTGCCTGGCTCAGCTTCCCTTTCCCATGGGCACTCTAAAAAAAAAAAGTGGAGCCAGATGTTTGGTTATTTTTGGTCCTGTAACTGCTGTCAGGCCACTGGAACCAGCTGGCAGCTGTGTGCCAGGAGTAGCTGGGTCAGGAGCCAGGAATCCTGGGCTTGGAGTGGTGATTCCTGCTATGGTCAAAGGGTGAGAGGCTTTTAAAGACTGCAGGAGAATAGTTAGGAACTAGAGTTCCCAATCTTTGGGTTTAGGGTGTGGGGAAGGGGATGCTAAAAAGGCTGGAAAAGGGAGAGGAAAAGGGAGAAAGGGGAGAAAAGGGAAAAAGGGGAGAAGAAGGGAGAAAGGGAAAAAGGGGAGAAAAGGGGAGAAAGGGGAAAAGAGAAGAAAAAGGGAGAAAGGGGAGAAAAGGGGAAAAAGGGGAGAAAAGGGGAAAAAGGGGAGAAAAGGGGAAAAAGGGGAGAAAAGGGGAAAAAGGGGAGAAAAGGAAAAAAGGGGAGAGAGGGGAGAAAGGGAAAAAGGGGAGAAAAGGGGAGAGAGGGGAAAAGGGGAGAAAAAGGGAGAAAGGAAAAAAGGGGAGAAAAGGGGAAAAAGGGGAGAAAAGGGAAAAAGGGGGGGGGAAGGGAGAAAGGGGAGAAAAAGGGAGAAAGGGGAGAAAAAGGGGGAAAGGGGAGAAAAAGGGAAAAAAGGGAGAAAAAAGGCTAAAGACTTAGGATCTAGCTACTGGCAATGAACTTTTAAAACAGATTCTCTCCATGTTTGGGGATTTTCACTTCTGCTCCACTTGAAGGCTATCCAAAAGGCTACCTATATATATATATATAGGTGTGCAAATAAAAAGAAACCAAAACCAACCCAAAACACCCCAAATCCTCAAAGTCCCCATCCCCCTCTGGCAGATCCTCTTTCAGAAGCCAAGTCTGGGTATTTAACACGAAAAACAAACCAACCCTGAACTGCTCAGAAGCACCCACTGAATATCTGAGAAAGGCAAATGGCACTCAGGTGTCTGAGTGAAGGAGCACTTGGTGTGTTTTGGGCCACTTTTGGTGGCAGTATCCTATTTTTTAACCAGATTTTGAGGATGCTGAAGCCCTGAAGCATTGGTCTCAGAGGTGGAATTTGCTGCTTCACCTCCTCCCCTGCCACTGCCAGCAAACAGGAGCTGGAGGGAAAGGGACCTAAAAACCCCTTAGTAACAGTGCTATAAGTCCCAAGTTGGATGTCTCCAAGGGGTGTAATCTGTCCCCAGCTTCCTCCAATGCTTTTTTATAAGCCAGCAGTACATTTTGTCACCCACAGGGACAAAGGGATTCACTTTTCCCTTCAGTGGAAGGACACAAAACTCCCACGTTTTTCCTTTTCTTCCTGGGAATCCCTTTCCCTGTGCTGTGCTTGAAGAAATCAGTGGCTCTAATAATTAACATTAGAAATAAGGGGATGCTTTGCATAATTAAGCACTAATATCCTGTCAGGTGGCTCTGGAACAAAGACAGTACCTGGAAGAGATGGCAACAGAATATCAACAGCTCCCATTAGACCTCATCTGAGCTCAGTGATCAGCATTTCATAACCAAAAAATGATTTGAATAGTGGAGCCTTGGATCCCAGCTTCCTCCTGGGATTTACAGCAGCTCGGATTTTATTTGCAAATGAAGGCACAAGCACAGCAATATTTGTTTCAATATTTAAATATTTTCTGGAAAAAATAGTCTGAATAGAACAGAACAGAACCAAATCCTCAAGGTGTTTGAAAAAAAAATCATCCTCAGGAACCAAAAAAGAAGAAAAACTCTTGAATGCTGTGCAGCTCAGTCTTCTTTTATCCCTTAGGGGTCATGCTCATTTTTCCCATTACCTGCCTGGCCCTTTCCCTGTTCCTCCCACTATCACCCCTAAAAATCCAGAAGATAACACCCAGCCTTGCATGGTCCCAGCCAGAAACACTTGTTCCTTCTGCACAAATCCTTGCTGAAGTTCCAGCCAGCCCCCAGCAGTGGTTTCTGTCCTCCCAGAGCAGAAGGGCCTCTGATTTCTGACCTCTTACAACAGTTTTTTACCTTCTGCTTCAGAAAGAAACCAAAAATGTCTTTTTAAACTATGAATACAAGCTGAACTCTCTGCTTCTCTGTTCTTTCCATTGCCAGAATTGGGAAAACCCCTTGGCTTTCTGGAGGGCTGCACAGTTTTCCATACTGAAGGTTGCAGAAGAGAGGTGATCAGTCCTGCTCCTTGGGAAGTGCCGGAAAAGGGGATGCTGGAAGATTCCTGGTGTTTCCCTGAGTTGGAAGGTGGGTGACAGGGGGGGCACAGCCAGAGAATGGCTTTTGGGAGCTCCTCAGCACCCTGTGTTGTGCCTGGGTCAGCACTTCCCAGGCAAGCTACAAAGTGAAGGGTTTATTTTAGAAATCCTTTGGTGCATCACTAGCTCAAGAAGCTCTTAAGAAGTTTCTTTGCTGGTCTGAGAGCTTCACACCTGGGAGGAGATTTTACCCCACCCAGGAACCTTGTCTGGAAGCAATGAATCCTTGCATTTATAGCTAGGAGGCAGAGGGGCTCCCTCAGTGATGCAAATTTGTTTTTCCCTTCCACATTTATAATCCAAACTTCATTTTTCACTCTTCCTCTGCATATTTGTGCTGCAATATTGTTCCAGTCAAGCATCTTCTGCTTCATTAATAAGGATTTGTCTGGCACAACCACAGCTCAGGGCTGCTGGGAGAGGGTTTTGGGGATTCCTCCAAGGAGAGGTGGGGACACAGATGTGCCAGATCCTGGCAGAGCTCAGGATTGTTGGGATTCTCCAGCTGTGCCTGGCACATTGTGCTCTGCCCACCCTGTGTTGTGCCTGGGTCAGCTCTTACCAGGCAAGCTACAAAGTGAAGGGTTTATTTTAGAAATCCTTTGGTGCATCACTAGTTCAAGAAGCTCTTAAGAAGTTTCTTTGCTGGTCTGAGAGCTTTACACCTGGGAGGAGATTTTACCCCAGCCAGGAACCTTGTCTGGAAGCAATGAATCCTTGCATTTATAGCTAGGAGGCAGAAGGGCTCCCTCAGTGATGCAAATTTGTTTTTCCCTTCCACATTTATAATCTAAACTTCATTTTTCACTCTTCCTTTGTATATTTGTGCTGCAGCAATGACCCAGTTAAGCATCTTCTGCTTCAGGAATAAGGATTTGTCTGGCACAACCACAGCTCAGGGCTGCTGGGAGAGGGTTTTGGGGATTCCTCCAAGGAGAGGCGGCTGGAACAGATGTTTGGTTGCCCTGTCAGAGCTCAGGATTGTTGGGATTCTCCAGCTGTGCCTGGCACACTGAGCTCAGCCCACCCTGCCTGGCACGAGGGGCACAGGAAGGGAGATAAACTGGGAGTGAATGAGTTACAGAACTGGGAGAGATGACATAACCAACCAGAGGAGACTTATGTTAGTTAATGCCTTCCTTCAGAAACTCATTTATTAATCAGTGTGAAGAAAGAGATGCCTCTCACAGCTCTTCATCCTCTCAAATTCCCTGTAGGGTACTGGGTTTTTTGTTTGATTTTTTGGTTGTTTTCTTTTGAGGCTGTGCTCAACATTTTTTGCAGGTGATTCATAATATTGTCACTTGATACTTCCTCCTGAGGGTTAGCTCTTAGCCACCCAGCCCACCTGCCTTCCCATTTTAGATTAAGCCTCTGCCTTTTCCACCCTCTTTGCTCTAGCAGAGTCTCTGGATTTCTGAATTCAGCTTTTCCCCTGATAGATGGGGATAAAAGTCCATCTCACACTGATTGTGGTGTCAATGAGGTCCTCAGAAAGATCTGCTCAGAGATTTTGTGTTCATGTTGCCTTTCCTGGGGAGGTTTTGGAACCTTGCATGCCAGTAGGTCCAAGTCTTTGAGGGTAAATATTTTTAAGCAGGAGCCCAGCAGGAAACAGTGATGGTAGCAAGGCCTACAGGGTATTTCCTGCTTCCTACACGTGGCCTCATCCCCATCTGACACAGAAAAAGAAGAAAAAAAATGATTTCCAACATGAACACTCACAGGGGCTTGTCTGAAGTCTCCTGCATAGAGAATCAGAGAATGTACAAACCAAAACTCCAGTCCTCAAGCACTGCCTCACTTTTTTCACAGCATTCTTGTTTCATCATCCTCATCCCTTGGCTTCCTTTTGTCATTTGTTTTGCTGCTTGTTTCCCCAAAGGTGCCTCATCCCAAAGGAATGAGATGTTTTGAGCCAATGCCTGGAGGCCCTGTGTTAATTTGTTTTATGGCCCTTTTCTCCCAGCACATCCCTCCTCTTTTCTGCCAGCAGAAATCCCTTTTTTTCATCTGGGGCAAGCCGTTTGCATCAGCAACTTGAAAAACATCCCCATCAATCAAACCCATGCTCAGCCTTCATTTCCTAGCATCCCAGTGATTTAGAAACTTGAGTTCTAGTTCTAAAAGTGATCAAAGCCCACACATGCCAGATTTGAAGGTGTTTCAGTGTTTTCTTCCCTTGATTTGAAGGAGAGTTCAGTTCCTGAACATGCCATCAAGATTCAGTGCCTTAGGGCTGACATCCTCGAAGGAATGCAGCTTTCCAGCCTCTTTTGAAACCATGGATGCCATGAAAAAAGACTCCAGGTGCTCTCTGCATTTCCTTTTGCCTCCTCTTCTGAGAAAAATGGGGTTAGCTGAGCCCTGGGCCAGCTGACAGTCCCGGCCTCCCTTTGGTTTTAACAAACATCTCTTTATTTGTTGCTTCTCCAGAGTCAAAGAAACAGCATCACCTATAGGCAGGTGATGCCTGGATAAACTTGGGGCCACACCAGGAAACATCAACCTTTGGTAAAGCTGCTGCTGAGCTGGGTGTTTTGGCTGCAGTCGTAGCAAATTTGGATGGTTTTTTACATTAAATAAAAAATACCTGGTGAATTCAGCCCCAGAGAGGCCTCATCAGTCATGTTCTCCATGATTAACAGAACCAAACACTCTCCTGCAGACCCAAACCTCTAGATACAGCTCACCTGACACTTCCAAGTTTTATTTATTTCTTATCAATAAAAGCTGCAGGTTAGAAGGAGGGTTTCAACCTTTCAGCAGCATGAAAAGCCAACGGAGGATAAATGGGTAAAAAAAGTTAATTTTCACTTTTCTGAAGGAATTGAAGTGGTCTTAGATGTCAATGGGACAACGTTTAAAACTGGGTTCCTTTAAAGGCAACACACAAGTTTTTCACTGAATGTGGAGTTCTAAGTGTTAGATGAAGCAGAAAAGTGATATTTTTTTCCCAAAAAACATAGTGATAAACTGAGCTGTTGGGCCAAGTTCTCCATCTAGTGAAAAGTATCAGCACTTGGTTCAATAGAAAAAGGGCAGAATGAGTTATGCTTTATTGACCCACCTTCCTTTTTTTAATTAAAAGAGACAAGCAATCAGGTGAAGCAGTGAAAAGTTAGATATTTCAGGATATTTTCATAATCTTGCAGCTTGATCCTGAAGGCAGAGATTACTTTGCAAAGCAAACCTCATAATCACTGCAAAGAGAACAGCCAGAAAAAGGTCCAGTCCCATTTGGTGACCCCATTTACAGCTTTGGGAAGCTTTGGCAGTGGGAATTCTGTAGATGCCAAACATTGGGTGACTTCAGAGCAAGGGGCTGGAAGAGAAGCAGCACCATGAAGAAATCAGGAAAATCTGCCTTGAAAGGAAAATCTGGGCTTGAAAGGGTCAGGGCTGCTGGAGCAATAAGTTCTTAGGAAATGACAAAGCAAAGCAGGGAAACAATCAGAAAGGCACAAAATAAGTGAGCAAAAAGACCTTGGGAGTTCACCCAGTCCCTTCTTCTGCCCCAGGTGGAGATTGAAATCTCAACCCCATCCCTGGCTGGCTTTGGGTGGTGCCACTGCCACCTTTCCCTCTTTCCATCTCCAAAGATTTGGTTTTCCTTTATGATTTCTCAGCAATGAGCCCAGGACAAAGAATTCTGTGCAGGGACAGAGGCTCCTCACCCCTTGCTGGGGCCTTTTGTAAATGTGGTCCACAGGCTGGAGGAATGTTTGGAGGCAGAGAAAATGCTTCCAGGGCTAAAATCATGAAATTATCCAAGCCAAAGTGCCAGAATCTGATTTAGTCCAGCTGGGTGGCAAATACCTGCTTGGCCTCATGCTCTTCATTCTTTTTCTTGCATTATTCTGACTCCCCACTCTTTGCAGCTGGGTGTCTCTTGACTTTTGGATTTTCAATCAGCTCCTGCCATTCCTGGGCACTTTCCAAAAAGCAGGAAAACGGGAGGAGCAGCAGCACAGAGCTTGTCAGAGAAACCCAGTGAGGCCATGCCAGGGTTATCTGGGGATGGTTGGGTTTGATAATGATTCATCCCAAGAGGTTCCTGGATGCCAACACCCTTCCCTCCCAACTCCTCTGGTGGGAAGGGTGACTCAGTAGAATGCTGGGAACAAGGCTCCCCATGGCTTTTCCATAGGGGCTCTCTTGGAGGGTGCCAAGAGAGGAAAGGATGTGTTCTAACTTGCTGGGGTGTTGTGAGCATGGCACCTTTTAAATATTGTTGGTTTTTCTTCTTTTCAAAGTTGGAATGCAAAGCAGGAAGTTCAGAGTTAAGGACAGTAGTTCCCCCTGATCTGAACCTCCCTAATCTCTGGTGGATCACATCAAAATGTTAGCCTTCCCCTCAGCTTCAGTAGGAAGATATCTTCCTTATTTTATCAGCACAAGTTGGGCTGTCTCACTGACATCAGGAAGGTTAGAAAAGAGCTCTGAGATCACCCAGTCCACCCATCAAACCATGCCCACTAAACCACGTCCCAAAGTGCCACTTCTACTGGTTTTGGGGATGCTGATGCCACCATTCCATGGGCAGACTGCTCCTTCCTCTTTCAGTAAGGACATTTTGGTTAATATGGGATCTAAACCTGACTGCTCAAGTGCAAGGAAAGGGATGGGGGTTTTACCCCCTCACATTTCCCTTGGATTCCCATAGAGCTTGAGCAGAGTTTGCTTTGGGCAAATCTCAACTCAGAAGTTAAAATTTCTCCCTGGCAGTGAGAGGCAGATGGTTCATGAGCTCTTAGCAGTCATCCTGCCACCTGCAGGAAAAGCAGCAGTTCTAAGGCAATCCCTTTTCATCCCAATTAAATTGGAATGATGTTAAACATTGGGCTCCATGGATGTCACCACGTTCATGAAGCAGAGAATGTGTTTTTCTAGAGAATGGTCTAGAAATATGCAGCATCAAATGAGGGTTTTTTTTTCAGAAACTGGACTGAAATATCCTGGGGTCTACTGTTGGCTTCAGGAAACCAAATGAAGCATTTCTAGAAGTTACAGACACCAAATACTTTACCTGTCAATGACTTGGATGAGGGTATAGAATGTACCCTCAGCAAGTTTGCTGATGACACTAAGCTGGGAGGAGTGGCTGACACACCAGAAGGCTGTGCTGCCATTCAGAGAGACTTAGACAGGCTGGAGAGTTGGCAGAGAGAAACATGATGAAATTCAACAAGGGGAAGTGTAGAGTTTTGCATTTGGGGAAGAACAACACAATGTCCCAGTATAGGTTGGGGGCTGACCTGCTGGAGAGCAGTGTAGGTGAAAGAGACCTGGGGGTCCTGGTAGACAAGAGGATGACCATGAGCCAGCAATGTGCCCTTGTGGCCAAGAAGGCCAATGGCATCCTGGGGTGCATTAGAAAGGGGGTGGTTAGGTCAAGAGAGGTTCTCCTCCCCCTCTATTCTGCATTGGTGAGGCCACACCTGGAGTATTGTGTCCAGTTCTGGGCCCCTCAGTTCAAGAAGGACAGGGAAGTGCTTGAAAGAGTCCAGCACAGAGCTACTAAGATGATGAAGGGAGTGGAACATCTCCCTTATGAGGAAAGGCTGAGGGAGCTGGGTCTCTTTAGTTTGGAGAAAAGGAGACTGAGGGGTGACCTCATCAATGTGTTCAAATATGTAAGGGGTGAGTGTCAGGGAGATGGAGTTAGGCTTTTCTCAGTGGTGACCAGTGATAGGACAAGGGGTAATGGGTGTAAATTGGAGCACAGGAGGTTCAAGTTGAATATCCAGAAAAATTGTTTTCCTGTAAGGGTGACAGAGCCCTGGAACAGGCTGCCCAGGGGGGTCGTGGAGTCTCCTTCACTGGAGACATTCAAAACCCCCCTGGACACGTTCCTGCACGATGTACTCTAGGTGGCCCTGCTCTGGCAGGGGGGGTTGGACTAGATGATCTTTCGAGGTCCCTTCCAACCCCTAGGATTCTGTGATTCTATGATTCTATGATATCTAGACACAACCCTTTTTCCCTTCAGAGCTGTTTATTTCTTTTCTCCTTAGATTTTTTTTCTGTTTGTTTTTTTTCCCAGATTTCTGAGCTTGATTCCACTCCCCTGCCAAGATCAGATATTTACAAAGTTTGCTCTGAGCAGCCTTCTGTGGGATTTGCTGGGACCAGCTGCTTTATTAACTTGGCAATTTCATGACAAAATCCAATGCAAACAAGCTCTGCATCTTAGCCTGGCATAGAAACTGAGAGGTCCTGCTCCACATCCTGATTTTTTTTCCCTGGTTGGAGAATTTCTAGAGTTTCAGAACTGTTGCAGTATTAATAGTGCAGTGTTTTGAAGGCAGTTTTTATCCTTGTTTATCTCCCTGCTCCAATCTCATTAAGGCAGAAGGGAAAGTGCACTCAAAGACACATTTGTATTCAGGGAAAAATGATAATGCTTATAAGAAATGGCCAAACCTGTTCACCTTAAATACTCCACATCTATAAACAGCTCTTTCATCACCTGGAGACATAAGAAGTTCCCTTGAATAGTGCTGGAATAGGTTATTTCATTGAGACTTGCACAGGGCAAAGCCACCAGAACTTTGCCCATCCTCTCTCCCTGCCACTGCTTTTGGGGCAATGTGTGAAACAAAAATAAATCCTGAATTAAGTCCCACAGCAAGGCAGGGCAGGACTGACCAGAAAAAACTGGGAGCAGTTTTGGTGAGCAGCTCACCAGAATTTTCATGAAATTAATCCCTCTATTTTTTTTTTTTTTTTTTCTCTTCAGGAAATAATAATCTCAACATTGCTTTAATTAATCATCTAAACATTCTGAGGGTTTTGCAGCTCCAAAATGAGTAGATGAGGGAGAGGTTTGAAGCAGCACTTATTATCTTAATGTTTGTTCTCTGTTGATTTCCAGGATGGAAAAGCCTCCTCTGCATTTTGGTGTAAGGGGAACAGAGGCAAATTAAGGCAACAGCTTTAGCTCCTCTTGAATTTTTATGGGGTACTGGAGCTGACACCAAAGAGCAAAGAAAATCTCCCCAGTACAGGATGCCCCTGTGGATCCCAGGCTGGAGGAAGCAGCAGCAGCTGGCAGGTTGGTTACACCTCAAAAAAAAATGATGTGGAAGTGGTAATTATTGGCTGGCTGAAATGAAGATGCTTTCTACCTGACAAGTTCAGTTCTGCTCTTTTATTGAGCTCTGTGACTAATGCCCAGAACTCAACACCCTGGAGTTGTGCTACTGCCTTCTTTTTCCTAGAAAGGTTTCTTTTTCTTTTTTTTTTTTTCTTTTTTTTTCCCCAACACTGGTGATTTAAGCAACACATTATTTCACTCCTTTATTGGCAAAAGCTGCTGTAATGTCTGTTTGTGTGAATTTAATGGTCTCCCCATCTGTTTGCTTTAAAAAGAAAGAAAAAAAAGATTAAACCCACAGCTGATGTAAGGCTCAGCCCTCCTCCTCTCCCTCCCCACTAATCACATTATTCACTGAGATGGAAAACAGAGTTGGTGTTAATTTCCTCCATTCCCACACCTTGCAACCCTGAGCAAGTTATTGCCTTTTCTTGGCCTTCAGAGACCAATTAGGGAAGGGAAAAGTCAGCCCAGCAGCAGCAGTGTTGCTAGGAGTGGGGTTTCATGGAACTGCTGGAGACTGGCAGGCAAGATGCTAAAAAATCTGGATGGAAACCCTGGGGCAGTTTGGAAAGGACCTGATGGAGAAATGCTGGATAAATCCCTGGGACAAGTGTAGTGTGGATGATGTCCTAAAGGTAGAAACCTGGAAGTTGAAGGGATTATATCTTGATGGGGTCCTGGGATGGAACAGCTTGTGCTGTGCCCTCCAGGTTCTGAGATGGGTTTGGAGTGGGATGAGTGAAGGATTTGGGTGATACTCAGGTCCTCCCTGCTTCATTCTTCTGCTTCTTCAAATTATATAGAAGGGAAAGGGTGATACTGGAGGAATCTCTCCTTCCCACTCCTTGCACCACAAAGTTGGTCCAGGGCACCCTGTGGCAGTGCTCTGCTGAAGGTCCTGATCATGCAACAGAGCAAAATAATTGTAATGAAATAGTTTTGTCTTTGTCTCAAGCCTGAAATCAGAGAGAATCCAGGCAGCCAATGATGGGTACTAAAAAATAGGCATCAATAAATGTGTAATCTGTGTATTTGGAATTTTGTTGGCCCCAGAGGATGTTTGTGCAGTGATGGAGCAGCTCCTGCTCTCCCTTTCATCCCTCTGTCCTTCCTCTTTCCTCTGACTTAGAAGGGAAAAAAAGAGCTTTTCATGGTTTTCAAACAGGTCTGAAAAGTGGCTGCTCCAGAGTGGCACTGTGACTTTCTTGCTTCTTCTTTTGTCTGCTTTTTGTCTGGTTTTTTCCTGCAATGTGGGCACCACTTCCACTCTCTGGCTCTGAACACTCTTTGGGTTTTGCTCTCCTGTGTCTGTCTCACAACTCCTCTCCTGAGCAAAGGCCCCTGTTCCAGCTTTGTTCAGCTAATTACAGTGCAGCACAGGACAGACTGAGAAAGAAGGGCCATAATTAGGATTTTTTTTTTCCCAAAAAACATTTCCTGTGCAGTCTACTGATCTCCTACCAGTCCTGCCACTGCTGTCTCTTGACTAATACCTTTCTGTGCTTAACGCCACTGATGGGGCCAGCTGGCAGGAAAGCTCAGTTTGCCTCCTTTTCCTTTGTACAAAGCAAGAAGAAAAATCTTTTTTTGTATTTTTTTTTTCCTGCTCCTTCCCCTGATGGTGCTGTCAGATGAAGCTCACTGCTCTCTGCTGCTGTTGCATTTTTTATCTCAAGCCTTGAATTTCTGTGCAAAAACTCAGTGTGAAGCAGCTCTGCTTTTAATTCTCTAGATGGGCAGACTCAGGATTCTTAGATTTAAATTAGGGCCACTGAGAACTTTGTCAAGTTGGGGTTTTTTTCATTGTTTCTTTAGCTACATCTCTGGAAACTTCAGACACAGTTCCCTATCCAAATTGCTGGAACTTGGGACCCTGGAGGGGCTCAGTGGTAAAAACCTGTGGCTGAAGAGAATTCTTTCAGATGTTCCCTGTTGGAGGATAAATAATCCAGATTTTACACCAGTTTCCAAGGCAGTAGAGTAGTGGAGTCCAGGAGTAAGCCCAGTAAGTCTAAACAATTTCCTTTTGGGTTTTTAGACTGCCAAATCCATGTCATGACAGCAAAAGTCAGGATTTTCCTTGGGTCTTTGGGACAAGCTGATGTTGGGGATTTATAAGACAGGTGTCCCCTTGCTTTTGGTCACCACATGGGATCTGTAAATTATGTATTTCTGTTAAGTAAAACCATTTAAAAAGAAATTTTGATGCAAGGTTGTTTCTTGACTGCTTATTTTAAGCCTTGCTGGGGCATCATTTTAGATTCTTCCTGCTCTGATTGTTGTCACCAAAAAATGATCTTTTCTCTTTCCTCCTACTTCCTCTGGGATTCTTTTTATGAAGTGTTTGTGTTTCCCAGATTTCCTTTCAGGAGCCTATTAACCAGGAGCTTTCCAGGAAAACCAAAAAGATTCCTGTGCCCCACCAGGACAGGGAGTCTGAGCCTCCAAGAGCAGAGCCTGGGGAGTGGCTGGGAACTCAGCACACTTTATTTTTATTATTTTTTTTTTTTCCATTTGCCTCCCCTCACCAGAGCTGCTCCATGACCTGCCCAGACACATCCCAGAGCTGCCTGTCTGAAACTCCCAGGTGCTTGCAGACCAACACTCTCCTGGGTCTCCTGGCTGATTGTTTTGGCTTTACCAGTTCCCATCTTGCCTGGATGGTGACCTTGCTGGGTTTTGTAGCTTTCCCAAAAATCTGCAAAGCCAGAGCTGCAACCTCAGCTTTGCTCAGGCTTTCCCTGGCTCTGAGCAAATGAAGTCTGAGCTGATTCCAGAGAAACAATGGGATGCCAGATCCCAACAAGAAGAGAGCTCAGCTTACATTGAGGTGGAAGTTTCTATTTCTGTGATTTTCTGGAGTCACCTTCCCTGGAGGTGTCCAAAAACTGTGCAGATGTGGCACTTCAGAACACGGTTAAGTGGGCATGGTGATGTTGGGTTGGTGGTTGGATTTGATCTTAGGCTTCTGTGATCCATTATAATATATATATATTCTATACATCATTATAAAGTGCATATTCCCCACCCTGGGGCAGGAAGGAAAACCATCTCTGCTACACTGTAAAATCTGATGAAGCTGAAAGTGTTTTTTCCTCACCAGTTTCTATTTCTGTGATTTTCTGGAGTCACCTTCCCTGGAGGTGTCCAAAAAACTGTGCAGATGTGGCACTTCAGGACATGGTTAAGTGGGCATGGTGGTGCTGGGTTGAGGGTTGGACTTGATCTTAGACTTCTGTGATTCATTATAATATATATATATATTCTATACATCATTATAAAGTGCATATTCCCCAGTTGGGGCAGGAAGGAAAACCATCTCTTCTACACTGTGAAATCTGATGAAGCTCAAAGTGTTTTTTCCTCCCCAATTTGTATTTCTATGATTTTCTGGAGTTCAAAAAAAAAGTGCAGATGTATTATTATATATATAATATATATATTCTATACATCATTATAAAGTGCATATATCCCAGTTGGGGCAGAAACGAAAGCCATCTCTGCTACACTGTGAAATCTGATGAAGCTAAAAGTGTTTTTTCCTCACCAGTTTCTATTCCTATGATTTTCTGGAGTTCAAAAAAAAGTGCAGATGTATTATCATATATATAGTATATATATTCTATACATCATTATAAAGTGCATATATCCCAGTTGGGGCAGGAAGGAAAGCCACCTCTTCTACACTGTGAAATCTGATGAAGCTAAAAGTGTTTTTTCCTCCCCAGTTTCTATTTCTATGATATTCTGGACTTCAAAAAAACATGCAGATGTGGCACTTCAGGACATGGTTAAGTGGGCAGGGTGATGCTGGATTGAGGGTTGGACTTGATCTTAGACTTCTGTGATCCATTATAATATATATATATATTCTGTACATCATGATAAAGTGCATATTCCCCACCCTGGGGCAGGAAGGAAAGCCACCTCTTCTCCTCTGTAAAATCTGATGAAGCTAAAAGTGTTTTTTCTCCCCAGTTTTACCACTAAACACTCCAGTAAGACCCTGCAGAAAGATCACTGGGCACCAGTGCCTTGTTATTGAGTCTTTGGTGAGGATTTGTGGTGTTTTCTCCTTTACCAGGTCCTGGGATCTGCTCAGCTGAGTCAGTTTGTTGTGGGTTTATTTTATCATTTGGCATTCAAATACCTGCAGCCACTCATTGCCTCATTTGAATTACCCATAAAAAGCTGCTTTCTGGGTTTGAAATCTGATTTTTTTCCTCATTTTTTTCACTTCCTAGGTTCCAAAAGACCTAATGGAACTGCAGGGATGCCATTTGTAGGGATCATGTCCCTACCTGCTGGGGATGATTCTAGAAGGCAGTGACTGTCTTGCAGCGTTACAGAATGGGTTGGATTTCCCCAGGCTGATTCTCTCTCTTGAAACAGCTGCATTTGCCAATAATATGGGCAGGAGCAGGGAAACAGGTGCAGGTAGCAGAGATTAGGAGAGCTGGTTTAAATTTAATAGCTAGCCAGTTGGCTGGAGCTGAAAGAATCCCAATGGAAATAATCTCCCACGTGCAAGCCAGGTAAACAAAGGGGAAGGGGATGGAGCTGAGAGTGGCCCAGCTATCCTCAGAATTTGGGTCAGAAAAGTGATTTTCTAGGGAGGTGGCACTGGGTGGCTGGGGATAGCCTTCCAGAGGGGTGCTACCTGTCTGTGAGAGCAGCAAAGCTGAGACATTGCTGAATTTTTATTGCCTGAAGCTCCTGGGAACCTCCAGATCTTGTATTTCACAAGCTCAGGGCTGTTCAGCTCTTGATGCTGCAGAGATCACCCCAAGGGTCAGCACCCAGGGATCTGATGGGTTCCTTTGCTATCACTCCCACAAAAAGAACCCCAAACAAACAAAAAAACCCCCCAAACCCCCCAAAAAAACAGACCTGAAAGCTTTGCCAGCTGTAACTGGGCCATGGGGTGATGCTGCTCTTGCCTGATCCTTGGTGTGTGTTTCACCCCCCATGAGGTTGGTGAGGTGCCATCCCCCAGCTCTGATTTGAATGGGTAATTGTGGATATTTGTTTTCCAACAGGTGGCTCTGACACACCCTGACTCCTGCATTCAAATCCAGGAGGAAGAATCATCCAGGAATAGCCAGGGACATCACCTCCTTCCATGGAGTCCAAGAGGAACCACCAAATGCATCAAAAAGGACCAGCACCTGGGCTCAGTGTTCCTGAATATTCATAACCAGGACCAGGTGACCTTTAAGGTTCCTTCCAACCTAAAAATGTATGATTTTCTGATGAATTTAAACCCTGGCCACCTGGGTGATGGGAATAGTAAAGGGATTTGGTGACTTTGGGCTGAAGTTTTGTGGTTTCCTGAATGATGCTGAGTGAAACCCTGCTGTTCCCTAAGCACACAAGTAGGTGCCCAAGCACTGAAGGAAGCCCAGGCAGTGTCCTGATGGGAGCTGCTCTCAAATCTAAGATTTCTCAGAGCAAAATGCTACCCAGGAACACAGTGACCTGTGGCTGACCCTCACAGAAATTGTCTCTGTGCTGTGTACTCACTGAGGAATATTTTTTTTAGAGACTGGAAGATAAGGGAATTTTTAGAGATGCTCTTTGGTTCCCCTGTGTGTTACTAATAAACTGATTTTTGTATATTCTTCCCTTAGATGCTGTCCCATTGCCACCAGTTCAAAGCCCCAGTTCTGGTCCCTTCCTGCCTGGAAGTGGTGGTTATTCCATGGCTTTTTATCCACCCACTTGGCTGCTCTTTCAGGGTAGGAGATGAATCTGGGTCTGGATTTTCAGTATACACAGGAGACTTCTTGGGGAACCTGAGGCAGCAAGCAGAGGAGTTCTGTGGGTTCTGCCCCAGTGTGTGAAAAACCATTAAATCTCCTCATTCCATTTGGTGCTAGGACACTTCCAGCTTGGTTCAGCCAAAATCAGGAGGTTTAAATTGGGCAGACTGAAGGATTTCTTCCAAGCTAAGCAGGTGGGGAGGTTTTCTGCTCCCAAGAGATGAAGGCATCAGCACATTAAGTACACACAATGCAACCCCACCTCAGCACAAATTTACCTTCCTTCACCCCCAGGCTGGGTAATCAAACAATCTACATGTGTATTCAGCCCAACCCAGAGAAATAATTTGTACAAAATAAAACAGCAGCATTGCCTGTCCAAGAAGGAAAAGCAGGAAATTATAATTTTTTTTTTCCAGTTTTTTTTTTTCAGAGCTACATGCACTGATTCTTGCTGACCAAAGCACGAGGTTAATCTGGGTGTTAGATCTACACAGGAGTCTTGCTTTAAACAACAGCCTCTTGTGTCAGACTTGGGTAAAAATATACCAGGAAACAAGATTTTTAAAGCTGCTCAGGAAGAGAATCTTTTGTTTGTTCAGCACTGCATGGATCTGGGTGTCAGAGGTGATGGCTGCATGCACTAAGCCAGACATGAGACTGGATTTTTTTTGTTTCTTTCCCCTCAGCATTTTATCATTTATTATTGGTAGAAATCCTAGGAGAGGAAGGCTCAGCAAGGCTTTTAACTTCACCAAGAAGGTAAAAAAAGTGCTGGAAAGAGCAGAGCAATGCAATGGGTGCAGACCAGAATTAAGTTTACTGGGAAAGAGGTGGGCAGTGTACATTGTACCAAAGCTGCCTGGCTTGGAGGGCCTAAAGATGCTTCCCTGAAGCCAGTGACAAAGTACCTGATGTCCTCAAAGTGTAGTAAAAAAAAAAACCAAACCAAACCTCTGTGTGTAGTAATGTAGCCAAGATCACCTGAAGCAAATAAGCTTTCAGATGGGTGGGTTTTTTAAACACTGGGTCTTTTATGGTGTATTCTGGGTCCTACATAACAAGGTTCTGCTCACTCTGGTTGGTGTGTCCTGCTCTGGCTGTAACCTGGAGTTTGCTTCTGTTTAGGAGTGAAAATTATGCCCATTGTTCTTTTTTTTTTTTTTTTTGTGGGTGTTTATGCTGTAATTCACTGACTTGATCTGCAGCAAACCTGTTTTTAGCTGTGGATCTAATGTGGGAGATTGTTCAGAAGGCAAGGTGTGTCCCACTGATTAGCTGAGCTGAAGTCACCTGACCCTGAACAAATAGTTCCTGACCTGAATTTTATGTTAGCTTTATTTACTTAATATAGAAACCTTCAAATTGGGCTGCAGGGAACTCTGCCTTTAACCCTTTCCTGTCTGCTTTGGAGTTTTGCAGAGCTCCCACTGCATCCTGGAGTCCTCCTTTTGCCCTTCCACAGATTCCTCACCTTCCCAGGTGAAGGATTTGGAGCAGCAGGTAGGTACAAAGCTGTCCCAACACGTAGTGGAGATGCAAGGGGGTGGGGGAAGGAAGCAGAAACTTACTCACTGAGGTGGATAACCCTGGGCTGGTGATTCAGAACCTTCCTTCCATGCCATCAGCTCTGCCCAAGAAGCTGCAGTTTGGAGCCACTTGCAGAACCAGCAGGCTGAGTCTCACTCCTGGCACAGGAAAGGGGATGAAGTCAGGGCTGGGTTTGCACCCTCACCCCGTGCCACTGCTCCTCTGGTGACTCCTGCCAGCCCCTGGGAGGCTTGGAACCAGCTCTGTGTGGGCAGAGATGTTGGCACTGCCACTTGCTTGCCCAAGAGGTTCCTGAGGAGATGTTAAGGAGGGCTGAAGAGATGGGGAATGGTGCTGGAGATAATGAAAAGCTTGATGGGCAGAGGTGTTGGGATGTGCTGGGAATTCTTGGAAGATGTGGCAGGCAAATAGCATGTCAGGCATTCTCCTTTCTCTCCAGGGCTTGGCTAGCAGGCTTTTCTCTTGGAGTATGGAATAATGAGGCAATCATTCCAGTAAAAATCCCTGGGATTCTCAGCTCTTTCCTTTATCCAGACTGTGGCCACACAGCCCTTTGCAGGTTTTGCCCTTGCTGACCTCAGGACAGGACTAGTTAAGTGCCTAACCTGACCAGATGACCTGACCACCCTGTGCTGGTTATCCTAAACTCCTGTCCCAGCACCTGGTTCATCTCTGCCACCAGAACACCTGAAAATCTAAATCCTAGCATCCCTGAATCAGGGCTGCACACTGATGACAGCCTGGAGGGAGAGCTGTAAGGCAGGGCCCTGGGTTTCCAGCTGGGATTGGATTGGGATCTTGTGTGGGATCTGGCTGGGAAAGTTAAAATCTGGGGGCTGGTGGCATTTTGCAAAACTGTGCTGTTAAATCCAGCACCATCCTGGTTTGTGTGATATGGGGTTTTAGATGTGCTGGGCTGGGCTGAGCTGAGCATCTCCAGGGCTCTGGAATAAGGCAGGAAAACCATATTTATTTGCCTTCGTTATTGCCTTCATTCCTGCCACAGGGATTATTTAAGATCTCATTTCATTTAAGAAATCCTCATTTTCAGAACCAAGTTCTGTACAAAGGGGAAGCTCTGGAGGGGGAGACAACACAAAATGCAACTCCTTGCAAAAGCAGAACCATTCCCAGGGCTGCCATGGGTTCTGTTTCCCTGTCTGGGAAATGGGAGGAGTTGTCTGGAGATTAGGAGGGCAGGAAAACACCTGCTGCCCCTCAACTGATCCCAGAGGGAACAAAGCAGAAGAAAAGCCAGGACCTGAGCAAGATGGGATGGGGTGAAAACCAATAGGTAGCTTCAGATGGGCAGTTGGCAGCCCTAACCCTCAATTTAAAGCAGCTGAGAGTCCCAGCTCTTTGAATCTAAAACCTTGGTGCCATGAAGGTGAAAGACACTGTTCCACACACCCCTTCTCTCTTTTATTTTTCTTTCTCCTTTTTTCTTCTATTTTTTTCCTTCTCTTTTTTTTCTTCTTTTGTTTTCCTTCTTTTTTCTTTTTTTTCTTTTTTTCTTTCTGTTTTTCCTTCTTTTTTTTCCTTCTGTTTTTTCTTCTTTTGTTTTCCTTCTTTTTTTCCCTCCTTTTTTCCGTCCTTTTTTCCCTCCTTTTTTCCCTCCTTTTTTCCCTCCTTTTTTCCCTCCTTTTTTCCCTCCTTTTTTCCCTCCTTTTTTCCCTCCTTTTTCCCTCCTTTTTCCCTCCCTTTTTCCCTCCTTTTTTTCCTTTTTCCCTCCTTTTTCCCTCCTTTTTTTCCTTCTTTTTTTCCTTCTTTTTTCCTTCTTTTTTCCTTCTTTTTTCCTTCTTTTTCCTTCTTTTTTCCTTCTCTTTTTCCTTCTCTTTTTTCCTTCTTTTTTTCCTTCTTTTTTTCCTTCTTTTTTTTTCCTTCTTTTTTTTCCTTCTTTTTTTCCTTCTTTTTTTCCTTCTTTTTTTCCTTCTGTTTTTCCCTTCTGTTTTTCCCTTCTGTTTTTCCCTTCTGTTTTTCCCTTCTGTTTTTCCTTCTTTTTCCTTCTGTTTTTTCTTCTTTTGTTTCCTTCTTTTGTCTCTTCTTCTTTTTTCCTTCTTTTTTTTCCCTCTTTCTTCTCCTTCTTTTTTTCCTTCTTTCCTTTCTTCTTTTTTTTGTCTTTTTTTCTTTTTCTCTTTTTTTTCTCTTCTTTTTCTTTCTTTTTTTTTTTTTTTTAATTTCTCATTTTCTTTGCACCCAGCTGTCCCAAACAGAGAGCAGGCAGATGGGAGCTCAGGCAACCCCAGGTGCCAAGCCAAGCTCCTACTTCAGAGCAGGCAGTGAGGAGTGGCAGGCAGCTCAGCCAGAAGGAAAAGGTGGAAACTTTCTGCTCATTGTTCAGCAGCTCCGTGACCTCCTTTAGGGAACCTCAGGGGCTGGCAGGGACTCACTGGTCAGGCTGCCCTTCAGACATGGGATTGACACTGAGGACAGGGAAGGAGGGACCTCAGTGCTTCCATTGACCTCAGGGAGGGCATCTCTGCAACCAAGGTCTCAAGGAAGGTTTTTTAAGCCAGAATTAAAATTAATTAAAATTAAAAGCATTTAAAAAGCGGGTGCAGAGGCTGGACAGACCTCACCTGGGGCTGTTTCACTGCCTGCCTCTGAGCTGTGTTTCAGTCAAACTGGACTCAGCATCTTTTAAATGTCATCAGGCTCTTTTTTTTTTTTTTTTTTTTTTTCCCCTCCCTTTGCTTTGATTGGAACAGGAACAGCTCTTGAGCTGTTGTCAGAGATGCCCACACTGCAAACCAAGAGTGATTGATGGGGCAGCTCTCTCCAGGGGCTCTCCCAGTGCCACGTTGCTTGGGGGGGGGGTTGTTGTGTGTGTGTAATATTTACCTTTTGCTTGTTCACCAGCTTGTGAAACAGGACTTCCAGCTGGCAGACTGGAGGTGAGGATGTTTGCAAAGAGGTGAGGGGGGGCAGAGAGGAGTTTTGAAGGTGATAAAACTTTCTTTCTGTGTCCCCACAAACCCAGCTCAATCTGCTTTGCCTGCCCACAGCAGGGCAGGGAAGGAGAGAAGTTTGTGTAGTTGTGACCTTAACCCTGGCTAAAGATGTTTTAGCTGTGGGCTGATGGCATGCAGGTGTCCCTCCAGGGACTGAACCTCCCAAAGAGCCTTCTCCTTCTCCTTCTCCTTCTCCTTCTCCTTCTCCTTCTCCTTCTTCCTTCTCCTTCTCCTTCTCCTTCTCCTTCTCCTTCTCCTTCTCCTTCTCCTTCTCCTTCACCTTCACCTTCACCTTCACCTTCACCTTCTCCTTCACCTTCTCCTTCTTCTCCTTCTCCTTCTCCTTCTCCTTCTCCTCCTCCTTCTCCTTCTCCTTCTCCTTCTCCTTCTCCTTCTCCTTCTCCTTCTCCTTCTCCTTCACCTTCTCCTTCACCTTCACCTTCACCTTCACCTTCACCTTCACCTTCACCTTCACCTTCACCTTCACCTTCACCTTCTCCTTCTCCTTCTCCTTCTCCTTCTCCTTCTCCTTCTCCTTCTCCTTCTCCTTCTCCTTCTCCTCCTTTCTCCTCCTTTCTCCTCCTTTCTCCTCCTTTCTCCTCCTTTCTCCTCCTTTCTCCTCCTTTCTCCTCCTTTCTCCTCCTTTCTCCTCCTTTCTCCTCCTTTCTCCTCCTTTCTCCTCCTTTCTCCTCCTTTCTCCTCCTTTCTCCTCCTTTCTCCTCCTTTCTCCTTCCTTCTCCCCTCCTCCTCTCCTTGCCTCACTTCTTAATCCAGGGAGGGTTCTGGGTCCTGTTCCTGACCTGCCTGGAACTGAACTTTGCTCCCACAAACAGAGTTGGGGTTGGGGAGCACCCTGCCCTTTGCTGGCCTCACCCATCTGCAGGGAATCCAGGGATTTCTGGCAATGGGTGCTGGGGGAGGGATCCCCCCAAATCCCATGGGTTGAAACCCTCTGGATTGTGCAATATTTTGCTGAGGGGATGAAAGGGAGGGAGGTGGTGCAGGAAGGGAGGTGAAGGGCTGTGGCCTGAGATGAAAGGAACCAACACCTGGAGGGCTGGGGCTGCACTGGGGTCACCTGCTCCTGAAGAGATGGGAACAAAGGATCCTAACAGGGAAGTCCTGAGTGGTTTGTGACACTGCTGAGTAGGAGATTATTGGGGGGGAAAAAAATGGAAAAAAAGGGAAAAAAAAAGGAAAAAAAAAAGAGAAAAGAACAAAGGAATTAAAAGGAAAAAGAGAAACAAAAAGAAAAAAAGAAAAAAGAAAAAGAATAAAGAAAAAAAGAAGAAAAAAGAAAAAAATGAAAGGGAAGGGAAAGAGAAAAAAAAGAAGCCAAAAAAAGGAAAAAAGAAACAAAAAGAAACCAAAAGAAAAAAGAAAAGAAGAGGAAAAAGGAAAGGAAAGGAAAAAGGAAAGGAAAAAGGAAAGGAAAGGAAAAAGGAAAGGAAAGGAAAAAGGAAAGGAAAGGAAAAAGGAAAGGAAAGGAAAAAGGAAAGGAAAGGAAAAAGGAAAGGAAAGGAAAGGAAAGGAAAGGAAAGGAAAGGAAAGGAAGGAAAGGAAAGGAAAGGAGAGGAGAGGAGAGAGAGGAGAGGAGAGGAGAGGAGAGGAGAGGAGAGGAGAGGAGAGGAGAGGAGAGGAGAGGAGAGGAGAGGAGAGGAGAGGAGAGGAAAGGAAAGGGAGAGGAAAAGAAAGGAAAGGAAAGGAAAGGAAGGAAAGGAAAGGAAAGGAAAGGAAAGGAAAGGAAAGGAAAGGAAAGGAAAGGAAAGGAAAGGAAAGGAAAGGAAAGGAAAGGAAGGAAAGGAAAGGATGATTTGCTGCTAGGAAGAGTGGCAGTACAATGATTTTTTGATAGATGTTTCTTTTCCACCTGAGAAATCTCCATTTGGACTGAGGACCCAAATGTCTGCAGCCTTCCTGCCCTAAAGCCCTGAGCACCCTCCTGGAGCCATGCTCAAGGTTTCCTTCTGCTCATTTGTTCCCTACCAAGCTCTTGGTGTCAGTGACATCCTGTGGTGTGGTTACAGGTTACCTGGGTCTGATTTTGCTCCTTTTTTTTTTTTTTTTTTTTCTTTTATGTTTCCTCCCCTTTTCACAGTTTCTCATCCCAGTTTTGAATACTCAGCCTTTCTGGCCCCTGGTTTTTGTATTGTGACATTAAAAGTAGCTGTGCTGCTGGCTATCAGTCACTAAGCAGCATTTCCCAGTTCTTCTCCCCCAAATCTGCTGTAGATTTTTATTTCTTGGGTTAAATATTGAAGTTTTTGCCCAACTGCCCAATTTGGGATAAATTCTTGTTGACTGGAGCTTTTCTGCCCTGACCTGAGGAGGGATTATTAATGGGGTTTGGTTTGCTGTTGGGAGTTGAAGGCCCAGATTTAGCTGAATTGTGCTGATAAACCCAAAACCAAACATTTTAATAGTGTCACAAGTCACACATTCATCTTTCAGAGATGAAAAAAGCCCCATAAATCCTTGTCTGCTCTACTCAGTGGAGCTTTAGGAACTTCAGAGCCAGCACCTGCATCAGAAATGCATCACTGGAGCTTTCCATCAATGAAACCCCAAGCTTGATTCTCAAAAAGCATCAAACCCTTGAGAAGTCTCCACCCCTGAATAATTTATTTTTTTTTTTGCTAAAAGGAACAAACGTGAGCAGCTCCCAGCAGGAATTGTGTGACTGAATTACACCATGAAATGCTGCTGCTACTTAATGGTCTTGCTCTGTAAATCATTTATTGAAAGCTTGGCTACCACTACATTTCTATTTCTAAGCTAAACAGGTGGTTCAGAGGTCAGCAGTTTGGGGGGAAAATATATTAAAATGGTTTTTTCACTTCACAGTCCTGTCCAGCAGTAGAAACAATAAAAATAATGACTCAAAAGGAGGAGGAAAGCAGAAAAAATCAAAGTACAGGGCTGGAACATTAAATGTTTGGGTGTTCTGGCTCTGCTGTGGATTATTCTACATGATCCTAAATCACTTCAGCTCTCTTCAGCTCTCCTGTTTAATTCCAAAAAATATAAAGCAATGTCCTTATTCTTTACAGGTGTGTTCAAGCTAAACCCAGGAGGTTTTGGGAAGCACAGAGACACCGTGTGTGGGGCTGAAAAATCTCCAGAAACTACAGGGAGACTTTCACCAAGATGGAACCATGGTCAGGCACCTCACGTGAGGCTTTCAAGTGGGAGCTTTAGAGACAGCAGAGAACTTTGTAGACAAAATGATCATAATTCTCTTGCTACAGGCAGCAGATAAGTCTTTTGGACCTTTTTTGCCTTTTTTTTAGAATGTGCAGATGATGAGCTACTGGGCTGATGTGGCTGCAGTGCAGCATTTGCTGAGAGCCTTGTGCTGCTTTTCTGCATTTGGGTGTGGAGTCAAGACACAGCTGAAAAGATAAATAAAACATAAATGTCATAAATTAATCTTTTTAAGACATGTAAGACACTGGCACCAGGAATTTACCATCTGTGCAAATGTGGGCAGTGTCACTCTGGCATCACAGACTTGTGTCACATCTCCAGTTGCAGGGCACTTGTCCCAGTGTGGGACACTTTGGGGAGGTTGGGAGATTTTTGTGGTCTCCAGATGAGACACAGAAACCAACTCTGCCTGCTGTGGTGACACACAAAACCTGTGTTTGGAAAACTACTTATTCATTTTGACTTTTAAATACTTTTGAGGCTACCCAGATGCAGGTTTGGTTATTTTGGGGTAAGTTTCTCCTCCAAAATGCTGTGGGCTAGACTTGTCCTGGGCAAAAAAATTATGTCTTGAAGCTCTAATTCTAGCAGGTTAGGGATGGAAAGGAAGGAGCCAGGTTGCTGAGAAGCAGAGCTGAGAGCAGAGTCAAACTTCAAGTAATTTCCTTGGAGGAAAAATCAGTCTGTCACAACTAAAGGTTTCCAAGGTTTCTCTGGAGTTAGTTCTGAGGATAAGTTGGGTCTTAGGGGAATTCTTCTGTCAGCTGGGCTAATTAACATGACAATTTGTTGTTTCATTAGCTACATCTTTCATGGGAAATATGAGTGTGTTTTCTTCATAACAAGGAGAAAACATTTTACTTGTTTTTCTTTAGCCGTGTCACTGATGAGAATGATGATGAGTCTCTGATGAGAAACTTCCCTGAAAGGGGATGAAAATGCTATTTAGAAAGGCAGAGTTTTAATTCTGCTCTCTTTTAAATGCCCTGTTACTAAACATGCCTGGAACTGAGCATCACTTTTGTCAAAACCCCCTTTCCACATCCTTCAGTGCTTTTTTAAACTAGGTTGTGTCACTGAAGAGATTCCACTTGTCAGCATCCAAGGAGCATTTTGTGCAGGGGAGGAGAAGTGTGGCTCATGAGACTGTGAGCAGTAGCCAAAATAGGGACTTTTAAAGTATTTTTTTAGTCTTTCCATACATCTACATCAAAAATTAAATTCCTGCCTGACTAATCTAGGAGTAAATCCTGCAAAGAGCTGGGCTAAAGTGTCCTGTTATTGTTGTAACCTCAATCATGGTGCCCATGAAAGGATGTAAGAACCCCTCTGCTCTTATTACTTGGGACTTTTTATTAATTGCTAGAACTATTTTGCATTTCAAGACTGGTGATGGGATTCAAGCATCTTCTGAGTGTTTGAAAAAAATCAACTCTTGTGAATTTAGCAGGAAATGTGAATATCAAGGAAGTCCTTGCCTTTGTTTGTGCCTGAGGTTCCCTGTTTGTGTTGCATCATTTGTTTGGAAAAGTGTTCACCAAGCCATCAAAGTCCCTGCTCTTCTGAGAGGAGACCTCCTCACTCCCTACAGCTCCCTACAAGTAGCCCAGGGGAGGTTTAGGATGGAGATTGGGAACAATTCCTTCATCAAAAGGGTTGTCAGGGCCTGGCCCAGGCTGCCCAGGGCAGGACTGGGGGTCCCCATCATCCCTGGGGGGTTTCAGAGCCCTGGGGATGAGGGACATGGGGCAGGGGTGGGTAAATGTTGGAGTGGATGACCTTAAAGACCTTTTCCAAACCAAATGATCCTGTTGAATGACTTAGGGGGTTTCCAGTGAACCAACCCAAGAGCTGATTCAGCAGGAGTCTTGGTTTAGTTGACTGGACAATTGTCATGGGATATCTCAGCTCAGCGGGATGGTGGTCATGGCAGTGGGCAGATGGAGAATGGTTTTGCTGTAGAAGAGCAGCTGATGGTTGATTTTAAAGTGAGAGGTGGAAAATGGTTTGTGGTTGAGGAGCACCTGGAGGTTGATTTTAGAGAGATGGAAACTGGTTTGCAGCAGAAGAGCACCTGGAGGTTGATTTGAAAGCGCGACAAGAACACCCCCTTCACCCTCACCTCCTGCTCAATGGGAACCCTCAGCCTTTAAGCAAACCTTAGGGGTGTAAAGCAGGGGAAACAGTGTAAAAAGAGCACTCCCAAGCCTGGCTCTGCCCTGGGTGAATAATTCAGTCTTTGTTGGAGGCTGGCAGAGGTGGTGAGCCCCATGGCTGCAGCACACCACTGGGTTTCGCCCTGGCCGCTCCCAAATCCCAAGGACACACCTGTCAGGAGCTGGAGGCCAGGAGATTGGTTGGAGGTAAAGAATGCACCTGCGCAGGGAGGGGTGAAGGACTACATGTAAGAGGAGCCTGAGACACTCACCTCCTCTTCTCAGTTCCAGCTTAAACAAGCAGCAGCACTCGGGGCTGCCAGGAGAACCCCGCGCCGCTTCATCCTTTGCTTGCCTCGGTTTTTGCTTTTTTTTTATTTATTTATTTTTAAATTTGGTTTTGTTTCAGTAGCCTAATACAATTCAGGAGTGTGTTGTTTGTCCAGGTACAGTTTTGTTTTAATTTGGTTCTCTTGATTTTCTGCCTTTCTCTCTTTATTTTGCCTTGGTTCTCTTTCCGTGATGAATTTCACTGCGCAAGCTTCGCGCTCCGAGTTCGTCTTTTCCAGGACACGGGAAGCTGGGAAGGTGAAAACCCTCTTGTGAAACCCTCCTGATGGGCACGTTCCTCCTTTTTCTTACCTGCTTGAAGGCTTGGTGATCTTGGTTTGGGGAGGAAGGTGGTTGTGTTCCAGCACTGAAGTGCCTTGTGTGTGTGTTCATGGTCCTGGTAAGCCGTGGCGTCCAAGTTCTAACATGGAGAAATGGCTTCTCTAACACCTTTCCTGACTTCTTCATCAATATTCCCCTTTCCACTTAACTTTCTATAGGACTCTGTCCTCTTTTCTCTTTCTCCTTCTTTCCCCAGGTAGATTAAAGAGGGTTTTGTTAGAGGTATCAGGTTTTGTCTGCTCGGAGTTATGGGGGAGGGGAGCACATGAATTCAAACGTTCATTTTACAACCAGCCAAACCAGTCAGGGCAGGTAAAAGCAGCACCAAGAAATTGAATAGGAGGCAGCTGCTTGGGGTGGGGGGGGGGGGGAAGCTGCTTTCACCAAGATGTCAGGGAGAGCTTGGAAAAAAGAAAGAAAACCACCAAAAAAACCCCAAAAAACAAAAAACCTGGGGGAAAGGTTTCTTGAGCCTCACCTAAAGTGAGTTTTAAAATTGAAGAGCTCCAAAGAGGAGCTTTGTGTTTCAGTGTTGGCTCTACCAGCAGAGAGGTTTCTAAAGGCAGGTACACTATCACCTCCTTCCCTTTTCTGTGTAATGATTGCTGCTTTCCAATTAGTTTTTTAATGAGCTGTGCCATGCTCCTGCATGTGATGGGGACTGCACCTTTGGCTCCTGTTTCGGAGCCACCGTGGGCTGCTCGGGCTGGGCTGGGCTGCTGAGAAGTGAAGGAAAAAGATTTGGAATTTTCCAAACAAGACTTTGGTTCCAACTGAGTGGAAGTCAAGGGAAGCTCCTGTCCTGCTTGAGTCATCAGCTTCCGCTCATGGCATGGAGGAGCCATTTTGGGTTCGTTTTGTTTATTCTTTTCCAACCTGGGGCTGCTTTTTAATTTATTTTTTTCTTCTTCTTCTTCTCCTTCCTTTGGGTGCATGATTAAGTCTTCACTCTTGTGCTCGTTCCCTCTGGCTGTGGAGCTCCCTGGGCCAGCTGGGACCAGCCTTTACTTGCACTGGTTGGACACCCAAGAGAGACAAAAAGAGAAAACAAAGTGGTTTGCTCCACTTTTGAAGTGTGAAGAAGTCTACTTGGGGCTTGGCTGCCATAGCCAGGCTGCTTTCTCAGGCTAGCAGTACCTAAAAAGCCCTTTTTCTGCTTTTTTTCTTTTTTTTTTTTTTTTTTTAATATAATTCACTTGCTGGTGTGATAATTTTGGGGTGAGGATTAAGAGGTGTTTTGTAAGCAAGGAGGCTGCTTGTATAATTCATCCTCTCCCATCCAGGAAGAGGCTCCAGGAGTTGGAGGCACGGAGGGAGTCAGCAGAAAATGTTTGCTCACTCCTTCCCTCCACCCCTTGAGTAAAACTCTGCCTTCCAGAAGGTTCTGCAGGGCTCAAAGCTGGGAAGAATTGCAACTTTTGGCTGCAATCATTTCAGAGTCTCAGAATGTTCCAAAATACAGAGGCAAAGCTTACCCTGGTCTAAGTGCTCTTTGATTTATTTAGTTTCAAGAAGGTCTTTAAGAACTCTTCTAAAAAAAAATAGCCAGAAATCCAGATCTTGCAAGTTTACCCTTTCATTTGCAGTCAGATTAATTCTTATTTTTTTTTTTCCTGATATTTACTTCTTATAATTGCAAATATTTAAAGTCAAGCTGCCTGAAGTTTAATTTGAAAAAAAAAACCCCTCTGATGTCAAGATTATTTTGCATTATTCTACTCCTCTCTGTTACAGATCAGTTTGTGCTTGCTGTAGAACAGCAGTCACATAATAAAATCAGGTGCTGCTCTAGCTGTGTGCAGACACCAAAACTGAGTAAATGGATTTTAGCAGCAGGACTAAATGCTTTCTGAATTTATTTTTGGGGGTGGGCAGCCCCAGGTTGGGGGTTTCTTGGTGGAATGAAGCTCAGAAGCCACCTTTGTTGCATGAATCTCCCTAGCAGGAAGACTCAAAATGATTTTTATTTCTCCCTTATATTGCATTTCCAGTTTATTTTTTAATTTCTTTTATTTTTTAATTTTTTTTTTTTACATTTTTGATTTTATTGTATTTTTTTTTTCAGTATTAAAATGATCAACAAAAGCACAGAACTGGAACCAAACCCCCCCAAAAAAAACCCAAATCATTGAGAGTGTCTCCTCCCATCATCAGCAGGGGCTGCAGCCACAGGAGAGGCTCTGTCCTGGGGACAAGGACATTGTTCCCAAAGGGAAAAAAAAAAAAAAATCCCACAGCTTTTCCAGGAATTGGCTTTTTTGTTTGGTGTTGATACCTTTATTTTAATTCAAACTTGGGTTAATTTAATCCCAACTTGGGTGTCTGAAGTGGCTCCCCAGAGCTGGAGGTTTTTACAGGACCCTTTTGCTTTGTGGGTGTCTCGAGTGCTTTCAGAAACACTGAATTGAATCCCTGAGTTGTTATTGTGAGGAGTAGGAGATGAAAAGTCCTGCTCTGGAGTTGGTTTAACACCAACCCAAACGTTGAGTTCAAAAGGCTCGGGCTGACCTGGTGACACAGTTCTGCTGCCACACATTGCTGTGTGAACGTGGGGGATTTCTTTATTTCTGAAAGATAAAAAAAACTCTGAAATGATGCTTTGAATTTAATCAGATTCCCCATGAATGGAGAGATTAAAAATCTATGCTTGTTAATGAGAGTGTTTGAAAAGGGCTTCAGGATAACAATAAATTTCATACATTTCATCATTTAATTTCATAAATCTAACCATTTGCTCAGGTTTTCCCTTTTGGGGGATGGTTTAGGTACAAAGGAAACGGGGTTTTCTTATTGTCCTTAGCCTAAAAAAAAACCCCAGAGGAAACCTGAAGTGGCAATTTGTGCATTTCTACCAAAAAAAGGCACTTGGTGAGATTTAAAACTAGAAAAATGCAAACTGGACCTGAACTCTACGTGCAGTCACAAGTCCATTTGTTAGGAATTTTGTTTGCAAAACAAGATAATTAGAATATTTGGGGCAGGGGAAAGTGGCCCCGAGGAAATGACATTTTACAACCTGGATGCACATTTCACTTTAATTAGTTCTGTTAGTTTGTTTTGTTGGTTTGTTTTCTTTTTAATGGCTCTGTCCTTAAAGTCAGACCAGTCTGAGGGTCTTATTTTTATTTCACCTGAGGTTGTGGCAGATGTAACCATAGCTCAATGAGCTCTCTGAACTCTAAACCAGAACTTAGTTTGCTCTGATGCTTTTCAGCTTTCAAATAAGCCTCTCTGTCCTTTCAAACTCCAGCTCTACCTTTTATCTGATGGAGTTTGAAGATATAAAGGCTTAAATTTCACATGCTTTGTTCTTTTCATTGCCTCTGACTATTGATTAAGGCTCAGCCCTACAGGTTAACTAACAAGGGTTGGGGTTTGGTTTTTCTTTTCTCTCCTCCCTCTCCTTTTTTTTTTTTTCTCCTCTTTTGGAGCTGAATTCCTCTCCAGACCTTCAGCCACCTGGGTGAAAAACTTGGCATTTCAGGACTGCCACTTGGAGGATGATGGATGCCCAATTGTTTTAGGGCTGCTGGGACTTTGTGGTTGAGAAGGGAGTGGGAGAGGCAGGTGAGGAGGAAGAGGAGGGGAAGGAAAGTCCTGTAGGTACAAAGCTTGTGACTCGTGGTGCTTAAAAAGAGGGAAAAAAGGTAAAAAATAATCAGTGGGGGTGGGGTTCATTGGAGTTCCTTGTTTTCCACTCCTCTTCAGCCATTCTTTCCTTTTTTTCTCAAGGCCTGGCCACTGCTAATGATGGTGATGATTAACTAAATGGAGTCGGTAACCTGGGCGACCACTCGCCTGGTTTTAGATTTCCTGGGTACCCAGGAGCCAGCAAAACTCTGAGGCTTGGGGGAGCCACTGGTTGGGGCCTTTGGGTGTTTTGTTTCATTTTGGGTTGCTCTTTTTTTTTTTTTTATTTGCTTTGTGTGTTTTTTGCCTTGGAGCTTTGTGCCTTGGTGTCTCACACGGTAAGGTCTGACCCAGCTTCTCCCACCTTCCTTCCCCTTCCTCTCCTGCTCATTCCTCCTCTTCCTGAATTTCCAGAGGCAGAGTTTCCCCCTCTTTGCTGGCCTGCCTGTAAAATACCATCTTGGGGAGCAGAAAAGAGGTGCAGAGAAGGTTTTATTTCTCACCAGGATAGGTCTATGCTGGGTTAATTAGCTCGGTGATTTTATTTTCTGGGTTTACCGTGTGTTTGAAGCTTGCCCTGCTTCTGCCCTGATAACTTGGTGCTGTTCTCTCCAGACAAAACCTTTAATTGCTTTAATCATGTGCTAGAACCACACTTGCACTGAGTGTACTAAAACCAAGTGCCTTCTGCTTTAGACCCAGAAATTTTCCTACTTCTCAGGGCTGTGCTGGGCATATATTGAATATTTCACTGACATAGCAGCAAGCTGGTTGGATAGTTTGGCTTTTTTTTTTTTTTTTTTTTTTTAATTATTATCTTCTGTAAATACCAATAATTTATGTCTTCCTGGGTATTACCTCAAACCAGAGGTAATAAATGAGCTGAAAGTGTTTATTAGTCCAATGGGAAATAAGCAGTCGGTCTCAGTTTCTAACCAACTATTTTTATTTGCTGAACTTCAGGAACAAACAGGTGGGATTTGGTGTGAAAGGGAAAAAAAAAAAAAAGCAAAAGCTCTAAAATTACTGGTGGTGAAGTGAGGATTCACCTGGGAAAGGCAGGGAAAGGAAAGGGAATTTCTGCCAGGCTGAGCTGGGGGATGGAACCCATCATTCCTCTGAGGAGTGTTCCAGATCTTTGGGGTTTGGAGCTGTGGAGTTGTCACTGCCAGATGTCACCAGGGTGCTCAGATGGTCCTGGTAACCTCATTCCTCAGGTTGTGAAACTCTTGGCAGCTCCTGGAGTAAGGAAAAAAAAGGATTGTGGAAGTTCAGGTGTTGGAACAAGGGGCAAAATGCCTTTCTGCAGTGAAACACCAAAAAGAAAGCACTGAACCATTTCAGCTCATTTTATAAGTTCATTTTTCAAGCTTGTATGAGTTGCTGCTAAACTTCTAAAAGAGCAGCTACTCCGTGGACCAAACACACGATTAAAAAAGAAAAAAAAATTAAATTTTCTGGTCTTGGTTCTGTGTTAAGAGCCCAATAAACTCTTGAACTTCAGCTGGAATTACAGATGGAGAACATCTCAGCAGAGCTCAAGGTTTGGTGTTGGTCTTTTGCCTGCCAGCATGAGGGAAAAACTGCTGTGTTTTTATGTAGTGGAAGTTAAATTCATTATTTGGGGGTCACTTCTGAAAGTTCTTGATTTATCTGCATCTAAATATCTATATCTATAGCTATTTATATCTATACTTATATCCATACCTATATCTATATCATTTATCTCTCTCTCTATCCCATCTTTATCCCATCTCTGATGGGGAAAGAAATTAAAGAGCTGAGCACAAAAGTTCTTGTGCTCTTCTGCTGCCAGCAGCTGGGCAAACCAAGCAGATTATTCCTCTTCTTTTCATGAATTAACTCTAAAAAGTCCCAGAAAAAAGGACTTGGGTCCTTTTGGAAAGGATTTCAAGGGGGGTTTTTTGCCTTTATTTTTTTTCTTTTTTTTTATTTCTATTACAACATTTATTTTATTTGTTGTGTTTTCAGGGTGGGGGTTCCCCAGCTGGGATCTCCACCTCCTCTGCACTTTGGGGAGCTGTGTTTGCTTTGGTGATGAGTTTCTGGTGATGGGTTTTTGGTTTGGTTTTATTCTGAGGCCCAGATGCAGGTTTTTAACCTCCAGGTGTCTGTATGCCTGCCAGGGACAGGCTGGACCTGGCCATCAGGGTAGAGCTGGGATGGGGTTGGAACTGGTTTGGAAGCTGGATCTCTGCTGACCACACTCTCTCCAGCCCCTGCACACCAGTAAAGAGCCCATGGAGACTGGAAAATCACTTATTTTCACTGGAAACAGACTGGGAGGACATTGCAAGGGAAATGGGTGATTCAAGGGCCCTTGGGCATCCTGGGTGCAAGGTCCTAGCAAGGGCTGGATGTGCAGGAAGATGACTTGGCAGCTCTGCTCTGTCTTCTCATTGCACAATACCACTTTTTTCTTTTCCCCTTTCCTATAAGAAGCTGTAAGAACAATAGGCTGAGGCCTTTCACCTTTCTGCAGTGAATTTCCCCCAGATTGCTCCTGTTGTTTCTGCCTCTCCTGACGTGTGTTGCAGGGATTTGGTTGATCCGTTTCTCTCAGCACTGCTGGTTTCACAGCACACACCCCTCACAGGTTGCTTGGCCTCTTGTTTGCACTTGCAAAAACAAGAAATGAAGGAACTGACATCAGGATGGAGAGCAGGGTTTCTCTCCAGGTCATTGGAGAAGTGGCTGAAGCCCTGGGTGAGGCTCCCTGCTGGAAAATGCCCATTGCCCCATCATTCCCCTGGGGATTTACTGCAAGGAACCCATCAAATGCTGCACAGAAGAAAATTTTGACCTTCCAGGCAGGATTAGGAGGAGGAAGGGCATCTCCAGAGAGAGCTGATTTGACCACAAGGCTTTTTCTCTATCACAGAATCCCTCCAAGTCAGGAGGGTGAAAGAGTTCTTAAAGGCCCTAAAAAAATCCCTCATTTCCTATCCCTCTTGGTTCCCCTTTCCCTGCAGGAAGAACCAACTCTTCCTTTTCTGAAATCTCTCTTTATTTCAGGTGTTCTCCACTTCTGGTGAGCAGGAGGGATGTGAGAGCTGGGATAATACCAGTGCTTTGGATATTCTGGATGCACAGAGGTGTCCACTGGAACCTCTTGGCAAGCTTTGGATTTGAGACCTTTTAAGTGTTAATTTGTGGCATTTATGTCCATTTGGCTGAACCTGTTTCTGGATCTGAAACTGTTGAAAGGTTCCAGTTGTATTAAAAAAAAAAAGAAAGGCTTTTTGGGGGGGAAAGTTTCAGTGCAACCCAGGAGGGGCAGGATTGGTGCTGGTGCCATGGAGCAGGGATTTATTGGCTCAGAGTTCTGGGATAGTTTTGCTCTCATGCTGGTAAAAGCAGATGACACTTTCTAGCTGGGTCACAGATCAAAACACTTTGCAAGAGGCTGAAACATCCCTGCACAAAAGGAGGCTCAGGCCAGTGCCTGCTCCTGATGAGTTTGATCCCAGCACATCAGGAATGAAGTGGTGATTGCCTTGAATTGCTCTTGAGGCATCTTTGAGGTCAGAAAACCCAAATCTGAGTAAATGGAGTGTGGGTTGGGCTGCTAAAGGTGACGGAGCCTGAGCTGGGATCAGAAAACCAGGCAGGATGCAAGGATCACAGCATCCCTCTGGCTCTGTCCTGCGGGGTGAGGAGGGGGAGGCAGTGCCTGAGCTTGAAGGCTGAAGGCAAAGTGAGAGGGATTTTTTCCTTCTGTACTATTTTGAAGTGAGCAAATGGTTTCCTGGCAGCTTTCTGACTGTGTAAAATGAAGCAAAGGGCCTTTTCTCAGAGATCTCAAAACCCACCCTCTGTGGGATCACTGCAGAAGGATTTTTGTCCCCACAACAGCTTCCAGGGCTTTGCCTCCTGCCTGGAGGGCAGAACTGGGCTGGGAGATGGGAACTGGTGATCCCAGGCTCACTCTGGAGTCTCTGGATGTGCAGATGGAGGGGATTGGGCTGCAGGACTTCAGACACCCCTGGGAATGGGCTCTGGAAGGAGTGGTCCTTGGGGCTCAGCATCCTTTGCTCTGAGTGTAACAGCTCTGCCCTGGGGGCTTTTGGCTCAGTGTCCAAACCAAGGAGCTCAAAAAGCCCTTTTGTGACTCAGCAGCAGGAGTTCAGGTGTGGCAAGAGGAAAACTGATTTGATTCTGGATCCTCCCAGAAGCAGAAACCAGAGAGCAGAGCAGAATCCACAGGCTGGACTTCTCTGGGTCTTTCTGTGGCTCTGGTTCTGCACGGATGGGTGGAATTTCCTATCACTGGGTTGGAAGGAGGCTGAGCTCTGACAACCCAGGGCTCTTTATCCCCTCCCCACCTTCAGTCCCTTAAGGATTTCATGAAAATTCAGCTGTTTGGCCTGAAGCATTTCCCAAGGACAGGGCTTTCCCAAGGCAGGGGATGTCCTGTTACATCAGGGACTTCATTCTGGTCATAAATGAGAATTTGTATAATAAGGGTCCAGGACAATCAATCAAACATCTGCTTTTAATGCACCCACCTTACTTGACAAAAAAAAAACACCTGTAAGATAATTTCCTTTTTTTTTCTTTCTTTTTTTTTCCCCTTTTTTTTCCTTTTTTTTTCCTTTTTTTTTTCCTTTTTTTTTCTTTCTTTTTTTTCCTTTTTTTTTTTCCTTTTTTTTTCTTTTTTTTTCTTTCATAATTTGGAAAGCCAACCCCCAGACTGCAGAATGAAAATTTCAACCTCATGGCTACTTCTCCTTCTCTGCTCCATCCCTAGGGCTCCCAAATTCCACCCAAACAAGGCAGGGAAAAGGGATAAAATTACCCAGAGTCTTTGCTCCCTCTCAGTTCTTGTCACTGTGTCAACATCTCCAGAGTCAGCCAGGTGCAACTGAGTATTTTTATTCTAATTATTAATTCTGGGGGTGTTGTCAACCGGGGTCATTCCAGCAAATTCTTCTTTTCCAGAGGAAATGGGGAGCAGAGGTTGTTGCTGTGAATCAGGCACAACCTGGGGCTTGGTGTGCAGAAAGCTCCCATTTGCCTCCTTTTATTTCAGCTACCATGGAGGGGACTTCAGACAAAGAGTTATTGTCCCATTCTTCCTGATTTATTCCGTGTTATTGGAAAGACATTTTCTGCTGAGGAGGTTCAGTGGCATCTGGTAAAAAAGAAAAAACTCCACAAAATGCAGAAAGCAAACCCAGGTTGTTGGGGGGATTTGTGTGTGTGTGGTATTTTATTTTATTTTATTTTATTTTATTTATTTTATTTTATTTTATTTTATTTTTATTATTTTATTTATTTTATTATTTATTTTATTTATATTTATTTTTTATTTCCAATGGTCTATTTAGCTCTTTGCAAGGTGTCAGCCTGAAGCAGAGCTGGAGACTCCAGGGTATATTTGCATTTAAGAGGAGAGAACATCCCAAGCTTTTCCCAGCTCTCTGGGATCAACTCTTGCCACAGAATTCCTATCAGAATTTGCCTGGAATTTCTCCTCAGTGAGGCTGAAGCATTTCAGAATGCTCTGGGAGGTGTTTGTCTGCTTCCAGCTTTTCTTTCCAAGGGGATTAACCAAAAACACAGAGTTTCTTTGTGGTGAGCAAACTGCAGGGATTTGGTGAGCTGCTGGGCAGAGGTTCCAGGTGTGGTTTTGGGGGTTTCTGAGTCAATAAAAGAAAAAGCCAAATGTGCAAAAATCTTGTGACCATGAAGAGCCCAAGTGAGGAGTGAGAGGCTCCAAACCTTCTCAGTATTTAGATAGTGACAGTGCCTTGGTGCTGCCCCTGTTCTGCTGGATCTTTGGACTCCCCAGGTATAAATCTGATGCAAAGATGCCTGGAGGGATCAGCAAATGTGAACTGCTGTGAAAACCATAAGGTAAAGCTTGAGGTTGTTGGAGGTACTGGAAGAAAGGTAAGAGGTTTATAGGTGAGGCTGTAAAAGTTGTGTTTCTCCCCAGAAATTCCATTTCCCCAGGTTTTTAAGCTGAGGGAGATGCAGGGCAGGAGTTTGGCTGTGATTGCCCAGACCCCAGGCACCATCTCATCCCAGTTCTCAGTCAGCAGGAGGGGAAATGATAAAAATGATAAAAATCACCATTTCTTGGTAAGTGCCTGTTCTGAGGTGTGTGTGTGGGGAGGCAGCACCAGGATTTCTGGGCTAACTTTTCAGGTGCTTCCACCTCCCCCAGACAAAATGCTGAAATCCCAAAGGAGGTGACAGACCCTCTCCTGGCTTTATTTTTATTTTATTTTTTTCCACCCCTTTACTCCAAGCAGTCAGGCTTTCTCTAGCTGGTGGTTTATCAGCAGGATCCTGAGATGCCATTACCATCTTACTGGGCAGCATTGGATGTTTTCTGTTTTTCTAATACTGCCTGGTAATGATGATTATGGTGTTTCATCTACAACGTGGGAAAGTTCAACAGCAAGTTTGGAACACAGGGGGCCAGGAGGGAAATCCCTGGCAAAGCTGCCCAAGCATTAATAACTCCAAAATGAAATGCTTTGGGTAGAAGCAAGCATAAGAAAATCTTTTTCCAGAAGGAGAAAATAATGTCAGAGTAAATAGAAACCCAAGCAGGATGTGGGGCAGAGCACAGGTTTGATGCTGCAGCCCCAAAACAGAATCAAAGGAGAATGTTAAGTTTTGGAGCAGTAAGAAAAATGCAGAAATTCTGCTCCAAAGATGTTCTTTTTATTTACTTTTACCCAGCCACAGCTTTCCAGAGAACAAAAGCAAACATTCTATTGCAATGTAAGGTTTGAGCCTCCTTGTTCTTCATTTTCTCTCAAAATCAAAATGTTCTTTTCCTCTAAACATCATTTCACACCTAGGCTGCCAAAAGCAAAAGATGGAGTTACCTTTTCCAGCTTTGCCATTGTAACTTTCTCTTTCCTTTTCACAGCAGCTCCTCTTGACTTCTCCAGTAGAATATTTAAATAGCAGAGCCACTGAGTTTAAAACTGAAATGTTATTTTTATGCAGATGCAGATACACTTCTACATCCACTTGGTACTTGCAGGAGAGAAAGGAGACCAGAGCTCCCCTTCCCCTTCATTGTTTCCATTCCTTTAGTGGACTAATATTTTAATGTCTTTTAAAATATGATGGGTTTGATACTTAATGAGGTTCTTTCCCTAAATCAATCCTACTAAAGTCACCCTCAGTGAATTATCTCTGTTTAAAGGGACTCAGTGGAAGGGAGAATTTTGGCTCCAATGCTTCCTGGAAGCTTTTTGTTCTTAACTGAGAACTCAACCAACCCAGGAAGCTGGAGTTCCCATTTATCAGGTGCTGAAGGTGCTGTAAATAATGATTTATGAAAACTGAGAAAAAAAAAAAAAGGGCATTCTGGCTGGTTGGGGGCTGTTTTCCCCTCACCCCTGGGCAGGGGTTTCAGTGTTCCTGCCCCAAAGGGAAGCACCCAAAGGCAGCAGCAGCAGCATCCTGCCCCCTCCTCTGGGGCTCTGGTTCAATCCCTTGCCCTGGGATTAAACTCAGGAGGTTCCCTGGTTCCTTGAACCCCATTCTGGAAGGCCAGCAGTGCTTCCCTGAAATGCAGCTTGGATAAAACCTGTTTCTTGGCTGTTTGATAGAAAGGTTTTCTAGGATTAGACCCTGTGAAATACTGGGCTGGGTCCACAGACCTTGTGAGTACCTTGTGGCTTTAATAAATAAATAAAATAACTAAATTTTAATAAATAAATTATTGATAAATAAATTATTAAGATAATATTACTATAATAATAGTAATATTATATATATTATATATATATTATTATAATAGAGCAGAGCTCTCATAGTGAGAGGCTGTTACTGCCCTGGAGAGGTCAGGGCAGGGATAAGGGGTAAGGAAAAGAAGAGGAACCAAACCCTGCTGCCTTCCTGCTGCCTTCCTGCTGCCTTCCTGCTGCCTTCCTGCTCTGGGTCAGTGCCAGAGGCAGAAATTTGGGGTCCTGTGAGTGAGAGCCCCAGGTAGGGTGGCACAGGGCAATGCTGACAGGGAAGTGTGGGCTGGGTGTGATGTGTGTTACATCATTTGCTGCAGCAAACTTCCCCTTCTTCTGAAAAAAAATAAGAAAAAAAAAATAAAGCAGGTATCTTATCATCTTTATCATCAGTGTTCACCACGCTTGGTCACATCACTGCCTGACAACCCCTCAGCCTCCTCTCACTTCTATTTGAGACTCCAGTTTGTCTGCATCCCTTTACCTAAAGCCAGTACAGTAAAGGAGTTGCTGTCAAAGCAGCTGTGGTAAATGCCAGGCCACCTCTGTCACACTTGTGTGCCCCTCTCAGTCCTGTTTCCTTTATAACACCAATGTTCAGTGTCTTTCAGTGACTGGAAAGCCTTGCATCAGTAGTTTTGTGAATTAAAAGTGAGGGAAGCCAAGGAAAAACAAAATCACAAGAAACCTTACTGCTTTTACATCATGTTGATATTAACCTTATGTTTCTATTCTAGATCTTTATTAAATCAACATTTTGTGTTAGTTTTTTCTCCTGAAATCCAGCAGGATTTTCAAGCTATCCTTTACCATCAAATGTCTTCCTGCTGCCCACCACATACCTGGCAAGTTCTTTACACACCCAGTGCAATCTTTTTCATGCCATCTCTGTCAAGTTCTGATGGGACACTGAAGAAGGTGGAATCCTTGGTAGATGCTTCATTTCTCCAGCTGCTGGACAGACTCTGGTCCTCTGTGGGCATCTTACTAGACAGTGCTGGATTTTTTGGATCTACTCTAACACTGTCTGGTAACGATGTTTAAAGGGTGAACCAACCAACAACCATCAGGAGGAGCCCACCCAGAAAGGAACTGTGCCACAGGGGGGGCAAGGTTTGGACAAGAGGGTAAGGATGATGGTGATGAGTATTTTTAGATCCAGGAAATGTCTATAATCATAAATAAATCTAAGAGGAAAGCTGCTGGCAACTTCAGGTGCCACTGAACAAATGACAGGGGTCAGATTTAAACAAGTTTCCTGGGATGAGAAAGGAGCCAAAGGCTCAAGGAGAGCTCCAAGGGTCTGAACCCACCCAAGCCAGGAGCAGCAGGAGAACTGAGCCCATTGGTGTCCAGAACTTCAACTTCTTTCCATCACAATGTGAAGAGCTGAAACTCTGCCAGCTTTAACTTCCCCCTAAACCAAGCTGAGTTTTGTGTTTGCCCTTGCAGGCTGTAATGCTCAGGAAAGGAGGAGGAAGAAGCAGAGGAGCATTCCTTGGTGATTGGGCTCTGTGTTAATCAGTAACTGCTTTACCAGGGAGGGAGGAAATGGGGTGAAATTTGAGTGACTCTGCAAATTGGCTTTTAACAAGCCTTTAAAGGAGATGAATTGGGGGGCACACTTACCTCCCATCCAGCTCTTCTTAAAGCATGAGGCCTAACCTTGGATGGAGCTGAGTAAATAAATAATTAAAAAAAAAAGATGATCTTAGATAACTCTAATTAGGCATCCGTGGCAGGCATGGGGATGCTGCCTGCACAAACCCAAACTGGAGCTGAAGGAAATCCCCCCCTGCCCTCCCTCCTGCTGTGCTCAGGAAATGTCCCAGCTTGTCTCAGGAGTCCTGAGAGCCAGGGACAACCCAGAAACAACCTCCTCTTCCCTCAGTACCTTTCCCTCCTTCCCTTTCCCCCACAGGTTCTCATCTCCCTTACATCCATTTCACAGGAGGGTGATTCCACAGGATGGTTTAGAGGTCTGCATCACACTTAGCTCTAAAAAAAAAAAATTAAAATCCCAGTTGTCTCACTGGGCTGTGGAGCTGCTGAGGGCAGAGGCTTTAGGGTGCAGCTGCAGCCAGACTCTTGCTGTGCTCCTGGGGCTGGAGCCTCACAGCAAGATGGATGCAGTGGACAAAGCTCTTGGTAAGTTCAGTTCTTTACAATTTATTTTATTTTTTTCCCCCAACACCCACCCCAGTGAACTGGAAAGAGTTTGGGTAATTACCCTGCCTCCTAATCAGCAAGGATTTGGAGTTAAACATTTACTGGTTATTGCTTTGTCCTGGGGAGAGGCTCTCAGCCTTGCCCTCCCTTTTTAATGCTGGCCCTGGAGAAAGTCCTTTCAGGTTGGGTGTTTCCTGTAGCCTGCTGATTGCTGTCTTACCAGGCACAGTTAGATCTGCCTACTCGTGTCTAATACTGTCTGGTAATGCCGTCAATCGCATGGGCAGAGATCTTCACCCTGAAATATGGAGGAAAAAAAAAAAAACAACCCAAAAACCCCAAAACCAAACCTTGCCTTGAGCAGAAGAACCACTGAATGATCCCTGGACTCCAGGCTTCTTTATTCTCTGGGGCTCTTGGTAACACCCAGACAGGTCCTGTGATGCCTGCAGGGGTATAAAAGCATCAGAAGAGTCAAGAGGGGCTGGGGAGGTCAAGACAGAATTCCTAAGACAGAATTCCTGAGCTCTTCCCTCAGAGAGGAGAATCCTCTGCTCTCCACCTTAAGGAACTTTTGGACCCAGTTTCAGACTTGCCTGAAATTCCATGGCTGCAGAATTACCCAGCCAGCTTTGATAAAGGGCACCTGAAAATGAAGCCACCAGAGCTTGGTGGTTGCTCTGCTGCAAACACCCAGAGCCAGGCAGGGGAAGCTGAGAGAGGCTGAGTCTTAAAATCTTCACTTAAAATCTTCCAGAGTTCCTCCTGTACTCAGTACAGACATCACTGAAGATTTTTTTTTTTTTTCCCCTGCTGTTTAAGATGCAGAGAATTCCTCTGGGTAACCCTGGGCCATTTAGTCACCTGAGGCTGCTGCCAGTTTAGGGAGCTGCTTCTTGGGAAATTATTTGTTACCTGGGCAAAATTCAGCAGTAGATCAACTCAAGGGGCATCTTCTGCAACAGAAGGTTTGAACATCTGTCTGAAATGTAGTCAGGAAATGATGTGATAAGGAGAGTGGCCTCCCTGAGAACTGCAGTGATTTCCCCCTTTCCCCTCCCCATCCAAAGCAGGAGGAGCCCCTGGCACTGCTGGGGTTTCTTCCCTCCATCCAGGCTCACTAAAATCCTCAGGAATTACCCCAGTTAGGAAATCAACCCCAAACTGCTCAGAGGGTGATGATGTCCTGGCAAATCTCACCCTGCAGGGTTACAAATGGCATTCCCTGTCTGAGCACATCATCAGTTTGTAGAAATCTGGTGATTCTTTTGGTGTCCTCCTCATATTTACACCTTTAGCTGGGCCAGCCCTGACCTCCAGCTGGTGGATTCCCTCTTTCTTTTTCTCTGTCTGCCTCTCTTTGTCCAACACTTCCCCCTTGGATTTCCCAGAAGGGAAAACAGCTCTTAATATTCCTATTTCTGCCTTCATGAGATGCTCAGGATGATGCCCATGGGTTCATTTGGGGGTCTGGTGTCTCCTGAAATGAAACAAATTTGGCCTTTCAGCAACACTACCCTTTGCTAATAATCTTTATAAGAAGTGAAAACAAGAACTCCATGCCTTTTATTAAGTGTAGTCCTGGGTAAATTGGTAATAATAAAAAAAAAACCATGTTTGAGGTGTCCTGTGCAGTCAGTTTCAAGGGAAGGGGTTCATAAAATATTCACAGAGGAGGCAAAGAGATGATTTTAGTCCCTGGTGCTGTGTTCTGGCACCAGAAGCTGAGTGTAATTACTCTGATGAAGATTCACTCTTTTGATCACATGTGTGGACAGACAGTACCTGCTATTGTACAGATACTTTTTTGTGTCTTACATGCTACTTACTGGGCTGTTTCACTGCCTTAGAGCTCAGTTTAGGCATTTTAGTTGTATATTGAATAAAAGAGTTGAATCCCAACCCAGCTCCGAGTTGAATTTATTTGGGAGCACTACAGATTCCTGGGTATCTAAACCAAATAATCTGCACTCCCCAAGGCCCAAATCCAGGCTAAAAATTCCTGCCCAGGATGCTCAGCACAACTGCACCAAGACAGAGGAAATTCTTGGAGCAGGAGCTCTGATTTTGCTCCAGCTGGAGGGGGTTGTCACCCACTTGGTGACATTTCAGCACCTTGAAATATCCATGGGTTTTAAAGAAAGGATTTGGCAGTGTGTGTGTGTGTGTTGGGGTGGGGATTTCTCAATAAAAACAGACCTAAAAATAAAAACCCTTTAGCCAGAAAAAAAAAAATGCTCCTTGCACAAGCCATGGAATGCAAACATTAAGTTTTCCCTTATAACTCCTCATTATATATCATATATATCCTATTATATTATAAAATTATATAATAATATATAGGTATATATTAAAATACACATATTTAATGTGATTTATCCCCTGACCTATGGTCTGAATCAAGGGGCAGAGGGATGATTGCTGCCAGAACAGCCTGGGCTCAGCCAAGGAGAGAACTGAAGCAATCTCTGCTTATTGTAACTACACCTCACTTTGCTGCTTGAGGACTTATCCTGAGAGCAAAGCACAGAGGAACCTTCCAGCTACTTGGAATATCTTCAGCAACACTCAAAAGGCTTCAGAAATTCCAAATTGAGAAGCTAAAGTTGTGAAAAGAATTTTTTTTTCCACTTTCTTTGTTCCTCCAACCCCCTAGAGCCTTTATTTCAGTACTTTTAATGCTCTCAGGTTAAGTTAAGGAACTTTTTTCCCAAGCTGCAGCTTGTGCTGTGGCCAAAACAAAATTCTGAGCAGAAGACCAGAGAGGGAAGAGCATTTTAACCAAACACAGCCCTCCAATCCCTGCTGGTTCCTTGTCTCCAGAGTATTCTTGATGTTTTTTGCTCTGCTGATGAGCAGAATGTCTCCTTCTTCCCCAGATATTTTGGAGCTGAACTACAGTCAAATAGCTCTCTGTTTCCTACATCAAGTAGGGAAAACTCAGGCACACACAGCAAATAACTTGTCCAGACAGCTGCAGAAAAGAATAACCAAGAGACTTTGTTGTAGACTCCAAGTATTCAGACTTCTCCTTTGGCTTTACCTTACCAACATTAAAGTTTCACATACCAGCACAGCCATGTATGGGTTTAAAAAAAAAAAAAATCATAATTCAGCACCTCCTTTCCTGCAGTTCAAAACAAGAGAAAATCATGCAGGGGTTTGTAACAGGGAGCTGAGCAAGACTGTAGGTGCAAGCAGAACTGAATTGCAGGATTTTTAGTGAAGACATAAAGGAAAGATGCAAAATAAACAAATATATTTTTTTTTAAGTAAAATAAAATACCTGATGCTTCAACGTGTGCTTCCAGTTGCTTCTGTTATGAGCAAGGAAAAAAATCAGACCCTAAAATAGCTAAAAAGGAAGCTGCACTTTTAGACATCATTTAAATCAGTCAGGCTCTTAGTGGCCTTAGTATTTGGCACAATTAAATCATTTAAGGGGGGGAAAAGCAGCCTGAACCTTCCTAAGTAGTTTAGAAGTCATCATGAAGAAATCCTGAAGAAAACCTTCAGTGTTTTATATCACCTGGGATGGTGTGGGTGGTTTTACCAGATCAGTGTAGGAGGCTTTTTGGCTCCTTAGGTGGCAAGGAAGAGGAACATCCTCCCCACCCCCCTAAAAAAACTTGGGAAAAGCACTTTCCCTGTTCCTTTGTCCCTTTCTTTAGGCAAGGAGAGGCAGAGGCAGCTCCCAGGGCAGGAAATTTCTCAAGCACCTGGCCCAACCCTCCCAACCTGAGCCCATTCAGGAGCAAAGTTCAGGGCACGGAGCCTGCAGGAACCCTGAGCACACCTCACAGTTTGATGGTTTCACCCCACAGAAGGGGGCTGGAAGCATTAAAGAATGCTTTAAGCATTAAAGAAGCTGTTGCTTCAATAGGATACACATCTATCAAACTGCTTACCCTTTCTTCAAGCATTTTTTTAACCTGCTGGCCCCTCTGAGACTGCCTCCATGTGCTGGAAGAGCCCAGAGGAGCCCCTGCTTGATTCCATCCTCATTTTGGTGCCCCCAACTCAACCAGGGATATTAAATCCTTCCCTCAGTCCCTCCACTTGGGAGCCCCAGCCAGGGAAAGGCTCTGCAAAGAGCCTCATTTGGCTTGCTAATTTTATTTGCATACCAAACCCCACTTTAAACAACCCCCTCTGGAGTTTATTCATCACTGTCTGAGGACTGGGAGCTCAGCCTCCCACCAACCAAACCCTGGATCTTGGAGAATGCTGACTTCTCTTGTCCCTCCTCTCCTTTAGAAGAGTCTGAAAATCAGAATATTTTAGAACTTTTTAGAATAAGCTTCTCTGCCAGGCTCCAGCTCACACCCATCATCTTCTGCCCCATTTCCCAAGGCTCCATAAATCCACCTGTGTCCCAGATTCCAACCACTGGCTGTGATTTGGGGCTGTCTGTACCATAGAGGCTTTGCTTGAGCTCTCAGAATTCCAGCAAGAAATGGTTTGGGAGGTATTTTATGTTTCCAGTCATCCTGGATGGAAGTTCCCCATCTGAGCAGACACAGACTGCATGTGGGATGTCCAGGGAGTTCAGAGAAATGTGTGAGCCTTCCACATCCCTCATTATTCCTCTTATTTCCAAGAATATCCCTGTGTTTTTTGCCTGTTTATACCTCCAGTGGCTCTCTCTGATAAACTGTAATGAAATTCAGCTACTGCTGTTCACAGGCAGCATTGTCAAGACCACTTCTGAGCCCTGAAAATATGACTTCTTTTTTTTGCCAGCAAATGCTACAGGTTCAACCTGAGAGGTCAACCCTATTTCTCCCATTTCTCTTGATCCAGTAAGGGACCAGTATGTGGTGCAGGCAGCTGATGGGAGCAGAACCTGGCTCTGCCTGTTAAAAAGCCACCAGAAAACTTTTATTGCTGTTTAGTGAGCAGGAGGGATGGAGTGAGGGGTCCTCCAGTCCATTTATGCTAGGAGGAGATGAAGTGGGAGATGCTACCCGATGATCTCAAAAGAAAACCCAAGTTCTGGAGCACTCCAAGGGAATTTTTCCCTCATCTGGAGCTGGAGGGGGGGTGTGAACAGAAATGGTTAAGTTCCCTGGGTTGCTCCCTACAGGGGAAAAAATAAAAATAGCAGCCCAGCTCTGTGGGCTGGTCCTTGTGGTTTCTGCAAAATGTGACTGACAGCAGGCAGGAAACTTTGGCCCCATCTGCCAGTGTGAAGCAAGTGCTTTGTTTGAACTGCCCCAGCATTTGCCAGCAGCTCCCAGCAACAGATGGGCCCCTGGCAGGGTCTGAAGAGCTCAGGAGGGACAGGGAGAAAGAACTGGACCAGAACATTAGCCCAGAACCACCTGACTGCCAGAAAACTGCTGAGACAATTTGCCATCCTTTGCCTTTAGACTGCTGGAATATCAGTTTTCATCAGCAATCCAGTTCTGAAAGCATTTTGGGCATCCCTCTCATCTCACCCAGGTGGAGCTTCCCAACTTCACAGACTCCTGGCATCACTTCAGAGTCCTGGAGGCACCTGAGAGACAGGTCTGGGCTTGTGGATGCTGAACTGAACCAGAGGCAGGTTTGAAAGAGGCCACACTCAGCCTGCCTGGTACAGAGAAATCTCTTCAGTGTCAGGAGAAGTCCTGCCAAGTGACAGGATGTGCTTGGAAAGCTTCTGAGAGTCTCCCAGAGGGGTACAGGAAATAAAACACCCCAGGAAAATACCCCAGGAAAAGGGAAAGGAGAAGGAGAAGGAAAAAGGAAAAGGAGAAGAGAGAAGGAGAAGGAGAAGGAGAAGGAGAAGGAGAAGGAGAAGGAGAAGGAGAAGGAGAAGGAGAAGGAGAAGGAGAAGGAGAAGGAGAAGGAGAAGGAGAAGGAGAAGGAGAAGGAGAAGGAGAAGGAGAAGGAGAAGGAGAAGGAGAAGGAGAAGGAGAAGGAGAAGGAGAAGGAGAAGGAGAAGGAGAAGGAGAAGGAGAAGGAGAAGGAGAAGGAGAAGGAGAAGGAGAAGGAGAAGGAGAAGGAGAAGGAGAAGGAGAAGGAGAAGGAGAAGGAGAAGGAGAAGGAGAAGAAGGAGAAGGAGAAGGGAAAGGGAAAAGGAAAGGAAAAAAGGGAAAGGAAAAGGGAAAGGAAAAGGGAAAGGAAAAGGGAAAGGAAAAGGGAAAGGAAAAGGGAAAGGAAAAGGGAAAGGGAAAGGAAAAGGAAAAGGAAAAGGAAAAGGAAAAGGAAAAGGAAAAGGAAAAGGAAAAGGAAAAGGAAAAGGAAAAGGAAAAGGAAAAGGAAAAGGAAAAGGAAAAGGAAAAGGAAAAGGAAAAGGAAAAGGAAAAGGAAAAGGAAAAGGAAAAGGAAAAGGAAAAGGACACTCCTGTAAGGAGGCAAAGGGGGCTTGGAGGGTGACCCAGAGAGCAGGAGGAGCACCTGTGGGGCTGAGACACCCAGGTTGGGCAGGTGAATCCCAGCTCCTGGGTTTGGAATGGAGCAGGAGAACCCTGAGCAGTGGGAAGGAGCATGGGCAATGGGGCTGCTTGCTTGGCTGCTTTCTCACCTTGCTTTTTCCCACTGCCACACCTTGGGAGGGGGGATGGATTGAACCTTCCCCCAGCAGCTCCCTGCTGCTCCAGCTGCAGCTCCAAACCAGAACCAAACACCAGGAGAGGTTCAGCACGGAAGCAAAGCAGAGGCAGGTGGAGTGGGAGAGAAAGGGGGGGTGCATTTTCTGGGAAATATTGCCCAGTTTTCTCAAAACACTGATAGAAAGACAGAGGAAACCCCTGGAGGTTTTCCAGGGACTTCACTGGACTTCAGGCTAAATTCCATTTGACAGAGTCCTTCCTCTCCCAGCTCTTGCTCCTGCTTTTTCTTTGGATTCCAAGCAGGCTGGGAGGTGCTCAGCAGCACTGAAAATCAGTCCTGAGAGGAGAAACTGGTTTGGTGAAATCCCTGGGCAAGAGAATTCCCCTCCTGCAGCAGGGACGTGGGTGTGAGCTGGGATTTTGCTGCTCTGTGCTGCAAGAAACACTTGCAGGAAGGGGAAGGGTCAGACTCCTTGAATATGTAGGATTTCTGGGATAAATGACATGAAATGAGCACTTTTGCTGAACCTTCCCTGGTTTTGGGCTGGTTTTTGAGTGGCTTCAGTGGCCTCAAACCCCTTGGGCTGGATGGCTGAATGTTTGCCTCCTCCTGGCTCCACAGCTTGCTTTCAGAATTTGGGCTTAATGATTAATTTCCCCATGTCTGTGGCCTGCATGCCTGCTGTGCAGCCAGGCCCAGGCTGAGAAACTGCTCTGGGAAAGCCAGATTTCCATCCCCCTGGAAATAAACCCCCCCCACACACCATACCTGCAGCTTGACCACACAAGCCCCAAAAGCAAAGACATCTGGAATTATCATTATTATTAAAATCCACAAGGTGTAAATATTGTTTTTGGGGTTTTTTTTCCACTGTACAGGTGAGAAAATTAACTTCTAGAAGAGTTTATAAGCTTCCCTGTCTCTCACAATGGTTTTCTGGCAGAATCAAGGGGAGATTGTGCCTTCTACCACCCTCCCAAGCCTGGATTCACACTCCAGGAATTACCAGTAAAAAAATTACCAGGGAAAAAAGAAACCTGCCAGGGACCTGACCTGGCCTCAGCTCCAGAGGTTCTTTGGGAATGATTCTCAGGGGGGGGAGCAGCCTCCAAGCATGATTAAAACATTGTTTTCTGAGAGCCTCCAGTTAGCTGTGGAAAGGGCACTGGGAGCACAGGCACCACCAGCACATGAGTCACTCCTAAAAAATCTTTGAATGAAAGAGATTGTCCAGATAAGTGGAGCTCTCCCACCAGCAGCACAAGGTGAAACCAGCACCCAGCTGAGCCCTGGTTTTGACTTTTGGGTGGATTATTGCTGCTCACCTGGAGGGTCAGAACCCTCAGAAGCTACTGAAACAGGGATTTTCTGTCCTCAAATCACACCTATTTATAGCCAGAAGCATCAAAAAGCAGAATATTCCAGCAATGAAGCTAAGAATTGCTTCAGCAAGAAAATATTACCACGTGTTTATGTATCTTCTTTCTTCCAGGGGGTGCTTGGTGATGTCAATCCAAAACATGAGCCAAATCCAGACCCTCTGAGCCCTCCTGTCCTCTCTCCTGTGATGTGTGAGCTGGGATCTCTGTTCTCTGGCTGCCTGGTTTGGACAGTGCTCCTTGCTTTTGTACCTTAGAACCTTGAAAAAATAATGATAACCTTGTTATTGCATCTTCTAGAGCAGAAATGTTAATTTTTAGCTCAATTTTGATGTATCTCAGAGCCAAGGGAACAGTGTTGTGCCTGTATTTTGCACAGATCCCACGGGGCTTTCAGAAACACAAATGGAAATGGGCTTTTCCCATCAGAACCATCAAACAGCAGACCACAGCCAGCAGCAAGCCCTGCCATGGTCTGATGCCCAAACTTGATTATTTAAATGCTGTTTGTAGAGCTAATCAAGTCACAGAACCTCTTTGACAGAAGGACTACATTGAATTAAACCTGTAGTTTGATGTCTCCAACTCTGCCAGGCACAAATTCCTGTTGCATGTTATTTTTGGAGCCTGGGTTTCCAAGATAATAAGGATTCTACAGCCACTTTCTGACTAAAATGATTTTTAAACCTACTGCTCAAGGGGTACAAGAGTTTCGAGAGGCCTCCTGATGAATTCCCCTTTCCCTTCCCAAAGGGAAGCCTCCAGCAGTTTTGGAATTCCCTGCTCAGGAGTGGAGACTCAAAGGGAAAAAGGCAGGGGAAGAGGTGGCCAAAGGGCACTGCAAACATCCCCTGGTGGGATCTCAGAACAGGACAAACACAGAGGTCAAGGAATGCTCAGGAATCTTTCCTTTCACTGCCCAAAGAGGAAAAGTGAAGCAGCCCATGCCTGCAATGCCTCCTTTACCTCCACAGCCTCTCCCCACCTCCAACAATGAGGCAATATTTCCTAGAGGGTGTAACCTGGGAGCTGAAAGCATCTGCAGGTTGCAAAACCATCATCCTCCCACTCTGGGCTGTTCCCTGGCTGACCAGAGAGATGAGGTTGGGAGGGAGAGGTAATCCAGGAAGGTTTGAAGGTAAGGCAAGGACAAGGATCCCTGGAGGTGCTGGGAGGCACTGGGTGAAAACACAGAAAATGCTCTGGAAGGTCAGGGTGACCCCAGGGAGGAGTGCCAGGGTATTTTAGGATGCAGGGACAAGCTTGAATCCAATCCAAATCCCACTTTTCCAGCAACTTTTCTCATCCCTTTAGTTGGGAGGGGCTTACCCCTTAAATCACAGGCTCACTGCTGGATTTTTATCCTTCCTCCCTTGGGGTTTTGGTTGTGAGGAGCTTCCTGGGAAGGCATCTGAGCATCTCAGGGGGGGCTGAGGAAGGGAGGACAATAAATGAAGTGGGGTGTCTGGAAGAGTGAAAGCCTGAAAATAAATGCAGATCTCCCCAGGATTAATTTTCTGTGTGCTGCTGACCCTAGAGATGAAGTACACTGCACACCCAGCAAAGAAAAAGAAAAACAAACCCAAAACACCTGATTTTTATCTCCTGCATCTAAAGGATAGAAAAATCTATATGGAGAAAGGAATTTAAAGCTTTTTCTCTCTTTATATTTCTGACTGAGACTCAATAAGCATCAAAATCCTCTATTATTGCTAGTTTGGTAGCTGGCAGAGGCTTCCTGAAAAAAACCCCAAGGTCCCTTTGTTTCAGTCACTTTTCACTGCACTCAGGTGGTCCAATAAAAACAAAAACATGAGGGCAGAAAGGCTCCTAGGAAACTGTGATTTGTTAAAGTCATAAACCAGTTCATTTAGTCATCAAACTGGCAATGGATGCACTCCATTTGGTTAGAATTTCATTTTAGAAGAAAACACCCAAACCCAGAAACTATCCAAGTGATCCAATGACCAGTGGTGGGGAATCTTCTAGGAGAAAACTCTCTCTTTGGCAGTTATCTCTGCTTATTTTTAGCTTATTCCCCCTTTTAAAAAATGTCTGAATTTATGTCTTATATGTAAATCTCTGTCAGGGCAAGCTGTGTTCTGACAGTGTCACCACTCTGAATGGGTAGAGATGGGCTGCAGGGCTGCTTTCCATCACATCTGGAATGCAGGTTGCACAGAAATATGTATTTATATATTTATGTTTGTATTTATATTTATGTTTATATTTATATTTATACTTATATTTACATTTATATTTATACTTATATTTACATTTATATTTATATTTACATTTACATTTATACTCATTTATATTTAAATTTCTATTTATATACTTATATATTTATAATTTTATATATTTATAATTTTATATGTTTCAGAGAAACATAATGATTGTTGCTCCCCACATTATGGGAAGGAAGTTTTCCCTCTCTTCACAGAACCATTTCCACCCCATGACTTCATTTGCTGACACAGCCCTCACCTCTGCTGGGTACTGCTCAGGGCTGCTGCAGCAGCTGCCTTTGGCCTCTTGAGTTGCTCCTCAGGACTTTGCAGAAGGATTTCCCTCCGATCACTAAAGCAGCAGAAGGATTTGTGAGGATTTAGGATGCCAACTCTGCCCTGCTGCCACTTTTCACCATTTGTTTCAGCCTCTGCAAACGTGTGAGCTCTTCTCTTCAGCTCTCCACTAAAGTGCTCAGCTCTGAAAAAACTCTGAAAGGAGAAGGACATGACAAAAATATTTATTCTGATGCCTTTCACCTGGTGTCCTCCTGGTGAGGAGGGAATGAAATGGGACTTTCTGCTTTGCTCTTTGGAGCAGTGCAAGTGACAAGGGTGTCCCAAGCAGAGGTGACTTGGGGAGGCACCAAAACCCTGGCCGCCAGGGGACAGGCAGAGAGCTGCTTTGCCTCTTGTTTTTCCTCTGCCACAACTCCACTCTGAGCCATCCATCCTGGTTTGCTCAGCACCCTCCTGTCAAATTGCCACCCTAAAATCACACCCATGGCTAGAAAGCCCTTCCCAGTTTCCCCAGCAGAATCCCTGACCCCCCCCAGTAGCCAGGCAGCTGTTGCTAGGGGCTCAGCTTGTGTTGATGGTGCTGAAGCCTTCCTGACCCTCCCAGCCACCAGGGAATCTTAACAACTCTGAAACAAAGCCAAGCTGGGGTTCGGAGCCTCCAAGTTCCTGCTGGGAATCCAGATTTCCATGAAATAAAGTGGCCTCTGCTCTTCCAGAGCTCCATCCCAGCATCCCAGCATCCTGCTCCATCCCAGCACTGGTGGTGTAGAAGCTACTTATGGTCTGACTGGAAGTCAAGGGCAAAGAGCTAATGCTCTGCTGAAGCACCTAGGTACTGCTGAGCAAAGGTTAGAGTTTTCATGAGTTTTTTGTTGGCTTAAGGTCTGGCTTTAGCCCCCAAAAAGAAGGGGCTGAAAGGCAAGAAGCTGTGACTGTATGGAACTCAGCCCTGTTGAGGGCACACCTCAAGTCCTGTGTCCAGTTCTGGGCCCCTCAGCTCAGGAAGGAGATTGAGGTGCTGGAGCAGGTCCAAAGGAGGCAACTGGGCTGGTGAAGGGATCCAGCACAGATCCTATGAGGAGAGGCTGAGGGAGCTGGGGGTGTTGAGGCTGGAGAAGAGGAGGCTCAGGGGAGACCTCATCACTCTCTCCAACTCCCTGAAAGGAGGTTGGAGCCAGGGGCGGGTTGGGCTCTTTTCCCAGGCAACTCTCAGCAAGACAAGAGGGCACAAAGGGTCTCAAGTTGTGCCAGGGGAGGTTTAGGTTGGAGATGAGAAAGAATTTCTTTCTGGAGAGGGTGATCAGGCATTGGAATGGGCTGCCCAGGGAAGTAGTGGATTCTCCGTGTCTGGAGATCTTTCCAAAGAGCCTGGATGTGGCACTGAGTGCCATGGGCTGGGAACCACGGGGGAGTGGATCAAGGGTTGGACTTGATGATCTCTGAGGTCCCTTCCAACCCAGCCCATTCTATGATTCTGTGAATGCCTCTGTAATCCCTGGGAAGTCATGGTGCAGGGGGATTTCTCAGTCATTTTGTGTCACCTCATGCAGTGCTGGTTTATTTATAAGCTAAGCAGCTATTTGCAGCTGGAGCATGGTATTTGGGGTGAATTTTCCAAGCCCAAACCTCCCCTGTGAGCAGCAAAGTGAGGGAAAGCACCCAGTTCCTCACAGCAGATTTCCAAATTTACCCATGCACAAAACACCCAGGTCCCAGCAGACTCAACGAACTGATCACTGGAGACCCCCCTAAGAAGCTTCCATATTCCCAGCTAGAAAACTCTGTAAAAACTTTAGACTCTGAAGACATGGAAACACAGCAGAAGATGGTGGGACACGGCATCCAGGATCAACGGGTGATGACAAAAAGCAAAACACACCTTACAAACCTTTTTTCCTCTGTCAGAGTGGCTGATGGTGACTGTCCCCTTTGCAGGGGGGCTGAGATGGCCTTTGGACCAACCAAGAACAAGAAAACCAAAGCCATGAGGCAAGGAAGGAACAACCAAGCAGCTGGACCCTCCTCAGCTGACAGGGGTGAGTCCTGGACCTCAACCTTCTTCCTTTATTTCAAAGCAAGGATTTTTTTTCCTTCCATTGATTATTTTCTTCCTTTTTCTTCCATTGGCTTTACTGTTATCAAAAGATTTGTGCATAGCCAAGCTGAAGGGTGGCAGAGTTTCTCAGCCCTGGAAATATTAAATTTGGGGATGTTAGGGCAGAAGTGCCACCACCCAGACAAGATGCCTGAGGAAGTCCTGTGACCAGTCCTGCCAAGAGAAAAAATGCCATTTAGCCCTGACAGACTAGGGCTGGTTGGAATATTCCCTTCCACTACCTATTTTATTCTATTTCCTCTGTTTTTCCACTTACAATGCCATGGTGTTTGCTACCAGGTGACATGAGGAGGAATTTCTGATGGCTTTAAAACCAGCTGAAGTGGTCCCTCACCTTACAGTATTTTCTTCTGGAACAGCTGGGTGTGGATTTTATGGAGGAGATCCCAGATCACCTGAAGCTTCTCAATTTCCCATTTTGCAGCTACTGCTACCAGCTCTGACGTGAAGCTTGACAAAGCCAAGTCTAATGAGAAGAGACCACAGAATAAGGGATGCCCTCAAGAAAAACAGCCAGAAGGGAGAGGAAAAGCACCAAAGGGACCAGGACCATATTTTTATATCAGTGGATCCAATGGAGCTGAGCTGTAAGTCCTCTAAGCAGACTCATTTGAACAGCAGGATGACCCTGGATGAAGTCATGGAATATTATCCTCTGTCCTTTTCACTGAAATAGTTCTTCTCTGATTTGCTGTCTGTTTGGAGTTGCACACCTGGGGAACCATTTAAAGATAATTCAGATGGAAACCATCCATCACAAGTGGTAATGAACTACTGGATCTTTGCAAGGAAACAAATACATCTCTTTATTTCATGAAAGTTTCTCTGTGGGGGCTGTTCAGCAATCACTTAGCTACACCATGTACTGAAGCACAGGAACACCATCATTACTAGAGCTAGGAACTCTGATTACTAGAGCTAGGAAATGCTGATGTTGCTGATCAGCATTTTGTTGTGCTCTGTGTAAAGCAAGCCAAAAATAAGAAGAGGTTTCTGCCCAAGGGAAATAGTCAGATTAGAAGTTTCATTCCTTCCTTTCTGAGTTCTTCCCAGCATCTTATCCTTCTCCTCTAGATGCTGTCACCAGCAAGAATCACTGCTGCAAACAGCCCTTCCCTTGTTATGTTTCCATAGTTTTGTCTACAAACAGCTTTTTCTATCACTCCTTGCCACCTCCTCAGCAGAGAGGTTTCTTATTAAGACCAGACCCTGAACATGTTTATTCCAGAGCTACCAGTTACACCCTAATTGGAAAAACCCTGCTGGAATGGTCCAGCATCCCTCTGAGCATCCCCCCCCCTTCACCCTCTCAGGGCCAGCAGCAACCACTCCAATTGATGCTTCTCACCTCATCCCCCACCCAGGAGCTTCTGGGCATGTTAGGTCAGGATCCCAGAGAAAATCAGGAGGAGTTCAAGGGGTAGGAGTTAACTGTTAACAGAAAGCTACTTTCCTGTTTTCTTTTTCATACGCAGCTTGAGCATCTATTGCCAGAGCAGGGGCTGGCAGCGTATCTATGACAACAGAAGAGAGGATTATGCACTGAAATGGTGTGAAATCAAGTGTCGAGAGAATTATTACCATTTCAAAGAAGGTAGGGGAATGGGAAAAAACTTGGGAATGCTGGACTTGTGAGTCCCGGGGCAGAGGAGGTCACCTGGAGGGAGGAGAGAGAGGTAACCTCAGCTTCTTGGCAGAGCTCAGGGGAGACATCAAAGCTGGATTGCTGTGGTGATTAAAGAAAAGGGTTTAGACAAAGGAAAAGCAAACCCAAACAAATAAAGAGCTTTGGGAGGAAAGATACCACTGAACTGAACTGAGAATAGGGAAATGAAGTACAGAAGTACAGTAAGAAGTACAGGTCACTCCACACATCCCAAGCCAAACGAGAGCAGAGTCACTGAAAGCCAAATTATTCCACTGTATTAGAAAGGAATTCTTTTAATTGCTCTCTACTCTTCATCTCATCAGTGACTCCTGACTTCCCATGGCCCAGCCAGCTTCCACCCAGAAAAACATAAAATCAAGGACTCCCCCAGTTGGCTCCCTCAGATCCTTTACCTAACAAGTCTAAATGTCCCTAAGTTCATCCCCTGGGACAATTCTGCTTCTGGGAGCTGGTCAAGACCTGGCAAGCCTGAGCACCATGGCACAGAGCTGCAGGTTTTCCTGGAATTCCAGGAATTCTCTCTTCCCAGTCCATGTACAGCACCACCATCCCCCTTTTGCCAGCTCTGGTGGTAAGGTGGTGGCATTTTGTCAGGATGCTCCTCTCCAGCAGGTCCCCTGATGCCCAGCACTGCAGACAGGCTGTGTCTCCAAGCAGCTCTGCAGCTGGACTGGGCTGATGGTCCCTTTGGACTTTATTTCATGAAGCCCCATCAGGTCCATCTCTTCCACTCCAAGGTTGGACAGAAGCAGGTTTACAGCAAGAGACTTGATGGCTCTGAGTTGTCACTAAAAGCAAGTGACAAAGTGGGCTGAATCCTGCAGATTCTGCTGCATGGGACAACAAGGGCAAGCTTTTATTTTATTTTTTTTTCCCTATACAGGTGAACAGCTTCTCTATCAGATTCCCAACAATGGAGTCCTCACCACCAAGATAGGGCTTTTATGCTGCCTGAGAGAACAAGAGAGGGTGATGAAAAAGATGAGTAGGAGCAATAAGTAAGAACTCTCACCTTGTTGAACCTTGACCAGAACCATGCCAACAAAAAGTGAGAGCTCAGAACCAGAGGATCAGTTTCTTCTGGATGCACAACAAAGTACAGGGGGTTATTTCTTCCTGATCTTCTAGAAAAATCACTTTTTCTCCCCCAGAAATATATCCAGCAGACACAGACTTTCTTCTTTTTCTGTGTCTGGATTGACAAGTCCCCCAGAGACAAGAGTCATGGTAATTTCCCTGTTTTGGGTACATCACCCAGGTGAAAGGCCACAACTTCTTGTGCCAGAGACACTGCAAGTACAATAGAAGTTTGTTTCTATTCCTGCTCCTAGATTTTTGACAAAGAAAACCAAATGGCAATCCTGGGCCATGGTTACCTGCAGCCTTCTCAACTGGTCTTCAAAAAACTGAGCATATTTAGAATGTCTGAAGTCTGACAGATACTCTTGAAAGGTTATGGAGTGAAGTAGCTCAGCAAAAAAACCATACAACAAACATACAGCTGTCTTCAAGCATGAAAAAAAAAAAAAAAAGGCCTTTCTTAAGTTTCTACTTGCAACCAGTGTTTCTGAAAGGAGGTGTTGGATAGGGTTTTCAGCTTGTATTTGATTCTCCCACAGGTTACTGAAGATGAAAGAATTCTTCCCAGAATCTTTTCGTCTGGACATAAGAGAAGAGAGAAAAGCCTTTTTTGAGCTTTGCAAAGGTGAATTGTCTTCATCCTGGTGCATTGTGCTCCTCTAAAATGTCCATAAAAGTGATAATAATTGGTAGCTGTGCCTGTACAAACAGCCACACATGCTCACACCAGCACTTTTCAGAGCCTGCTGCTGGGATGCCCCCCACAACCCTGTAACAGCCCCACTCTCTCTGCAGAGGAACAGATTTGGATCTGCAAACCCAGTGGCTCTAACCAAGGCCAAGGAATTTTCCTGCTGAAAACTCCAGCTGCTCTCAACAACTTCCAAGCCAGGCTCCACAGAAGAGAGGAAAACCCTCCCAGCACGGTGCCCCACAAAGCTCCCCGGGCAAGAATAGTGCAAAGGTAGAGGCTGAAAGCTGGGAACCCACCTGTGAGTTGTGTCCTGGGTTAAGCACAGAGAGCTGGATTGTTCCAAAGGTATTTCATGTGGTTCCACATCACATCAGCCCCAGAGATTTCGTTGTGGTGGAGGGAGGGGGTTGTTCTGCTGGGTCTTCTCTTGCATCTGCACTTCAGTCATTTCAAAGCAGAGCTTTGTCACCAGGAAGCTTTGTCATCAGCAAGATTTGGGCTCACCTTTGTCTGGAAATATAAGAATGACTTCAAAAGGCCAGATAGTCAAGTCCTGTATGTGGTAGCTACACATAAAGCCTTTTGCAAAGCAATTTAAATTAGCTATTATCCCAGCTTCTTACACAAAGCTAGCATCTCACAAACTGTACACCTGTTCCATGCAAACTCAGAAAGTCTCCCAGATATCTCCCAGATACCTTCTTAACTCTGCCTCAACGCTGTGAAAGCCTGAGCCTCAATCACAGGCAGTGGCTAAAAGTCACTAAAATTTGGGGTTGTTTTATTTTTTTATTCCTTTGCACAAATAAAAGAACCAGGGAGGTTCTTCTTTACAGAACAAATATCCTCTGAGACTCTGCTAGAATGTTTTGTAGGGTCACAAAACCACAGAAAAAGGGAAAAAGAAGGCAGCAGAAGTCATGAGAAGAGTTTCAGCTCCTGAAACACTGCTCACACTGCTCACCTAACTTCCCTTTGCCTCAGTGTCCCTCCCTCAGCTGAGGAATGCATAATAATTAAATCCCTTCAGTGCTTGGAGATGAGTGCACAGAACTTTCAAAGAGAAATGCAAAAAAGATGTTTTCCTTATTTACCCTGGGAGCTGCACTTCCAAAAGATGCCTTTGATGCTGCACAGCTTCAAGGTGCCCCTGCCTGGCATTGCCATGACAGCACGAGGGACTCAAGACAGAGTGGTGACAAGGCTGTAGCACTGTCCCACATACTGTCCTGGCCAAGTGGTGACAATTCCTGACTCAGAGCCAATTCCCTGGCAGGATGCTCTCAAGGTTTGGAAGTTTCCTCTTGGAAGAGAGCACAGTGCACTCACTGCAAGCTTCCCAAGAGGCACAGCCAACAACACCCAAACTTGCACTCACCCCGACATTTTTTTTTCATAACAAAGGAGGGTTGGTGGGAAAAGGTGAGGTTTGTCAACTGGAAAGGTTCTCCTCCAAGCTTTCTGGGTTGTTTTTCTGCAAGAGACAGAATAGGGAGCAAAATAACCCAGGGCAAGTGAGGCCAACATCTGGTCCTTGACATGGACAGAGTGGTTGGACCCTATCTTAGATCTCATAAATTTCAATTTGTGAGGAGTAGCTCATGCTCTGAAGAACAAGGCTCCCTGCTCCTTTGAAAACTGTTCCTTGCATTGATTGCTTTTAACAGCACATCCCTGCTATTTATGTAGACATCCAGCAACCTTTGATGATAAAGGGAAACAATTCCCAGATTACATCACTCTGGCAATAAAAGCCATGGTGCTGTATGAAGGGCTCTTTGTGCTCAGACATAAACTTTGTATATTCTCCAGTAAATATTGGTAAATCTTTAATTACCTCCAGCTCTTGAGACTCGGCACAGCTTCAGCTCCTTAAAAGGAGCAGTTCTGGGGCATTCCCAACCTCTCCTCCCAGCGCCCTCTGCTGCCATTCCCTTTAAACCAGTGTGGAAATGGGACAAACAGCTCAATTCTGTAGGAACCAAGCTGGCTGAGGGGTTTTGTGGGAGCTTGGAATTGCCACGGATTATGTACAAGCTGCCTGATGGTGATGTGTGTTGAATATTGCCCTGACAGGTATATTCATCAGCCTCTGCTCCTGGAAGGGAAGAAGTTTGATGTCAGGTCCTACCTGCTCATTGCCTGCACTGCACCATTTCTGTTGTTTTATGCCCAGGGTTACCTTCGGTTAAGCTGTGTCAATTATGATGCCACCTCTGATGATCTGACTGTTCATCTCACCAACCAGGTAAACCAAGGCCACTGGGTTCAGGAGAAGGGGAGGATGTGGCTGACAGAGATGGGAAACAAAAAAAAAAAAAAAATTAAAAAAAAAAAAAAAAGACTTTTGAAAAGGTAAAAATGAATGTTTCATGCACAAAATCCCTGCAGCCAGGAAATGGATGTGGGGTTCTGGTGAGGCAGAGCAAAAATTCTGAACAGAAGTAAAAGTGGATCAGGTTTCCTGCTCCATGGGGCAATTCTCTTCTTAACCTGACAATTTTGCTCCATGGATCTCTTTTTCCTGCCATTATTCTCTTGCTCACCATCAGCTTTTTATGGGAAGAAGCTTTGGACCTCAGCTGCCTTGGAGAAGGAAGCCATTATCTTGGCTGAGGATTTTGCTGGTCCTGTTGTGCTTAAAGATAATAATCATAACATTGTCAGCTGCAGATGGGGTCTTCAATAATTCTTAAATCTCCATCTGGACCTGCTGTGCCTCTCAAATGAGATGTGCAGCAGAGCAAGTCAACATCACTCAAACCAGAAGCCTGCCTTGTGCAGAGCTACCTGAGTCAATCTCAGTGAGGGCCTCCAGTAGGTAGAACCAACCCTAATGAAAGAGAATTAGAAGAATCAGAAGAAATATTTCCCTCTAAAGCCCTTCACTCCTCCCAGTGTCCTGCTCTGTTCCCAGAACTTGCAAAATCTGCATTAGAGAGGTACCAGCCCACTTCAGTTGGAGTTTTATATTTTCTAGCAGCTGCTTCCTGCAATAGGTGCTATTATCAGCATGCCACTTGTTTGCCTGGAATAGTTTGTTTGCTCAGCTAGAGAGCTATCCACATGGGAATTCAGGTGCTTGGGTAGGATCCCATGGCACAAGTGATATTAAACAAAGGACAGGTGTTTATTAGCAGAACATAAATTACCTGGGTTCCTGCTGGCAGGAGGGAAATGAAATTTACAGGAGAGGCTGCTTATTACCAGACATCTTCAGATTGCAGTTGATTCTGCTCTGCTTCCCTTTCATCCCCACCTGGAATCAGCCATTTTCCTGCTGACAAAAGGCAGCAGAGCCAGCCCCATCACCAAGCAAAGCCTCCCAGTGCCAGTCCCCCAGAGGGAGTTGCACTCCAGCCCAACTTTTTCCAAGGGAGAGGAGATTTCCCTGGGATGGAACAGTGTGAATGTCCCACTGCTGATAAACTCTGGTTGGCACGGGGATTAACAAGGCAGTGGAAAAGAGAAGCTTGGGAATACATCTCTGCTGCTGAGGGGCTCTGTTCCCTCCACACCTATAACTTGATCCTGGGGTTCTTCCCAGCTCCAAGGTCGAGGTAGTTGGATGCTTCCCATGCAAACCAGTTCCCAATTACTCCTCCCTGCCAGCAACCTGATCCTCCCTTTGCTCTGTTTCCCCACCTCTCAGTCCATGCAGAAGAAGAACCCCCTGTACAGGCAGCTGAAAGAGGAGACAATCTGGAGGATGGAGCATTTCAACAGCTACGTTAATGAGAAGTTCAGAAAAACCAATGGGCTCCCCAAAGACTGGGTTTTCACTGTGCTGACTGTGAGTGCAAGCAAGTGGCTGCTGTGCTTAGCCTAATTGTGCCTAATTAGGGGGGGGCAGGAATAGGAGAAAAGCCATCAATTCACTGCAGCCCCCAAGGAAACACTGAGTGAGAAGGTATTGATGGTCCCATGGCAACCATTTATCTGCAGATGCTAAAGACAGAAGTGAAGACACAAGGAGTTTAATTTTAATAGAATGGGTAAGCTGCTGAGAAAGAGAAAGGGACTGTAAATTATAGCTATAAAAAGGCTGTTATGGTCTTCACATTCCTGACCCAAAGCTGTGGTCCTGCATTAAAAAAATAAAGTGCACACTAGAGAGAGTTCTCCAGCCTGTCAGGCCTTAGCCTGAAAAGGGACTACACTTTAAGCAGTATTTTTTTTCCTGTCTGACTTGGTCTCACCTTTCACTTTCCCTCTGATTTTACCACCTGAAAATCAGATCAGGGCTTTAGCTTTTCTCTTATCACAGGGAAGATCTCCCTGTCTTTCCTGTCTCACTGAAGAAACAAAGCAAAGAAATTATCTGACTTCATGTCATCAGCCTAAGCCTAATGAGGCATCAGCTCCCTGGGTGACTTGCTGGGATGAAAATGAAAAGGGCAGAGGACAAGGCTTTCTCAGGTTAATTTTGGAATTTGCTGTAGTTTAAGGTCAAATACAAGGAAAACTAAAAAGCTAAAATCTTTCTTGAAAAATGTTCTTGCTCAGAAAACCAGATCAAAAGCAAATCTAATCAAATTTGCCAAGTTTCTCAGGAGGTCAGAAACTTTTCTGCCAACTTTCTGGTATCCCTCTTCATGCAGATTCCCCACTGTCCATTTCAACCCCAAAGGGAGTGAAACTTTGCACCACCTACTGCAAGTTGTTGTAGCTCATCAGGTTTCTTTTATGTCCAGCATGGCTGTGAGGGAGTTGTGAACCATCACTCTCAGAAGTGCCTGCATTCATTCAGCTTCCACCTGGGAGTAGATGAAAGAAAAGCACAAAAAATTCAGCAGACAGCTCATTTGGAGTAAGGGCCAAGATTCCTTCACACATCAGCACAGAAGTGTGGAGAACTGAGCTCAAGAAGGAGCTTTAATCATCTCAGAGTGGACAGACAGATGGAACATCCCTCCAAGTCTGGAGTGGAGGAAGGGGAAAAAAAAATGACCCTAAGCCTATGACTTACAGTGACTCCTGTGCCCTTAGCATCCCCAATAACCAGTTCCCACCATTCCCTGTTTTCCATTTCAGAAAAGGATGCAGCAGATCATGGTGCAGTGCTTCCTGGCAGCCAAGCACAAACTGGATTGCAAACTGGGCTACTTTGACCTCATTGGCTGTGACTTTTTAATTGATGAAAACTTTAAGGTAAGACTGCAATCTTGTCAAATAATAATATGATATCATGATAATATGATAATATGATGATTATATAAAAGATATAATGGTACTGGAAAGATATCTAATAGCAGCAGTACTGACACAAGCTCTGGTGCTAGGAATTAACCAGAGCACCCAGTCAGCTGTGAAATGCATGATCCATTTTTTTCTCTGTTTCCACTGCCCAGTTTTCTGTTTCTCCAGACACCAAACATACCCAATGACCACTCAGATAAATCAGTGTGCAATGCCTCTAACATCACATGAAGTAGCTGAGGAGCCATCAATGGCAACCAAAAACTCCCCCTCCCTATTCTGAGGCTCAGCCATTATCAACCCAGATGTCAGCACCACCATCTCTGTCTTCACTGGAGGTTCACCAGTTAGCAATAGGTCAGCCCACTGGGTCTCTAAAACCTGCTGGAATCACCACTCAAACTTGTAAAGAGTGAATGAAAAAAAAAACAAAACAAACCAAAAACCACAAAAGGAACTATTAAATTCAGTGGTTCAGGTGCTTTCAGTGCAGCACAGTCCTTCAAAACCACCTGGCCCAACCAGACCAGAAAGCCATCTGGCAGATTCTGCTGTTGCTAAAGGAACTCAAACATATTCCAGGGAAGGGCAGTGGGAACAGCAAACCCAAGGAAAGAATGGAATTAATGTATGCAGCAGTGGGCAAGGCACCTGAACAATGGACTCCTTTGTACAGGAAGTCAATGGCAAGGGAGAGTGAATGGCAAAGGGAGAGAATCTGAGGCTTCTCAAGTTTCAGTGGGAATTGTCTTTTGCAACCTTGGCATGCAAAGCCCTGGCTCTGTAAACTTGAAGCAGAAGATCCAGGCTCACTCCTGGTCATTCCTACTTGGCTAGTTAAAAACTACACCACTTAAAGACCTTTATTTTACACCTGGATTTAAATGAAACCTGTTTCTTGACCAGAATGATCTCTAAGATTGATGAGGATTTCTGGGCACTTAGCAGGGACTGAACCCAAAGCTTTGAGAGAGCACAATGTGGAAATGTGGGCATTTATTTAGGACAGGTTGGTCCATGGTTTCTTGCCCCTGCTGGGGAGCAACAAATCTACTTTTTTTCTTGGTGTGCTGCTGCATCAAGAGCCACCTGAACCCTCCCTGCAGAGGCAGGGGACAGCAGCTGGGTGCAAGCCTGACACTTATAACCCACAGTTAGCACTGGTCAGTGCAGCAACATTCCAGTTTGCTTTGGCATTACAATTCCTGCCTTCTCCACCTGGAATACACAACAGATTTATTCTCCCTGTCATCCTATTTCATGACACTTTTGCCATCCACTTTTTGTCATCCTATTTCATGACACTGCTTTATGCAGATTTAAAATGGTCTTGTACTTTAGCTCATCATGCCTTTTCCTTCTTTGTCTGAGACATAAATGAGCTCTGCATCATTCCTAAAAATTCTTGTATGTCCCACATCATCCTGATTCAGTCTTTGGAAGGTGCTTTCCCTGCCCCAGAGTTCTAGGAAAGCAGAGCCTGCTGAGAAACCACAGCTTGCTTTGCATACTCACATGTAAGCTGAAAAAAAGCACCAGGGATTTTAACAGGAGAGGAAGCAGAAGTGATGGCTGTGGTTTTGTTCTTGCTGGCTTTTTTTCCTGCTGTTTTGGGGCACTTCCTTGTGCTGGATTGTGAAATACTTGAGTCACTGCACAGCTTAGGATAATGTCACTGAAATGCTCCAGGAACCTGTTTTCTGCAAGCATTGCATCAGCAGTGCAGAAGGGCTCCTCTCCAGGGGTATCCTGGGAAGACAGATGTGTAAATTTTTTATCAGCCATAAAGGGACTCAGCTATCTACCAGCAGAGAACACAGATAAGCCATTTGCCAGTTTGTGATAGATGTACAGAGAGGGAGATAACACTCAAATCCCCAGTGAAAGCAGGGATGGCTCCTTTGATTTGAACTCCAGCTTTTCAGTCACCTCAGAACCACGAGGCACAGAAACACTTTGGATGCTGTAGAGTTGGTTGTGCCCACCCTGGGTCACCATGATGAAAGTCTGAAAAAAAAGCTTAAAAAGACTGTGGAAAACAGAACCCCACTGCCTTAGCTGTGGTCTCCACTCTCACTGAGCAAGTCCTTTTCTAGTTCTGCCCTTCCTGTGCTCTGGGCATGTGGCTTCAGCCCACATCCACACAGGCCACAGAATATGTTATTTTTACTCCTATTTCTGACCTGAATTTCAGTGCTGCTTAAAGCTCCAGCCAGAGATCAGGGTCCCCAGGCCCCTGCTGCTACACAAATGTAGAACAAGGCAGCCCTGCTGGGGAGAGCTTTGGGCTTTGAAGCATTTTACAGCCTCTTAAGAACAAGTTCTGCTGCAGAGGGATGGATGCACTCCCATGCAGTCTTGGCTAAAATGTCACTTGGAGCCTCTGGGAGTGTGGGCTGACGCCCTCTGAGACCCCAGCAGGATCTTCAGCTTCCACTTGGTGAGCTCCAGCAAAGATCCACAGCAATTAAATAGATTTTTTAGATCAGAACAAAACTTTGGCTCAGCCACACATTTCCTGCACACCAGAAAGTCTTCCCTCTGCCCCTGTCAGCAGGGAGAGGACCCTTGAGACAGGTTTTAGGCTGTAAATTAACCACCATGTCAACAAGTGACAGAGCCCAGGTTCCTTTGGAAAGACACCAAACTGCTGCCAGAAGGATGGTTCCCCAGCTACAGCAGGAATCAGACTTGATGAAAATAAAAAAAATATTCAGCAGATGTTAATTCTGTGTCTTGCACTGCACACAGAACAAGAAATGAGACCTCAGATCTGTGCAATCTGGCATTTAAAACCTCTGAGACCTTCAGATAGTGCCATAAAGGGGAATGCAGGAGATGAAGAGCATGATAGATGTCACAGAGAACTTTCTTCCTCCTGCTTGTCAGTTTTCTTTTTTTTTCAAAGGACTAGAAAGTAAAACCTAACCAAGGCAATTATGAAGGTTCACCAAGTTTGGCTGTCAGCACAAAGCCTTATGAACCTTTAACAGGAAAAATAACACTTAGAAGAATGAGTTTGCCAAGAAAAATGTATGTAACTTAGGTGCCCTCTGTTGGCATCTGGAAAGCAGGGGGTTTTTTTCAGTAGATGTTCTGGTTCTCCCCTATGAAAGGGGAAAAAAAAAGACATTTTCACTGCCCCCACCAGCCTTTTCATTTCTTTAATGACATATTTTAAAGGAATGAAAATGGTTTTTTTTTTCTCAGCAAAATAAAAGTGCCAAAGTAAAGGCTATAATGCAGCTAAAATCCATCAGACACTTAGATTTCATTTCACAGGTTCTTGCAAGCAAACTCATTGCTGCTTCAGGAAAGAAAAAGAATTATTTTTTTAAAAAATCCATTAAAAGGAAGTAAAATTCTCCTGGGCCTGTTATATGATTAAATATCCTTCCCCACAAAATACCAAATAATTTCTACATGTGTTCTGTACAAGATGCAGCACCATATGCTGGAGCCAGGAAGCAACAGATGAGGTTTTCTCAGTAGAAGGGAAGAAAACAGCAAACAGAATTACCCACTACAGTTTGGGTTCATACAGACTTCTAACTGCACCATCAAATTCTGTACCTTGGAGCTACAGCCCTTGGCATTTTGAAGGGAAATGGAGATGAGTAAAATGATGTCTAATTAGCATCTTGTGTGGCTTCCACCTGAAATTAAAGCTCATGCAGGACATAAAGACCAAAGGTTCATTGACAGCTCAGTGCCATTTTTTTTAGTTTTGATCCCATTTGCACCTCAAATGAAAATGGGCCCTGTATTTCTTTCAATTTGATTTCATGGTAACCAAAAACCCCAACTAGAATTTGGTATGTGAAGAAACACAGTGACTTTACACACCTATGGAGCAGAAATTCATCTTAAAAGCTGGGAACACAAAATAATGTGTGGTGTTGCTCTCAAGCAAGGCAGTGAATGCAAAAAGGGATTTTGTTTCATTGACCCAGTCCTTACAAAAACTCCTGCCTGCATTCTGTGTTAAGAGATTTTTTTGGGGGGGTTTATTAGTATTTCAGCCTCTCAAAGTGCTGACTAACTCAGTGCTCTGACTCTAAGGAGATCCAGACTGGTGTCCTGACTGGTTTTCACCTTCCTTAGGTCTGGCTTCTGGAGATGAATGCAAACCCAGCACTGCACACCAACTGCAGAGTCCTGAAAGACATCATCCCACCTGTAGTTTATGAGAGCCTTGGTAAGTGAAGACATCCCAGAATGGCCAGCAGCAAACAATCCTATCTCTTCAGTGCTCACCAGAGGAAAGAGTCCTATTTGGATCCACTGTAGGTCCAAAACAGTCTTGGAAATGGTCTTTTTCATCATGTAGGATGATATTTGTTTGTAGATTTGGTCCTTTAAATCTAAAGTCAGACTGTATCTGTGAAGGCCCTTCAAGGATTAGAAAAAACAGAGTTAGAAACTGTATGTGTGCTCATTCCAAACAGGAATGTTTCATTTTCTCTATACCACCTAATTTTAAAAATGTCCATCTAAAATTACAAGGAGAGGCAAATGATACAAGGGCATCTAGGAGCCCATTTACAATTTTAGATGCTATTTGAGATCAGGCAGATCAGAAGCTACATTAAAAAAAATAACAGAAGGAGCAAGGTTTTGAGGAAAGAACCCCCCTTTTATTTATTTATTTATCAGATCCCACTTCTGAGTTGTTTCCCAAGATGTGTCCAGCTGTCTGGAAACCACATCTTTGTGCACACCCATCCCACTTTGGGTGTTCAGACCCTCTCATAACTGCACTTTCTTTTCCAGATTTGGTTCTGGAGGTTTTCAACAAGCGTCTCAAGGGCCAGAATGTTTTACCTTTAGAGACCCTTTCCCATTTTGTGCTTCTCTATCATGAGGATGCTGCAAACCCAGGCCAGAAAGAACCCTGGAAGCTCAGAAGTGGTCTCTGGACAGGTCGGTACCTGAGGCCACATGAAGTCAGGATCAGCCACTTCTGTCAGAGCTCTGCCAAAGTGCTGAAGAATTCTTCCAAGAAGCTTCCTTGCTCTAGGAAAAAAAGGTTGTCCTCTTGCTCAGAAAGAACTGTTGCCAAAAAACGGCCCTAACCACACCATCTTGGATCATCATGGAAAAAGCCTCTGAACCATTACCATGCAACAGAGTTTTCACAAGCTCAGGAGTCCTAAAAAGAAAGAAAAAGCTAAACCTGTATGTTCTGTGCACATCCAGCTCATTTTCAGATTTGCAACTGCTACTCTATGCCCCTGAGAGATTTTAGAAAATTATTCATTTTGGTTTTTGTCCCTGAGATGTAACTACTATATTGGTTAAAAAAAATATTATTTATATATATATATAATATATAATAGATATAATATATAATAGAGATAATAGATACATATAAATCAATTTTTCTCTTGGTTGAAGTCACAAAACAACAACTTTTTGCTCCACGCTGAGGCCCTGCACACTGCAACATCCAGAATGGTCACAAGATGTCAGGATGCCACTGAGAACACCCACACAGCTCTGCCCTGGGGAACTCACCTGCAGCAACCCAAATCCTCCAGAACTTTTGCCTGTGTCCTGATACACTCAGATTCCTAAAAGCTCAGAGGCAACTGAAGCCTGCTTGTCTTTTCCCCTCTCCCTAGTGTGATTTACCAACAGTTCTGCTATGCTTTCCCCTTTTCTAAACACCCACTCTGCTGTCCTTCCTGGCTGGCACAGCCTTGGTTGTGCCTCAGAATAATCTTCCACTGGCTTGTTCCAAATGGGTCACAGCAATCACTGTAGGATTTTGTGTTCCTGAGGATCACCTTTCTCCATATTCTTATCACAGTTATTGCCTGATTCTTACCAGGAAAAGAAGCTTTGTAGAATATTGTGTAAATACTACAAACCAAACCCATTTACCTGAACACAAAGCACGTGTAGAAAGCAGCAGTCTGTTGGTCTGGAGAGCCACTGATGTGCTTGGACATGGCAAGCAGAGTGCAGGTCTTGCTGAACTGTGCCTTTTCTATGGCTTTTCTTCCCTGCCCAAATCAAAAAGAAATGTTAATTCTGGAAGTTTTCACAAACCAGGAATTCTTTCCCCAAATACTCGTTGCTGCCTTCTCAACACCCAAAGTTCCTCTAGGTTGAATTAAATTATTTATTCTGACCACTGGTTCATTTGCATTGGGAATAACTTGGGAATTTTTTTCTACCAGAGGCATACCCATCAGCACCAGAAGTTCTGAGTCCCTTTTCCTGATGCTTTTAAGCACTGAACACTGCTGCCAGGTGGGGCTGTAACTAGGCAATAGGTTGAGAAGTTCTTTGGAAAAACAGATGTGTAATCACACAACTGCTTAATTTCCCTTTCCTTGGGAAAGGAGACAAATTCAGGTCAGGAAGGCTCATGAAAATATTGCTTTGCCTTCTTCAGTTTCAGAACACAAATAATTGGGAGGAAATATGAACAGACATGACAGCAAAAAAACCCCACTGCCTGCACATAGCCTTTAGCTGCTTCTTGGCTGAGCAAAACCCCTGGCACATGAAAAGCTGTTTCAATACCTCAAGCTTTTTTCTCACCCTGTTATTCCTTCACTCTTTTTTGCAGCTGAAGGAGAAGAAATCCCAAGAGGTCACTGGGACCCCATACACCCATGAGAATTGTTTAAATATGTGAGTGAATAACCATCTAAAAGGGTTATTCACCTTATTCTCCTGCTACTCTGCATTTCCTAAACCTGTGTGGGAGGGTCTTTAACTGATGCTGCTGCTTCTAAGTATCAAACATTGCTCTAAACAAAGTTTTCCACTCATTTTCAACAGTTTCTTAAACATTTGCACACAGAAAAAAATACTGGAAAACTGCAGATCCAGAAGAATTTTTTAATTTAAAAAAAAAAAAAGGGGGGGGGGGTGCATTTCATCAGATGCAAATTATTTGAGAAGCCTTTTCTAGCCTGGAGGCCATATTACAGAGATCAACCTGAAGTTCAAACCATTACTTGAAAAACCCCATGAACTCAGGGGTTTGAGCTGAAAATTCACTCATGATCCAATAAAATAAAGCAAGCCATCATTCTTTCTGAATGGAAACTTAAATACAGTGTTTTCTTACAAGCTCACTGCTCCAAGATGATAGCTTTCATTTCCTTTGATGCAAAGAGCAGCTCTTTCACTGTCATTCTCCAGAGCTTCAATGATTCACACTTTGGGTTTTTCCCACTGAATTGGAGCTTTAAGAAGCCAGAAAACTGGGTGCTTTTCCCATCAATAAGCAGCTGTAAAGTCAGGTGCTTCGGTACCCAGAAGTGGGACTGCTCTTCCAGGTAGGCAGAAAGAAACCCAAAAAGCCACTCTACAACTTTCCAATGAATAATACAGCTCCTTTCATCAGGTTTCAGTCTGAAGTGGCACCAAGGTCAGCAATCCCACACCAACCCAGGAAGCCTCCTCACACACCTCACCGAGATTCGCCGTGCGCTGCCGGGGCCATGGGCTTCCATGAAGATGTTTTCAGTCCTCAAATAAAAAGCTCTGGTGAAATCTTTGGTTCCAAAGGTTGCTGCTGCTCCTCTACCATTGTCAGGAATGGAAAAAAATTGTCAGCCAGAGTTTCCTGCTTTCTTGGAGGTGGGGAGTTGAAAGGATGGCTCAGCCTGAAGCTAAGATGCGTTAAGCTGCTTGCTTAAAAAGGGGAAAAAAGGGCAAGTGAATCAGTCTGAAATTCAGGGAGAGAAAGATCTGGTTTGGGGTCTCTGAAATAGCCAGTTTTATAGGAGAAGGGAAGTGAATTGGGGAAGTAAAACTATCTGTGCCCAAGAACACTGGGACAGCCTACAAAATAACCCCCCTTCCTTTCCAGTGTGCTTTATTCTATGAGACCCTATGAGGAAGGGCTGAGGGAGCTGGGGGTGTTGAGGCTGGAGAAGAGGAGGCTCAGGGGAGACCTCATCACTCTCTCCAACTCCCTGAAAGGAGGTTGGAGCCAGGGGGGGGGTTGGTTTCTTTTCCCAGGCAACTCTCAGCAAGACAAGAGGGCAGGGTCTCAAGTTGTGCCAGGGGAGGTTTAGGTTGGAGATTAGAAAGAATTTCTTTCTGGAGAGGGTGATCAGGCATTGGAATGGGCTGCCCAGGGAAGTAGTGGATTCTCCGTGTCTGGAGATCTTTCCAAAGAGCCTGGATGTGGCACTCAGTGCCATGGGCTGGGAACCACGGGGGGAGTGGATCAAGGGTTGGACTTGATGAGCTCTGAGGTCCCTTCCAACCCAGTCGATTCTATGATTCCATGATTCTGTGATTCTATCATGTAGGCACTTCACTCAGTTTTCAGGCTTATTTTTCCTTTACAAAAGGTCACAAACAGAGCAAGGAGATCAAGAATAAATATGGCCAACCTAGAAGGAACAACAAGAAGTGCCTTTGCTACCCAGTGTTTGGACTCCTGAGTATATTAAATCCTGCAGTGAAACTGCTTACAAGACAAGTGGCAGTCTTACACTTTACAAAAGTTACTCTATTTAATCCAACTTACTGCTTCCACCTTTCCCTGGCTGAATCTCCAGTTCACCTCAATTAGGAATCTGTACATTTCCCAAAGCACTGGAGGAAAAATCTCTTTTTAAGTGAATTCTACATAGGAATAGCTATGGGAAAAAATATCAACAATAAAACAATTAACAGAATCAAAAGGGGCAAAAATATGTTGAAAGTACCAATTATGTCACATTAACATTTTAGAGTTAAGAGTCATCACTGCTCCCATTCTCCATGAAGGGGAAGCAATAAACACAGAGAGTAGTCAGAAGATTAAAATCATGACTGTGGAGGGGTAAATTTCCTTACAATTATTTTTCCCAGTTACAAGATTCTCTAATGCACAAAAAATGAAGGAGAAAGTGAAGAAGCTACATCTGAACTAACAAAATCTCTCTCCTTCTCTGACTTGAAATCAGCCACTGAGCTGGATTGCTTAGACAGGTCGTGGGGCCAATTCCATGAAAATCTAAAACATAGATCATTACCCAGCTCACCAAGCCTGGCTGGGAGCACAGAGGCTCTGGGACCATCTTACCAAGGTAAGAACCTGTCCCACTTCTCAGGATGCCCTGTTCCAGTTCTTAGGATGCCCTGTTCAGTGCCTTTCCAAAACATATCTGTAGATGCAGTAGCTTCTGCTCTGCAGCCACTGTAATTTCACAGAGCCCTATTTAAAACATGTCATTCAGACTTGGAATAATCCCCCCTGAGTCTTTAGTAAGCTGATTAACAGAAATTTCATTATTCTGTTAGGATTTTATTAGAAGTCCTGCACTGCTTACGTTATCTGTAAGAAATCAAGAGGAAGCTGATGTAATGGTTGTACTTTGAGATATTTATAACCTTCCCTGGGAAGGTAACTCCTTGCTGCCCAGAGCTGATTCAGTCATAAAAGATGCTCCAAGTGGCTTTAGCCAGAAGGCATCCAGAGTTTTGAATCTGCAGTCACAAAACAAAACATAATTCTCTAGAAAAGACAGGCAGGTTTTAACAAGGTGAAGCCACAGAGTAGATTCTTACTTAAAATCAGTTTCGGTTCACAGAAAGCAACCAGCTCCAGGTGAAATCTGCCTGCTTAAATTCAGACAAAACAGTTTTTGCCATGTTAGAGCACTATGAAACTGGAGGAGCACCAATTTAATTTAAAAAAAGATCCTCCATGGTAACATTTTCAGTAAGAGGAACATCTTCCAGCTGATGCTCAAGCCACTGGTGCTACACAGACACTCACGTTCTTTTTCTTCTGGGGTGGGGAAAAAAAGCATCAGGAACAAATGTTGATATTTCTCTGTTTTCCAGTGCTTTTTCCTACTCTACCAGGTGAGAAAAGAGAATTAAACGATGTCTGTAAACAGGTGTGTTGAGAAGAAACAAAGCAAAACTCCCTCCCCCAAACTCACTCCTCATTGCCATGTGTGTAACACTGCTTTATGCACCCACCCCCTCCCTTCTTTTTTTTCTTTATTTTTTTAAAAGCAGAGGTCAGCTCCCCATTCTCACAGCAAACTGTAATTTATCTGCTTCACTGAGGGTGGAAATAGCAAGGTTTTTCTTCTGGTGTTTTGTCTCCATGTTCTTCTTCTGGAAACTGGCAGCTGCAAGTCTCTTCTCTATGGTGTGACAGTTGTGGAGCCCCCAGCAGCCCAGGGAAGTCATGTTCCAGATCTGCAGTGAGAATAAGCAAAAAGCACAAAAAAAGCACAAAATACAAGAGGTCTTCATCCATTTCAGCTGCCCATCCCCTTTACCAAGGCAGGTGACAGGATATGACAAAGGTTAGACACTGCACCTTAGCAAAACCAAGTAACCCACCCAAAAAATCACAGAGTGAACCCATAATTACTCTATTTATTCAACTTGATTTATTCAACTCTATTGAGTCCATTCTGACCCTGGGTCAATGGTCACATTGTTCTCCACTGAAAAGCTACAGAGAAGTCCACAAAGGTGTCCCTACCCACAGCTGTCTGGTATTTTTCTTTCTTCAGTGAGCATATGCAGAAATGCAGGAGGAAGGTCAGCAAGATGAGAACAAACACAGCCACTGCAGTAAGGATGGCCAGGATGGTGGGATATGGAGAGTCAGTTCTAACAGGAGCTGCCATTAAATAGATTTAATAAAGATTAGGAAATCACATGCCCAGACTACTGGTAAAGGAAAAGCAGTTCTTCCAAGAAAAAACAGAGATTAAATCCCTCCATGGAAAATAATCTGCCAAGGAAAAAAAACAGTATTGGCAATGGTGTTGGTGTAAATACCAGCTGGTACTGACAATGAAACTGAGATGTTCCAATTCAAGGGTGCAATAAATCACTGGAGTAAGAAGCATTGATGCAAAAAACCACATCCCTAATCTCTTCACTGCTCAGCATCTCTGTCTTGCAGCTTTGTCTTGGTTTTCACATTATGGGGCAATTTGGTTTCAAGGTTTCCCTGCAGAGCCCTACAGCCAGCCAAGTTTTCACAGTTTTGTCAGCCTCAAAGAAGTTGAAAGCACCACCTCCTTGCAGTTTGTCTCAGCAGAACTAACAATTTCTCTGAATGAAGGGCCCAGACCTAAAAGGCACCAGTTCATTGTGGGGATAAAGCTGGGGGAAAAAGCAGGAGCAGTGCAGCTTGCTGTCTTCAAGACATTCAGTACCTGCAAATCCTGTACCCACTTGGTCCTGTCCAACTTGATCCACCAGAAGACATGAGATTTCAATGCTGGGCAAAGTGGACTCAACCAATATTTGCAAAGGAACTAAGATTGTTCTTCTAAGAAAGCAGTTCAAGAGAAAACCCTGATCATTTGCCAAATAAATGTGCTCTGTTTAAGGACAATCATTGGGTTTTTCTCTAGTTTTACTACTGAGAGTGCTTTAATGGTGGAATCTTTGCCCAGGTCAAGAATTGGTTGATTGTGTTATTGTAATTTTGCAGTAATTTTTGAAGCAAATTTTCATGACAGCAAACTCTGGATGAAAACTGTGCAGCAAGTCACCAGCTGAAGAAGGGCAGAGAAATAGGCTCAAAGAAACAAATGACTGTGAGAAGGTACCTTGCTCCACATCTTTAGGAAGGGAACCACACACTGCATTATGTGTACTGTTGCCCTGCTGGATTGTCAGAAAGCCAGAACTTTCACAGCTGAAAGAAGAATGAGAGTCACATTTAGAATGTTCCTGCCTTTCCCTTCAGTCCTCTCTGCCTTTTCTCTTGGCTCTCTTTCTTCCTCCCCTCCACTCTCTCCACAGCTTGTCTCCTCCTTTTCTTTTTATAGCAATGCAAGTAAAATTATGGTTGTTCTTCAACAAGATAACACTGTACCATCTTCGTTTATTTGCATTTTTTTTCAGTCTCTTTGTTTCAAGTAGCATCCAAATTTGAAATGATTTTGCATCAGTTTGAGCTGGACTTGAACAAACAGCAGTTTGTTTAAAATTCTGCTTTGAGACCAAACATTTATAAAGCCAAAGGAGAGAGAAATATCATGTATTGCTGAATTTACAAAAAATCAATCATCAGTGATCTCAACTTTAAGTCCATTTTATTTTCTAATTTAAATATTAATCATTTGAGAATTCTATCCTGCATACTTCCAAAAAAGGAAAGTACCAGTAGATACATACTCAGTCCAGTTTCGGCACCAGCCATTCTTCATGTCAGAGTAAGTTCCAATCTCACATGGTTTACATTCAAATGTGAAGTCTAAAATGCCTAAAAGAGAAGAGAAGATGAATTATCAGTGGTCAGTGCTTTTATTGGAAGTTGGGGATACAGCAGATGAGAGCACAATGCATTCCTTTCTATACTTTCTGCATTATGAACCATCTCCCTGGAGAAACACTGAAGCAGTTATTGCCTCCTCTACAGAAAAGTAAAAGTGCAAGTCTGAGCATGAAACTGCAAGTCTCAAATGCAGGAAGAGCTGTAAAACAGGGAAGAAGGGGTGTTAGGCACAGAGGCCAACAGCAGGAATGCCATTTCACTCTGCACCATGCACCTTCCCAAAAGCAGGTGATAATAAAGGGAAGGGAAGGGAAGTGTCTGCTGGGATTGAACTCTGCCCTTTGGAGTCATTTGAGTCTCTGTAGTTACCATGCTTAACCAGCTGCTCCCCCTCTGCACAGTCAGGCAGTTTTTGGCAGAAGAGACATGAGTGATCAATACAGCTGTATCCCTGACGACATTTGCAGTCCTGGTCTTCAGTATTTTGACAGATGCTGTTGTCTCCTGTCAAGGAAAAAGAGGTTAGACTTGCCCTTGTCACAGAGGCCAGAAATTAACTTAACCATTAATCTTACTGGCTGACATATTTCTGTTGTGAACTTTGCTTGCACTCTGAAAACATAACCTCTAATCCTGAGAGGCTCCAGGGTTTGGATGATTGATCAAATATACTGATCCCAAGAGTAAACAGAACCAAGCAGCTCTTCAGTCAGCTGGAAAGCAGAAAAGCACTGTTCAGCCAGGAAGCTGTGAAACCTTAAAGGAAAAAACACAACCAAACACCAAACCAGAGGGAAAAGCTGCCTGGTTGGATGCTGTGCTTACATGCCCACAGTGAGCAGCAAAGATTATTTCCTTAGGTTGGTGACAGAATGTACAGGGCCACCAGGGAACTGCCCACATCTTCCTCTGACCACTTTTCTCTTTTTACTGGCCCTCAAAGTTTGGTGAATTTCTCAGGGCAAAGAGAAGAGGAAGGGGCACTCCTTGCTTGTACAAACAAGCTCTATGTTCCCTACTGCTCAGCTCTGGTTAATGTTGTGGTCAGCACTAAATTAGGAAGAATAGTATGACTGTCCCTGGGACCATGGAATCACCTGGATTGTCCTTCAGTCTAACAGCCAGAGAAATGTCACCCACTAAGTCCTTTTGCACCTCTAGAGGCTTCATTTGACCTAAAGTTACAGGCAAGTGAGATGCCATTACCATCTTGCCACCAACCTAAGCCCAGGCAAGGACAGAGGTTAGAACAGGCTACTGGAAGCAATGTTCACCCAAGATCTTGTTTGTCCCTTTATTCCTGGGACAAGCCCAGGTCAGTGACATGGAGGGACTGTCCTATTCTTCAGGACATCAAATTGCAAAGGACAGCCTTGCAGGGAGCAGCTGCAGTCTGAATGGCAGAGGCAAACTGAAACCATGAGCAAGGGCTCAGCCCCTGAGTTAAGCGAACACCTTCTTGCCTTGTGAGCAAAACCAACCCACAGAAACTCAGCATTTCCCTTTCTCTTCCCTACTGCTGACTGACAGCTCTGAGTGTGTTATAAATCTCACACATGGGGTCACTCTGAACCTGGGAGCTAAGGCACAGGATGAATTCAGGGGGCAGGAGGGAAGTTTTTGCCATTTTGTTCTGCCTAGACACTTACTCAAAACACCTTTACACACCCTCCCCCTCCTGCTCTCCACACCTGGTAACCCTGGCTGACACAAAACAATAGTGACAAACAGAAAGAGGACAGACACATCGTTCCCTTACCTGTGCTGGAGCTGCATTTGGGGCAGCATTTCTTTTCACCATTACCAATTATTCTCAGCTCACCACCCTGGCAGGGTGTTGCCAGAGTTTGCTGTGTCCATTGCCACAGGCACAGCACCAGCAGCAAGGAAGCTCCAGTCCTGAGGTGACCAACTTCACCTCTCTGTTCAGTCATGCCCCAAAACACCCTCAGGTAGGCTTCTATCAAGACTTGCCTGCAAAAGAACTCTTTCCCCTAACCCTGTGGGAAGGCACTGGTGCTTTTTGTGGCTGCACTCCTCCTCCTCCTTCTTCAGGGGCGGGGAGGTTTGAGTTTACATCATCACCATGTCAGAAGAGCAGGGCTCAGCAGCCAGGCACCACTGCCTCCATCAGGAGAGCAGCAGGTGAGAAGCATGATGTAGCATCCCACCATTTGATTTTCAAAGGACTTTGCAAGTTGATATCCCCAAAAATAAATTAATGGGAGTTAAATTAAAGTGTGAACTTCAGACTATTTCTTTGTGGCCTAGAGTTTCAATGAATTTAGAAACCTTCAAGGATTTCACTATCAGATTGCAACGTTTAGGAAGTCCACCCATCCACTCAGACTTTCTGATTCCAATTCTGTCAACTGTTTCCTTCATTCTGGATCAGAAAAGTCTTGAATTATTTTCCAGAGCTTGTTGTAACTCCATATGGATACCACAAAATCAAGAGAAAGAACACTGTCTTCCCCACAGGCTGCAAGATCAGCCCCAGAACCCAAACTGAAAGCAGTTGCAAGGGGCTCTTTAGAGACACACACAGCTCCTCTGATCCCCTGGGATTTAGGTAACAAAAGAAAGCTGCTCAGAAAAATTATACATGGGCACAGACAAGCTGCCTGTAATCAGCATCTACTGCTGGGTTTCACTTCCTAAATGTCTTGCCTTATGCAAACATACATGCAAACTTCCACCTCTGCTTTATGTGCAGAAATATTCCAACCCCCTCTCCTATTTCCACTGTACTCCAGGGTTTGCTTCTAGCCCTGTAGCTCATGGTTGCTTTTATGTATGCAGAGCAAAGCCAGCATTTAAAGTCCCTGGGTTTTATAAGTTAAAAATCTTTAGAAGTACATCAGGAGCAACAGACTTGGCCATGTCTATCAGAAATGACAAGGACAGTGTAGTGTCTGCAGAATAAGGAATGAGCCATTCCCCTGAAGCTCTGAGATGGACATGAACAGCCAGCACTGTCTAAATAATAAATATGAATATTAATCAGGCTTTTACTCAGCATCACAAACACAGCTGCAGAGAAGGGACCTCCAAAGGTCCTTCTGAGACAACAGGCAGGTGGTGGAGAAGAGAACTCTAAGCCTGGTTATTAGTGTATGTGGTATCTGACACCTGGTGTTTATCAGAATAGGAACTAATTATTTATTTCCTTCCATCATTTTTGAACATCATTGTTCTCTGAATTGGTCTCTACACATTTTCATTCTTGTTCAAGCACTGCAGTTGTGCACAGATACTGCCAGATGATGGAACATTTACAGTCAGATCACAGACAACAGCTGTACACACCAAGTCTAAATCTCTAAAGTCAGCAGTGACCTTTTAGAGACAACTTGGCTATCTGGCTTTAAAATCTTTGGGGTTTTTCTAAAGCTAACCTTACCTGGCTCTGATGTAAAGGTAGTGACATTTCAGCTGTCAAACTTTCTTGATCTTTCTGTGTGTGATGTCTGTCAGTGCTGCTGGGCTTCATGCTGCTCCTTGATCCATAAGAGCTTCCAGCTCTCTCTGCACCTACTGAACAAACACCCACCTCACTCATCCAGAAGCAACAGTTCTCCCTTCTCAACACCTGCCTGACTGGTGGTCTGGTTCAGCAGCAGCTACAGGATTAACTGGAGCAAATCTGTGACTTTTCAGAAATTAGGAATCCTTACAGTATTTATCCTTGCATACAAGCAGAGGTTCTGTGGCCTGCAGGGTTCCTTCAATGTGATAGAACAGAAGAAAAGATCTGTAAGATCTCCTAAGCTCTGCTCCCTCCTCTGAGCTACCTTGACCTGCACACACAACACTGGGAGTGCTCAAGGAGGAGATTTCAGGGAGAACCAGTGGATTCTTCCACCTGCTGCAGGGCACTAAGGGGGCAACTTGTCCCTCTGTCTTTAGGGAACACATTCCTGAGAAGATTTACAGGATGGGCTGTGAATTCTACTTTTGTCCACCTTGAGGATGCCCAGCTATGAGCTGAAAATTATACACACTGCCAGGAGCCTCACTTTATAGTTTTGGTTTTGTTTTGTTCAGCAAACTGAAGCCACAAGTTTTCCTCAGCTGTTCAAAGTGCTAACATTTTAGGAAGAAAAACAAAACAAACAAAAAATCCCACAACCAAGCAAAAAAACCCACCACAAACAAAAGAACATAACCACTTCTAAAACATAAGCAGTTCTTGCAAATCCAATGGCTTTACTGACATTCCTTGAACTTAATCACAGAATTGGCTGGGTTGGAAGGGAGCTCAGAGATCATCAAGTCCAACCCTTGCTCCACTCCCCCCGTGGTTCCCAGCCCATGGCACTCAGTGCCACATCCAGGCTCTTTGGAAAGATCTCCAGACACGGAGAATCCACTACTTCCCTGGGCAGCCCATTCCAATGCCTGATCACCCTCTCCAGAAATTCTTTCTAATATCTAACCTAAACTTCCCCTGGCACAACTTGAGACCCTGCCCTCTTGTCTTGTTGAAAGTCATCTGGCAAAAGAGCCCAACCTCCCCCTGGCTCCAACCTCCTTTCAGGGAGTTGTAGAGAGTTTACTAATGAAACACACAAATACATAATGTCACTGATGAGATAGCATTGCTACCAGGGAAAGGATTTGGTTTCCTAACATTTTGCTGATTTTCCATAGTGGAAAATGATTTCCCAGCCACACAATTCTACAAGTAAGAGGTTGTTCACAAGAAGTTTACCTAATTTCTATAAGTTAGTATTTGTTAGACCCCTGTACAAATTGCCTTCTGAGCTCCATCTCCTCTACCTGTCCCATCCCACTGCAAAAAACTCCATTCCTAGCTACAAGCTTCACATTCTGTTGTGCAGAACTTGTCTGTGCTCTTGAGAAGCAATTGTCATGGGGTGCAGGTGAGTGCTGCAGCAAGCCCAGGGTGATGCTGGAGGCAGAGGGGGCACAGGGACATCAGCTCCTCAGAGGGACACCATGAGGAGTGACAGCTCACAGAGGTTCACAAAGCTTAAGGACAAATAATTTCTCTGCAACCTGGAATTAGAAAATGAAACTTGTGTTTCAGCTCTGCTGACCCTCAGGCCACCAGACCCCTGCCCTAGCCTGGGGACACCTTGCTGACAGCCTGGCAAGACAATCCCAAGGGAGCAGAGACAGGTAGCAACAAAACTGCCATTTCAGAGAGGGAAACCAAACCAGACAGACACAAAACCCCCTGATGTTACCAAGCTGCACGTTTCCTTTTCAATTTAGCACCTGGCAGAGTGTGGGGGGGGGATCAGCAGATGTGACCTTTCTAAGTCTCTCATGGCAAACCTGAGTCATTCAGATGCACTTTGAAGTCAGAGGAGAATGTGAAAATGAAGGAGGATGAAGGATCTGGGGTAGCTACAGCAGCAGAAACTTGTCATGTTTTGTAGGGGAAAACCATAATTAAAAAAAAAAAAAAGAGGAGTGAATGTAAAAAGCATAAACTTACCAGATTTGTGCTTTATAAAAAATTATAACTACTGAAACATGAAATATATGGTAGCTACCAAGCCTGGAGTCTTGAAAGGAGTGTTCAAGAACTAAAAACACCAAGTTGATTTATATAATTTTTTTTCCAGCTGGGTTCTCAAACTCCATTTGTTCTTCTCCAAAACTGAATGCATGGACTCAAGAAACAAAACAAATCTTAAAAAGAATTGTGATAGCCTCACGTGTAAGAGCCAAGAAACGTTGTAGATAGAAATCTGAGGGGTTTTTTTTATGGGTTTCCTTCTGGGTTTTTTTGTAGCAATCTGACCTAACTGCTGTCTGTAGCTAATTACAAACCAGGTAAGGGACTGTCCATGTGGCCTGAAACTCATGGCTAGTGCAGCTGAAACTAATTTTTTCATGTAACAATGGCATTATTTTCACCCAGAAATACATAATTAGAGGAACTCTTAGTTCCTTTTACAGACAATCAAATTTTAGTGACATCATTCATGCAGTTGTTCTGCACGTGTTCAAGAGACTTCCTTCCTCAGGGCTCTATGGCAACCAAGATGCCTCTAAATTCCACCTCCTGTAGGTTTACCACATACCCTGTCAGTACAGCTCCCACTAAAACCAGAACTAGTGTTGGTGTGCAGAATAAAAGAAGAACTGACACCTCAGCTTACTGTACTTCACTGCAAAAAATTTCCTCTCTCTGCCAGCTCAGATGAAGCTGCACAACTGAACTCTGTCTCTCTCAAGTGCCTGAAAAAGGGGAAATCTGAACGGGTGAAAAACAGGAACTTGCTTTGTGACACAGGCCCAGCTTTGAGGAGGGAAAGTCATTTCTGGCATGGAGGGAGAGAAGCGTGGGCAGAAGGCAGCACCAAATTGATTCTCTGCCTATCTTTAACTACTTCCTGCCAAGTTAGTGAAGATTTGGACTAAAAAAAGAAAATCCAAGAGTTTTCCAGGGAAGAGTGCCAAGACTGAAGATGGCAATTAAATTCCTAATCCTTTCTTTAGAGTGAAACAGCAACATCAGTTTATTCAAACCAACAGTCAACCACCACCCAAAGCCTCCAAAAAACCCCAAATCAAATCATAAATACCACCAAGCCTAGCAAATGTTATTATGGTTTAAGTCTTCTGGTAGGATTATCTGTCTCAGCACAGCAACTGGATACAGCTCTGTGTGTGCAAGAGCACAAAAAAGCAGCAATTCCAGCCTGGGAGGAAGCTTGTTGCTGGGAGGACTGGGAGGCCTGGGAGGACTTGTTGCTGCAGGCCTTCAGCCACCCAGCACATTCAAGCATCTGTCTGCACTTTTCCAGGTGTTGTTGAGCAAATGCAACTTGCTCTCAGCTGCTCTACCTCTGCTGTGCACTTTCACTTCCAGTATCAGCTCCTCCTTTTGCCAGAGGGAAGCTGTGCCCCAGTCTGTAGGAATTCTCTGGTCAGGAGGCTGTAAGGAAGGCACAAGAACACAGTGCACCTGGGCCAGGGGGCAGAAAATGAGGAAGATTTGTGATGATGAGCTCACAGCACAGAGCAGCTCTGCTGCCCCAGCAGCACTTCTGTCAAAGCAGCAGCTCATCCCTTCCCCTGGGCTGTGTCCTCATCCTCTAAACTCTTCTGAAAGCTCCTCAGTTATCTGCACCTTGCTCAGTTCCACAGAAACACTCTGCTTGCTTTATCACCCTGAACATGCAGCCTACAAACCTGATAAGCATAATTTCTGAGAATTTTGGGGGTGTTTCCAGGTCTCTCAGATTCATCCATTACACTTTGCCATCCAATTCACTGAATTTAAAGGCCACAGCACACTTTTAGAAGACCACCACATCTCCAACAGGGGCTCTGTGGTTTTGAAGCTTTATCACCTTGAACATCCCAGCAACACTCAGGGCAGAACTGCTGCCAGGCCAGACTTCAAGAAAAAAACCCAACAAAAACACAACACTACAGATAAACTTCTCAAATTGCACAAAAAGCCACACAGCAGCACATGAAATCCAAGCTTTCAGGATGCCAATGAATCCCACAGGAATAAATTTCTGCTCATTAGTGCTCTCCAATTAAACAGATCATACATATGCAGCTAGCTGCTACCCCAATTTATTTCAAGAAGTCACTACCACACTTGGTATATAAAACAAATGTTTGTATACATTGTATATGCACTTTAAAAATAGGAAATCATTGCTAAGTACACCATATGTATAACATATAAGAAAACCATATGTTTAAAAACATGTTTCTAGGCACCACTTGTATTCTTGAATACATTTCCTGCTGCATATTTTGACATATGCTTTGGTACTGTGTATATATTAAAAAAAAGTTATTTCTAATGAGTCATCTACTGAAGAGCTATATTTGAAGTGAAAAATGCTTCTGAAATATACAACTCACAAGTTTACTACTTCTCAAACCTTTACCCCCAGGTATCTGACTTGCAGAGGTTACTCACAGTAACACTTCAGATTTTGGAACTTGCTCACTAAAACGTGAATGCATTCCAAAACTACAGCCCCAGTACATTGTGGAAAAAACCTGACAAAAGTAAAACTTGTTTCATGCAGTGTGCAGACAACCAGGTAGCTCAGCTGCAGAGAGCAAATCAACAACAGTTCTTCAGTGCTGATGGCACATTCCAGTGACAGCACACACAAGGTGATGGTCCAGATGAAGGTCAGAACATAGCCCAGGTATCCACCACTGCAACACCATCTTTGCTCAAATCCAGCCCTTGAAGGCTCAGCTGTGTTAAGAGTTCAGCTCTTGCCTCTTCTCAGAGAGCACCTAAGGAGTTACTCTGTACCAAACCATCACAAATTATCACTCCTCAGCAGGGAAATTCTAACAGTCCACGTGTTTGCTCCTAAACTTAAGACATAAACAAAGTTCCCCAAAAATCCAGAGCACTGTCTGGAACCAAACCTGCTCATGGGTTTCTTCCTACACCCCCAGGGAGCAATCAGGTCCCACAGAAGTAATTTAAGCTGAACAGTTTTACTGTGGAGATGTCCCTGGTTGACTGAAGCAGCCCTGCTGATTGATGGCAGACACCCAGGAGCATTCAGCACAAGAGGATGTGCACCTCAGGTAAGCAGACAGCAAGTGGGTTGCAGAGGGATGACAGCTAAAAGATGGCAGTTCCACATGGCAACTTCTGTATTTTGAACAACAGCTTCCACTAATCATGTTCTCATCAGGAATTACCATTCCCTTTCATTTCTGGCAAGCCACCACTTCCCACAAACATGAAGCTCTCCAAATACCTGGAGATGTAGAGCTATTTGGTGATCACAAGTAATTCTTGTTGTTGGTTTGACAATGGGGGTGTTGCTCAAGATGTTCCATGGCATTTTCCCAATGGGGGTGTTTGAAGAAAAGCAGAAATGAGAGAAGAGGCATCAGAGAGCCATCTCTCACCAAAATCCTAGTGCTGTTCTGGTCAGCATGAGAGTTACCAGAAATGACAACACTCAACCAAGAGGAAAGAACTTGAAACAATGGAAGCACAAAGGAAGTTGGTTAGGTTCATCAGGATTGATTCTCCACCCTAAGTGAGGTCATTTGAGAACCAGACTGAACCACTGGAGAGACCTGCCCTGAGGGAAGACAGAGAGATGTGCTCTGCTGAGCACCTCAGAACTGTAAGACTATAAAATAAAGCAGGGCTTTGGATTTCCCTACTTTGATCTCTGCTCAGTGACCTAAAGAATGATTTGATTCCACCAAGAACAGCTACTCCCGTGAGTCTGAACACCCCAGGAGCTGCAAAGGAAGGGCAGTGCAGTTAAATGGTTACAGCCAAGGCAGGCACAGAACACTCTGTCAGGTTACTTGGTAGAATTGATGGGCTCAGAAAGGCAGGAGACAGTGACATAAATGTGGAGTCAGTTTTTGATGAGACTAGAATTGGAGTCAATTTGTTCTTCCTGGATAGGAAGTCCCACGCTCCCTCCTCCTGAAAGACAAATAAAATAATTTAAAAAGTCCTGTACAGTGTGTAGAAGGGGCAGGGAAGGGCAGGCAGGGAGTTTTCTAGCTTCATGGCTGACCCAGGACCTATGAGTGACATATTTGGGTCAGTGCTTGTCTTTCCAGCTGGTGCTTGGAAACACCAAGTGAAACAAGTGAACAAGGAAAATACACTTGACCATTGCTCCCTGAATGCAATGTGAGGCTGACTCAAGAGCCAAGCTGCCACCTAATTATGAACACAGAGTTCAAACCTTTGCTGTGTTTGCAAGGAGACACTTCAAGACAGTTCACCTCTTTGAGGGCAAAAAGAAAAAATCACAATCGACTCTCTAAAAGATTTTTCATTCTGGATCCTCCCTGCACAAAAACATGACAGCATTTTTGTAGGGTTTGAGGGAGGGGGAAAAGTCAGGAGTTAAAAACAGAGAAATAAAGAGAGAATCCTTCTGCATGGCAGCAAGCAAAGGAATCTGTGCTTGCTCTGTAAGAATGCAAACTGGAAACACTATGATCTCCATCAAGACCAGAACAACCACTGCTATCAACTGCAGATGACACTGTGCTACTGAGCCAGGCAGACTTCATTAGGATTGGAACAATTATCCATGTTCAGACAGGAAGCCCTGATTATTCTCTTTCCTCTACATTATTTCCCCATTGAAAGAAACTCACCCTGATGGCTGTTTCCACATGGCCTCCTTTTGGTCTTTTTTTTGGCTGCTTGGATAATCAACAGGACGATGGACATTCCACTCACCATGAGCAGTATCAGACAAATAAGGATAAGTGATAAAGGTCCTGGAAGAAAAGCACAAAAATACACTAAAAAAGAGTCATGGTTCTAGCTGGAGTTCCCATGGCTTTTCAGCATTAAAAGAAGTAACCTAGAAATCCAGAAGTACCCCTGAACCACAAAGCCTCCCAGCTGCCAAAGAAATCTGGAATCCTATGCATGTCTCACTGAAAGACTATAAAATACAGATATGGTTTCTGAGAGAGTGATTTTATTTCCAGAGAAATCCATTTCAGGTGAAAATTCTGGAGTAGCTCCAGTAAATACAGAGATTAGATTTGGTGATTTCCTCTCCTTACCCCAGTTAGTTTCTGTGGGGCTGTTCTTATCCAAGCACATGGAAGGGCTGGCACTGGGTCTGGAGAGTGGGAATACTGCAGTTGTCACATTATTCTTGCCACCAGGGGTGGAAAGATTCAGAGCAGGAGGTGCACTCTGAGAGGTAGCTCGCTGGGTGGTGTGGTTGCTGCACACAGCATCACTTGTTTTTGTCCCCAGTTGAAGAGTGCTTTTCCCAAGAAGGCTGCAGCTAGAGATGTAAAATAAAAAAAATAAATTGGTGCAGTTTTTGAAACAGCTGCAGGGATGACTTTGTAAGCAATCTCCAAGGAACAAGTGAGTGAATGTTACAATTCCTGTTTTATCAATACAAACTCAGGCTTCACCTTTCCTAGATTCTACAGAACTGTGGAGAACAACTAAGCTAATCAAAGTTATTCCTGGAGAAAACCTGACATTCTGGTTTTCTTGGCATCTCTGCATATAACAGCCATGAAGCACAGCAGCATTTCACAAAAAAACCAAACAACTGCTACAGAGACAAACATTCAGACCTTTAAAAAAAAAAAAAAAAAAAAAAGATTGAGAATACTGTCACTGCTACAGGTGGAAAGACAAAAGGGGGAAGGCAGACAGAGGCTTCAAATCAGTACAGAGACTGCTCAAGGCCAGGAGGGATGTGGTTTCACTGCACCTACTGGACCTGTACTCTACACACCATGATTTGGGCATCAGGTGCTACAGAGGGAAACCCAAAATGTTGCTCTGAACGTGAGCAGGGATACATACTTAGTCCAAGGTTGGCAGTTTTCATTTCTCCCTAAGGAATAAGAGCCCTCAGGACATGGTGAACATGCTGGAAAAAATAGAAAGAGGGAGAATTTGAGTTCAGTTACCAAAGTGGATGCTTGACAGCTACACAGCAATTACAGTAGTAGCTTGTAGCTTACAGAACAGACCCAATCAAACCCACAAGGCCTCTAAAACTGTATTATTGATGAGACAAATGACAGCAGCTTTTACACTAGAAGTAACATGCATTTTACCCAAAATGGAGGCAAATTTGGGGGAGTGACACATCACTAACTTACCACTTCCCAGAGTACGCCCAGCCTCTGGCATGTAACCTGCACGGCACATGCAAATCCTGTCAGAGGTCTTCTCACACTTCTTCACTTCCACACTTCCCTTCCCTGGCAACAACAGAATAAAAGGCAAGGAAAAAAAAACATTAATCAATCAGCTTTGTGTACTAACAACTTCAGAGGACAGAATTTGTTAACAAAGATACCAGTTTTCAGGCAGTAGAAGCCTCTACCATCAGTAGGTTGAAATGATAAGCCAGCCTTTGGACTGGGTCATCTCAAGAACCAGGTTTTAAAATCAGCATTTGAGAAGCACCCAGAGATAAGAAAAAGCAGAGTGCTTGCCTCCCAAAGTGGTATCAAACAATGACCACTACATACAGCTGACTTACTTGTGTTGCAGACTGTACAACTTCTGCAGAAGTCGTGGCTGTGCTCACTGCTGAAGAATTCATCTTGGCAGGGGGCACAGACAGTGTCTGCTGTGGCTGTGCAGCGTTGTCTCATCCTCTCACCTAAACCAGAAGAGGTAGAAGGAAGAACTGACTGATACTGGAAAGAAATTCTCTTCATTTTCCTGCATTACAAGGAATGAGCACCCAGAAAGCAACCACTGCACTTACAACTCCAGCTAGAAGCATTCAGCAGATTTATGATTCATGGCAGAATCCCTGGAAGTTTTTACCCACAGCAGCACTGTAAATCCTGCAGCTAAAATGAGCCAGCACTTGCTTGAGGGTTGAGTAACAGAGATGCTGCTATCTTCTCTCAGCTAATTAATAGTAGCACAAAGAAAATGCAGCAGACTGACACAGTAAGGAAGCTGATCCACACAAAAGAAGTTCAAAACCACGCAGCTCTTTCAAAGGGGAGGATTCTTAAATTTAGTTATAGAAATAATCATTTAGACTGACATGGAAGCCTCCTCATTAAATGCTTTTCCTCCATGCTTTTTCCTCCATTACAACGCAGACATTTCCATCAAGCTCTTTTCTACCACCTGTAGGTTACTAACTGATCAATATTACTGATCTAAGCTTAATAAACATTCAGTGAAAAACTACTTACCAGGGGCACAGTCCTTGCAGCATTTTTCATGGAAGGGATATTCATGTTCTTTGCATTTCAATCCCAAGCAATGGCCCAGGGTGACTGCCAGCAGCAAGAACAGAAGAAGAAAAAGATGTGAGTAAAAACCTACAGCTACCATAATGCAGCCCTCCTGTCCCAGCAAGCTTGTGATGGTGACAAACTCTTGGAGAAGTGATTCTAAGTTGCTGGTGACAAGAACAAGCTCTTATGTAGGCTGCTGGGAAATTCCCAGCACAGGCTCCACACCCCCATCCATCTTCCCCACACCCCACAAAGTTATTTTTTGCAGTTCACAACTAAAACATTCACAGGCAGTAAGACTTGGCATTATGACAGCATAATGAAAAGTAAGAAACTGCAGACAAGCATTATGAAAAGATTTATATTCATAGCCTTAGAACAGAAAGCCAGAACTAGAGGTGATCCTTGCTACTGTAAAGAGAAGTCATGCCTGACAAGCTTAAGGGCTGAGAGCCACAGGTAAAGACAAGAATTCCAGAAAAACCAAACATGCCCATGAGGTGGAAGCACTCAGATACCAAGTCCTATAGCAGCAGGCTGGATTGGTTGTGTACATGAAAAAAAACCCAACAAAAACCATATAAATCAAACATGGAACTCATAATTAGTGTGTAATGAAAGGCTTTCAATCCCTAGATTCCCTAAGCAAGTAGGGTTTCCTCTATAGAAAATGACTTACAAGAATCTGAGAAAGACTGAGTGCCTAAAAAATACTTAAAAGATTTGTTTTAAATAAGTCTCCAAACTACAATGGTTTGAACATTGAAAATTACAACACAGGAAACTCCCTTTACCTTCAAATCTCACCACGCAGCCCACTTCAGCCTCACAGCTGCTACTCTACATGTATTCCTTATTCCTGACAGAGAAAAAAAACAAACATTAAGGTGCAGAACACCAGGTATACAGTAAAAATTAATTTTTTGCAGTTGTTCCTTAAGTTTCAGATTTCTCAGGGGTATAATCAGTATTGCCACATCACATACAACATTTTTGCAGTTGTGTTCCCTTGTATTTTTCCAGGAATTCCATACTCACATTATCAGAAGATTGTGCATAATTTTTGCCTCTGTTGACAGATAAATTCCAAAATTCTTCACCATATTTCAGCTGTTCAGGAATCCCTCTGAACATCAGCACTTCTTTCCTGAGCATCAGGATTAGATAGAACTTATCCACTCAAATTATATCTAAATAACTGAACTGTGCAAACAACTAGGTTATAATACAAGAATGAAGTTGGGACATTAATAGAAGTTGATTTTTTTCCCCCCACTCACTGACAAACCTAAAACCAGCAACATTTCCAAAGCATGGAGAAAAATATTTAATGGAAAAAGCTGTATGTGTATAAAAAGATTGATACAAGTAATTTAATTAAAGAAAAAAAAACCAAAACCAAAAAACTCAAAACAGACAGCAATACTTATATTTACATTATATTAAGAGAATAGGTTTAATCAAATATAATATCTCACTTGGATTTTCAGGCAACCCATCAGAAAGAGGGGTTTTTACAGTAAAGATGAAACCAGAGTAAAAATAAACTTTTCTAATTTAGACAGTAGAGGATATGACCCTTGTGTTGCAAAATGCTTTCTGAGATTACCCAAAATGAGACTGATTAGAATGTTTCCCAGGAGCTGACTGTACATGGCTCTGGTAAAATGAGTTCAACAGCAAATCCTCTATTCCCCTCAGCTTCATCATTCACAAGTTCATCAGCATCATTAATTTGTACAGAGACAAATTAACACATACTCAAAATATACTTAATTATACTAGCTTTAACAATTCTACTTATGTATAACCATACACCCAGGTGAATCCTGTTGCTCTGTCCAACATCTTGAAGTCCACAAAGAAACCTTCCCCATTGTTTCCATTTTAGAATGAAATTTGATTTAAGACATGAGCAATCTCTCACATTCCCAGTGCAGCTGCAGACACAAAACCTGTCCCACTATTACCAGATTTCTTTTTAAATTAGCTACAGAAGAGTTTCCCTGTAAAATTAAAACAAGTTGCTCCCTAAAGACAACTCAGAGGGAGGGAGAACTTGTATTAAATTCTCAGCAATGTATTAGTAGATTGAGAACAAAACAGAGGAAGATTAATGAGCCAATCAGTCTGTGTGTGGATATTCTCATGAGGTCAGAACACACGTATTTGAACCACATCCCCTTTATAAAAGCCAACATCTTTCAGTGTCATTTCTGATTTCCATGATCAGCAGCTACAAGGGCAACAGAAGAAGTTAAAGTATTCAAGAAGCCTCCACCAAATGCCACGGGCAGCTGAAACTTCAGCTGGGTTGACTGTAGAAACCAGGAACTGATGTAGCCCAGTATCTGCCCCAATATTTTTGGGCCATTCTCCCCTCATTCCAAAGGCAAGAGAACTGCAGATCTTAGCTATGGACGGAAGGTTTTGTTAAGTCTAGGACAACACACTGTAGGCATAGAACACAGATAGCAGCAAAGTAACTTTCTGTCTGTTTGGAGTTGCATTTTTTTTTCCTTTTTTTCTTTTTATTTTGAAAGCAAGAAAGTGCTTCAGAGCTCTGGAAAAGCCAGCAGGATCAGAACTCCTCGTGGACATTCCGTGCATAGTCCATAAGCTTGCTGCCTGTGAAGTATTCACTGTATTTCAGGATCTCCTCCAGCTCCAAGTGATGGTTTTGATTTTCATCTGCTACTGCTATCATTTGTTTTGCTTCATTCAGGGCATTGTATTCATTCATAGGATCCATATATTCCTGAAAGATGGAAGAAAAGAGTTTTCAGTCACTAAGCAGGCATTCCCACACACCAGAATAAGGAACCTTAGCTCTCTGCAAACTTCAGCAATGATGAGACCAACGTAAGCAATCCCAAAGTGAACATAAGTCATGGAAAAATGTGTTAGCACATCTTTTTAACAGGCTTACATCTGTCTCCTAGCTGCTTGCTCATTCACTGCTCCCTTGGCTGTTCTAATACAAATACAGATTTTCTCAGCTGATGCCAGTGTCTACAATAAAAATAGTTTTGCCATTTGACTAAACTCACTATCAAATCTGGTGGGGTTTGTGAAGAAGAATTCAAAACTAAACAGTCTGTGACTTGCCTTCGTGCACTCCAATCCATACAAGTGTCTATGTGACAAAAAACCCTAAAAGCAACAATGACAGAAGGAAAAACCACTCCCCTTTAGCAAAAAGCATAACAACACTGTCTGCAAGCACTACAGAACACTGTAATCCAGTTTGGTGAAGAAGACAGACACACTGGAATGTTAATTCAAATATTTTTAGAATTCCTAAAGTAATTTCAGACCTGTACTTATAAGCCAACTGCTGGTTCTCAAGGTATTTGAGGAAAACTTACCTCCAGCTCTTCCATTGTGACAATACCATCATGGTTAGCATCAATCACTTCCTCAAATTCCTTCCTTCTGTCTTTCACCCAGTCATCATCAATATCCTGAGCTTGCTGGTTCTCAACAGTACCAACAGGTAATGAAATGAACTCTGATAGGGTAAGTTTCTTATCTCCATCCTGATCTACAAGAGAAGCACAAAGAAACTGAAAAGTACTTCCTTAATGCCCATTAAAAAGGAGAAATTCCTTCAGGTCAGAGATGTCATAGGTACTGGTTTCAGCAGTCCACAATCCTGACTCTTGCACAGGAAAACAAATTACATTTGTTTTGTACATTACATTTACATCCCTGGTCAGCTAAAAGCTCTGTTCCAGGGCACACATAAGGTTTGAGAAGGCTAAAAAATATATACTCAACAATACACTGAGAAAAAGGATTTTACTGCCCCTTGAGGTCCTCACCAGGGTGAAAGCTGGTTGGGTTTTATTGCTTAAATTGCTGTTTATTTTTTCAGCCATCTATTGCAACAGAACTGTACTTCCATCTGCACCCAGTCTCCTGCTGCATTAAAATTCAGGTAAATTAACACTTGTAAAAGACTGCATGCTGGAGGTGTTCTGTCTGTGTGTGTTACACCCAAATACCACTGGAAACTTCATATTTATGAAGTTAACAACAAACAAAGTCATAGTTCCCTTGTTCTTTTTAATGCAGGTGTTTTAGGGGTTTTAAATATGCATCACTATTGACTCAACAGGAAAAACGTGTGCCAACACTTAGAAATTTTTTTTAAATATTACTTTCTTAGAAACCTCCACCACTTATTTCCACATTCATGACTGTATGTCATGGTTCTTACATGGTGGCTGTACTGGGTAAGTATAAAGCATTAATGAGTATTCCATTCCCTCATGGAATATTCACATCCATATATTCTAGAGTATTTTCATAGCCATTAAAAATCTTTCCTGCAATTGCTGCAGTGACCCCACAATGCAGCAGCTGATCTTCTTTGTATGAAGCATTCAGAATATCATGGCTTTTGTATTATATGTTTGAAAGATATTCTGAAACCTGCACTCAGCAGCTCCCAAGAAATGTGGTTTTAAATTCCATACCCAAATCTCGGATGATTTCTTTCACCATGAACTTCAGCATTCCCCTGCTGTGCTCTGGATGAAGAAAGGACAAGAATTCTTCTTCATTCAACAAGAGATCAGGAGGGGGGTTGTCAGCTTGGTACCATCGATCTTTCAGGTTGTCTAAAACTTCCTGTGCTAGAAATTCAAGAAAAAAGTCAAGAACAGAAGCTGCACTAAGCACCAAGAAATGCATTTAGCTTTCCATTACTTAAGGATACAAGTAATTATCACTCCTTTGAGCTACCTTGTCTGATCCATATCAGAGAGCAGTCTGACTTCAGACATAACCCTCATATGTTTCAGTTATCACTATAATTCAATAGAAATATTTTTGTTGCAAGGAGCAAATGCAAGTTGAAGTACACTTAGATGAACAGATACCAAATCATTTACGTTTTTACATCTTTTATTTCATCTTGCACCACACAGACAAGCACTTTTTAAGTGAATTCACTTTTTTAAAGTGATTTTTTCCTAGACTTAACTGAGAATCATAATTTGTACGTGTGTTTCTGCTCAAACCATGCATCTGACTTGAGGATAAGAAACCAGCCCTGCAACACACCATGTGAATATTGTGTGCACCTACTGGTCCTCAACATAACCAAAGAGGGAAAAACCCCAAACCTGTACAGAGTGCTCTTTTTTCTGGTGTAGGCATTTTCTAAATGACACACTGGAAAAAATAATCTGCAGTACACCCTGCTACCCTCAGAATATCCTAAAACACAAACCTGAAGCTTTTCACAAGTTTTAAAAACCCTCTGAAAGACTACAGCCTTTGGATAATGATTATTTTGATTTAATAAATTGTCTTAAACAACTCCTGCATGCTTTTGGTTGCTGAGTTACAAGAGGGGGAAAAAAACCCAATAGTCACAGCTACATTTTTGAACAGCTAGTTGTAATTAGGAGTTAAGTCTTCAGTGAATGTTTTTTGTGAAAAGCAAAGAAATCCTTTAGAGTCTGAATATGAATCATAGGGCAAGTTTGTAAATGGCAAGTTTTAGTTCTAGCAAGGACACAAGGAAACCCAGAATAATCAAATCACTTGCTTACAGCTTTCCAGTGTAGCCAACCCCAAATAATAAGTCACAAGTCAATCTCCCTTTGCCTACTTTTCTTACTCAGTCTGAAACAAAACTCAGCTGTCAGTCAGCAGTGGAAACTCTTGTTATCTGCAGAACTTAAATAATGTTGTGTTCCTAGTTTTGACCTGGCATCCAAACCTAAGAGTGCTTCAGCAAAAGACTCAGAATGTGCCTCAAGTGCCACACATTCAGTTATTTTTTTAATACAGATTGAAAAGAGTACTTTTACACTGCACTAGAATATGAAAATAAGTTCTGAATCTCACCCTCAGGAAGTGGTAGATAACTAATTTGATTTTCCCAAAAAAGGCTCGTTACCTAGGTAGAAAAATGATTATGTACACACTTCCCTTATTCAGCACATCTTTTATCTGAGGAGCATTCCTGTAAACTGTACTTAACCACACTGCCATAAAACATGCTGCACAGGTGTTTTCCCTGCCATAAAATTCAAAGGCCCATTTGCATTTTAGTTGCTTTTTGATAAATGGAAAATATAACATAACCCACTTTTAAATGACTAATTCCTGCAAGGAAAGGCTAAGGCCTTGTGCTTTAATGAACAGTAAATTTAAACACTTTTGGATAGAGGGGAACAGGGAGATTAAGTTAAGAGTTGCCATACTTATACCAAACCAGATCCAAATGAAAGTTTCAATCAGGAAGAAAAGATTAATCTCATTAACCTAAAGAATCCATCACTCTATGGAGAATTCAGAGAAAAAAAGAAGCAAGCATTGGGCAACCTTCTGCTGATAACTTCTGGTCTGCTTTGCAGTGCCTAAGTGTGCCTCTTCTTTAAGCACAACAGTGGGGGCACATAAATCCCTCCTCAATTCCAGAACAGGGATCATGGATAGCACCTCCCTTTCATTTGGAGCAACAGGGGACCTGGTTCCCACACTACCAGTTCCATCCTCTGCAGATAACACAGGTCTGATAAATTGTAGCAGATTTTTATAAAAGAAAACTATGCAAACAGAAACAAAACAGTAACACAAAAAAGCAACCAAATATTTCAGTGTTAAACATTTATACTGGGAAGGTAGATCTGAGCTGGGAAGAAATGTAGTATTTCTGTCTTGTTGTTTACACATTCTACAGTTGTGTAGAAGCAAAACTAAAACACTCATCTTGTATTAAGAATAGTTTTGATATTCAGATTTTAAGAAAGTAAAAGAAAAACCAACACACACTTACTTTCTTCATCTATTTTCAATTCTTCATTGTTTCTGACCTTCTCTGCAATCTCTTTTTCATTAAAGCCCTTGCTTGCCAAAAATTTAATTTTATATTCATCCCAGGATACGTGGCCTGTAAAAAAGACCCATAGCTCAGACATGACATATCCTGCTTAAATGACAAACTTCTGGTCCCATTACTTATAAGAGTACATGCTAAAATCCTTTGGTTCAGCACTATGACCACCACACTAAGCTTTATGAATGGCAAACACAAAAACTCTGACTTGCTTTTGTTTATTTAGACCAGCCAGGCCTTGTGAAAATAATCTATTTATATCACCATCCTCACGCCATCCCTGGCAGTGCCTCTTGTTACAATTTCCTGTGACTGCAAGGGAAAGAACAGTGCAGTCAGCACAGAGCTGTGAGGCTGAATCACCACTGTTCTGACTGCCCACAGCCCAGAGGAACTCAGCTTTTGTCACATCACCTCCAAAGAGCCACCAGGAGGTCTGGCTACCAGCAACCAACTCCAGATGTCACCAGGAGGAGGAGGAACCTGTCACCTTACCATCACCATCAGGGTCCACAGCTCGGAAGTGCATTTTATTCTCTTCCACAGCTTCTTGGAAATGTTCATCTGTCTTTTCCATGATCCAGCGCTGCATCTCTTTCGCCCCGATCTTTTTATCATGATTTATATCCACCCTATGTGGAACAACATTGAGATTTGGGGGCTGAGGAGCTGTGGCATAGTTTTAGATTTTAAATTGATTACTTTATTCAGCAATAACATAGAAAAAACAGAAAAAAAGAGTGTATTCACAACCCTCTTTGAGAAGTTGTACTTTTTTCAACTACAGAGTGGACAAGTAGCAAGTTAGCCATTTATTCCCTAATTAAAGTAACTACAAGGTTATTACTGAGTGAAAGCCATCCAGCCATACCTTGCTGTAAGTTAACTCATTTCAGTATTATGTTTGAGCACATTTTTCAAGTAGAGGACACCACAAAGATGGCATTTTGGCTCCTTTCCTGTTGGTTTGGAATTGTCACCTGCCAGCTGCTGCAGACTTTCACTACTCTGAAAAAATCTTCCCAACTTTTTACCTCGACCTTCCAAAATCTCTGAAGTTCACTAATGAGCTGTGTCCCTGTGTCTGCCTGTATCACATTACAACTACCCTGACCATTAAAAACAATGAAAATATAAAGTGAATAACATTGGTGCAAGGACTTCCCAACTACTTCATACTTTGGCTGTAGTATGTGAAAACTTTTGACTGTAGTAAGGGAAAAAAAGCAAATAAATCAGGTTTTCTCTATTATGCCTTGATCTGTGGTGACATTACAGATGACAATTTTTAATTCTTAGCACAGATAGAGAAGTTGTGCACGTACATTTGTTCAACATTAGGTTTCTAAGTTACCAGGCTCAGTTTGCTGTGCCAAAGGATGTGCTTGTACTCAGTGATATTGGGCTATTTCTGCCTGGATACAATGATCAGTAAATGTTCAGTCTGACAACCCACTGTTCTCCATGTACTACCAATACTGGTTTACTTTATTACATCACCACTAATGCTCATTCATTAAAAATAGGTGACTATAGAAATAACAGCTGAACAAACAAAAAAAGCCAGTACCATGACACTTGAAGGTTTTCTGAGCATATGGTTAAGTACTTGTTCAAAAAAATACAACAAGGTTTAAAACTGGAAAGGCATCACCAACATTTAAAAGATAAGATTATATTTAGAACACACCAAAACCACTCTTGTCCAATTAAAAAAGCCAAAACAATAAAGAAACACAAAACAAAAAACCACAGCCTGATTTCATATCTGTTTCCATAAATATCTTAACAGTACTGAAGTGTTTTCAATGAAACTCAAGCTCAATATATGATAAATGTAAATGTCAACTAAAAAAACCTTAAGCCAAACACCACCTTATCACATCTCATTCTACAACACTTAGCTGTGTTAATAAATGCAAAATATTAGTGGGTTTAAATATTGTATCCCATCTTTCCACCTATCTGTGAGCTCAGGATCAGCTTTTCAGCACCAATGGCAAGACCAGTAAAATGCTGTTGTTCCACTGGCATTTACCAGGTTAACAACTGTGGGGTTTGAGGTGGAATAGGTACTCCCAAAAATGAGAAGAGAAAACAAAGCCTTTTCCTCCTAAACATTTTAAGACTCCAGTTTCCCTAGATCAAAGCTATCAAGCTTGCTTCTTCCAAGCTGTACTTTCCATCTAAGCCCCGTTGTACCCAGGGAGAATGGTTAACAAACATCCCACTTGTTGCTCCTTTAGGCTCATGAAAATGCACCTTTGTTCTGCTGGCACAAGAAGTCTCCAATGACCCAGATTCTCCTCAGCCAGCAGGCATCCACTGTAAGATATCTGCAAGAAGCACTTCTGCTTCTGACAGGGGTATTTACAACTGGATGAGACACAAGGGATGGTCCTGCTGTGAGGTTACCATGTAACAATAAAAACAAAAGCTTGTTATCCTTAGATAACAATCTCATTCGGAACAGACAACTGAAAACAGCAAATAAAATTTCAATTCTTTCATTTTTGCCAGGTGATATCAAGTAATCTGCCCTCACAGATCTTCTCAACCTCAAGGTACCTTGGCACTTGTCCTTGGAAAGGAATAAAGACTAAAAAGACACACCTAGGATTTTCTGCACCCTCATTTCGGGGGGCAGAGGGGGGCTACAGGTTAACCTCTAACACACCACTTCTGCAGACCTGCAAAGACTGACTTGGGAAACCAAACCCCAGAATTATCCTTCAGTCACATGTAGCTTGCTTGCCTACAAAAGCACACTTGGAAGAGCTTTTCTTCCATCTATCAAATTTATTTTCAGTAACTATTAAATTATGGCTTGAACTGACTACTTTTTGTCCCACTGTAGATTCTCAGCTGTCATTAATTAAAGCCACATTGTCTGTTTTGTCTTCAAAAGGAAATAATTCCAAAGCATTTGGAAGCCTGTTCCTTACCAGCTGGTTTACAGTATTTTTATTTTCACTCAGCCTTTAAGAGCATGCCTAGAAAGCAACCAAATTCCTCAGAATTTCTGCATTTCTCATCTAGTCTGAGAATCTTAGTGAAGCTGACCTAGAATCCCAATTCCTTAAGCTTCCTAAAACAACCTCTTTCATAACAAGCAGAAATTAAGGGAGTCAGCAACTGGTGAATGACAATTTACTGACCACCAGTTAAATTTCTTTCCAATAAGGAAAATTAAACCTTCTAAGCACAACCTTTCTGTTTTTATATATCCTACCAGTGAAGTAAATAGTCTGACCAGCAGACAGAAAGGATTTTACTCTAAACAGAAAAGCCACTCTGGTTTGCCTGTCTGTTTTTACCTGTTTTTTTTTACCTGTCTTTACTCAGGAGAACACCAGAAAAAATAATTTCAGTGCTATTAATGATAATTTTTCCCTGCTAGTGCAAAGTTCACAGAAAAAATGCTTCTTTAAGCCTTCTCATTTTATCTCGAGTATATGCACATCCCCACACCATCAGCAACACAGAGAGCACCAAGGGATTTGAGCCGTTTTACAAAAGGCAAATAAAGCCAATCCTGCCACCTTGTGTCTGAAAGTCTGCACTGACTTTGAATTCTGTTTCCATTCTGTCTCTGACTCGCATCCATCTGGCAGTCTCTCAGCTGATGCAAACCTGATCTAAGTCTTCACACAGCAACAGCAAGTTTGTCCACAGTTTTACTAAACCACAGCACAAATCCTGCATACTGGTTATGACTCTCAAAACTTGCATTTTAACTCCTGAGAACAGTTTATACAGGTATGTTAATACCTTCATAACACGGACGTTGTGCTTTGAGTAGGATGTTTTCACCTTCATGATTATAGTTTTAAAATATTACAGAGAAGTTTGCAAGTTTTTCTGCAAACAGAGTTCTTGGCAATGTCCTTTGAAACATAACTTACTTTGAAAAGATGACCATGAGCTTCTTCCTGTTTTTTCTGGGTTCTGAATCTTCCTCAAACTCTTCCATCTCTTTCCCTAGAAAAACTTCTTGATGAAATTCTTTGTTAAGATGTCCATCCATCTCCATTTTTACCCCGTTTAAGTGATCTGGGGGCAAGATCTCATTCTCATCCTTACTGTCAGCTGGCTTTTCTTTGAGAGCTGAATTATTTGCAGGCCTTGCATAAACATCCATTAGAAGAAATACAAACAGAAGGGATAAATACAGAGATCCCAGACTGCAGAGAAAGGCCTGTCTTGACATCATGGTTTCCTTTTTATTTGAAGTATCAGCCGATTAAATTACTGTGACTGGATTAAAGGATCTAAAAACAGAATGGAAGAAACTCAAATCAAACTCTAGAAAATTATGTCACCAATAAAACATCTCCTAAAATTCAGAAGAACCAACACAGCCACACAAGTATTTGGTGTAAATAGTACATTTGTGGTTAAATAATAAATACACGACAAGAAATTAATCTGGGTCAGTTTTCAGTTTGCACAATCATAACCTTTGTTAGAGGACTCTGAAAGTTAACATCCTTTAAATGACCTCGTTCAGCTCTGCACATTGTCTTCAGGTGTTACGGCATGAGCTGACCTGACACCTGAAACCCAAACATTTCCTGAGAAAGGCTGAAAGAGAAGCTTTTTTGGAAACAGATGACGGAGGGAAATGTGATTACAAATGCTCTCACACAAAGGGGAGATGGAAACACCCAGGAGAGAGCCAGCATGAGAAGCAACCTCAGGGGCGGCTCTTTCATCACCTGAAAACCGCTGCCACCCATCTGGCAGCCGGCGGGGGACAAAGAAAACGCCAGCAACCCGACAAAACCTAGCGGGAGGGAGCACAAAACCCACACAGCCCCGAGAAACACCCGCCCAGCCCCACAACAAACCCCAACACCGCAGAGAGGGCTGCCCTGCCCACCGCGAAGGTCAACGGCGGTCCGGACTCCGCTCCGGGAGGGACCACACTGACTCACCGAGAGAGCTCCGGGGAGAAAGGGGGGGAACGCAATCTCCGAGAACTGTGCCAGGCGAGCCCGGCCCGGCCCGGCCCCGCTGCCCCGAACCCTCTGAGGCACTGAGGGACCCCAGGGCCGCTCCCGCCTCAGGCACGGGCGGACGGAGCGGAGCGTGGCGATGACGTCACCGCGCATGGGTACCGAGTGAAGGGGGAGCGGCCATTTTGGAGCAGGGCAAGGGAGCGCCCTGTGCCGCCATTTCCCCGCACGCTCCGCAACTGGCAGGACCTTAAGGCGGAGAAGCGGGAAGGCAAAAATTCGTCCTTACCTCACTGAATAATAAAGCAGACCTTTTCCTCCAAGTGTGAAGGAATTTTCTTCCCATCCTCTGCCAGCTCCCCTACGCGCGCGTCTCCCGCCTTGTGCCTATCCTTCACCTCTCGTGCTTGGGAAGCCCTTAAAACACCTTTTGTGCGCTAACACGCCGCTCCTAATCCTTACGAAATCGGAACAGCAGCTGCCTAGCCAACACACAACGGGCTCCACCACGCTGGGAGGCAGCACCGCCACCCAACACAGGTCCCGGGGGGCTGCAACCACCTCCAGCCCACGGCTAACAGGGCGCCCGCCGCCGCTCCCCTTGCCCGCAACCAACATGGCAGCTGCCCTGCTGCAAAATGGCCGCCGCCCCCTTTGCCCTCAACCAAAATGGCGGCTGCCCTGATGCAAAATGGCCGCCGCGTCCCCTCAGCCAAGGGGCGGCTGCTCCTCCTCCCTCTTCTCCCAGAAGCCTGGGGATCAGCTGAGCAGCAGCCGCCACACACACCGAGACCGTGCCGGAGGCCCAGCGGATCGGCGGAGAAAAGAGCCGCTCCTCCTTCTCCTCCTCCTCACGGCCTGAACCGGCGCTTCCCTGAGGAGAAGGGGAGATGGAGGGGGAAGCAGCCATGAAGCCGCCGGAGGGGAGGGGCGGCGGAGCGCGGTGAGGCTTCCTGCAGGAATCTCACCCTTTCTCCTCGGAGGCCACAAAGCTCTTCCCGCCTAAAACTCCGGGGAGAAGAGAAGGAGGAGGAAGGGGAGGGAGAAGGCGGAGGGTGGGAGAGGGCCCCGCGGCCATGAAGCTGTGGCGGCTGTTGTGCCGCCACAAGACGGCCCTGGGCTTGGGCAGCCTCTCTCTCTTCGCCGCGGTCCTGCTTTACCTGGCCAAGTGCACCTCCGAGGGCTTACGGCCTCTCCCTGCTCCCCGGGGGCTCCCTCACAACCAACCCGCCGCCATACCCCCTCGGGGGGCCCGGGGCCCGCAGTTCCCCGCGGCTCCTCCGCTGTCCCCTGAGGAAACGGCGTTCATGGCCGTGTTGGTCACCAGCGGCCCGAAATACAGCGAACGCCGCAGCATCATCCGCAGCACTTGGTTGTCCTCCCGCCCGCCTCACGATGGCATCTGGAGCCGCTTTGTCATCGGTACCGGAGGGTTGGGAGCCGAGGAGCTGAGGAGTTTGGAACTGGAACAGAACCGCCACGGAGATCTCCTCCTTTTGCCGGAGCTGCGGGATTCCTACGAGAACCTGACCGCTAAAATCCTGGCTGCTTATGTCTGGCTGGATCTGCACCTGGATTTCCAGTTCGTCCTGAAAGCCGACGACGATTCCTTCGTGCGTTTGGATGTGCTGGTGGAGGAGCTGAGAGCCAGGGAGCCGCATCGCCTCTACTGGGGATTCTTCTCGGGCCGCGGTCGGGTGAAATCGGGTGGGAAGTGGAAGGAGAGCGCTTGGGTGCTGTGTGATTATTACCTGCCTTACGCCCTGGGCGGGGGTTATGTGATTTCCGCGGATTTGGTGCGTTATCTGCGCCTCAGCAGGGATTACCTGAACATGTGGCAGAGCGAAGATGTCTCCCTGGGGGTCTGGCTGGCGCCCATCGACGTGAAGAGGGTGCACGACCCTCGCTTCGACACGGAGTATAAATCCCGGGGCTGTAACAATAAGTACATAGTAACTCACAAGCAGAGCATCGAGGACATGCTGGAAAAGCACCAGACCCTGGCTAAGGAAGGAAAACTCTGTAAAGAGGAGGTTAAGCTGAGGCTTTCCTACATGTATGACTGGGGGGTGCCTCCTTCTCAGTGTTGCCAAAGGAAGGATGGGATCCCCTGAAAGGCTGAGGGAAGAAAAGTTTGAATTGTTGATTGACTCTGAGCTTGGTTACTGTTACCTGGGGGTGGGGGAAAAAAATCCCGGTAAGGAGGGCTTGAAAATGACTCAAAAGATTTTGCACGATTCACTGTGTCACCACCAACAAAACCCTGGAAATCCTAAAAGCTGCTGATGTGGCATGATGTAGAGGTGTTTGAAAAACAAATAGATGACAAAAAGCAGATGGGAAGGGTCAGGTGGCAAGACAATGGGTTGCATAATATGGATAGTACAGAAAACTTGGGGGAGACAACTTGGATGAAAAGTTGCTGGAAGATTTTTAACAGACCCTAAGATTTATTTACTAAAGATATATGATAGGACTTAGTAAGACTGTGGCAGCTGGATTTATTTCTTGGCAAGGAAGACGTGGCAGTTTGGCAAGGTTTAAGATTCTTATGGGGCCACAAATCAGGTGCTGTTGGCAGTGGGAACAAGGTGAGTGGTTGTTGACACAGGCAGACAAGTGAAGGGAACAGTTTTACCTCCAGCATTCCTTTGGGAGGGACACAGAGTCAGGAATTTACAGGAATGGAATTATTGAACCTGTGTAACTTGTCTCTAAGCTTTTTGTTGTTCTAAACACATCTTGTAGATAAATTATCTGGCAGCTACAGACTGAGTCTGGATTTAGGAAGGTAGATGAGTTACAGTATTTGGCAGATACAGGAGACATTATTTTGGGGGCAAATAGTTCTGCTACAAAGCTCACCTTCAGTTGTCAGGCATTGGGGTTGTTCTTGGCTTATCCTCCAAACACAATCCATGAAGGAATATTTTCCCTCTCAACAGTAATCTCCCTGACTGCTCAGGCATTGTAGGCTTCAGGTTTATATGGTTCTGGATTCCTTCTGCAAAATGTAAATTTTCAGGATTCAGTATGTTTGGAGTTTGCCCTACAGTTGGTGCCACAGCTGAGAAAGTAAACTCAGTTTGTGCTCAAGAGAAACAAGTTCCCTCACCCCCAAATTCCTCTTTGAGACCAACATTGTCTCTTTTCATGAGCTACATTACAAACTAAAAGGACAAATATCCCAACAGTCACACTTAGGTCTGTGTGGATTCCCTCCCCAGGGATTCCCCTCCAAAATTAATTTTTTACCCAGTAGCAGTAGAGAGTTACTGACTTCCAGTAACCTTTGTCAACTGCAGATTTTCAGCAGAAGTTTTTAATTTTATGCCTGAAGAGCATACTTACTTTTCAGTTTAACTGTTTGTTGCACACTGCACTTTCATATCATTTAATTTCCTCCTCTGTTCCCACCTGTAGGAAGAGACAAATTGTAAAGAAAAAAGAAAAAGGGTACTGATATCTCTGTATTTTTCCTTTTTAATTAGCAGTTCATACCAAAGGAATCAAGTATGGGGTTTTTTGTTCCTCTCTTGGTTAAATTAGTTAGGATCAAGAAGAGTCTTCTGTAGAGACTGGTGATTCTGTTTTGAAAGTTTGAACAAATCTTTGGCTTTCTTATGAAACAAAATTAAATTAAGATACTGAAAAAAAAGTTATTTTAGCATGTGTCCATTCTAATGCATGCTTAGGTACTGGCAGGTAGGCAGGTGTGCTTTTCAGCAAGGTAAGCTATTCCAGAAGAAGAATTAATTAAGACTACAGGTAATTTAAATTGGTTTTAGCATTAAAAAATCTATTTGCCCTTTGGGCTTCACTAGTATTGTGTGTATATAAGTGACTAAATGCTTGTAATGTGAGTATTTATTTATTATTATTGAACATGTATTGTGTATAGGAGAAATAAGGTAGTTAAATGTCATTTAAAGTTGCTCAAGGAGGTGCTGTAACATCCATGAGGATTACATATCAAGCAGTGCTTGAATTTATTGGTGTACAAGCCATTATTTAAAGTGCTGGGATCAGAATTCCCTCAAGCTGGTGAGAAGGTTCTGTTCACCCAGTTCTGCCCAGAATTGTGTCCCCACATTGTTGATTTTCCTCCTCCCTCCCCACAACCCACAAAACCCCCACGACTTCTCCCCAAACCCCACCAAAAAAAAAGGCATTTTTCATTGCTGTCAGAGAAATCCTGATCATTGGCCCCATGGAAGACACTTTCCATGCAAATACTTAACTATTTTAAGATACTCTATTTACAAAACAAATCTTGACAGATTTTTTTTGTCTTTTGGTCAGTGGTCTTAATTTTCTTAGCAGACCCCCCCCTTACTGCAATTATAGCACTTAAATTTCCATCCCAATCTACTGGGACATTTCCATAAAAGTAGAAAATTAAATTTGTGGAACTTTTTTTGGTATTTTAAAAGCAAATCACATCATTTGGGAGAGAGCAGACATCCCACACAATGTGTGGGGGAAAAAACCCAAAGCATACAGGACAGGATTATTTGGTTAACAGGATTATTTTGTTATATTTTATTAGAATTTGCATTAGTGATGTTATTTTGAATAATGAAGAAACATCTGTATTGCATGGGGGAGTCACAAAAGTTTCAAAACTTCAGGTTCCATCCAAAGCTGCTTTTTGAGCCCATTTTTTTTTTTCTAAAGCAAAATAGAAAGCACATTTTGAGCAAAATATGAATTGAATCTTTTAAAAGTAGTAATTAAAGGCTGTCTTTCTACTTCCTCAGGACTCCTGATTTCCTGACATCATCTCAGAAGCCTGATACACATAAAACAAATATGGTTTTATACTTAATAATCACAATGTCATCTTTCTCTCTCTTGAAAGACAGAGGGAAGAGCCTGACTTGAGTGGGTCCAGCATCTGGGAGGATGTTTTGGTGCTGCTGAGAAATGAGTGGGTTTGGTCTTTATTAGACTGGAAAGTTTTATTGTGGGTTTTAGTGAAAACAAAATTATCCAGGAATCAGGAATAGATTTGTTTATTTTTATTTTATATTGTTTATTTTATTTTTAGCCATTCTAAGTGGCAATAGCTTAGTGATCTTAGTGGGCTTTTTATTTTGTTAAATAGGGGTTTGGGCTGGTTTCCAAGTTTTTTCATAAATACTTTGTGGATTTAATGTTTAATATCAGTGGTTGGCTGGGGGGAAATGATCCCCTCAGCTGTTCCAGGTGTCAGTGTTGGGCAGCTGGGTCAAGTCTATCAGCTTCTGTTACACATTCAGGATGCCACTGAGTTGGTCTGTAGCACCAGTGAGCTTTTTGTCACTGTTTTCAGATTTTAAAAAGTTATTTATTTCTAAAATCAGGCACTTAATGTTCTACCAGAGATAACAGATACAGGAGAGAAATTAATTGTTCATTCTGTGTCTTCTCTGTGGTCTTACCCCAGACTTGATACTGAAATATTTAAAGCTTAAATTGCTTAGTTTAAAGCTTTAATTCTTTGAGTGTGTGAAAATAAGCAGTATGGAAATTCATTTTGCATTAGTGATGTTATTTTGAATAATGAAGAAACATCTGTATTGCATGGGGGAGTCACAAAAGTTTTAAAACTTCAGGTTCCATCCTAGTATGGAAATAGTTCCATTTAGTATGGAAATTCATCTCCATACTAAATAAATGAACAGTTCCACCTAAAAAAGCCTCAAGGTTCCAGAAATTCCCAAAGCCAGTTCAAGATTAAAAAAAAAAAAATAAAATACCAGGACAGAAATTGCTATTGCTGTAACTGAACACTTTCTTTTCTGAATGTCCAGCTTGGTTCATGTGAAGTTTGTTTAAATACAGGCTCCTGTCTCATGCTTTTGACAAATGTTCCATTTTCTGTAGTTGAAATGCCTCCTTTTTAGAGCATTACAATCCCTATTTCCTATCTGGTAGCTGCAGAGGGAGGTGATGAAGAGCTGCAGTTCTTTCTGAGTTAAAATCTGGGTGTTTTGGGGATTGCTGAATGCTTGGCAAAGTGGCAGCACCCACGTTGCTGTGTCTTTTATTTAGAACGCACTGTTGCTCCATGAACCTGTGTAAAATATCCTTTTCCCCTGGAACTACTTCATGCCAGTGGAATATTCCAGTTATTACTGTCTGATACAGACTGTTTAGGGAATGTTTGGCCAAACTTGGAAGTGGAGCAGCGTGTTACTTCCAGCCTGTCTGAAGCTGAAGGATGCTACAGGATCCTGAGTGTGCCTTTCTGAAACAGAGTGAGCCTGGGGTACTCTGCTGAGCCTCTGAAATTGCACATTTATGTTGGGTTTGTTGTTTTTTTTTCACAGCCACACAACTGAGCCCTTTAGGGAGCAAGGTGTGGCCCAGAGTTTAATTGCTCAGCACTTACACAGGAAGTAAACTGCTAGAAACCTGAAGCTGTGTCCATGAGAAGTCCTGGTAGTTGCATTAGTGCATTGTGTATGTGTTTTTCTGTCCCTTCATGGATGCCTTTGTGGGCCAAAGGATCTGTGTGCTGTGATTTTTAATAAAAGGATTTTGCTGTACCAGTGATTGCTTGTTCTATGTAAAAAAAAATGAAAATATTTGTTTTCCAACACAGCTGTCTGAGAGGTACAGAGCTCACCAGAACCCTGAAGTAGCTGGTGGCTTGGAAGGAACATCCCTGGGATACAGGAGTATCCATAAATACCTCTTCAACCTAATTAAACATCAGCAAATTAAACTGTAAAGCACTCAGAAACACTCTCACTAAAAGATCTATTGATTCTGGGCTCAACTATGAAGTATTTTAAGCAGTTAGACACCAATAAACATTATTGGCTTTAGTCCTGGTTTATGTTTAAACAAAAAAAATACTAGCAACACTCTGGCAACTGAAAATATTCTCAGTAGAACTTTTGCTCAAATAATTCCAACACTTCAAGCTGTTTAAATAGCACTCACCTGCTGCTGCTGAAGTACCCATCCCATTCCCTTGGAAATGAAGATTTTCTTGTTGCTGCTGCTGCTTCTGCCAAAGCCTTGGAAGCACATTGTGGGCTCCAGCCCAGAGCAACACCTCTGTTTGTAGCTAAATAAACCAAAGAAATAAACCCAAAGAGGACTCTGAGTAAGACCCAAGCTGTTCCTTTTGATCCCAAGTGTCCAGGTTCTCCCTAGCAGCTCTTCAATTACCTCTTCAGATTTTTCTTGGAGGAATTTATAGTCAAAGCACCAAAAAAAAGCATTTTCTCATTAATACTGGGATCTCAAATAACTGCAGTCACCTCTTTGGCACATGGAAAGCTTTGGCAAGTTTAATACTTGTTAATCAGGCTGATGAGGGTTGGGTACCTCAAACCCAATCCAGGCTTCAAGCCACCCCCCTATTCCTGCTGCTTTTTAAGCAAGAAGAGCAAAATGAGCTTTTCACCTCAACTTTCAGCCTGAACAAGCCTGTTTTATTCTCCATTTCTGAGATACTTGCTCTGCTGGGCACCTGAAGTCATAGTAAAACATCAATCTTATATCAGCAGCCAATTCCTACATGTTTCTGGGGAAAATTCCTACATGTTTCTGGGGAAAACAGAGCAAGGGGATGGGGCCAGGGTTGTTGGGTTGGTTCCTTTCCCCCCCAAGCCCCAGTTTGCTGGGAAGCACACTGGATTTTGCTCCCTTAGGACCCAGCCACCTTCCACCTTTCATTTCTTGCCTCTGGGACAGTTTTCATCACTCAAAACTTGTTTCAAAGTCCTAATTCCAAAGCCAAGGGGCTCAGGAATTATTCCAAGGCCAAGCTGTCTGAGGTAAATCAAGGCACAAGTGTGAAACCTTGAGTCTAGGAGGAGTTCTTTTGCTATGTGATGCTTTCCTTCCAACACAAATGATCAAATTGCCATTGAAGTGAAGATAAGGAGAAGATTTACAAATAATGCAGATCAAGGGAGCTGATTCAAACCTGGCTGCCCAGAGAAAATTAAATACAGAGGGAAATTTCTGCCAGTAGCCAAGGAAGTTGCCTAAAACCAGAACTCAGATTATAGAAAAATACAGAGATAATCAGTGCCCAAGGGCTTGCTTTTCTCAAAGAGAAAATGATGGCAGGACTTGGTGCCATCAGCTGAAGGTTTGCAGCTACTCAAGTTTTCAGAAAAGGGAAAAAACCTTGTGGTCTGCTTATTTTTTTTTTCTCCAAGCAAGACACTCCCTCCCCTCTAAGCCCAAACCCTCTTCTCCAACAGCCCAATTGTTCCTGCCTGGAAGCCAAACCAAACCTTTCAAACCTTTCCCTGCTTTGTTTTCCCCAGGAATATTCCAAATAAAGCCATTTATATGATGGGACTTCCAGAGGACAGTGTCCATCATCACAGGAGCCCCAAGTATCCACACTAAAATCAAAAAAAACCAAAAACCAACCCAGAGCTCTTCTTGCTGCTTTTAGAAACACCTCTTGGTCCTCACCTTGGTGTCAAGGAATCAGCTGGGAAGGAAGAAATAAGCAGAGGTGAGGAAAAGGCCCAACTGCTTTAAAGGAACATTCCCACCTGGGTGTTGTTCAGCTGGTTTCCCTGATGCAATTAAAATGGGTATTATTTTTTTCATTTTTTTTTAAATGCATTTTCATCCAAATTAAAATCCTTCACATCCAACTAAGGAACTCACTTTTTTTTTTCTAGAAAGATCTGAAATAAGACTATTAATTTTCTTCATAAGTAATTCAAAATAACTGGGGAATTTGTTATTGAAGCTGACCTTGGAAACAAGGTGATGTGTCTGGAGCTCTTCAGTTTTCCTGTTCATGTGCCCTATGCAAATCCCTCACTAGGTGTCACTCGGTGCCTTCAGAAGCACGGCCAGGATGTGTTTCTTGGGGGAAAAAAAGAGAAAAAAACATCAAAACAGGAACCTAAGCAGTGTTGAAAGACTCAGGTTGTTTATGACTAACATCAAGCTATCAGGGGTGGCACAGTTCTGGCCTAATCCAGGCACTGCTGTCAGGCTCTGCTTTTACACCCAGCTCAAAAACCCAGCACACACCCAAAAACTCAGCCCTACTTTCCACATCCTCTGCCTCTCATTTCATGTTATCAGATTCCATGAAAACATGGAAAAACTGAAAACTTTTGCTGGCCTTAACCCTCCTGTGGAACCCAACCACAGCACCACCAACAATTCATAGAATCACAGAATTAGCCAGGTTGGAAGGGACCTCAGAGATCATCTAGTCCAACCCTTGACCCACCGGAGCAGTTGCTAGACCATGGCACTGAGTGCCACATCCAGTCTTTTTTTAAATGTCTCCAGGGACGGAGAATCTACCACCTCTCCGGGCAGTCCATTCCATAGCCTGATCACCCTCTCCGTGAAGAAATTCTTTCTAATATCTAACCTAAACCTCCCCTGGCACAACTTAAGACTGTGTCCTCTTGTCTTGTTGAAGGTCGTCTGTGAAAAGAGTCCAGTTCCCACCTCACTACAGCCTCCTTTCAGGGAGTTGTAGACAGCAATGAGGTCTCCCCTGAGCCTCCTCTTCTTCAGGCTGAACAGCCCCAGCTCTCTCAGCCTCTCCTCATAGGGCCTGTGCTCGAGTCCCTTCACCAGCCTGGTTGCCCTCCTTTGGACCTGTTCCAGGACCTCTACATCCTTCTTAAACTGAGGGGCCCAGAACTGGACACAGTACTCGAGGTGTGGCCTCACCAGCGCTGAGTACAGGGGAAGAATCGGGCTACAGGTTTGCTTTAATACCAAAAACCTCAAATATTCCATCCCTCAGCCACTCTCCCACTGTTGCTCAGAATGGCTCCAAAACTCCTCACAAATGGGTCTGGCCCAAAAGTGCAAAGAGTGACCACTGAAAACTTTTCCTGTCCTTAACCCTCCCATGGAACCCAAATACAGCACCACCACCAACTGGGCTATGGGTTTGCTTTAGTACCCAAAATGTGCAGACATGAAAACAGAGCTGCTGACTCCCCAAAAGCTTTCAGACTCTGTTCTGCTGAGGGTTTTTTATGGGTTTTTTGGTAGCTTCTTCCTCTGCCTTTTGCAACACATGAGAAGCACTGTTACTGCATCTAATTTTCTGCTCTAAGGCTGATGGGGGAACTGCTGGATGTTCACACTCTGTCTTCTCCTGATGCTGCCGCCACCAAGGGAGATTTCTTTCCCCTGGACCCAGCAGCAGTGTTTTCCAGGTTCATTCAGTTTTTGGGCAGCACTGCCAGGATGTGTTTATCCACACCAACTGCAGCTACAAGGTCTGCAAAGTCCAGCTGGGAGAGCAGGCACAGCCATCTCTTAATGAGCTGGAACACTGACAGCAGGAAGGTGATTAAAAAATTAATCAAAGTTTGGTTGTTCCTTGTCTGGCCATTTTTCTGGCTGTAAGGTGCCTGAAAGGAGAAATCCTGACTTGTGCAAGTTTGTCATCTGCTTTTTTTTTGTAAATTGTGTAGTTTTTGGCTGCCTTCCCTCCTTTGCTCAGCTGGGCCCCATGAAAGGGATTCAGAAAAAGATGTAGGGAAAAATGTTGTGATGCCATGGACTGAGCAGTTCCCAATCTGTTACCACCAAACATGTGCCCAGCATCAGAGAAAAGGGAAGACACAAGGTCAGTAAAGCCAGGAGGAGCCATGGATGGCAAGAGTACCTGAGATGAGATGCACTTGTTTATCTCTCCTCTTGACAAAATACATTTCAGATCTCTGGGAGCTTTTGCAGTGGAAAAAAAAATAAATCAGGTGTGGCTTTGAGGGTTGGTTGGTTTTGGGGTTTTTTTTTATTGTGATTTGCTAATCTGAAGGAGGAATTGAAGTTTGCTGGGTGGATATTTATGTGAGCACAGGAAAAAGACTGTCTGGTGTTTCAGGATCAAAAAGCAGTGCCAGCCTCTGTTCTCCTGCATGGGACCTCCCAAAATGGAGCATGCACAGGAATAAGCAGCAGCAGTGATAAAGGAAGAGAGGAATGGTAAATAAATCATGCCCATGGAGTCAGGGCATGACCTCTTAGCACCCAGTGGGCTTTGGGTGGGTGCTGTGGCTCTGGCTGACATGACATTAAAAGCTCAGATGGCATCATCTGTGTTTTGAGAGGGCATTTGTCTGGCTCCAGGGTGGGAGCTGGTGTGACAGTCTGGGAGATGGCACAGAAGAGAAACACTTCTGAGAAAAGGAGAAGTCTGAGGAGGAAGAAGGATTTATTTTTAGTGTCAAAGGGCTTGTGAATTTCTTTTCTTTTGCCACGGAAGGAATCACGTGTAGCAGTTAGGTGTGTTTTTTGTTGGGGGCTTTTTTGGGTGGGGAGCAAATGTTTTTAAAGGCCCCCTTTGCAAACTCTTCTCTAGATGAGCATCTTGGCTCCCCAGAGTGTCCCAAAGGAACCTGACAGATGAGCAGGGGGGGTTGTGGTCACCACAGAACCAGGCAGGAAGTGTTTTGCCTTTAGGGGTTTGCTGGGTGCCATGCCCTGTGTCTGCAGGAGGCTTTTTAACCCTGGGGGACAGCTGGCAAGTAAATAACCACAACAGGAGACACTGTCAGGCATCTTCTACTTCCCTCTTGACTTCTGCAGCCTGCAGAGCCTGAGGTTGCTGCTGATGAGTTTGCTGCTCCCCATCATCAGAGGGATGCTCTTTGGCTGAGAGGATAACAGCTGGAAATGTAAAAGAGGGAATTTTGCTGACACTAATGGGTTGGATTAAATTTCTGGTGCCTTGTTACTAATACTTTTAAACCTTTACTTTCTAGAGTTTATGCTCAGGTCATTGGGAACAAGCTACATCCCCTCCTGCAGCACTCTAGGAAATGGCTGTATTTGTTGTGTGTTTTCCAGAGGTTTTCTTGGTATCTCCAAGCTCATTTCTTTCTCAAAGTCACACAGAGCAGTGGGGGTTGGTGATGTGCTTTGGCATCACAGTGGGCACAAAACAGCACATGAAGCTGGGGATTATGGAAAGAGGCAGCACAGAGCTCACTGAATTGGGTTTTTTTTTTGTTAAATTTCCAAAGCTAATTCTGACAGCATCACCTTGCTTAAGTTGGGTGTGAAGTATGTGGCATAAATAATCTTCTTTTTGATAATGGTGTGTGCCTGCTTTCTTCTGTAGGCATCCAAGCATCATGTCTCTTCCATGCCTACTAATTTTATTGTCTGTTCCTGTCCTCTCCTTACCCCTGCTGTTTTGGCAGCTTATCCAGGAGACTTTGCTCTGTATCTTTCCACCCGTGGCCTTTGGAAGAACAGCAAATGGAAAATCTGGCTCCTGCCTGTAAGTAATTTACACCAGTCACTCAAAAACACCAAGCAGGAAGCTGGTAGGAGGAAAGAAATGAGAGGGGGAGTTTTTTCCTGTGGCAGGGAAAAGGAAATAAAATAGGAAATTCAAGATAAAATTATCACCTTGCTGAGCCCCTCCACCAGCACTAGAGGCTGCTGGCACTTCGTGGCTGCTCTTGTTTGATGATTTATTCCTCTTAGTGTCAGGGTGAAGCTGGAATTAAGGTTGTTTTGCTTGCAGCAGAGACAATTTAGAAAAGGGACTTCCAGGCAGCCTGGGTAAGACTCAATTTTTTCCTGTTTTCAGGTTGCTGTGTGCTTGTCACACTGACCCAGCAGCTGGGTGTTGAGGACCTGGTGGAAATAGGAAAAGTTACATCAAATTTGGCCTCAGGTCTTCACTCTTTTCCATCCAAGTGGCTGAGGAGCTGTAAATGCAGAGGCTGGGGCAGTTTGTGCTGCACTCTCCCCTCTTAAAATGGAAAAAATCCCCTTGGTGAAGCCTCATTACCCATGGCTGTAAAATGTGCAAATATAAATAGAGGCTGCAAATTGCTCTAGCAAGCAGTTAAAATTGTCTGCACATGAAGCTACCATCACTTATTTGATTTAATAATTGAATTACTAGCTGGTGTTGTCTTCAACATGGGCAGTTTTATTATCTGTTTGGGAGTAGGTGATTTATTTGATGTGCTAGACTCAGAGAAAACATCAGTTAAATAAATGAGACTTTTTCCCCTTCTTGTGGGGACACCAGAAAAGCCAGCAGTAAATACACAAGGAAAAAACAACTCATGCTTTCAGTAATCCAATAGGAAATATTGCTGGTTCTGAGAGGGAAACTGAGGCAGCAAGTCTGTAGCATGGGCAGCATCATAGAAAGGGACTGGCTGAGACCTACAAAAATCCTGTGATTGCTGCTTTAGTGCATCCTGCTGATGTGAGGGGAGACCCAACCTCACTGCTGCTGCATCCTAGAGGATGATTCTGCAAGAATAAGCAATTAAGTTTTTCTTTTTAATTCTGAGAGGCACACTCACCCCTGTAGCATAGAGTCCAAGTGCTTCACATGGTTAATACTTTTCCAGTAGAGTTTCCCAGTCCCTGGAATCTTTGCTTCTGTGGAATACATCTTCTTTTTCTTTTTTTTTTCTTTTTTTTTTTTTCTTTTTTTTTTTGCAAGTATTTTTAAAGACTTCATGAAAACAAACATCATCTATTTCTGGAGCAAAATCTGAGGACAAAATTTTTGCACTTTCCTGCTACTGAGAAGAGTTTGTTTTTTCTTCAACCCTGTTCCCAGAGTAAAAGCTGCAGTTTTACCTCCAGCTATCTAAATGATTCTTCATCAATAAGTCTCAGGTGGAAATTCCCCTGTTCACAAATGGAAATTTCAGTCTGGTAACAGTAATAACAATAATTTTCTTTCAGCCAAAGCCATTTCTCACGTTAGAAAAAAAAATCTCTTCACATTCCTCTTCTCCTTGTTGTCACTGGTGACTCAGGCAGTGGCCTTTGCTCCTTATTTCTAAGTGATTTTTCAGGTGGCTGCTAAAAATTCTTCAAGCATTTGTCACTGGCACCTGCTTATTTTGTAACCTGATGCAGAGATGTCCTGGCTTTTGTGCAGAGTGGATTTGTTAGGTCTGAGTGTTGCTTAGTTTGGAATCCTCACTTTAAACAGACAAAATAAAGCAAAACCAAATCACCCAAATATAACAAACTCCTGAATTTGTACAAAATCTTTAGTGCAAGCAGGGACCTGTGTCTGTTTGTCTTCAGTGTACAGACAGACACCCCACAAAAGTTTGGTTTTTACTGGAAACAAGACCCAAAAAATTCCCAAACTGGATTAAGGGCTTTTTTTTTTTTTCTTTTTCTTTCTTTTTTTTTAATGCTCTGACTTTATCATTGAGGCCTAGTTTTATATTTTTTTAAGAACACAACACATGTGAACTTGAACTGTACTTCTGAGTGTGGGAGGACTGGGTGCTGCTTTTCTTCTGGTAGGAAGGAAAAGGATCCAGAATCCCCCTAACAGTAATTTCAAATAGTGTGGTTTGTTTAAGCAGGCAGTTACAACTCAGAATGGAAATTTGTGGGTTTATAGATTGTTCACTTTCTGGAAAAACAAATACTCCTAAAAAATGGTATTGCAAAAAAATGAGAGTTGTTTGTCCCTCCTGAAGAACTGATAGTCAGACAAGAGGTGTAACTTCTCCCCGTTTGTGTTTGGCATTATTTTTTTATGAGGAAAACAGCAGCAGCAGAATCAAGTTTTGGAGAAGCATTCCTTGAGTGTGTGTGGCCTTGTGCTGTGTGCATCTCTGCAATTGCATTTTGAAGAGTTAAAAAAAAAGGAAACAAGATTTTATGTCGAGACATCGATGCTTTGAACTTGTGTGGCACCACTCAAAGACCTCAGATGACTTGTACAGACAGCAAAGCTTCACAGAATGCCCTGTGAAACAAGCAGGGGATGTTATCTGTATTCTGGATACAGAGATAGAGGTGAAACCACTTCTTCAAAGCCATGGCACCAGTGCCAGCCTGAGGAGCAGAACAGGAGTTTCCAGGTTGTGTCCTGGAAAGCATTAAGTTTTGGGTTCTCAGAGCAGCTGGTGTAGTTTTGGTGGGGATTTTTGTTGGCTTGGCTTTGTGGTTTTTTTCCCCAAACCATGATGTAACTCAAACAGTATCCCCCACATGGCTGTAGCCTCACATCTTGCAGAACTGGGGCAGGAACCTCTCCCCCTGTCTAATACTTGAGCAATAACTTCCACACCATTCCCTGGGATGTTGTGCTGCTTGCAGCACCAGCAATTAAAAACACTTGCTTTTCCCTGAGCAGAACACTTTGGCAGGGGCAGGGTTTGTAAGTTTGAAATTCTAATGAAGAAAACAACCAAGGAGGTATCAGACAAAGCCTCCTGGTTCATTTTGATAACCTCCTCAAGGGAACAGCCTGCAGGGATTTTTCTCCTGATGCTCAAGATTGGAATCTCAGCTGCTTGCTGCAGCTAACTCAGTTCTTGCTGCTCATTTTTCCTCTGCAAACATTTAATGGGAAATCACAGAGGAATGTATTGTTCTCAAGTCTGCAATATCCTTCACTTAAGTGCGTAGCCACACAAATAAAACAATATTTTTTTCTGGGAAAGGACACCAAAGTACAGCATTCTGGCCTTCAGCAAGAGAGCTGCATATCTGTGTCATCATTCACCCTCCCCTCTCTTGTTCAGGGGTCCCAGGGTTTACACTATTTTGGAAGTTCTTTGAACAGGTCCTTGAATCCCACTCCCTAATAATTCATCCTGTACAGCTGATGGGGAGATTTCACTTGGTGAGTTTTCTGTTTGAATGCATGTCCATCAAACAAAGAGAAAAATGCCCTGAGGCTTTGTCATGGTTTTCTTCTTCGAAATATCTCTTGTGACAACAGCAACAAGGAAACTGTGGCCTTGCTCTTGAAAGAAAAACAGTTCATGTTTAGAACCACTGTGGGTTCAGCTGTCCCCAAAGTCCAAGCTATGAACAAACCTGTCACATTTTTCTTCAGAGAAATAGCCTTCTCCTAGGAAGGTCACTTGAGCATGAGATGAGTAAGAGAAAAAAAAAAATCTGTTTCAGGGTTGGTTAAGCATTTGTGCTTTGGGATGTGACACTTTAGCTGAGTAAGGAGGTGGCCAGCCCAGAGCTGGGTGCTCATTGGGGTCCTTGTCCCTGTGTCTGTGGTTCATGCAACCCATGATGGGTAAAGCTTCTAAATGTGCCTGTGATCCTGAGGCTTGTGTTCCCCTAAACATCCTCACCTGGGTTTTGTCCCCTGCCTTCTCCTTAGCAGAGAAGATGCCATTTCTGTGGGACTTGAGCTGGGGGAAAGTGGAACCTGAGAGCTCTTGAGAGAGGTGATAATTTTGGTCTTCATTTTAAGAGGGTGTTGTGTGGAATTTCTCCTCTAGTTCCACTCAGGACACTCAGGCCTTTTCCTAGTTTCTGGTCTCTGCTGCTGCCCTGCAATCCATGCATTGCATCCTACAGCAAATCCATGTTCCCTGACTGCTGCTCTGCCCAGGGAATTTCTTTTTGTGTCCTCACAGCCTCTTTTCTCCTTCCTTTGCCTCCTTAGCCCAGCATTATCCCAGAATTGGGAGATCCATCTTCCTTCCAGCTCTTTCTGGAGGGTGGTTGTCAAACATCTCTTCACCTTTCTGCAGTTTTTGGGTCCCAATGCACTTGCTGTCCTTTGCTCAGTCACCTCCCAAGTTATTAAAATTATTCTGGGCCTAATTATTTTCTTACGTCACCTTTTTAGCTGCTCATTATTTCTTCTTTTTCTCACTGAATATACCTATGTGTTTTACAATTAAATTTACATGATTCTAGGAAAACAAGTCCTTGAGCAAGGACACCAGAGATCTGATCTGATTTTTATGCCATCCCTGTGTAACTTTTGGCCAAGTCATTTCTGCATTTTGGGTTTTTCTGTGTGTGTGTCAAGAACAAAGGAAAAAAATCACAGGCATGCAGATTTTGCAGGACATAACATTTAAGTTTTTTAAGCAATACAAATGTGAGTGTATGTATCCTGCATATATTCACATTTACTGTTTAGCAGTAGTGCTGTATTCCTACCAAAGAGGAATTCATGTCAATTTAGTGCTGGATCAGAGCTTGGTCACCCTGGGAGGAGTGTTTGCTTTGATAATAATTCAGTCTGTGCCTGTTATCACCACCCTGCTGTACAAATAATCATATGAGGCTTGACATTGAAACACTGGATTCAGATCTGAATTTCCCTGACAAAGTACAGGAGGTTTTGGATCTGCAGTTGGTTTAGATAAGTCAGCACTTCCCTTACAGCACTAGCACTGATTTTCAAAGTGATGAAAAGTCTTGTCTTCCCCTCCTCTTTCACATTCTGTTCTAATAAATAGCTGTAAAATACAGCAATATTCAGCAGTTTGTGAAGTTTGTTATAACTGGTAAGGCTGTGGCAGCTCTGCCTGTTTGAAGATGGAGAAGCAGAAAGCTCCAAATAGGAAAAATGGATGTGTGGAGCAGCTGGGGGCTGTGAGACCCAGTTAAAATACTTGGTACAATTTATTTTAATATGCCAACTTCCCTTCAGTGTTGGGAATCCCCACACTGCTTGTTTGCAAGAGAACCTGGGAGCTCAGTCTGTTTGTGTGGATATATATATATATATATATATAAAATATGCATTTAAAGAAATCTCCACAAAGCAAAAACCCTTTAGTAGTGCAGTGCTATGCTGTAGCACAGAGACCCCTCCTGTAAGATGCAAGAAGAAAGTGATCTTCAACTCATGAAGTCCTCTTTGGTTTGGCCAGAGGCATTTCTCATCCTATTTCAGCTCTAGTTGCCCAAGAAAAGCCTCTTGCCTTTTTTACCAGCCATAGATTTGCAGACCAAGTGCAGAGCTGAAGCAAACAGGGTGGTTTTGCCCCTGTTTGATAGTGTTAAACCACATGTTGCAAATAGTTTCAACTCCCCTAAAACTGCTCTGGCTTCCTGTTTGCTTTGTGGTGCAATGGAGTGTGGCAAGTTTGGGGATCTTTATTTGTTTATTTGTTTACCCTGTAACCCAGTAAGTGGAGGGTCAGAGAGGCTACTTCTAGCTTTGACCTAGAAGTGGTGAATGCAGCTTCATAAATGTTACTTTTTACTGAAATTGCCAATATTTCTGGGGCTCAGGAGGCCATGGTGGGTTTCTCTCCAGGTGGTTTTCTCTCTTCTTTCATTCACTGGCAGCTGAATCCTGTAAATACCAAGGTGCTGTGGTTCCATTACTTGCTTGTTGTCATCCTCCTCTTTCTCCCCACTGTTGATGTTTTTTTTTCCTCCAAAACCTGACCAGCTGTCTCAGCCAGGCTATGGACTTTGCCTATGGATTGGCAAAGGGTTTGGTTGGGAAATAATTAGGAGCTGGAGAGGCAGGTCTGATGTGAGACAGCAACATGAGCAAGAATGGTGCCCAGAGCAGGGGAGAGAGGAAACAACTTGATTAAAAAAAAAAAAATGGGGGCATAAATGCCAAGAGGTGGCACTATGAAAGATTGACAATTAAGAATAAGGGTTCAAAAAATCCTTTGTATAAAATGGACATGAAGAGAAAGTGTTTGTGTGACTTTCAGTTCCTTTTTCCCTGCCCCATGGTCTCAGTTGTTGGATTTCTCACAAGCCACGTGGGCAAATGTCCTGTAAGCAGCCATTGGTCCTGTATGCAAAACTTGGAGATGTTGAATAGAAAAGCTGTTGAAAAGGGGAAAAAAAAATAGCAGAAGAGAAACTAGAATTCCTGTAAACAGTCTGTTAAAAATATCTTCAACACATGTCAGGGCTGATGATTTAAAATAGGCAGTTTGAGCTTCAAAAGGTCACATTAAGACGTGATAGTAGATTCAAACAGAGCTGAAGAACAAATGTTTCAGCAGTCACAGTGTGTACTGATGGTAAGATACCTCTGTTGCCAGCTAGTAATGTTCAGGGGGAAAAAAAATGAGTCAGATTGCAAGAATAATGAGCTTTTCTTGGATTATAACATGGAAAAAGGATTAATTTATACCTTAATTGAGTGCTTCCAAGCAGGAGAAACTTTAGGAAAAATGGCAATTCTGGGAGTCATAACATTGCAGGACCAGTCAGGACGAGGCAGCAATAGGGACCATGAGCTGAGAGCACTTGTTTCTGTGGGGGGGAAAGAAATCATTAAAAACACAAACCCAGATTCTTATTACTGGGGACCCAGAGCATGGTGGACCCTTCCCAAATGCAGAAGGAGGCGAGTGAAAAGAGAGAGATTTTTTTTTTTTTTTTTTCAAATAGGCAATCAGTCTTGGGCTAATTGCTACTGAAAATTTAATGAGACAGAGGAGAGTGATTGTCTGTGAACACTGAAAACATTTTCTATCCCCATCTGCTCCTGCTTTGGAACCACAGATTTCCCATGGCAAGGCAGGGGTGCTGCTCTCTGCTGCCTCAGGGGCTGTCTGAGAAGCATCCGAGCCTTGGGGCACCTCGAGGCTCTGGGGGATGGATCCTTGCTTGGGTTTGGAGCCTTGGGAGGGTTTTCCCTGCAGCCAACAGACCTGGACAGCAGGCTGGGGGAGAAGAAAAAGGGATGGAGAGACTGGATAGGCCTTGGTGTCCAGCCCAGAAGGATGCTCCCTGCACCTCCCTGAGGAGGGGGCTGCTCTCCCAAATAACAAGCACTAAACCAAGAGGAAATGGCCTGAGGTTGTGCCAGGGGAGGTTTAGATTGGAGATAGGGAACGATTTCTTCCCGGAAAGGGTTGTCTGGCTCTGACCTAGCCTGCCCAGGGGTGGGGTCCCCATTCCTGGAGTGGTTCCGAAGCCGTAGAGCTGTGGTTCGGAGGGACACGGAAGGGGGGGGGGGTGGTGGCAGCGCTGTGGGCACTGCGGGACCTGATGCTCGGGAAGGGTTTTGGGCTTTGTTTTCCCAGCCCGTTCCGCGCTGGTTCCGCCGGGGCTGCAGGGCCGGGTTTAGCGGAACACAACGCACACGGTGAGTGCGGGACGTGGCCACGGCCGCCCCCGCGCTGGGCTACTGCCGGGCCGCGCGCGTTCGCCACCGCCCCGGTCCGCGCGTGGGCGGGTCCTGGGCGTGCGGGGCGGGGCCGGGAGCGCGGTGGCCGCGGGCGAGCGGCGCAGGTGAGCGGAGGGCCGGGGTTTGGGGAGGGGGCGACCGGGGCTGGGCTGAACCCGGGGCTGCGGGGAAGAGGAGCGGGGCCCGCAGCAGCGGTCGCCTTGTCCCCGGGCCGGAGCGGATTGGGCTGGGCCGGGGTCGCTGCGCATCCCCCCGCGGCACCGGGAGCCTCCGGGCCCCATGAGGGGCGAGGGGAGGGGGTCACTGGGGCTAGTGGGGTGTTCTCGGGGCTAGTGGGGTGTGTGGGCTCCGTGTCCCCGTCCTGCGGGTGCTCCTGCGCCGTTTGCGGTGGATGCTCATTGCTGCTCGGGCTCCTTTTGCAAACGGTGTTCTGCTCAAAAAAAAAAAAAAAAAAAAAAAATTAAAAAATGCGGCTCTGCTTCATGAAAAGCGGGTGGTTTGAGACTCAGCAGCCTGCGGGTTGGGTGTAGGTTTTAGCTGCTGTGTGTGAGATGTGGATTTTCGCTGCTTTGGGGGTCAGCCCGCAGCCGGATCTCCCCCGCAGGAATTGATGCGCGGGCAGCAGCGCTCCCCAGTTTCCAAGGCAGTGATGGCAGCGATCTTTCCTCTTCTGGCCAGGAATGGGACAGTAACCACTCCTGTCACTTGCTGGCCAACTCCGTGGGGTGCCTTGTTCTGCTAGGATCCCTGCCCCATCTTTACCTGGATGGTTTGGTGCTTGGTACCTTCTCACTGCAATTTAGGAGTCGCCCAGAGGTTGGCACTTGCTTGGCAACATCTGCCCATCCCATCCCTCCCTCTCTGGCACTGGAGCTGTGGTGCCCAGGTTAGTTGGTAAGAGCAGTTGTGTTTCTGCTATGGATTAGCTCTGGATTGTGTGTTTTGGCAGGGCAGAAAGTCTTGAAGAGCTCTCTGAAGGATGTAGCTTAGCACCTAAGCGTGGCCTGCTAGAGATGGGAACATCAAAGTGAAGAAAGCTGAGGTGGAGGGGTTTTAGAAATGTACAGCTTGTTTCTTGGTTTAATCCACAAGATGCATTTGGGTTTCTGGTATTGTCCACTCAGGGGAGCAGTTGAGAACTATTAATTTTAGGAACCTCTTTGGCTGGAAGCTTTTTGTTCAGCTTACTCCAACTCCCAGGCTATGCCTGTGTTAGCAGGGATAAACCCCAAACCACTTTGCCAACACTTAAGAATTGCAGCATCTTTTATGGGGTAGACTTGTGCCTATGAGAAAACTGAAGCATGGAGGAGTTGGTTGGTTGAAGTCATGCATCAAAAAATTGTCAGGGCTGGGAATGGAACTTTGCAGGTTGTCAGTTTTCAAGCACTTGGTTTAACCACTAAATACAGAGTTTCCTATTAGAGGCATCCTCAGGCAATACTGAAAGTGCAGTTGATTGACTGTGAACTTGTCTAAAAGGCCATTGGAAAGCTCCCACCAGAGCAAGGTTCATGAGTCCTCCCATCAGATGCTTTTCTTACTGCCTCTGCCTCTCTTTTTTATGATACAGTTTTGCTTCCAGAATGAGGTATGGCTTTACATTTCAGTTTCTTTTCAGTTGCTTTGCCTGAGCTCCTCTTTCCTTCCCTTTAGCTATTACTTGGGGTTGGATCCAAGGTCCTATTGAGCTTGAATGCTGATATCAATATATCACTCTGATGCTCTTTCTCTGGTTGCTCTGAAGCTGGGAGCCCCACAGAAATGCACCCTGTTTTTATCACCATGTGTACATTCTCCTTCCCTATCTCCTTCCTCACTGACAACCCCTTTCATCAGCAGCCCTGCACACAAACAAGGTTAGCTCCAGTTCAGATTGCATTAGTGCAGTTCTGCTTCCCATTACTCTTCTCTCTGAGGCTGTTTTATCAGGGTGGGCACTGAGCAGTGTACATGCTCAAAGCAAAGAAGCCTTTATTTCATAAAGGGAAGGGGATTCTCTGGATCCACTGGTTGTTGAAAGCCTGATCCTTGCAGTCTCCATAGCAAAACCCCTTCTTTGGAAGGTAGAAAAATCCCTTATTCTCTGCTGGCAGCCTGATGCATGGAAGATGCTGATTTACAGTACCTAAATATTGGTTTCTCTCAGCCCATCTGGTAGAGAAGGGGATGTTCCCCGTTGCTTTAGAGACCTGAAAAGTCAGGTGTGTGCATTTTCATCCCTTGCCCACTTACCCTGATTCCATTGTATATCTGATGGTTTGTGTGAGCAAAGTAGGGAGTAAAGGTATTTAATCTGGGGCTTACATGTCTCTAATAAAAGGCACTGATGTAACTATGTGTCTACTATGTAGAGTTGGATGAACAGGGAGCAACTGTTGAAAGAATGAATTGGTGCAGAGAATTGTGTGGCAGGATGTGAGATCAGTAAGAATCCTCCTATAAAACAGAAGATGATAATATGCAAACCCTTGTTTTCTTGATTTTTGTTTGGTTTGTTTGTTTGGTAGAAGAAGAGGTCTTATTACAGTAAACCAAGTACAGGAGATTAGGATATTCTGAACTAGGGTTTGAGGAGATCTACACCTATTTTCCCTAAGCCTAAGCTTAAAACACCTTCAGAACCCTCAGTGAAATGGTGAATCTGTGCCTCTGAGAGCCTGGGGTTGGCTCAGACCTGCCAAGTGCATTGATTGTGCAGAAAAGCCATGCCAAGCACATGTGTACATAACAATTCCTGTGGTCTCCTCCCCCAGCTAAGCTGCTGCCTGCACTGCAAGTGGCTTCCTGCTGTCTCCCACGCAACACACATCACCTGTGAGCTCTGTGCCCCTCAGTTCTTATAAACTTGAAAGGTATTTTTGTCATCCTTGGGGTTCAGTAATTTTGTAATCTCTTTGTGGGCGTTAGAGCTTCCGTGTCTGTCTAAGGCTGCAGCCTCACAGAGGTTTGTGGAACACAGCTCCATGTGTCATCTCACTACCTTGCTGCTATTTTTTCTTTTTTTTTTGCTTTTTGTTTTTCTCTGGGTAGCAGTTGCAATGTTGTAAACACCAGAGCTGTGGTTGATAAACCTAATCAGAGGAGATTTGTGTGTTTCATGTGTGTTCTGGCTGCCTCTGCTCAGCTTCTTAGCTCTTGGGGTGCCAAGTGCATCCCTCCTGTCCCTCTAAAGTGTCCTGGTGTTCTTGGAGTTGGAAGGCAGCAGCAGACCTGCCTTGCACTTGGAACAAGAAGTGGGGGGTTGTGATAGATGTGCTGGTGGGGGAGGAAGTGTTGTTATAGGAAGATGTAGGTGGGGGAAAGTGGAAGTACTCTAGCAAGATGCTTTGGGGTATATTGCAGTAAGAAGGGGGAGTCTTATGGTAAAAAGTGGGAGGCTACAGCTCAGTGTTGATAAGCAGAGGTCTTTAATAGCCTGTGTGCCTCCTTGGGGCCTCCTGTGGCTTTGCATCCTACTGAAACTCAAACCTCTGTCTCAGTCTTGCTTGCCCTGGCTTTGAGAGATACACAAGTTGTGCAGTCATCTAATTGCTGTCAAGTGTGGGTTGATTAACCTGAAGCTCAGGATGCCAGGCCTGTGGGTCAGAACCCTTACCAGAACGTGGGGTTTTTAATAATCATCTGTCTGTCCACCAAGATGAAAGTCTGAGATAACTTTGGGGCTCTTAAATATTGGCAGCAGCAATGGGGAATCCTTTTTTAAAAGGCAAAAAGTATATTTCCAGTAACTCCAGTAGTGTCAACCCTGACAAAAAGGAATGATGCTGCCTTTGGCTCTTCACAAATGGCAAAATGACCCAGAGAAAAGGGAACTGCAGTTACTTTTACTTGTGAGGTTAAGATAGTGCAAGCCTGGAGAACTCTTCCAATTTCCCAAGGCGAAAGGAAAGATGAAAGTGGGATGGTGCAGGAGTATTCATCTATGAGCTTGCTTCTTGTGAAACTGTCACACGGGATCAATTCTAAGGTCCAACTAGTTGAACATTCTGAGTTTAGCAGTGGGAAGGGGAGAGGCATGGTAAACAAAGTATTAGAGATGCTGCAGCTCCAGAATTACTCTTCCCTTGGCATATCCCTTCCAGGTTGTTGGACAAATCCCTCTCCATCATGAGATCATCAGAGTTTGGAAAGACAAGGGGTTGGGCAGCTCGAATTTGAGGTTGTAGTGCTAATAGCTTAGACAAGATAATTAATATCTAATGGGATGTGGCAAGGAAGCAGATGAGGCAGGGCTGTGTCTTCGGCCTCTGCTGGTCAGCAGAGCCCTGGTATTCAGTGCCATTGGGAAAGGCTGAGGCAGCAGATGTTCTAGAAACCTGCTGGTTCCATTGTTAATGAGGAGGCAAGCTTGTTGGGCTTGATTCAAACTTGTGAACCTTGCCTCCTCCCCCTTTTTACTTCCCTCCCTCTGAAGGCATCTGGGTGGTTTTGTGGGCTCCGTATCCGGTCCCTGGGTGATACACAGCGTGTGCACTGGGGAAGCAGGACAGATAAAACTTAGCTCATATTTCTGGGAATCCTTACCTCACTGCTGAGGGGGAAGTGGGGTGCTCCCAGGAACTGGCAGATAAGCTGCTGGGTTTCTTGTCATCTTGGACCAGGAGAAGCTGCCAGCAGGACTTGACGATTTTGGGAGACCCAAATCTCCAGCAGCACGTTGCTCAGTTTCTTTCTAAGTTCCTACACTGCCTGGCAGCTGCAGTGCCATCTTTTTAAGTTGTCAATGAGCAAATTTTGGACTGGTTTCAGGAGCTGAGGGTAAGTGACACTGTTAGAATTGCTCAGGGCACGTGCAGAGCTGAATTTAGAACCAGAAAAGAGTCAGAGTAGCAGGAGGCTGAAGCCTCTGCTTCCCCAGCAGCTACAAGCCATGGATGTGTGAGCACCCTCCAGGCTGTCCTCCTGGTGGGTTTCTCTGCTGACCTGGTGGAAAAGCTCTGGTAAGTGAAAGGGAACTTGGGTGAATTGGTTCTCTGACTTTGCTGTTACATGTCTTGAAGCAGGAAAGCTTCTGCTGGATGCTTTATGGTTTAAGTGTTCATGTGGACACTTCTCTAGGGTTTGAAAACAAGCATTTGTCCATGATAGCATTTAGATCCTTGTTCCTTTATTTGTGTTCTTTGGATGTGCTGAGAAGAAACTGTGGAGTCCTGCCAAGTGGAAGGATGCAAAATGAAAGGATAACAAACCTATTTTGATTGCCTCAGTTTTAGATTTCATTTTTCCTGTGCTTGTAGAGGAAGGAATCTACAGCTGAGTGATATTTGTTTGTGTACATCAAAATGTGTGTTCAGAACCAGCAACACCTCTTTCTCCCTTCTGCAGACTGGAACTGAGCTCTGGAAAAACGAAGTGGAGCTTGGAGCATGTGGCCTGAGGATTGCCTTACAAAGCCAGGGGTAGGGACTCATTGTTTCTCTTGGCTGCTTGGTCCCAGATGAGCAATCAGGACAAGTGCCTTTGTTCTCAAGTGAAAATATTTCTTTAATTCCTTTGTCAAATACAGACATAGATGTTAATCCCAGCCTGGAAGAGATTGAGAAGGAGTTGTATTGAAATGCAGGCAAATTCTGTAGCAAGAATGTGCCTTAGACACTGGGTTGGAAATTTGACTAAGGTGCTGTGAGGATGGATTCACCTTCCTTCCTTTGGGTCCTTTTGCACATTAACTTTCTACAGAGAACAGCACAGATCTGAGGAGATATTATGTACTCAGCAGCAGCAAACTTTTTATCCTTTTCTTGCAGGTGGTAGCTAAGAAGTGAGCACTATGCCCCCAGGCATTTACTGCCCTATGGAATTCTGGTCCAAGGGGGAAAACCAAAACATCCAAGTGGACTTTCTGCTGCCCACAGGCATCTACTTAAACCTCTCAGTGTCCTGCAATGCCAGCTTGGGCACTATCAAACAGGTAACAACCTTTTTCCACAGTCTTTAGCTGCAGTTCCTGGAACAAGGAGTCTGTTCTTGGGCAGATGTGTTGGGTCTTAACTCTGTGCAGCTTTGCTCTGAGGTGTTTCTTGTGGTTCACTATGAGAGCTCCTCCTTTGTGACAGCCTCTGCAGTCCCTGAAACCCCACATCTGGCCACCCAGATTGCCAGCAGCAGTGTGCTGGTGCCAGTAGGGCAGAGCTCAATTCTTTGGGAATTTATCTGACCTTGGGATGACAATCAGAGTAGCTGTGGAGGGGAGATTTGAGTTGGCTGCAGGGGGCTCATCCCATCTGACCCAACCAGTTCCTACCCTGGATTTCCCATGATGAAAGCTCTTGTGTTTGCATATGTTAGTAAGAGAAATCACCCCCAAAATCAGTCAAACACAAGTGCTGGACTGACTCAAAGAATCCAGGTTGCCAGCCCAGCCTTCTCTTGCCTCACAGAAACTGAAAACTGGGAATACTAATGATAGGATTTTCCTTAGTGCTTGATGTAAGAGTGCTGTAGTGAAACCACGTGTAAATGAAGTGTAGCTGCCTCCATCTTTCCCTGGGTTAGGGGAGAGTGAAGAAAAACAGTGGAGAAGGTTTTCTCTGCAGCAGCAACCTGGCCTAGATGAGTCACAGATCACAAGGGACAGAAGCACTGTGCCAGATTATTCCAAGTTTCCTCATGCTGTGATTTTCAGGTACAAAAAACTCCAAACCAACAAAAATTAAAAAAAAAAAGGCAAGTAGACCTGATTGTTTCCAGCTGTTAATTTACAGGTCTGTGTTTTACAGCCATGCTGGGTCAGGCCAGAGGTCCATGTGCTCCAGAGTTTTGTCTCCTATAGCAGGCACTTAGGGTGAGAATAAAGAAATGGAATCTGAAGTCACGTGGAAGTGCTGTCCATGGGGAGCAAAGGAAATGTGGGAACTGGGCAGTGTTGAGAGGACTTCAAAAAAGTTCTTGGCTTTTCTTGCAGATTTCATGCAAATTACTTAACCCAGTTCTGCTTCCAGGGGGAGTAACACCTTTGTTTCACAAGGCTGTGAGGGGGGTGTTCAGGTGGGAGTTATTTAAATACTGAAAGAGGGGTTTACTTTGCCTGAAACAAACAGCAGGCATTAAAAAAAAAGGAAGCTGGTTAAAGGCATTTGCAAATAAGTTGGAGCCACCAGATGTGGCTGAAAAGCAGCCTGTGTTTGCAGGTCCAGGAAGGCTGTGAGAAGGTTTGGCTGAGCATCCCTTGCCCAAAATACTGCATCTGGGGACGGTGAGGTTGTGGGATGAGCAGTGAGAGGTGGCTGAGGTTCTGGCAGGGCAGCAGAAGTTTCACCCTGCTGTTGGTCTGTCCCAGGTGGTGTGGAAGCATGCTCAGTATGAGCCTCTCTACCACATGCTCAGTGACCCCGAGGCTTATGTCTTCACCTGCATCAACCAGACAGCAGAACAGCAGGAGCTGGAGGACGAGCAGCGGCGGCTCTGTGACATCCAGCCCTTCCTGCCAGTGCTCAGGCTCGTGGCTCGAGAAGGTGACAGAGCCAAGAAGGTTATCAACTCCCAGATCAGCCTGCTCATTGGGAAAGGTCAGTTCCCCAATTACTGGTCTTGCCAGGCGTGGGGTGTGGATGTTGGCTGGAGGTGAAATGGGTTTCTGTCCTTACTGCCTCTGGAGCAGTGATGGAGCCTGCAGGAGCTGGAATGAGTAAATTTGGGTTCTGGTGGATCTGGGAAGGCAGCTGTGTGTGTGCAGGTCCAAGGAGGGTGATCATTGCTGCTCACAGAGGGCAGTTGGGGGAGTTCAAATGTACATAGCTAATAAGTTATTAGTAGTAGATTGGCTGACTCTTCCCCTTTCAGCCAAATATTTAAGGATATGTTTTAGTAGTGGCCCTGACAGTGCTAGATTAACACCTGGACTTGGTCTTAAAAGTCTTTTCCAAGCAAAATGATTCATTCTGTGATTAAGTGTGTGTTTAGGAAGACTTTCACAGACACCTGACTATCAAAGTTTGACATATCCCTAAGGGACATGTTTTAGTGGTGGCACTGACAGTGCTGGATTAACAGCTGGACTTGATCTTAAATGTCTTTTCCAACCAAAATGATTCATTCTATGATTAAATGTGTGTTTAGGAAGACTTTCACAGACACCTGACTATCAAAGTTTGACATATCCCCCTGGGTGCAGATACTTACTTTGCCTTTCTCTCTTGCTCTCTGCTTAGGTCTGCATGAGTTTGACTCTGTGCAGGATCCAGAGGTGAACGATTTCCGCACCAAAATGTGCCAGTTCTGTGAGGAGAGAGCAGCAAAGAGGCAGCAGCTCAGCTGGTCAGCTTGGATGGAGTACAACTTCCCCTTGCAGCTGGAGCCCATGGCCAAACGCCTTGGCACTGGTCCTCTGCATAACCCCACCAAGAACATTTTTGTCAATGTCAAGTTTCAGTCTGGCGGGGTAAAGCACAAACTTTTCTGTGGCAATGTTTAACTGGTTTGTGCTAAACCTTTGGGCATTTGCAGGCAGAAAAACGTGTGTGTGGGGACAGTGTTGCCATGCATTCAGTGTCCATCTTCATCCTCCAGATTGCTTTGCCTGGGGAGATGGTTGGGAGGGAGACTCTGAGCCTCCATCCAAGGAAACTGTTCTCCTCAACATCTGTTGGTTAGCTCATAGCTGAGGATGTACACACACATCTGGTGGTGGAAAGCTTTCTGGTTTGGGTTAGGAGAGAAGCACAGAATCCAGTACATGCCTTTCCTTTTGAAACCCAGGAATCTGCTCAGCTCATGCCCAGCATAGACCACTTGCTCTGTGTAGTCCATGGGCTCCTGTTATTGCCTGCTACCCTTGGTTAGTAGGATTTTTGCAGGTTGTGCCTGGGCATGAAGCCACCCCTGGAGGAGAAGAGCCTTCCAGAGAAGTGTGTGTGAGCAGAGTGACCCTGGCCACCCTCTCTGCTTTGCTGGTGGGATGGCAGTGGGAAGATTATTAGTGACTAAAAACCACATGGTGATTCTGCTTAAACTGAACTTCAAGTTCCTGATTTCCAGCCTTGCAGCTGTGCTGCTGAAACAGCCTTCTGCCCACTGGCAAATATTTGCTGGTGTGTGTGTGTCTGTGTGTGTGTGAACTCTTATCTTCCTATCCCCCTCTTTGAGGCTAGCAAAAAAAGTGTATTTTCCTGTCTGCTGAGCTCTGGCTGCTGATTTCAAACCTGAAACCAGGGGTGTGCTGTGTTGCTGTGATTGCAGGAGAGCTTCACCTTCCAGATCTCCCCCAAGGAGTTCCCCATCACATTAATGAGCTATGCTATCAAGAAGCAGGCTACTGTCTTTCGCCATGAGACAGTGGAGAGCCCAGAGGACTACACCCTGCAGGTGAATGGGAAATGGGAATATCTCTATGGAAACTACCCTCTGTACCAGTTCCAGGTGAGCTTTCTGCCTCATGATGGGCTGGGGGTTCTCTTCCTTGAAGTAATCCTGTATTCCTCTGTGCTGTGTTGGGAGTGCTGACTCCTTCTGAGTGTTTTGCCTTAATGCAGCCATTGTTGATGTGGATGAAATCACCAGTCAGTCGATGAAATGCCAGCTCTGAAAGGCACACTTCATATTCTCAGCTCTGGCAACACAAGTGCAGCAAGTCACAGGTTTATCAAGCATGAGGAGATGAATTAAAACTGGGTGTTTGTTGTTGCTGTGTCCTTTCCTTACTCCTTCCACCCCCTTTTGCTGCAGATGATGCTGATGTGCTGTGTCCCTGCCTGGCTCAGTCTCAGCCATGCTGTCTCTCTCCCCTCTCTGCAGTACATTCGCAGCTGCCTGCACCGAGGCCTCACCCCACACCTCACCATGGTGCACTCCTCCACCATCATTGCCATGAGGGATGAGCAAAACAACTGCATTGCCAGCCCCCCAAAGATGGCTCACAAGCCTCCCCCACTCCCCAAGAAAAAGGTAAATGGCACAGGGACCAGAGTTACCCCCAGCTATCCATGGATCGAGATGCTGATCCGGTCTTGGAGCAGCACCTGCCTCTCCCTACCTCTCCTAGTTTTCCCCCAGTTTTCCCCCAGTTTTCCCCCAGCTTCCCCTCCGTTTCCCCTCCGTTTCCCCCTTCCATTTCCCCCCCTCGGTTTCCCCCCTCGGTTTCCCCCCTCGGTTTTCCCCCTCGGTTTTCCCCCTCGGTTTTCCCCTCGGTTTCCCCTCGGTTTCCCTTCAGTTCTCCCTTCAGTTACCCCTTCAATTCCTCCCTGTTTCCCCTCTGTTTCCCCTCTGTTTCCCCTCTGTTTCCCCTCTGTTTCCCCTCTGTTTCCCCTCTGTTTCCCCTCTGTTTCCCCTCTGTTTCCCCTCAGTTTTCCCCTCAGTTTTCCCCTCAGTTTCCCCCCCCTTGGTTTCCCTCCCTCAGTTTCGCCCCCTCAGTTTCACCCCCTCAGTTTCACCCCCTCACTTTTCCCCCTCACTTTTCCCCCTCACTTTTCCCCCTCATTTTTCCCCCTCACTTTTCCCCCTCACTTTTCCCCTCACTTTTCCCCTCACTTTTCCCCTCACTTTTCCCCTCACTTTTCCCCTCACTTTTCCCCTCACTTTTCCCCTCACTTTTCCCCTCACTTTTCCCCTCAGTTTCCTCTGTTTCCTCTTAGTTTCCTCTCAGGTTTCCCCTCAGTTTCCACCCTCGGTTTCCCTCCCTCAGTTTTCCCCCTCAGTTTTCCCCCTCAGTTTTCCCCCTCAGTTTTCCCCCTCAGTTTCGCCCCCTCAGTTTCGCCCCCTCAGTTTCGCCCCCTCAGTTTCGCCCCCTCAGTTTCGCCCCCTCAGTTTTCCCCCTCAGTTTTCCCCCTCAGTTTCGCCCCCTCAGTTTTCCCCCTCAGTTTCGCCCCCTCAGTTTCGCCCCCTCAGTTTCGCCCCCTCAGTTTCGCCCCCTCAGTTTTCCCCCTCAGTTTTCCCCCTCAGTTTTCCCCCTCAGTTTTCCCCCTCAGTTTTCCCCCTCAGTTTTCCCCCTCAATTTTCCCCCTCAGTTTTCCCCCTCAGTTTTCCCCCTCAGTTTTCCCCCTCAGTTTTCCCCCTCAGTTTTCCCCCTCAGTTTTCCCCCTCAGTTTTCCCCCTCAGTTTTCCCCCTCAATTTTCCCCCTCAGTTTTCCCCCTCAGTTTTCCCCCTCAGTTTTCCCCCTCAGTTTTCCCCCTCAGTTTTCCCCCTCAGTTTTCCCCCTCAGTTTCCCCCCCCAGTTTTCCCTCACTTTCCCCTCAGGTTCCTGGCCACAGCCCAAGATCTGGGAGTTTCCCAGGAGCCTTCCAGCTCACCCCACAATTTTCCTGCTTGTCTCATGCTACCCACCTGCAATGCACTGCACTTCTCTTTTGGAGCAAAACCCCGTGTGATGGGAGATGAGCTTTGTCACTGGCCTGAGAAGTCTGCATCTTACTTTGCTTTTTCTCTTATTTTTCCCTTTCTCTTTCTAGCCCAACTATGGTTCTCTCTGGTCCTTGGAGCAGCCTTTCTACATCGAGCTGGTGCAAGGCAGCAAGGTCAATGCAGATGAGAGAATGAAGGTGGGGACTGACTCACTTTGGGGTTTTGGTTTTGTGCTTTGGCTTTCCTGGTTGCATCTCTCTTGTCTGTGTGGTGGGGACAGCAGGGCCCTGACAGCTTGTTCTCATGTGTTCCTCCATTATCTGTGGTTCATTCAACCCTTTTGGGGCAGTTTCTAAACTGCAAGAAAACAGGAAAGGGAAGGGAACTTGCACCAGTGTGATGCATTCTTAGAAATGCTTCCTGGCAGAAGTTTCTGAGGAGCCAACAGAGCTGCTGCCCTGTGGTGATTATTTCTTGATGCTGGTGTGGGAGAGGCTGGAGGGAATTCTGCAAAAAGCAGGAGGAGAAATTTGACACTGAGAGGAGAGAATGATGGGGGAGAGGTAGTGGCTGGTGAGGTTAATTCAGGAAGAAGGATGCAGTAAAGCCTGGGGTTTTACTTTGGGGTTTGTGAGGGGGGATTGGCAGCATAAAGTTTGATTTCTGTGGGAAGTGTTTGTTATTGTACAAAGGAGCCATGCCTTTTCTTCCCATTATCAGACATCTCCTTGACCCAGTGTCCTGAACTTTATGTTCCTTGTTTCAAAAGAAGAGAGAGCAGGTGCATGAGGAGAAGGGGAATCAGGAGAGGGGAGGAGCAGGGAACCCTGTGCAGGGGAGTGTGTCCCCTGTCCTCTGCCTCTTCCAACCATCTGTCCCCAGCAAACAGATCAAACTCCTGTGGATTCATGGTTTTCTTTCTCTGTCCCTCAGCTGGTGGTGCAAGCAGGGCTCTTCCATGGCAACGAGATGCTGTGCAAGACAGTGTCAAGCTCTGAGGTGAACGTATGCTCAGAGCCAGTGTGGAAGCAGAGGATGGATTTTGATATCAACATCTGTGACCTGCCCCGCATGGCCCGGCTCTGCTTCGCCCTCTATGCTGTCATTGAGAAGGCAAAGAAGGCACGTTCCACCAAAAAGAAGTCCAAGAAAGCTGTGAGTACAGCCAGTGTGGGACTGGGCCAGGCTTGACAGTGCTGGAGGGCACAGGACACCATCCTGAACCAAATGTCCTTGGCTTTCAGACTTGCTTAATAAAAGAGACTTGATTAATAGGAGATCTTACAGGGCAACAGCCAGTAACTTCTTCAACAGGAAACTGAGAAGTGGGGAGGTTGTTTAAATGTGATTCTTGTCCAGAAAGACCATTAAGCAACACACCCAGCATCTAAATGCATAGAAAGAGGAATAATTTCTGTTATTCTCCCTGTTTTGCTGTTCTGTAACTTCCTTGTTGAGGTTAAACCATCTTCTGTGTTGCATCTTCTTTCTAATAAGATCTTTCATGCAAAGACCCCGTAAATTAACAGCTAGGAAAGGGAAGGAAGAAAATGAGGAATGTAAACACTGGTTACAGTAAAGCTGTGAGGTGAAATGAGAGCACAGGATCTTCAAAGTTACTGTTCAGGTGCAGCAGACTGAGGATGGGAAGTGTTGAATCACTCTGGAAGCTCTTGTTTTGAGTTTCTGAATCAGAGATGTAGTAATATTTCTCACTTTCCCAATCTCTGTTCCAAAGCTTCCAGTCCATTAATAATTCAGTAACTGGCTTACTGGTTTCCTGGTGTTGTAAACTAAGCATAATGCCTCAAGCTCTTTGCATGTGAAGAATTTTCTTTATGAGCAACAAATGCATTTATTCTTCTGCAAATTATTGTTTCTGCAGCCATAAAAAAGTTGTTACCGTGCTTTAAACAGAGGATAAGTCATGACATCTTCACTAGAGAGCAGAGAAATGGGGGATAGATAAACAAAAGATTTTAGTCTCATTTCTGCCAGATCCTTTTCACTGCTGGGAGGTTCACTGGGCTTTGCTGTGTTGACAGCAACAGGGGCCTCAGAGCATCCCCAGGCAACCCATGAGCCCTGCTTGTATGGACCAATTCCTGGGTTGGAAACTTCAGACTGGAAATATTTTGAGGCTAGGACCAAGATTAACCTTTTTATTGTTGGGTTTTTTTACTTACTAATAGCAAAATTGCATCTCTTCCTGGAGGCTTTTGTTGCACAGAATATCTGATTCATCCAGAGGCTGCATTTTTGTGGTCACACACTGCACCAATTTTCAGTTTTGGAGCAGTCAGAAGGAAATGCTGCTGTTGTGATTGACAAAACCAAACCAGCCTGGTTAGCTGAGTTGTTAAAAGGATCTTGTTCATGTGTGTCCTGGTACTGGGGAAAGGTGGATGCACTGCAGTGAGCTCTCTTAATATAGCATCACAATATTTGCTGGAGCTCTGCAGAACTGGATTTTTCCACCTGGTGAGCTGCAGCTCTGAGGAAGGTGCCAGATCTCATTTAAACTGATTGGGAAGAGGAGGTTAGAGTAGTCAGAGTCTGCCCTGTGTTTTGCTTTGCATCAAATCTTTGTGTTGCTTGCTCTGCTTAGGGGACTCAGAAGTTAATTCCATGCATGCTGGTTGTCTGTGTGGACTGTTCAGAGCAGATAGCTGGGACTAAACCATTTTTCACCCCCAAACCAGGCGTGCTTGCAGGCTGGATGGGATGAGTCAGAGGGTTAATGTCACCCAGAGGGTTGGCTTTTGGTGTTTCTCTAAGTCATGCAGGAGATATTTCTATCCTTACAATGCTGAATCGTTGCTTTGCTGGACTTGATCCACCAGAAATCTTGCCTTGTGTTTTGGCAGGCTCTGTGCTGGGGCTTAGTGTCATTTTCTGGGTTGGGAAAGGTTACTGCTGCTGGTGGTGTTTTGTTTGGCTTTTCCCTGGGATCTAGAGGCTGGTGTCTCAGATAGGATTTTACTGAAGATCCTTAATCTCATCAAATCAACTCAGGTTTGTAGGAGGCTGTTTGGAAGTGATTAATTTAGTCTGATTAGGGGGAAATGCTTACTTTGCTACCTTCACCAAGTCCTTTACCTTCAGGGTAAGCCTGATATATCCTCTAGGATGTCTCAGTGGGAGAAGAGGATGTCTCATTAAAATTTTGCCTCTTTGCAAGGCAGTTGCTTAAGCACATCCTTAAGCCCTGGTGTTTTCTGAGCAGCTGAGTGAAAAGCTGGTGTTGCTGGAACTGTTACATGAAGTAAACTGTTCCATTTGGGGAACATGACTGCAGCACATCTTAGGTCACTTGTGGAATATGTCTGTTTGCTCTGGTGAAAGGGAAATGGGTGAGGGAGGAAAGACAAGTTCTCTTTCTTGGCCACGTCTCAGTCACTTGCTGTAGTCTCCCACCTCCAAAGTGAGGCTTTAATGGGTTTTATTTTGGGGTTTGTGAGGGGGGATTGGCAGCATAAAGTTTGATTTCTGTAGGAAGTGTTTGTTATTGTACAAAGGAGCCATGCCTTTTCTTCCCATTATCAGACATCTCCTTGACCTGGTCTCCTGAAGTCATGCTAACTCTATGTTCCTTGTTTCAAAATTAAGGTTCTTCTCCCTCCCCTTGAGCTGAGAAATATGTGAAGTAAATATGTCATAGCTCCTTCAGGTATCAAGTGTAGAGTTGCAAGATCTTAGTGGAAACTTTAAATATTCTTCAGCTATGTGGAATATTGGGTGATGAAGTTTTAGGGATATTTGTGGGGAGTGCTTGGTGCCATTCAGAAGACCCCAGGTTTTAGCAAATATTTGCATTTGAGGCTATCTAGTGCTCTGATTTTAAGGGAGCTTAAAAGGTGAGCAGACAGGCACTGCTGCCTGGGCTGGGCTGTTCTGCACAGCATCTCTTTGGGGAGGGGATGCCTGGATACTCTTGAGTGGGAAGTTACCTGCCTGTAGCATTCTGAGTAGCCATTTGCAGACTTGGAAAACATCAAGAACGTGGAACTCCTTATTCCTGGCTATTGCGAGAGGTTTGCTTTGCATGGGGACTTCTCTCTCTCTCTTGCTTCTCTTGCCTTCATCCCAGTGTTGCAGTTACAGCAGCCAAATGAGAGTCTGACTTTCTCTGCAGGACTGCCCCATTGCCTGGGTGAATGTCATGCTCTTTGACTACAAGGACCAGCTGAAAACAGGGGAGTGCTGCTTGCACATGTGGTCATCCTTTCCAGGTATGTCAGGAGGTGGAGCTACTGTGGTGTTTTGTGGCTTTAACCTCAGTCACAGTGACAGGAGGTGCCCTGCACTCTTGAGTTGCTCTCCAGGAGGGTCCATGATAGTTCAGGAGATTGGGGCTCATGGCTTTCTCTACTTTGCTTTTCAGATGAGAAAGGGGAACTTCTGAACCCCATGGGCACAGTGCAGTGCAACCCCAACACAGAAAGTGCAGCAGCTTTGGTCATCTGCTTCCCCAGTGTGGCATCACATCCTGTCTATTACCCATCTTTTGAGCAGGTAGGAGATGTGGACACTTTTTGGGAGGCACAGAAATCCCCCCAGCTTTGCTGGTCAGGAGCATAGTGTCAGTGCTTCTTGGGCAGCTCCTGACAGGGCCCAGATACAAGGAAACTTGGTGAATAGATGTTGGCAATTGAAAAATTGACTTTTTCTCTTAACTGATGGACCTTGGAGTGAGTATTTTTCTGAGCTAATTCCTCTGAATTCCTGTCATAGATGAGCATTTGTTTCAAAAATGAGTTTAATCAGAGCTGCCTCTACAGGCAACACTGGAATGTTTAGAAAGGAAGAAGAAGAAAAGGGGAAATGAGTGAGAGTAGACAGCTCCCTCCCTTCCAGCACAGAGTGATAACATGCTGCCTGGTTGGGGATTTTCCATCTGTCACTGCAACTGGCCAAATGTAAAATGGAAGAAGAAATGTCCCAAATACAGCAAAGGAGACACACACACACACACACACACACACACACATTGTGTTCATGAAGCATCTTCTGCCTCAGAAGCTTTCAGGGATTGTGCCAGTCTGCAAGGTGGCTCAGGCAGCACTGCCTGCTTGGCAAATCCACCCCTGTTCCAAGGATCTGGAATGGCTCCTGTCAGACTAAGTGACCCAGAGCCCTGTTCACAAACTCTGTGGGTGTGCAGATGTGCCCTCTGTTCTTGTTACTACCAGGCAAGGGGCTCTCTGGGCACTTGAGTTGCAGCTCTGAGCAGAGGGGTCCTGCTGAGTAAGTTATGTACACCTTGATTCACCTTGCCTGAGGTGACTGATCCCTAGTGCAGCATAAATGCCTGAAGTGATGGTGAGGTAGAAGTACAGAGGAAATGAGGAGCCTGTCTCAGACTCTTTTATTTGTGTCACAGCTGCTGGAGTTGGGGAGGAATGGAGAACAACCCCGTGCTGCAGCAGAAGATCCTGAGGAGGTGAGAGTTCTGGCATCAGTTTTCCAGCTCTGTGCAAGCCTGCTTTCATAGATCAAGTTATGTTTCTAAGCAAGCCCTCCAGATTGAGACTGAGCCCTTTGTGTGCTCTTTCCTCTGAGCAGAAGCTGCAGCTGAAGGAGATCCTGGAGAGGAGGAGCCACACTGAGCTCTATGAGCATGAGAAAGACCTGGTGTGGAAGATGAGATATGATATCCGTGACCAGTACCCACAAGCTTTAGCAAAGCTGCTTATCATCACCAAATGGAACAGGCATGAAGATGTTGCCCAGGTAAGGTAAAAGAAAAAAATTTAAAAATCTGTTTAATTCATGTCAGCAGTAGGATCTGGATTGGATATATATCTTTTCCACTGAGAACATCAGACATCAGCTAGGGATGGTCTCTGCTGCTCATCCCTTCTTACTTCAAGAGCTCTGACAGGATCTTCTAAAGGTCCCTTTCTAGTCTAAAAGTGCTTTTCCCAAAGAGCTCATTCCACTAACTGTGGTTCAGCAAATGTAACCCTGCTGTGAACTGAGCTGGCTCCTCCTATCAGGTATCTATAAATAATGCTTATAATAGTGTTAATCCCCCACAAAGGAGCAGCTCTCTCCCCAGGAGAATTTAAGTTTTTTATCCATTCATCATAAAAACCTTGTTCCTTTATTCGCTGTGGTTTTTTTTTTCCTTTACAGATGATTTCCCTGCTTCAGACCTGGCCAGAGCTGCCTGTCCTGAATGCCTTGGAACTGCTGGATTTCAGCTTTCCTGACAGATATGTTGGTTCCTTTGCTATCAACTCACTGAAGAAGCTAACGTAAGTGTTCACCTTCAGGGGTGTGCAGGACCCTCTTTCCTCTTCTTTCCTCTTCTTTCCTCTTCTTTCCTCTTCTTTCCTCTTCTTTCCTCTTCTTTCCTCTTCTTTCCTCTTCTTTCCTCTTCTTTCCTCTTCTTTCCTCTTCTTTCCTCTTCTTTCCTCTTCTTTCCTCTTCTTTCCTTCTTTCCTCTTCTTCCTCTTCTTCTCTTCTTCCTCTTCTTCCTTCCTCCTCCTTTCCTTCTCCTTCCTTCTCCTTCTCCTTTTCTGTGTTTAAGGCTGCTGAGGGGGACCGTGCACAAGGCTGAGAGTTGTCTTTACACTCCTTGTAAGTACACTTGTTGCAGTACAAGCAAGGTTGCCTTTTATTTTTCCTTCCTTCCCACAGAGACCACGAATTGTTCCAATACCTGCTACAGCTCGTCCAGGTGCTTAAGTATGAATCCTACTTAGACTGTGAATTAACCAAATTCCTGCTGGACAGGGCCTTATCCAACCGCAAGATTGGCCACTTCCTTTTCTGGCACCTGAGGTAAAGACCAAATCATGGAATCACAATCATAGATTCTGCCAGCTTGGAAGGGACCCATCAGGATCATCGAGGCCAAATCCTATCCCTGGGTAGGGCACCCCCAGGATCACCCCACGAGCCTCAGAGCATCATTCTTGAACTCAGGCAGGCTTGGAGCTGTGAGCACTTCCTCTGGGGAGCTTCTTCCACTGCTCAACCACCTCTGTGTTTGAGCCTTTTCTCAGTAATCAAGTGAACCCAGCACTTTTTGGGTGGGTTTGCCACTGCTTTGTGAAGTGAGACACCAAGTGTGTCTCACACAGAGGCCAGGGTGTTTATTGCCTTTCATGGAAGTACTGGTGGAATTTCCTTGCTGTGATCACCAAAATCCAGGAACTGCTGCTTTTCACTTAGGAGTAAGGATTATTTCAGGAGGACATAAAAACTTCAGTTTGTTTTTTACTTTAAAATTTTGTTGTTGTGGAGGTGCTGGTACATGGATTAGGTACTGTCTCTCAGAATTTAGGTATATATGTATATAAACATGTATATATACACACACACATAGCTGTGAGCTATGGTCCATGGCCACCTGCCAGTTCTAAGCCATAGGACTGCACTCTTCAGTAATATTCTCTAAAGGAGGGGTTAGGCACTGAGTCATCCAGAGAGATGTCTCATCACTTCAAGCAATGTTTTTTCTACATCATCTTCTGGGGTGGGATAATTATTTTTCCCCTCCCCAGAATGAATCTAAGCTAATATTCTGCATCCTCCCTGTGCTGCATGAATGGGGGAATGGTCACTCACTGCACTGGGTTGCTTTAACCTCCCCAGGTCAGAGATGCACGTTCCTGCAGTTGCCTTGAGGTTTGGCCTGATCCTGGAAGCATATTGCAGAGGCAGCACCCACCACATGAAAGTTCTGATGAAACAGGTAAACTTGCTTTTAGCCCTAAGGTTGACTTCCCTCTTCCTTAGAGCTGGTTCTCAGTTTTTCCAGCTTCATGTCATCAGACACACATAAAATAAAAAACCCTTTTACTGATCTATTGGATTTAGCACATCCTATTAAGAGCCTTGAGTTCCCCATCATGTGTGACACTGCTCATTTCTTACCTGTACTTGTACAAGGTTTACATTTTGCAGTTGATTTGAACATTTTAAAACATTCTCCAGGCATTTCCTATTTGTAACCCCTGTTCTGTCCCTCCTTTCATTTTTCAGGGAGAAGCACTCAACAAGATGAAAGCTCTCAACGACTTTGTTAAAGTGAGTTCCCAAAAGGCCACCAAGCCTCAGACCAAGGAGATGATGCACGTGTGCATGAAGCAGGAAACTTATCTGGAAGCACTTTCCCACCTCCAGTCCCCCCTGAACCCCAACATCATCCTGGCTGAAGTTTGGTAAGCAAGAGAACTGCAGCTCCTGGGTACACCCGTGGTCCCTTTTCTTCTGGAAGTCACCACTCCCTTAGGATTTGTAGATGCTGTTGAATTTGCAGCTTAGGTGGCTGCTTTTTTTAGTAGACAGAAGCTCTGATGGTAATCTGTTGGTTTCCTCTAGTGTGGATCAGTGCACCTTCATGGACTCCAAAATGAAACCTTTGTGGATTGTGTTTAATAATGAAGAGACAGGTGGAGGTGGAGTGGGCATTATATTTAAAAATGGAGATGGTGAGTCTTTAAAGGATATGTTTTCACACTCTCAAATACTGATTGTGGTGAGTGGGCCTCAATATGCACCATTAAGCTGATGTGTAAATGAGGACATCAGTGTGGGGGGGTTTGCTGACAGGAAGCTGGAGATCAAGTAACTCTCCTCTCTCTTTCACTTGCTCTTTGTTAAAATTGTAGCACAGTAGCAGCTGAATGCACTTGCACTGTAAAAAGAAATTGATGTGAGGGCTGGAAATGCTCCAGCAGTCCAAGTGTTGCTGGGTTGGAGTGGCTGCTGCTCACTCTTGTGTCCAGTTCCATCTGCTGTGGGAAGAGCTGTGAAAAACTGAAGCAGCATGGACCATGTCTGAGCTGAGGGATCTGCTGTGGGGGCTTTACACTGGCACTGCCAAACATTGCTCCCTGCTGATGTTCTCTGCTATCTACATCTAGCAAGTGACAAACATGGCAAAGGCTCCTCTAACAACCTGCTCCAGGGGCAGGAACACCAGAGGTGTTCTTATGACCCCTTCTGACCCTTTTTTCCTTTGGAATGCTGCACAGATCTCCGTCAGGACATGCTGACCCTGCAGATGATCCAGTTGATGGATATCCTGTGGAAGCAGGAGGGCCTGGACTTGAGGTGAGTAATTTGCTCCCAGTTGTCCCTACTGCACTGGCAAAGCCTTTTTGTCTGTCCCCAAGGGGTCTGTCTTGTATCCTGTGAGCAGGCAGTCAGGGTTTGGTGGTACTGGGCAGATGTGGCAGTTGAGAGGAAAGCTCAGAAGTCAAAACAATCCAATTCTGGGCAAGATTTCAGTGGAAGGGTTTCTTTCATCTCTGCAGGATGACCCCTTATGGCTGCCTCTCCACAGGAGACAAGACTGGACTGATAGAGGTGGTCATGCACTCAGACACCATTGCCAACATCCAGCTGAACAAGAGCAACATGGTGGCCACTGCAGCCTTCAACAAGGATGCTCTGCTCAACTGGCTAAAGTCCAAGAACCCAGGGTAAGTGAATTTACCTTTTACTCTGTGCTGCTTTACTGCTTCCTTCCAGCTGGAAACATTTCTTCTGCTTTACTCATGTTTTTTCCTTGTTATCCATATTTCCCACAAAATCTATGGCTGCTTCACTGCCTGACACACCAGAAGGCATCACAGATATCTGAATGAAATTAAATGAATTAAAAGAAATTTAAGTTACTTTTTGCCAGCTTTTTTGAACTTAAATAGCTTTGATAACTCTGTCCACAGGCTGGGTCCAAACCTTGATCTTCCCATTGGTCCTGCTACTTTCTCCAGAGGCTATGTAGTAGCAGCTGGAAAAGGGACAGAACGAATCATGCCAAAACTGGGAAGGGAAAAAAGCAAACAGCACAAAAGCTGTGCAGCTTGGGGCTCTGCTAGATAAAGAACCAAATAGCAGCAACACCTCAGCACTGCTCTGGGGTAGCAGGACACCAAATTACAGGGCACCAAGGAGCCCACGTCACCTTTTGCATCTGTGAAGATCTAAAAATGGTTTAATATAGTTGAGCCCAAACCATTTTCCTTGAGGTTGCAGATAGCCCTAGCCAGACCTCTCCAATTACTGCCACTGCAGCTCCTTTTTGTGATTCCCTGACCTTCTCCTGCAGGCTTGGATTGGGGAAAAAGCTACAAAAACAACTTTGCCAGTGGTGAAGTACTGCTCTTCCATGTCAAATTCTCTTTCAATCTTTTTCTTCCCCTATTCAGTGATGCATTGGAACAAGCTATTGAGGAGTTCACTCTCTCCTGTGCTGGGTACTGTGTGGCAACCTACGTGCTGGGGATTGGTGACAGGCACAGTGACAACATCATGATCCGGGAAACTGGGCAGGTACGGGCACTGCCTGCTGCTGGGAAGCTGGAATTGGGGTACAGGTACATCCCAGTGCAATCCTGCTGTGTACCTGACCCTCCAGATCAGACTGGACAAAGATTCTCACTGGTTTCTGTCATTAAGAAGGGAAATAAGATATTTATAATTACACTTCTATAAGTATCACTGCCATCAGCTGCCACTGGTAATTCCTGCCTTGAAGCTACACTGGAGCAATCCCTACCTCAAAGATCCCAGAGCTGTCCGCAGAAGCAAACTCAAGCACTGTGCTCTCAGTCTGAGCTTGGCTGCAACAGAGTTAGGAACTGCTCCTAGTTGTAAGATCCTCAGTTCCTTATCCAAGCTGCTGTACTTATAGTCTTCTGCCTAGGGGAAAATGATTGGGTTTTGTTTGTGTATTTTTAAAAAAATGAATGCAAGTGATCAGCATGGTTTTAATTTCATATTGATCCCTGTCCTGACTCCTTTACTTCTTTGTTTCACACGAATAGTTGCCAGAGTTTATACTAAACTACATCACTAATATTTTGGTAAAGTCTAAACCATCTTTCTGGTTGAGTTGTGCTCTGCCAGACAGTACAAGGCAGAGCTAGTGAGTTAATAGCTGAATGTAAGAACTTGCTGAGGTTTTGAGACTCAAACCTCTCAGCTGTGCCTCCACCATTCCTGGGTGGCATCCCCCTCCTCTGCATCTAATTGTCCCAAAATGTCACTGCTAAAGAAACCTCCTGGTGCCTTTGGGATGGAGTCACAGCAGAGACAAAGCCACTGTCATCTCTTCCTTGGGACCCCCTCTGTGCCCCATTAATCCAGTGCCGGGTGTCCACGGGGGGGCACTGCAACCCTGGGGATGCACATCCTCCTCCTTCCCAGCACTGCTCTACTGCTTGATATTAAAAAAAAACAAAAAACCCACAACAAACAAACAAAAAAATTAAGAAAAAACAACCAAAAAAACCCACAAACAAAAAAACCACCCAAAAATAAACAACCAAAAAAGCCCAAAAGGAGGAGGTGGAAACAATTGAGTAATATTTTGTATCAAATTCAAACCAGGACATCTTTCCACACACTGTCTGGCACTGCAGAGGTGGGGTGCACTCAGTAGTTCTCTTTCTGCTTCAAGTAGTGGCCATTAAGGCTTTACAAAAACCTGAAATTTCCTCAGCTATGGCAAGGATTGAGGAGGTGAGTACTATTGCTGTCCTATCCATCTTCTAGAGAATATATATAATTACACTAGAGAATATCTAGGCAAGTAAATATTGCCTTTTCTCCAGAAGGAGTGGCACTGGAGAGGTAATTTTTCTCCTCAGGTGGTATCTTTTGAATTGAGTAACTGTGAAAAGAACTCAACAGTGATCAGCTAAGACAGATGCTGCTTCAAAAAACAATTTTTTTCCTTCCTTTTTTCCAGCTGTTCCATATTGATTTTGGTCACTTCTTGGGGAACTTCAAGACCAAATTTGGTATCAATAGAGAACGAGTTCCTTTCATCTTAACCTATGACTTTGTGCATGTCATTCAGCAGGGCAAAACTAACAACAATGAGAAGTTTGAAAGGTAAGTGTTTGTAAACTTCACTTAAGCATTTTAAGCTTTGAGTTTTCAGAGGTTATTTTGAGTGGCAGTAGCAAACAGATGTCTGTACACACAAAATCAAATAAATTATTAAGTGTTAGAACAGGTGGAAGAGCTTGGTAGTCATTAGTGCAGACAGCAGACTAACAGCTTTCCTTGCTTTGTGAAGTGGTACAGCTTGCTGCCTTTGTTCCTTTGCCTCATCTTCTTTTTGGAATAGATTCAGGGGTTATTGTGAAAAAGCCTACATGATCCTGAGGCGCCATGGTCTCCTCTTCCTGCACTTGTTTGCACTGATGAAAGCTGCTGGCCTGCCAGAACTCAGCTGCTCTAAAGACATTCAGTATTTAAAGGTAAGAGAAGCAGAGCCCAGACACAGTGAAAATGCAATTCCTGATCCAGGAGCAGGGTGCATGCGTTTATCAGAAAAAGCTTTGTGCAGCTGCTGTTTGAAACAATTAACAATTCATGGCTACTTGTTGCCTGCTCAGTGCTCCTTTCGGTGGAGTAATTTCTTAGCAAGTAAACATTTTTAGTTTATTAAATTGTTGCAACTGCCATTAATTGTCAGCTGCACTTTTAGGGAGGCTACACCAAGTTCTGCCTCTTCCCTGCAGGATTCCCTGGCTCTTGGGAAAACAGATGAGGAGGCACTGAAGCACTTCAGGCTCAAGTTTAATGAAGCTCTGCGAGAGAGCTGGAAAACCAAAGTGAACTGGCTGGCACACAACGTGTCCAAGGATAACAGACAGTAGAGCAACAGCAGCAGCATCCTGCACACAAGCTCCAGGAGAATGTCACACCTGCACTGAGTCCAGCATTTGGTTTTTAAAGACTGCTGAATGTCACCATGCTGAAGAGCCAGAGAGCAGACATTGCTGCATGGCTGAGAAATTGTTGGACTATCCTCAGCTGCATAATGTTTGGGGGCCAAGGGAGAGACATGAGGCAATAAAATTACTGCATCCAGTGGAAGGTAGGTAGATGGACTGTTTTCTTAAGATCTTGTTCAGCTCCAAATACATCTTCTAAGGGAAGAGTTCAGTTGTAACATCCTCCCAGTGTCTTACTGTGACTGTTTCCATTTTCTTGGAAATTTAGCTGAACACTGAGAATCTGCTATCCCTGTAGCTCTTGTACTATAGCCCATCTTCCAGGTCCTCACTATTACAGCTCAGAGTCATTAACTCCACCTTGTGTTCACTCCTCCTCCCCTGTTTCACTGTACTCCAAGGTAGGTCACCTTCAGTCACCACTGGAGTTGGTTTAGACAAATTGTTTTACTCTGCATTTTGACAGGATAAAAATACCCATGCTGGCACATTATTTTGTCTCTGCTACAGAGGCCAAAGTGTTCTGAAACTGAACCAGAACCCATCTATCAGTGTCAAAAACCTGATGCCACAAGAACAAGCTCAGCCTGGCCAGTGGGTTAGGTATTTTTCTTTGCTTTCCTAAGGCAGATTTCAGCTGAGCCTCAAGCAATTCCTGGGTTCCTCTGTTGATTCTGTCTGTAAGCCTGAAAACAGTAAGATTGTATTTTCAATGTGTAATGATGGTGGCTACAGGTACCTCCTGACCTACACCTGCACCATCCCTGGGACACAGCACTGCAATTCCAGTGCCAGCTGGGACAGATGTTGGCATCTGTGCCCAAGGTGTTCAGCCAGCCTGGCTGCCTGGGTAAGGAGGGAGGAGTGGGTTTAACACTGAAACACTTACAGGAAGCTGCATCTCAGCTCATCACAAATTTGTTCCCTGTTCCTTTCCACACTCTTCCTCCTCTCCACCATGGTATGTGACTCCTTGTCTGTTATTAGAGCTGGTGTGCACTGGTGTGCACTGGGGGGGTCAGCCAAAGAGCCAGCTGTGCTGATAAGTGCTGGTCCCTCAGCCAGGCAGCCTCTCCTGAGCCTCCTCCTCTCCTCACTGCTGCCTCTCTCATCTTCCCAAGCAGGATCTCTCCCAGCTCCCACCAGGTGCTGGAATCCATCACCTATTTCTGCTCACATGCCCTGGTTTAGTCTCCAGCCACTGTCCTCACCTGGTGACAGTCCTGAGTGCTGCTGTGGCAGAGGGACAGATGAACAGGAGCCACTGCTCAGAGCATCAGGCAGGCTGCAGCTCTGGGTGATACAGGTGGAGCAGCAGGGTTTTAGTACCTGCTCCCTTCAGCAGGTCCCTCAGGTGCTTTCTTCCATTTCCCCATGGGCTCCACAACTTCAGGTTCCTCTCCAGGTGCTAGATCATTCCTGCCCTTTAAAGAACAGCATAGTTTAATTTTCAAGACCCCCCCAGAAGCTGAATCCTGTACTTGATTTGTGTGCCCTTAATGAGGTTGAGCAATTTTCTTTTGCTCACAGAATTGGTTTTGGCTTTTTTTTAAGCTCTTTTTCTTATTCATGTACATTTTAAAAATCCAGACATTTGCTAGCCTTGTTTCTCAAGTCACAAGAGCTGCAGCTTTGTCACATGATGGACAACTCTCATGTCTGGTTTAAAATTCCTACAAAACCAGCAAGTTTAGAACAGAGACTGATCTGCCCTGTTCATTCTAAGTCTTCCCTGTCATGGGATAAATTTATTTTGATAGTGGTTTTGCATCCAGCACACATAGGTACAAATGATTTCTGAATTTCAGCTTTTTTTAATACTTTAAAACTAAAAGAATGCTGCCCTAGACTGGCTGTTCAAGTCCCTCTGTTTGGGTGGACTTAATATATTTGGTGTTCTAATGTATTTGTTCTTCATCAGCTGTATAGCTAAGTTAATGCCTTAACAGAAGTAACTTTACCCTAAGTAGAAATGAGTATGAGGAATTATTTCTAGGTTTGGGCAGTGAATGGAACATGAAACCCCTTTAACACACTTTCCCTCATTACCTCTTCATACAAACAGATGGTAGCAGAGTCAGATTTAGTGTTATACTGTTGCTAATTTAAATTCTAATTTCAAGTACTTTTTTCATAAAAGATATTATGCTATGAAGTCTGTTCTGTATGGTACTGTAAACCAGGTTGCCCATTGCAGAGCACCAGTTACTAGAAGCAGCTGATAAAACTCATTTTAACTTAAGTAATCCTTTCAGATCCTTTTTTCTAGTGCTACTGTATGTGGTGAGCAGAATATCTGAAGGCAGAATGGCATCTCCCCTTCCAAGTGAGCCAAGTTACTTATTAACACATTCCTCTGTAACAGTTCTTCAGCATATTGTTTAAAAATCAGTAATACTGAGCATAAATCTACAGCAAGCACCTGGTTTTGCTGGACTTCCTCCACTGCAGACCATCCCTAGTTAGCAGGAACTGAAAACTGGCCCTGTACCTGCCCAGAGCCCAGTTTGACCACGACACCAGAACCAGCAGTGGGGAAGGGGCACAAACCTGCAGGAAACCAACCCCAGCCCTGCCTGGAGCCAGAGCTCTCACCTGCTGCTGCTTCTGGAGGTCAGACTGAAAGAAATTTCTTGTAGTCTCTGAGTCTTGTCCTCTGGGAAAGATGAGCTCTCTGCAATATACAGGAAATTACTTCCCCTGCTGTGGTTCTCCCAAGTTTAGGATATTATTCCTGGATTTCTGGAACCCAAACAGCAGGTCATGGGCTCAGCCTTCAAATTAAGTCTTATAACACTGGATCAATATTTGCAATGAGAAGTACAGCATTAGGAAATGGAACTTTCAAATTATGGAACTCAACAAATTATGAGAGAAAACCAAAGTTATTATTTTAGCTGTTTTAAATATTATAATTTTCTGTGCCAGATTACATAACCTCTGCTTCACAGGCTCTGAGGGTGCTGGTACTTGGTTTGCAGGTCCCTGTGTGCAGCAGTTCCTACCTTCAGTTGATGTTTTGGCAGTTTTACCACAAAACTCGGGTGCTAATAAGAGCTTTACAAAGGTACAAAGCAGCAGTGGCTCATGTCATCTGTCCTTCAGTTTTAGAAGTGCAATAACCCCAAGCTGTACCTGCATAAAATGTAAGAACTCAGCAAAGGTGTTTCTGAAGCCAGCAGACTTTTACAGTGAGGTTGCTTAGCCTAGAAAATTGACTTACCTGCAAGTAAAAATGTCCATGAGCCATTGAGTGGATCTTCTTCCTTGTGCCCTGCTGGAGCAGCACCCTGAATGAAACTGGTGGCTAAACTGGGGAAGCAAAGAGCCCTTGACTCCAAATTTACAAAGCAGCAGCTCACCTGATAGTTGTCAGCAAGCTGAATGGTTGAAAAATCACTTTCAAAAATGGTACATTTTGCTCCAAGTAGCTTCTGGCTTTCCAAATATGCTCGTGATATCCCTTTCTAGTTCTATTTATTTCGAGATGTTTCTGTGATTATTTTTTTTACCTCTGTACAAACTGATTGTGCTTATTCTGTTGCCTTTGGAAAAAGAAGTATTTTTTTAAGCCAAACTGTGGTTCTGTAAGAAGAGAATGTTTACATGTTTAACTTCAGTTGCTTTAGGTACATGTTTTGTAAGTCAAAAAACAATAAAAAAGACTGAGAAACTGTACACACATGCTGACAAAGTTTTCTGTGCTGGAGAGATCAACAAACACAATATAAACACCCTCCCACTGCCACCAGCAGAGGCAAATTAACACAGAGTAATGGAACTTGAGTCAACTTTGTTCCAGTCAGGAAGAAATAAATGCCAACAACCTTTAGAACCAGAAATTTATTGTAGCTTATAGACTTTCCAAACTGACCTGTTACCAATATACACATCTGAAAAGTTATACCCACAGTGGCTACAAACTGCATCAGGACGCTTACAACCTTTCAGTATTACCATTAAAATCATGATCAGTTTTGGTCTAAAATACAGCAGCTACAGCAACAGTATATGGAAGGATAAGTCTTCTACACATTAACACAGGACAACTGTCAGACATAAGTTAAGTTTCCCAGTTTACTTAAAACTAGCAGTTATATTACCACGTAAGTAGTCAAAACCATTTCCCCATTTTAGAAATCTAAAATTTTACATAAAAAACAAAACAAAACAACCCCCCCAAAAAAAATGGTAAGCTAAGTGTGTGGGTTCTCTTCCCTGCTTCCAGGTCCACCTACTATTGTAAAAGGCACTCCACAGTCATGTGCTACCCCAGGTACAACCCCCAGCAGATCCCGTTACACACATCAAAAGGTGAGGTCTGCTCTGAAAATCAAAACTCCAGGAATGTTTAACTCAATCCTTATCTTTTATCTCTTGGAATTATGACCCTTTGTCCCCCACCCTCTGGCTTGCTTGTGGCTCCTCTAGCAGCCCCTCACCAGCCTGCTCCCAGCTGTGTGCTCTGTGCACCAGGAAGGAAGGCAGACTCCAGACAAAGATCAGAAACTGCAACTGTGCTTACCGTGCTGAGGAGTGCATGGAGTCCTCACTGCCCTGTCACAAGCAAAACAAGCTACTCTTTAATCCACCTCCAAAGATCAGGTAAGCAGATACTCATTATTCAAGGCTCTGTGTAAGACCAAAAAAAAAAAAAAATTTTAAATAAACAAGACCTGCCTCACAAAAACAAACCAGCACTCTCCACCATGGGGTTGTAACTTTTCGTACCTTTCAGCTATTTCTTTTAGAAAAGAGTCCTTTGCCATTCCAAGTTATAATTTTGATCAGAAACAACCAAAATCATTAGGACTTGGAATAATAGACGTGTGATTCCCAAGGTTTTCTGATTGGATAATTGCTGCTATAGTTTGTTTTGTTTTTTTTTTTTTACTAGCAGGAAAACACAATTACTAAGTGTAAACAAAGGCTCAATACACCAACAGTCCAGGTTACTGTACAAGGGGCTACAGGGAATGACCAGGAGTGTGTTTAACAGAAACAGTATCAGCTCTGCCCCAAACCCTCCCACTACCCAATCAGAAAAACTGAACAGTCAAATAAAAAGCCCTCAGAAAGCCCTCTCTATGGAGCCTGGTCACCAAGGTGCACAGGTACACAGGTCTCAGTTTCCAACATAACCACCAATCACCTAGATGGATAACCTGTCCTGCCAGCAGTGTGAACAGACCAGAGTCCTGTGACAGCCTTGATATCATGAACAGGAGCTGCAGCACCAGCACACTCAGCTGCCCACCATCCATGTAGTGTTTGTTTCCCAATAACTTAAAAGCCTTTAAGCCAAGGCTTAATTGGAGAAAGAAAAAAAACCAAAAAACCCCAATACAACTGTATTGCACAGGGCAGCTGAACCCCTGCAGAGGTTCCTAAAGCCTTTACAATTTCTTACAAGCTTGTCTGTTCCCTCTGCAAAAAGAAAGATTAAAGAAAAATTAAAAACCAGAGTGGGGCATGAGCAACCATGGCAGTCAAGGGCAATGACACTGAATCACTGAAACATCTACACTAGAGAACTGTGCCCGTGCTCCTGCTGCAGTAGTATGAGATTTGTAGTATTTCATGCTGCATGATTTGTAACTTTAGCATGTTTTAAACCCCAATCCCTGTTTTCACTACCACAAATGACGTAATTACATAATTCCAATATATTTACAAAATATTAAAAAGTCTGTTAATCTTCTACATATTAACCTCATTCTGCCACTTTACACATGCACTAGTTTGGGGGGAAAAATCAAAAGAAATCAACAGGCTGAAATGAGCAGCTTTACCCTTTGTCAACAAGCAATCTTTGCATCTTTTAGAAAGAGAAAAGGAACAAAGCTAAGTTTGTTTCACTGAGCAAAAAAAAAGACAGTTCAGAAATTCATGTGCAATGGCTACAGATCTGTCGAGTCACTTAGCTGAGATGACAGGAAGAAAAAAAGTGCAAGGTGGTTCCTCACATAGCGTAAAAAAAATCCAGTCACTGAGGCATGGCTGAAGGATAAGAGGTGCTAACTACAGCTCTAGAAACAGCACCAGGAACTATCTGACAAAACACAAACACAGGGATGTCTGTGGGCTCAATCTACTGGCCAGAATGATATTTTTTTAAATTTTTTTTTTTTTAAAACACCATGAATCCTTGGTAACAATGGAGTGTATGACAGTGGAGTCTTCTAGAGCAGAAACAAAGACAAAGGGAACAGCTAGGATCAATAACTGAGGGTAGAGTCATCCCATTCCAGCTGTTGCTGTCTATTAACATTCTGTTGGTCCTCCTCCTGCTCTCCCTCTTCCTCCTCACTACTTTCAGACTCTGCACTGGTGATGTCATCTTCTTCTCCATCCTCACTTTCTTCTTCCTCTTCTTCTTCCTCCTCTTCACTGCTGTGTTGATCCTCGTAAGTCTGTTAAGACAGAAATGAGCTATTAACACCATACTGGCCAAAATTTTTAATTTTTTTTTAATTCAAGCATTAGGCACTATACTGAGGAAGAGCTGCTGCAGATTCCTTACTCTTTTCAGCAGTGATTTGGCAACCAGGAAAGAAAAAAGAAGAAACACTCTTTAGAATAGGTTGGTAACGTGGCTGTCAATGCTGTCACTGAACAAACCAATCCTGAAGTGTGATCCAGTTCTTGTAACTCTACTGGAACAGGATCTTTCAGTGGGGTCACACAAAGAGCATTAAGGTTGCACACATTTCTTGTTCCTTACATTCTAAAAATTCAGTGTCACCCACAGCAGAAGGAAACATGTTAAACACAGATGGTTTGGCAAGAAATTCTTGCAGCTTTGGAAAAAAAAATGGACATGATTAAGATAGCACACAGCATGAGGAACACCAGGGTGGGAAACTGACCTGTAAATCCCAATTCCATGTCACTGAGCTATAACCCTGCAAGATCCCAAACATAACTGCTCATGGCATTTGTCACTTTGGTGCATGTGTTCAAAATTCACAGTTAGTGTCTCTGTGTTCTGAGGTTGGTTTTGCTCTGCTACACTGTACAAATGTACAATCACACCCATTGCAGCTGGAAAAGAGGATTATTTTGTGAAGGGTTGAGCTTTACCTCCATGGGGTTCACAGTGATGGTCAAAGCAGAGTCATCCCAGTCCATCTCATTTTCCTTTCCAGTGTCCTGGTCACGCATGGTTCTCTGGTGTGCAGCACGGATCCGGAACACTCCCAGAATGATCATAAACACCAGGAAACTGACACAAACAACAATCACAACAGTGGCTGTACTTGGAACAACTGCAACAAGAAAATAAGAGGAGTTTCTTAGATGATACTGGTAACTCACTCTTGAAATGGCATCAGACAAATATTACAGGGAGTTACACAGAGGCAGTTAACCCGAGACCACTTCAAAAGTCACTTGGAGAGTAAGAACTAAACCTTAGTTCCTGAAGTCTGATTACATCAATCTGAAGGACTGACAACATATGGAAAGCAGATTCCACCACACACACACACAGACTCCTCTCTAAAACACATGATTTTCTTCCTCTGACATCCTACACCCATGCCAAACTGATACAATTCAAAGTCACCATGAGAATAAGGCTGCAGTTCTCTGCCCTTATTCAGAATCCTGTCCCTGTTCCTCAGTCTTTTACCTGGGCCTCACAGTCTCCTCAAGGCTAGGACACTTCACATCTTTTAATATACACACACCACCACCAAAAGCTCTCCTGCAGGCAGGAAAAGGTGTTTCATAGATCTCCAGTAATCCACTCCTCCCTGCCTGGGCAATAGCAGAACAGGACCCAGTCACTGCTTGGACTTTTAGTCCAAGATATTGGTTAAAGCCCTGTGGAAAAATCCCTCTCTGCAGCCAGAAGCCTCTGTGATGGTTTAACATCAATGAAAACACTTAAACTCCAGTGACTGAGAATTCTTACCTGAAAAGGGGTGAGGGTTAGCCAAGTTGTGACCAGAGAGATCAACAAATGTGTGATGCACAGGATGGACAAACTGTGGCTGTGCAGCAATGTGATTAGCATGTTCAACTGGGTTAGCTGTGTGGATAACATTCACCTGGGAACAAAAAGAAAGGGGTAAACTCCAGAAATGCATCAGTTTACTTCTGAGAGGAAAGAAAAATATAACATGAGAACACTCACTTTACATGAAGTATTACACAAGATAATACATGTCTCTGGTAGCACTACTCTTCCTTTATTTGCCAGTCTTTTGCTAAATTCATAGTCTGTCTTTCCAGTTCTATCTTTTTGTCTGCACACTTCCCTTAGCCATACTGCTTGGTCTACAACACAAGTTTCAACTCTGTTTAGGCAACATTATTTAAATCTGAATTGCAGGATTAAGAACACACTCATATATAAAATACAGCCTAAAATGTACATATTTACTAATATTACAGGATGAAAATCAAAGTCAATAATTCATTAATTATCAGTTGAGGCAACAAATTCCCTCCTCCTGTGCTCAGGTCACATACCTCCACTTTAAACTCATTGCTGACATAACGTCCATTGAGCTCAGAACAGACTAACTTGAACTTTCTGTCAAAGAGAGAAACTGTGTGCCAGTTCCTGTAGCGTATCAAATGCAAAACTTCTTCATAACTTGCCATAGTATCAACCCCTGTGGAGACAAATAAACAAGTAGAACAGTCACTTGGGCAAAAGACTAGTGCTCTATCATGTACTTGACAAATATTACTGCTCCTTTTTTCTCCAAGTTTTCTTAGCTGACAGCTTTTCAGTCAGTAGAAAAAAGGTGCCACCAGACAGAGGTGGCTCCACTGAAATTCTGTGGTTTGATTTTGTGATAAAATCCTAGGCCTAGTTAAGACTCCAAAAATCCTTTTAAAGACTTTCTTTTGAATACATTAAAATATTCTGAATATAAAACAGAATGGAATGATCCATGCTCCTAGGCACAAGGAACACTTTTTTCTGGGGCAAAGTGTACTTCATTTCCACAGTCCAGAGGCAACCTGCAATTTAGGGCATGAGAGAACAGAAAGGAGGTTCTAGAATTATGTATTTTCTAGAAGGGTAACTTTCCACAGAAGAGATTGAAATTCTAGTAAAAAATGAAGCATCTGGAGTAGGTTTTACACACTGTTGTTATCACTATCTTCAGACCCCACAAAAAGACCAGCAGCAGGTAACCCCTACCTGTGATTATCATGCCCAGGTTGGAACTGCTCATTTCAATGCCTTTCTGCTGTAATCGTGTCATGTCAATCTCCAGGCTTTCTTGTTCCTGATTTAGCTCCTCTCCAAGCACAGTCACCTCACATGTATCCAGGTTATGCATGATCTCTTCAGATACCAAAGACTCTTGTACTAAACAGCAGGAAAAAAGCCAAAGAGGTGACAAGAGCACAGGAGCTATCAAACGTCACATGCAATCTCAACTCTTCTGCCAGAACAAATATTAAGATCTGGGGCTGAAGTGAGCAGAGCAACTATTCATGAAATAATGACTTTAACAAACCCAAAGCCCAACATACAAACAAGGGAGAGTTACATGAGCATAATGGCCTGAGCTTACTACCAGTTAATTCTTTTTCTTAGCTGAGCCCCAACACTTTCTCACAAATGATATAAATCTTCTTTTTCCCTGCCCAAATCTGCATTAAGAGATAAATCCACATTTCTTTCCAAGAGGAAGATCCTCCAATTGTCACCATTGAACAAGGGGAGAGCAGGCAAGAGTCCTAAAAGCTGAAAAGGATGTTACCTGTAGGATCTTCATCTCCATCTCCCTCTGGCTCCACCTCCCTTGTGATGGTGCTGATTATGCGAAGCTCAGGGAAAAGGGCAACACCCTCAGAGCTCTCAAACTCTGAAGCAGAGCGGGCAAAATGGTTGATGCCACTGAGGCTGATTTTTGGTTCCTCTGGTTGCAAGACCATTACATAGCCCTCCACGGAAGGAATGGAGACACAGGCCTCGTCATTGAAACATCTATGAGAAGAGGTTTTGCAGTTGAGGAGGTTACTTGAGAAGGAGGCAGAGTAATTGCTTTATAAATTTTTAAAAAGCTGTCTCAGACCCAAGAGTCCTAGATGAATTCATCAGCTGCACTGGAAAGTAGGAATTCCCCACCAAGGGAGCAATCTTACAATTAATTTTTACTTACAGTTAACATTTGGCCCCATTTTCTATGCTATGACTAACAGCCACAGATAACACCTTTAATGAAGGCAGTGACACTGGAGACATACTCACAGCATACTCTTGAATTAAGTTCCTCTCTATCTTACACACTCCTTACTACATTCTCAGAAAGAACACTGGTACAGAAAACATTTGCTGGTCTCAAATGCATGCTGGTTATACACAAGACTCTCATTTATCACAGCTGAGAGGTTGCTCAGGTTTCAGCACCACCCTACAGAGATGCTTTCCCCACCAGGACATACTTGACCACACTGGTGATTTTCAGCCTCCGAATCCCAGGAGTTGGGAACTGGCGGGAATTGACGTAGGAAATGTGCTGCATGGCCTTGTCAACCCTCTCAATATCATCCCCTTCTAAGGTCAGTGTTGACTGGCTCGGGTTCATGTGGACCTGAAAAGGGAGAAAAAACAAATATGAGAATACTCAAACATGAGCTGGTGTTCAAAACTGGAAGTTGAGCACTGCTCAGCCTGGTACAACCTAGGATAATGACATCTGTGTTCAAAGCAATGAGGCCATTATTTACTGGCCTTCTAGTACAGTCTAACTTCACTTCCTTTTTCCTAATATTTTTAGTGTTTAATTCTTTAAGTCTCATTCTGCTAAGCTGCTTGCTAAGAATATCTTGTATTAGACCACCTGGTATAGCTGGTAAAACTGAGAGGCTTACAAATATGGAATTTCTCTTCCAGACTTAAAGAGCACACAATAACTCTCATTCTTAACCTCAACTCTTCTATACCAGAAAGATTTCCTAGTTTTCATGCAGTTTTATTGCAAAAAGTCACAATAGCTTGTTTTCTTTGGGACAGCCCTACTAACTGCCAGCAAAACCTGTAACTCTTTCAGCAAAGCAATAGAAGTGCTTTTTGTGCAACTTTACCTTCACACCTTTGCCAACACCATCAGCCATTTGCAAATCCAGTCCCTCTTTGCAGGTATACAGGCAATCTATCACCTTCTTGTTTTCCAGTTTACCAGAACGAATCATCAAACCTGCCAGATTGCCTCGGAAAAACTGAGCCATCTGGAGTTCACCACCTTCATAAAGGGAGGAAGGAAAAAAAAAATAATCTTTCAATGTTTTAATTCTTCTCACTTTTTGTTTTCTTCTGTAAAACAACAAATGTGCCTTCTGGTACCACAAAGTATGTACATGCAGGTTAGTTTTTATCCATTCTGGGTGTTAACCTTGTGATTATGTTCAAGCATAAAGAAAGAATTCAGCAGTTCATCATGCATATGGCCTTCCAAACAGGTGTGGCCATCTTGAACTGTGAAACTAAGGCTAATATTTCCATAACAAACATTTCAAAAGAAATGGCCCATACAGCGAGGTGGTGATCTGCAGAAATGGAAGACAGAACCAATGAGATGAGCTATGAAACCTCAGTCTTCATGTGGAGCATCCTGCCCCTAGATGTGAGCTACTTAAACATCATCACAGGCTCTCTTTACATTCAAAGGATGGAAAATAGACAAAGTGATTCTGCTCACTCTGGAAAAGGTGTCTAAGGGTTAATTGCTCCCCTCTCTAAACATTTCTTCTCTGTATGGACTCAAATGAGTAGTTTAAACTCAGGAAACTCATTTTTAGATATCTAAGTTAAGTCTGATGAATTGCAACCCAATAAACTTCTAATTGCTTAGGGTTTTTTTTTCAAAGATGACATTATGATGCTCACCCAGTCCCATCTTGCTAAATAACAGGGGCCACATTTCAGATCATTCCAGGAATCCTTAAACTTTACAGAAGGAGTATGTATAATGGATACATTCTTAGAAATATCCATTAATTTTGTCTCAGCTAAAGACACAGAATTCAACAGTCAATCACTAAGGACTCCTAAGAAAATAAACCCTGTAGCCAACCCAAAATACTTGGTAGCCCAAGATTTTAAACAAATTCACTGCAATTAGAACTTGGTATCTATTTCTGATCAACTGAGTATCCACTGTAAATTACAGCTCTTTAAGTTAAATACAAGAAACCTGATCTAAATATGAAATCAGTCTTGCTTTGAGTGGGGAGCAGAGCTACCTGAATCCCAGAGGTCCCTCCCAACCTACTGAGTATATCTATGATACACAAACATACTTAACATGTATTTATATATATTTTTATAGGATGAGGTGCATTTATGCTTTAATAAAACTGGATTAAAGAAATGATAGCTGGTAATTTTACATCAGCAACTTCTTTTACACCACTTTACCACCATCACAATCGTTGCAGATTTATACATGGATGTGCTTTTGGGTGCAACCAAACATAACACCACCAAAAACCAGAAAGAAAGAAAAAATAAATAAATAAATAAAATTAAATCAGCTGATGAAGCTCTGGAAATAGCAGCACAATGAAGAACCAAGCCTAGGAGAGGATTACGTGAAGGTCAATGGCCCGAACGCAATGTCTGCATTTCATGCTGTGTGCAAGATGAAGCAATGTCTTGGCTTAAAAATGAAATAAAACAGTAGGGAAAAAACTCCAGCAACCTGCAGAGGTCTCAGGCACAGTTTCATTGTCATTTTCATTTCCTGTATATTCTGTAGAAAAGCAAGACAAAGAATAGGACAATAGGGAAAGGAGCAAGTAGTTACAATTTGGCAAACTCTCTCAGCACAGAAAATACACAGCAGCACTTGCCCAAAAAAAGTCTGGTTTTACTCAACCCAGCTTCTCAAGGATTACAAGTTCTTTGAAACAAGAATTAGCTGCAGTGCAGGGAAGAAGCATCACTCTGCTGTTACAAGAACATAACACTCCTAACAAGACAACCTGAAGAGGCTGACACAGGAGCTGCCATTTAAACAGAACACTCCAGCCCCTGCCAGCCAAGCTCACACCAGCCACTATCAGCAAGGAGATACAACTCTATCTGCCTCCATTTATTTTTTCCTCTCTCAACTACTAAAAGAGAAATTAATAATAAGATTTGCTCTATCAGCAAATCACCAAAAGATACTAAATGTTGATTAAAGGAAGCTGTTATCAACACAGTTTTTTCTACTCTCATAATGACAGTATCGTGTGTTTGAAGCTGTCATTTTATCAGATGGAAGTGTCCAAGAGAAGCACCAACAATTAAAAGTTTCCAACCTTTCAAAAGAACTTGTTCAAAAGTATAAAATATCTCTCTCTGTAGAGGCGAGCTGTGTGTAAGCCTTAAGAGCATTCTGATTTATTTTAAAATCTGGGTAAGACACAGAAGATGGCCTTAAGCACAAACTACTCTCCTTTGGCATACTTTCTCCCAAAAAACCAAACCCCTGAAATTCAGGATTTGGAGGAATTTTAAAAAGATAGCACCTAAAGTTCTTGTATTCCAGACTTCTAATGCTCCTTTTTCAGTCTGCTGGCATTAAAAGAACTCACCTCAGAAATTAAAGAATCATATAGTGATGCCAATACGAAAGCACAGGACTTAACTAAATGTATATGCTTTTGTTATATACATATATGGACAATCCATACACTGAGCTGGAACAGAGTTTCCAAGTTCCAGTGTCTTGAAAATGAGCCACTAGAGCTTCCTTTTGAGCTAAAAGAGTTAACTGGAAAGTCACAACAGAATGAGATGAATAACGAAGAAAATAATTGACTCAAAGGAAGGGACAGTGAAACCAGAATGAATTTAGCACTGAAAAAACATCAGTACTGAAAGACAGTGAACTTGTCACAAAAAGTAAATTTGATGGAGAGCATATTTTGATAATTTAACCTTCATTCACACTTAAAAGTCTTAAAACTCAGAGACAAGAGACATTGTAAGACATAAGAGTGAACTGATTCACAAGCTACTTCTGTGCATTAATGCAGACTGCAACTGCAGTCCCTACTCTGAACCACCATAAAACATGAATGATTTATGACTGTTTGATCTCTGACGACTTATACCAGTCAGGGTGTAATTTAATCAGCAAACAAACGTTTCAATTCAGGACTGTGAAGTAAGATCTTTGTTACAAAGATCTCTGGTCAGCAGACTCCCTGTTCAGATGCATTCTTCTTTTTTCTCAAGCTTTGAAGAGCAAGTTTCCTATGTACTAAAGCTGACATTTTACAGCTTGCAGAATACCACAGTCTGCAGTTTTAAGCCACAGTCTGCATAAAGCAGTTGCTTCCTAAGTTTATTTTTATAAGCAGAAATGGTAAATATGCCAGAGACAGCATCACTGAGTTGCTTAGCTGAATTATCTGCTGGTTCCATTTATGAGAATACTTCTTCTACAATGCTTTTCAACCCACTTGAAATTAAGTACTCTGCTTAGTAATGTGATGGATATGCTGTACTCTTACAACTGCTATTAAAAATAAGTCATCTAGATTTCCATGGTTACCACAAAAATCTCTTTGCTGGAATGCTTCTTGGGGAGTAGCATCAAATTTCAAACCCACCTGCAGCCAATGAGTAAAAAAACACTCAGAAAAAAATAACTGAAAAAGGAAATATGTGATACTAGCTAGGAGCAATACAAACTGCAAAAGACAGAACAAGTTATCTGTCACCACTGAAAAGATTTGCTACATACTTCTAGGCTAACCACAAAGATTTCATTGAAAAGCCATAAATTAAAAGCATTAAAAATTGCAAATAGTTACCTTGCCAACATGCTCCAACTACTAGCTGTGTTTCTATCTTTGAAGGATGAAGTGGGTAATCTTCAGTCACTGGGAAAGGATCATATGAAACACCATCTACATACAGAGTTACTGCAGGAAATTCAACATTGAGGACATAATGATGCCACTCTTTGTCACAGACCTGAGTAAAGAAAGTTTTAAAAATTCTACTTTATTATTTTTTTTACTTGCAGTGGAGAAACTGATCTGAGGCACATTGTGCATATGCATACCTGCAGATACACTGACAACCTATAAGCCTGAGGGACTGTACAGAGAAAAACATGACCATTTTGAACAGAAATAAAACCTTCCACAACAGAATTATCTATAAAGAAAGCTGATTGGTTTTTGACAAGTAACAATCTTCCCATAAGGAAACATATAGGTATTTTACCATTAAACAGAACACACTGCCCTGCAATGAAAACAGGACACAGTCAGCTGTGGGAGAGAGCACTGTTCAGGTAACTGGCAAAACAGACCTGTCACAGTCACCAATGCAACTAAAAGAGCCTTCCTAAATTTACAGATATCCAGCTTCATTTTATCATTCAGAACCAGACAGCTGGAAAAGCTCAGAAAATATTTAATCCCTTCTGTCTCACTCTTCCTGATCATAAACAACATAAATTCATAAAGTTCTGCAGACCGTAGTAGAACCAACGTGAAGATTAGTTATCACAGCCTTCACTTTTCAATCTAAAATAATTAAGAACACATGACTGAAAGAATACAGACAGCTCTTCTCTCTAAATAGGAAGCAGAAAGTACCTGCAGCCCTTGGAGGCCTATTAACTCTATTTTTATGAAGCAAAATCTAAAGAAGAAAGCCAATTCATAGCTACTGGTCACTATGTATAAAAAGTCTATGTATAAGAAGTCACAATTTTTATTTGAGTGTATAAAGGGATTAAGAAGGTAAGTTCTTCTGTTATCCTCTTAACACTTTGAGCTGCAAAAATGTCACATGCTCAGAAATACTTTAATGCTATAAACAAACTGGAATAGATCCTGTTTTCTCACGCACGTTTTCTTACAGTGCACGTAGTAAAGAAAACTGATAACACAGCTGGAAGACTGACATGTTTTCACATATAAATTCACATTTTACTACTTTTCAGGACAATGACTTATACTTTATTTCCTGAGTATCCCACTCAGGACTAAGAGGCATAGCTGAATATCTCTGACACTTGATCCCAGACTAAGTATTATTGGGTGCTATAAATCATGATGCTGGGAGACTGGATTTGCAAAAAGTATTAACTAATAATTACACTATGAGGGACCTCAGTATCCAATGGTTTTATCTGCATTCTAACAGCTTCCCAACTGTCCTTTCTGAACTTACTTGATTGAGTTTCCAGTGAAATTCAGCAGGTTTGTATGTCTTTCCCTCTGAAGGGTCTTGGCGGAAAAGGAAAACGAGTCGGCAGTTGTGCACGTAGAGAGTGTAGTGGTGCCTGTTCATGTCTGCACAAGAGTTGGAATTAACATGATTATTTCCTGTAAGCCTTAAGAGCTCCACAAAATTCACCTGTTCTGGAATTTCATCCATAAATCACCAAGTAACTGATAGGAAGAAACAAATGTAGAAGTATATCGGGCACAGTAAGAGGAATGAGAAATGTTTGTAATAGGAATTAGGGAAAAAATTCTTCAGCAATCCATGAGTAAGACACTGAACAACAGTGCTTTAGAATACTACAAATACTGCTTGATCTTCCTTATTTTCAAATAAAATTTAATTCAGTTAGGGTGAGGGCTGCTGAATTTGCTCTATAGGCAGCATAATTTCCTTTGAAAAACCAGCAGCATTTTAAATAAAGGATCTTTCTAATACACTGAACAAATCCACTGCTCCAGCTAAAATACAAGAATTCTTTTACCCCCATTAGGCAACACTTGTGGCAACAGGGTTACCAAATTTCCTTCTTATTAATAGCATCTTCAAATTGCTTGTGTCTGTAGCATTCACAGAGAGTGAAATTACTCACAGGGTAGATAAAAAACATCAGTGGAGAAAGAGAAATTATCTTTTCCTAGAAAAGAAAGCTACAGCAGCACATGCTGTCACTAAACCTGATACATGTACAAATCCTTTTAGGCAGCATCAAGAATAAAGCTGTCTTTGGAGATGCAAATCAAGACTGCATTGCCAGAATAAGTCATCTCCCACAGCAAACAGCAAAACATAATATGAACTGAAATAGAAAACCAAGGCTGCCTCATTTGAAACTGAAATTAGAAAATCCAAAGCCTTACTTCATAGGTAAGGACAATAAAGAGGGGCTTTTGCAGTCCATTTCACTTCCAAGAAAACCTAACCTAGAGGAAAAACTCAGTGTTCATTGCCCTGTGTTGCACAGCATATAAAAACAAAGAAACAAACCCCAACAACGAGCCAGGTTACACCTGAAGTAATGACAAACCTGTCTTGTCTGAATTGCACAGAATTGTCTCTTTTTCTTTGGTCCCAGGTGCATGCCTCATCCATACTGAAATCATGAAGGGCTCTTTCAGATTGACTGTGACAACTCCATCTGGAATCTTCACAGCTTGGGTGCCATTAAATTCAAAGACTTGGTCACTGTCATGCCCATTATCGGTAGGAAGTCCTATTGTCCAGTTAGCAGCACTACTTGGAGGGGGAAGCAGCTCAATTGTGCCAGAAGCAGCACCTACAATAAAAATGCTCCAGTGAAAAAAATGCAGAAACTAAAAAGATCACAGCTAGTTTCAGAGCAAACCTTTCCTGAGCACCAACTGCCAGGATTATGCTCTGCCATCACACAACAAGTTTCCTCTTAAATAATGTGGCACTAACAAGAGGCAGCTAATAGCACCATGACATCCATAAATTTAACTTCTGGGAAGACAACTGATCTCATTGAAATTGGTTTGCTTACTATCTCTACAGCTCTGGAACCTCATTTTGCCTCTTATCTCAGGAACATTAATACCATTTATACCTCCAACCCATGACCATCATGCTTTTCTAGACACTGCAGTAGCTGTAGGACTAACACCCAGCCAGCTGGAGAAGGCTGCATAAGCATCCCCTCCCAGATCAGTGTCTGATAATGCAGTCAGGAGCAATCATACCCAGGAGGTCCTCAGCTTGCTTTTTGTCCCCACTTCAAGCCTAAATCATTAATGTCATACTGACCTAATCAGGGAATAGCTTAGGAATTGCCATCCATGGTGCTTAAAAAAAAAATTAGAGGCTTTAATGTCAATACCCTTGTACATCTCTAACATCCTTTTAGCTCCTGAACATGAACTTCATGTAAGGGAAATCATTAGTCTGTGCAAGCTAGTGGAGAGGCAGAAGAAAAGGATTCTTTACTGCATTTGAGAATTATTTTAAAATAATTGCCTTGAGGCAATTTCATGCCATTTACTGCCTGCTAGGCAAAAAGTTGAAGAAAACTTCATGCAAATGAAGCCTGTATCCACTTACCTATTTGTGGTCTGACCTAATATTTAAAGCAAAGTGAATAAGCAAGAGAGATAGACCTCTCTACTTGAGGTAGAACAAAAGTGAACTACTTGAACAAAAGTGTTCTTACCACAGAGTCTGTGGATGGATTTCTCAGAGTAGGTGTCTCTGTCACAGCCTTTACCAATATGATTGGTTTCTAGTTCAACTGTTGCTTGAATTGAGGTTATTGGCTCATCACAAGTCTCCAATCTCATTCCAGGGAAGAGAGCCAAGGAACCAGTACCAGGCTCATATTCAATCCTCTTGCTCCAACCTGTACATTTACCCAAGGAAACAATATGTAAAACCTCCCATGGGTGACTGAACAAAATACCAAATGCTAAAAGCAGATAGGAAGGAGCTCAAACCCACCTTGCCAGCCAGGCTTGCATGTAGGCTTAATGCTAATTTTAACCAACACATCCTCAGCAGCTCTCTTCTTCCCACAGTCATATGCTGTTACTGTCAGTTTATACTGATGTTCTTTACCATAGCTCAGCTTTTCTGTGTTTTTTATATAACCTGACACACAAGAAAGAAAAAGCAATAATCAGACCTCATTTCTGAAGGCCACTGTTACATGGAATGCATCCAGAAACCACCTATGTACTTCATGCAGTACCAAGACTTTGATAGACACAACTGCAAGTGAGTTAGCCCTTAACTATATGAGTTTCCAATGCCAGACATCAGGCCCAGGTACCTAAACATTACATAAATCCAGCTATGAGCACACAGGCATATACTCATCAGGCTCTTAATATTGTATGATATTACTCAAAGTGTAACTGTTCATAGTGCTAACTGATAATTAAGTTGTTTGGCACATGTCAGGATTCTATCTTTTTTTTTTTTTTTTTTTTTTTATTTGTACACCATGAAAATTATCCACTGGCAATCTGGATCCCCAAAAACTCAAACTAAAGCACACTAAAAGCTGTCATACTTTGCTTAACCAGCTTGCTTGCACCCCTAGAAGTAGTCTGTATGTTTGGAAGGGTTCACAGATCACCAGCAGAAAAGAAACTGCCTAAATTAATCACTACACTTCAAAACCAATAACCATGGCACAGGAATCTCCAGGGCATCTCAAATGTGACAAGCACACACACAGAATCCCATTTTTTGAAGCTAATTAGCAAAAGCTATCTTAACACAGGATAGAAAGCTGAAGGAGGAAAAGATCTTACTAAGAGCAGCTTTAAAACATAATATTATATTTTCTTTATTTTGAAAAAGCATTTTGCAAGAAACAACACACTTGCAACAGACCATCTGCTCCTTACATCAGCAGACAGCACATGGTCTTGGCATTGAAAGATCTCTCACTTCTCATCATTGATTCAAACTGTGAAAGTTCATCATTTAATGATGTTGTAAGGAAAGAGGTTTGCTGTAGTTTCATGCTGACCAGTTTGAAGTACTCTTAGGGCAGCAAATGACAGTAATTCCCACTCCATGCTGCACTGTATCCTTACCATCTTTGTCAATAGCAAAAGGTACATCTGGAGTTACAATTTCATAATTGCAGATCTGGCTGAACTGAGGTGAGCAATCTGCATCCACTGCCTCCACTTTCAGGATGTTGTCATATCTCTTCCCTTCAATAACTGTTGCCTTGTAGGACTTCTCTTTGAACACAGGAGCATACTCGTTCACATCGTTCACCTGAATGTGCACTGTTGCTCTGGGAAGAAAATGGAAAGCTCAGTTGCCAAAATATTCCAAGAATCCCATCCAGGAATCTGGTAAAGATCTGGTAAAGATCTGGTAACTGTCCTTCAGAATGGAAGCTCCCTGAAAAAAGGGAGCAGAGACTGACACAACAAACAATCTCATCTATCCCAGCTAGGAAAGCAGTGGATATTTTTCCAGTGCTTGAATGTAGTGTTGGGTGACTACTTCTTAGTGCTGTTTATTTGCAAATAAAACCCAAACCCTTGTATTACAACTATTAAATTGCTGCCATTTTATAGAAATACAAGGAAGCAGAGCTGTGACAAAACAGGCTTTCACTTCTGTTAAAACAGTGCAATCCCTTCAAGTGCTTCCCTGCTGACAGAGGATTTGATGCAAAAGCCCAATTTTTATTTCATGGGAACAAAAATGACAGCAAAGACTGAGGCTAAAAACTCAGCCAAGTGCATTTGATTGGCTTCCTTTTGGTAATAAAGTAGTGAGCTGTATCAGTCAGGGAAAATTGGTTTATTTCTTGGATGTGGGAATGGGAGCTCAGACAATTTAAATGGAAGAATCACAGGAGTGGAAGCTGGATAATCCTAAACAGGGACTTGAATTCTGTCCTTCCATCCTTATCAGGGACTGCTGGTGTACACAGAATAGGAAAATAACACAGTTTCTGTCAATGACCAAGGAGAAAAGGTGAATAGCAAAAAGTATCTGGAATGTACATGAATACCAACTTCAATCACTACAGTCCTTCCATAAAAGCAAAAGTTTTCTTTTGTTAAGAAAAACAAAAGTCTTCAGGGTTTTATTTTGTCCTTTGTGCTAAACAAATGCCACCAAAAAAATGGTCTTCTCTACCATATACACTTCCTGTTCCTCACTTTGAGAGCTAAACTTCAAGATGGTTAAAAAGCCAAAAACCAAAACAGAACCCAAGCAAACAACAAAAAAACCCTCAAAAAACAACCAAAAAGCCCACAGACAAACCAAGAACCAAAAAACCACATAAACAATTAAAAAACAAGCAAACAAACAAACCCAACAAAAAAACCACCTGGTTTGTAGGCACAAATCTTGGAAAACAATCATTCTGCTGTGGGGAAAGAAGAGCTGCAGAGTAGGCTGCTAGCTCTGCACTGCTTCATTACAAAGCCATGAATCTGGAAAACCATCATTTTTCCTACCCCCATCAAAAAAAAAATTATATCTTGATTAACCAACACAGGTAAAAAACACAGAGAAGTTCTGCAGTGCAGAGGAGGAACTGTACAGTACCAAACTGAACAAAGAATATAACTGCAACCCACCCAACAAAACATTTGTTGCCATCTTCCTCTTTGAAATCTTTCTTCAAAAGACAAATTGAATATCAAATGGAGTTTAAGGGCACATCCAATTTCTGTCAGTGTAACCCTTAAGGAGACAACATTCTGCTGCCTATTTGAAGCCTACAGCTGCAGAGTAACAAGGTTGTGCTTGTCACCAAGATAACTGCTTCCAGTCTATTCCTCATCTTATTTATGCCCTTATTTTCCTTACACAAACAGGAATCCACCACATGCTCCACAGATGTTTACACCAGGGTGTTAAACAGTTATTCTCAAGTGGATTTGCCAGAGAGCATTTTATATTGTGGTTTTGTCTTTAGATAATGATTAGTTAAAGTTTGCTTTGTTCCCATCCTTTAATCCAGGCAGAAATTAATCTTGTGCTATTGATCTTGGTTTGGGTTTTTTTTTGTGAGGCTGTCTGGAAGTATGTATTCTTTTCTGTTTTGTCAACTTTATTATAGATTGACTTCTTGAACCATTTTCTAGGTTTTAAAAAGTGAATTCTGAAACCATATCCAAGCTTGGACTTTGCAAATTCTTAATATCAAGCCAGATTTTAACTATGTCAACAGTTTTCCTGCTTCTGTCCCCACAGTTTTCTAATGTAAATTCAAAGACATTGAGGGATTAAAGAGCATCATCTGGAATACAGCTAAAGAGGTGTCAAAACAGTTCATGTCCATTTTGCTACTATTTATATTACCATTATATGAAAGTATTCACACTTGGTTTGCATTTACTCCCAACACACAGAGCATAAATCACCAGGAGCAGGAGACTGCTTGGAACCAAACTTCCCCTCAGCCCACCACGGATTTCCTTACTTGTGGGATTTTTTGGCATTGACTCCATCTGGTCCCTTCCCACAGTCATAGGCTTGGATGGTGAAGGTGTAGTCCTTCTGGAGCTCACAGTCCAGCTTCTCCTTCGAGCGGATTATTCCCTCCCCAGTGGATTTATCCACTACCACTGCTTCAAAGGGAACATTCTGCCCGTGAATTTTAAAGCCACAAATCTCACCTACAGATTCAAAGGAAGACAAGTTAGAGCTACTCCAACTTCTCAGATTTATTTTTTTTTTCTAAAGCAAACGACCAAATATTTTGCAGCCAAGGGTTTGTGAGGGGCTGTGGACAAAGCAAGAGCGCTGTGCTTTAAAAATGGGTGATTTCTGGGCACTTTAGTAAAAAGAAGCATAGGTCTGCCTTCCAAGCAACTTGTTTACTTTGCATCCATTCATGCAGGAATACAGAAGAGAGAAAGAGAAATGTAGACAGGCATTTCACAGGAGTACTTGAGATAGCTCTAGGGTAAGAGTAGATCTTAGGAGAGCACACAGCCAAGGCCACTGGTGGTGTCTTCTATGCCAAGCTACTGGGAATAGCTGGGCAGCTTGTTTATTTTGACCAGAGCAAAAGGTTAAAGTGCACAGTTACAAGTCAAGGGGTGAAAAAAGCTTCAAGTACAGGTTCAGCACCAAAATTACAGAAATTCTGTCACCAGATCAAAGGACAAAGTCTTCCTGTGCAATGTACCTGGCTAAAATTAGGGAATCAAAACAAACTACTGAATGAGAAAGGTAGAAATACCAACTTCTCAGGCATCCATTTCAACTGCTACCTACTAACATGGAGCAAATGTGGCAGTCAAGGAAGCTCTAGCATGGAATGATTTGTAAGCTTTCCTTTCAATTCCAACTCTTTGCCCTGACAAACTTGGAAGAGAAGTCCCCAGTACATCATTTAAAAACAGATCTAAGCCTAAGGTTACAGCACAAGAGCTCTTGCTGGGACAGTGTGTCAGCAGGTTATGGGAAGTGATCCAGACACACCTGGCTGTGCTAACAAAAGCCACTCAATAAACAGTTTAATCACCTGCACTGTGTTTTTACCTGGAGCACTCATTAGATTTGGGAGGTGATTTTCTTACAACAATACAAAACATGATTTTGCTATTATAGTTGCAGTGGTATCATAATACCAAGAGTGCAATGCTATTGTAAACATGTCTACAGGTGTTAAAAAAAAAAAAAAAAAGGGATTTTATTCCAATTTTTAACTACTGGAGTAGGCACTGAAGGAAGGGTACTGCAGGGAAGGTGTTACAATGCTTCAGCATTTAAATATTACTTTAAAAAGCATATGAGATGTCCCAAAGAAGTAAAGTATCAGTGAAAATACCAGAAAAGTCTCCTTTAATTCCTTCAGTGTCCACACAATGTACAATAATCCCAAATGGTTCAAATGGATGTCTGATTTACAGATATTTCTAACCAAGGGCTTGGTTACACAACAGATTTTAATAAATATATTTTAAAGTAAAAAAACCAAACCAAAACAAAAAAACACAACTGGGAGAATAAATGGGACAAAAGAGCATGACAGGATCTTCTGTTTAAGTGCTGATTCCCCATTTCATAACCAAAGTTAGTAGGTTAATATTCATAAAAGGGATAGAAAGAACCCTTTATCACCTTCTTTGGTGACTGTCACCTCAAAACTCTCTAAAGGGAGAAAAAATAAACCCAAGTCAGTAACAGGAAAGATTGAAAGGGAGCAAATAAGGAAAAGGCAAAGATGCACACATTACACAGAAAAGCTTTGGAAAAACTGTTTTAAAATTCCAGTGGTGATTTGCTATTATTTGTTACAATTTTAGAATTTTAGTTCTGCTATGATTTAACCTTTTAACTCCAGGTTGTCATTTGCAGGACTTTGAAATATTTAATAAGTTTATCAAAAGCCTTTTAATTTTTTTCTTTCTTTTTTCTTAACAATACCATCTGCTAGACAAAAGATACTTTCAAAATTCCATGTTGATGAAGACCTATCCATGTTCTTTACTCCCTGAAAATCATAATTTGCTAACCCTACATTCTTACCACCTTCTATGTATCATTCAATAAATCAATTATTTTTTCCTGATTGCTGTCATCTTATACCTGAATTCCAGTCCACCAAAGCAGGCCTGTGCCCTTAGATTCATTTCTAGCAGATTTTCTGTTAATTCTCATATTGGAAGCATTTTGTAATAACAAGTATTCAAGACTCAATACTGCAGTGGCCTGAGATGAGGCATTACAGTTACAGAGAAATATTTTTCTCAGAAAGGCAAATTTACAGACTAATACTGAAGGAGAAATATAATTAAGGGAAAATACCTTGTAACATGTCATGATCTGTAGTCCTTTGTTAAAAAAAAATAGAAAAAAGCCAGTTTCTGAAATAGCTCTCATGAGACTCTCCCTGAGACTCACTCCAGGTAATCCCTAGATGTATAATCAGCTCTTTATTTTAATGCACCAAGTGTGCTGCCTCTTGTGGCACCCACATCATTTATTTCAGTCTATTATTACACAGGATATAAATACAAATGTGGTTTTTAATGTGTTTTGGCAATAGGATCATTCAAGAACATTTTACACTGCTTAAATTTGTGGCTGACACCACTATGAGCCAGAAGCAACATTCCAACTGCATTTATTTTTTTTTTTAATATTCCACATCTCTTACTTCTGTACACACCCATCTCTCTCTCCCCTTCCAGTAACTCTAACCTTGGGAGTCAAGCATCAATTGTGAAACATTAAGATTACAGGAAAGAAAATACATGGAAGGGAACATTAAAGCAGAGAGCCTGATAATGGAGAAAAAAGGGGAATTGTATTAATGTGGCAATTATCTATAATGTAGACAAGGAAGCTATTTAAAACTGGTCAGGTTTTTATCATCTGGAGGGACCTTTATCTCTGGAACAAACACCAATTTGGCTGCTAGGAGGTTTAGGCATTATGTTTTTGGCTCTTAAACATAAAACATAAAGAAGCTCTCCAGTAAATAACCACACGTCTCCAGATGCTTTTTAAGGTGTAAAGTTTCTGTTCAAGGTGTATTACAGCTGAAATCCTGCCAAGTGTTTCTCAAACAACAACAATTCTACTTTCCACTTCACACTAGAAAGATAAACAAATGTCCTTTTATTACCTCCCAGGCAAGGTTCTTGTGACTGAAAAGGTTATAGCTCATAAATCCTCTGGTGTTACAAGTGCTCTGAACAGGGAAATGCAGAGCTCCCAATCTAACAGGCTTGTTAAGATCCCTTTCTCAAAATGTCCCTCCACAATAAGAAGCAAAAAGGAGCAATTCTCTGAAGTCCAAAATATTTATAATATTAAATCTCCCCTTCCTTTCTCAAAACTACATTAGGGACTGTTACAGTTAGTTCATGACAAATAGGACATGTCTTAGATTGATATTCCCATACATTGGTGAAATTCATTTTCATCTCAGTTAAAATCTCTCTCAGTATAGAGAAGGTTCTTCTGTGATCACAGAATTCCTGACAGTGAATTTTTTTCATTGCCATGAAGTGAGCTTGGTGCCATCTCATGCTCCCTGAGGTTTCATGTTATGTTGTATGTGCTTAAAGCTTTTTCTCATTTCATTCTGAAGTTGAGCATTACCAAAATAAACCTCTACCTCTCCTACTCTTGATTCTCTGACCTCAGTCACCTACCCCTCTACATGTTCATTCCACAGAAGCTGAGGAAGTAAAATTCTCCCAGCTCAAACCAAGCAGCTGTCTACAAGAGGATCTTGGAAAGCCTTCAGGAAAGGCTCTCATTTCAGTACCTTTAGAATGTCTCCTCCACAAGTATCTCTTGGTACCATACAAAACTGCTAAAAAGTGAAGCAATTTGCAATTTCACAATTAGTGCTGACTCCATTTCAGTTTGTATTTGCATGCATGACACATACAAAACAAAATGTCACTTCATCTCTTAAATTTGATGGAAAAATGGCTGAAATACTATCACAACCAAAATTCCTCTTAGTTCTGCCAGCTGCCTGGGCAACATATTTATTGTACACTCAGGGAATCCCTCACTGGATGTGACCAGATCAAAAAATCTTTCTGTTTGATTACACAGCATCATTCATCTTCTCTTCCTATCATTCCCTTACAACCCCCAACCCAGCTGGGAGCTGCATTACAGACAGACAGGAGATGTCACAGCTCCTGCACAAACAGGAGGCAGCATGGGAACAGCAGCAGCACTCACCCCCAGCAAGATGGGAACCCCACACACCTCCAGGAAGATGACAGAAAAGCTGTAGTGGATTTTTGCATTTGTGGGGTTTTTTTTTAAAGAATGAATACAGCCTGCAAGGTTGTTTTCAAAGCTCTAAGTCAAAAAATTCCTAACCCCCACAAAAATACTTTTTGCAGCCCAGAGTACCAAGGGGAAAATAAAGTATTGTGGCTGAGCTGTGGTTATCTCTAGGATGAAAACCCCATTACAGATACATCAAAAAAGCAAGGAAACATTTCCTTCCACAAGGGAAACATCTTGCCAGCAAGACACTGTGCTGTATTCTCATAACCAAACACATTCAGTGAGGCAAAGGCACCCAGATACAATATTGTTTGCTTCAAACACAATAAAAATTCAGATCCTTTTTGCATAGTAAAGGAGAAATCCCATACTGAGAGCTTCAGACTGACTTTGGACAGAAATTGTTCTAATGTACAATAGAAAATGTTGCTGTCCTTTATTTTTTTCAGCAAAACCACTTGGTATCAAATTCCAATATGATTTGTTTTGAAACATACAAAAGTTTCAGTGAGGAAGGAGAAAGGTCATTGTCTTCTCAAGCAGATCTGTAACAATCATGGTACAAAAGACTCAGTCCCCAGGGACCCTACACTTGGGGCACTGTGGCAAAGCAACATGGAACATCTTTATTCCAGCTCTGTTTTCAGAAGTGTGTCATTGCAGATGTAAAATCATCCAAGTTACACTAGAAATAAATGTCTGTATTACCCTACTTGCTTTTGCACACCTAAATTTTAGGAGCCTACCCACAGCAGAGTGAGCAAAGCAATAAAAATATTGCTTTCTCTTGCCTCATAGTTTATGTGCTACAAAGGATTTAAATGAACTAGTTTCAAGGTGTTTCAACATGCTCAAAATCGAAATAAAGCAAAAAGCTCTCTTTAAAATATTTTAAACCTATGGATAATTCCAAAGTTTCACAGCTCACCTAGGGGGCACAGTTAATTAAAATACCCAACCTTTTGAAGCATGAATAAATTTGGTTTATATAGGACTACAGCAGTTAGGAGTGAAACCCTCATTTAATGCTGAAAATGCTTGGTTTTACTGTGAAAACAGCACAGTTCTAATGGGCTTCTCACACTTAAACACCCACATAGATACTGCTGAACAACAGCAGTGCTGTTCCCCATCCCAGGCCATGACTGCAGCACCAACTAGAGCTGATAATGCTGATTCAACACATCTCCCACATCTCCTCTCCTCCAGGACAGATTCAAGTATTGTTCCACTTAATGGCAGGCAAATACTTTTAGAGATTCCCAGAGCACAGCCCCTGAGGATTTACATCATTCAAATCCAAGAGTCACATGGGGGAACATTTCTTTACAATCCAAGAGTTGATGATAATATTTTGAAGCCATTGGTTTGTTGCTGCTTAAGAATTGCTAGGGTTTGAAAGCCCAAAGATAGAATGTTTACACAAATATTTAATTAAACCAACTTTCAGATAGTAAGCATGTTCATTAAATGAAAGCAGGTTTATACAAATTAGATCAACATCATGGAAAAGAAGGATCTTTTGAAGAGATGCTTTGATATTGGATTTTCCTCTGCAAATTTTACAGTATTTTTGAAGCCATTCTGCCAGTGCTTTCTTAAAGCTTCATGAGATCCAGCACTCAAGAAAACTTGACTATCCACTAGTCCAAAACTGCCATTTTCAAAACCTGCTCAATGCTGTCAAACTCCTACATTTAAAACACTTAAGAACTGTGCAAATGTATTCATGTTCACCTAATCACCAAGTACACAAACCAGCTCTCCTCTAATCTCTTTCTAGTTAACAGATTTTGTGTATCCCAAGTGTCTTCATTTGGAAATGAAAAAGGGTTTTGTTCAGACAGCAGTTTTATCTCCAGCTAAGATCACTTAAGAGCCTCTGCCATGTGATTCCAATACATGGGAAAGTTTGAATTTCAGAGGTTTTCCATTATCTTTGAACTTCCTGAATTTGTAAGGCAGCCTTGAAGATAATTACAGCTTAATGATAAAGTAACAAAACTGTTCCTGTATCACAGAAATTGTGACCACTGCCATATTACCCAGCACACAGTGCAGCCAGCATGCTGAACAGCTGAAATGGCATTTTCAAAGACTGTTCATTCAGCCCCTCTCTTTTTCCACTTCCTCCTCCAAGCCAGGCTAAGCAGCATTCCCAAAAATGGATAACATCACATCCCTTGGGTATTTTACTAATATTCTTAACTCTAAAATTCTACTTCACCAAGTAAGTTTATCCAAGTATCTAATTTAAGCTTATGTTATCCACCACAGCTACTTCAGATCATAGAATCATAGAATGGGCTGGGTTGGAAGGGACCTCAGAGATCATCAAGTCCAACCCTTGATCCACTCCCCCCGTGGTTCCCAGCCCATGGCACTCAGTGCCACATCCAGGCTCTTCTGAAATATCTCCAGACACGGAGAATCCACTACTTCCCTGGGCAGCCCATTCCAATGCCTGATCACCCTCTCCAGAAAGAAATTCTTTCTCATCTCCAACCTAAACCTCCCCTGGCACAACTTGAGACCCTGCCCTCTTGTCTTGCTGAGAGTTGCCTGGGAAAAGAGCCCAACCCCCCCCGGCTCCAACCTCCTTTCAGGGAGTTGTAGAGAGTGATGAGGTCTCCCCTGAGCCTCCTCTTCTCCAGCCTCAACACCCCCAGCTCCCTCAGCCTCTCCTCACAGGGTCTGTGCTCAAGTCCCTTTTCAGCCTCCTTGCTCTTCTCTGGACCTGCTCCAGCACCTCAATCTCCTTCCTGAGCTGAGGGGCCCAGAACTGGACACAGGACTCAAGCTGTGGCCTCCCCAGGGCTGAGCACAGGGGCAGAATCCCTTCCCTGGACCTGCTGGCCACACTGTTCCTGATCCAGATACCTGCAGATGCCTGATGGTATCCTTCAAACACTATTTTTTCATATATTTTGCCAAGCCAAAAAATTTATTTTCCATAAAACTATCCAATTAATGAACACAGCAATCTGAAACTAGTTTCCAGAAAAGAAAAAAAAAACCACAACACTGCAGAAGTTTGTAAGAAAACTGTCATCTGATAGTCCTATGTTGAAAGTGAAGAGTTAGCCTATGTTTTGCAAATGGCTTGCGTATTATTCTCTACATTCTTTGCTAGAGGAGAAAAAGCCTTCAGGTAGAAGAGGCTGCCCATTTTTTAAAATACCCCAAACCTCTTAAGCAAGCTTATGACAGAAAGTTTAGATTTCTATTGGAATTCTGTCCAAGGGCTGCACTGAAGAAATATAAATCTTAATTCTACTGATAAATGCTTTCAACCTATTAAGACACAAAACAAAAACACTAAGAAAACCAAAATATTTTAAGAATTATAAGAATATATTTGTTTCAGAACTCCCCCACTGAATTCTCTGAAATGTGGAATCCAGAGGACTGAAGGTTAGACACTATGGAGAGTAAAAAAAACAACCAAAACAAGAGAAAAATTAACAAACACACATGAAATTGAAGCAGCATGGAATATCAGCAGTCTGGTTGGAATATCTGGATACAGCTGTATATTTATAGCTAGAGATATGAAATAAAACTCTGGTTCATGCACAAACATTTCCTTGCATCTAAAAGCTCTGAAACATTATGTTCCTGTTAGGGAACACACACTAAACACCACACAGCCTTGTCATCAAGAAAGCTTTTCCACTTTTTTAAGAGGAAATGTGGATTAATTCTTTACCTGCAAACCGTAGAGGAGCATCTTTGTCCAGGGCTATTAGAGGGGGGTCCAAGAGCACCGTGTTGTCATTTTCTGTAACTATACCGTGATAGGTTGTTTCAATCCATGGCTTATGCTTGTTAACTGGAAGAAAACAGAGTAACAAGTCAAAACTCTTGAAATTGACAACTTCATCAAGAAATATTTTGTAACACTGTTTTAAACATTCTTCTTTCATTCTTCTCAGTCTGAAAAAAACATTTTAGTAAATTAGAAAAGCTGAGACAAAACCCTATGGAAGTTCAGAAGAGTTCAGCACCTTCCAAAAACAACTCAGCAAATCTGAAATAATCTCTTAACTATGATGGGATTTAAGACACCCCTGAAGTGCAACTCAAAAAAACCTCCTAACAGAGATGGTTCAGTGCTGCCAGCAGTGCTGAGTGTGAAACCAGAAAAAAATTATTCAGCACCAGATGAAAAAAACCTGCCCAACATGAAACACAAGGGTTTGGGAACATTCTACTACTCTCCAGTGTGAAAAACTTAGGATGCAGTTGGTAGACTTACTTTTTAAAGCTTTTTCTAGTTTTAGCATTCTGTCTGGCTTGTTAAGTTCCTTTTCTCAAAATGTTCCTCCCCTATAAAGAAGCAATCTCTAAAGTACAAATTATTTCTAATATTAAATCTCCTCCTCCTTTCTCAAAAATACATCAGAGACAGTTAGTTCATGACAAATAGGACATGTCTTAGATTCACATTCCTATACACTGGTCAAATTAATTTTCATCTCAGTTACAAAATGCATATATAGACAGTTTATTTTCTGGTTTTTATTCTAATTTTTAAAAAACCACAGCAATGAAAGGACTTTTAGACAAAGGACTAAACCTAGAGGTAAAGAACTCACACAGGAAACCATAACAATCTCCCAGTATGTTTCCATCTGCAATCTTCCACTAGTTAGTAGCAACAAACAGCAAGGCAGGATATAGAATTCATATATAATGCAGCAAGAGAGAACTCTCAACAAACTATTTGAATGCAAACAGAGTTTAATTACCACCATGTGGTTTTACTCAATATGGCAACACTGCCCTCAGTGCCTCAATAGTACAGACCTAGTATAAAATACTAGAACAGATCTCTGCCAGAAAAAAACTCCAGCTTCATTTTAATGCTTCTCAATGTAATTACTTTTTTTTTTTTTAAGCTTCTCCTAATTTAGCACCTACAGTAAATTCCACTACTGGAGGGAAGAGGGTTCTATAAAAGCCTGAAGTGCTGTAACCACATATGAACAGCATTATGAGTATGCTAAGCATCTGCAGAGTCTACTGAACCTTCAAACAACAGGCCCAGTTAAAAGCAAAGTCATGTCCTTTTATTATGCTCTAGACAATAAAATCATAAAGCTTAAAGCCCTTTGTGTTTAGGAAGGCTAAAACATCACCAGATTTTAAAACATAAAGCTTAAATCCCTTTGTGTTTATAAAGACTACACATCACTGGGTTTTCAAACACTCTCCAAACTTACTGCTGAATATCCAGGAAGGGCCCTGTTATCCATATTTGTGATCTCCTGACTCCAGCATTACTGTAAGAAATTCTCAAGCCAGCATTTGGAAAAGCTTCTGAGCAGCCCATGACTGCTTCTCTTGAACAAACTGCAAAACTGAACCATGGATTATTCTGCTCTCAGCTGGATTAATTATTATTAAATGTTGGACTGAAAACCATCCCATTTTTTCCTCTTTAATTGTCACAAAACTCCTGAAATCTACAAGCTGACAAAGCCAGGCTGCCCCTTTCAAACCAGAACAGTTGGCCTGTTCCAAGCTTGACACCAGCAAAGTGCCCTGAGCTGTTAATCTCTTGCCATTTAACTGGATAAACTCCACTGGTTTCCTTGAAATACAATATTCACACTATTTGTAAGTGCCTCAACTGGAATCTCTTCTAAATCCCAACCAGCATTTAATCAGCTAGGGGAAGCTGCCCTGGCACAAGACAGCAGGGTGACTTTTATTTAGGTTTTTGGGGCCAAAAAAAATTTCCAAGTGCCAGGTGAGCACAAGCCTCCTAACTCAGTTTATCTCAAGATAATCACTGCTAAGCTAGAGCAGGCAAGGGAACTGCTTCCTGATTTGAGGTGTCTTAAAAACAGATTTTTAAAACCCCATTTTCTCTAGGTAAATGTGCTGTTTCCCATGAGACTGAACAGACCACCTTTTTCTAATCCTGGTTGGAGCTTTCTGCTCTTAATTGAAGGGAAATAACCTCAAAGAAAGGATGCTGCACCAAAGCAAGATGCTGCAGAATCCATCTGATCAACTAACAGCAACTTTTTTCTGCTGTTCAGAAGAATGAATGAATGTAAATTAATACCATCGGGTTTGGGGCTAGTAAGGCAACTTTAATCAAAAGTTATCATCTTAAGACAACCTGAATTAATCCAGCTCTAGTATTTGAATGAAAAGATTGAAATTAAATGTACATTGTGAGGACCTCAATTATCTTCCTGCAAATGGTTTGAAGTTCATTTGATTTTAAATGGGATCTGGCACCTACAGAACTGAAAATTTAGACATCCAGAACAGACTCAAATTGAAGATATTTTTTTCTTCTGGAAACTACTTCTAATATATGGTGAGTGTTGTTTAGCCATGCTATGTATCTTTTGGCATAAATGATCTTGATCTCATTCTAAACAAATTCTTAAGAATTAACTGGTAAAACACATGGAAAAAAATCAATAACAAGTACTAGAGTGTGAAACCTAGATATTCAATCTAGTGACAGTAAATAAACATTATTTTTTTTAAATCTACCTTTGAGACTTCATGAAAAATCCAGAGATGGCATAAAAAGATTTATATTCTCTCTCAACTTGAATGAACTGCACTTGGTGAGCTGAGTAAATAGTTATTTACTTCTGTTCTGAAGATCTTACAACAATTTTAGTGACTGTCCATCTTTTAACTGTCTTCCTCTTGAGGTAAGAAAATACTTACCTGCAATTCAGTGAGACAATAAAAACTCTGAAGCATCTCTTGCCTCAAATATTCATAACTTAGTACTGTTCTGATGAAATTTCAAGCAGTATCATTAAACCAACAAGTTTTTATAGTACATAACCACAGAAAAACACAGTTCAGCCAGGAAGTAAATATCTACACAGTGAAATATGCCTTCTCCACCCCAAAAGTAAAGTTGAATAAGAAAGGGTGCAGCATGGCCTGATTATAACACGTGTTCTGCTCCTGCCCTAGGCTCACCAGCCTGCAGTTGAGAGTTGTGCCTCTCTTTTCAATTAAAAAAGGGTAAGGATTAACTTTGTATATAAACTATTTATTTTACTTGCTTAACTGGGTCTTACAGAATTTTATCAGAAATTATCATCTTGTAACCAGACAAACAATGGGACAAAAACTGAACACAAGTTTTGATTAAATGCCAAGTGTCTTGATAGCAGGGAAATTTTCTTATCTAGAGTGAGGGCTTCCAAAACAAACTACAATTTCCATTACTGGGATATGAAAACTGGAGGCAGTAACAAAATAGAAGGGGATGAATCTGCATTACAGAGGGATTAAGTAAGGGCATGGGCACCCAGTAACATTAACCTCTACTGTTCTACTTGAAGGAAAATCAGGTGGCTGAAATTCATCCAGCAATTCCAGATTTCTGCCTTGGATTCTTTGACACAGTTAAGAGGCAACTGGAATTTGTGCTCTGGAAGGTCAACTGCCAGACATTGGGAACTCAAACTACTGGTTATAAATTATCAGGTGCCTACAGTATGAGCCTTTCCAATTAACACTAATTACCCAAACACCATATACAACTTCCTGGCTGTAGGAATTCAACAGGTTTTATTAAATATTTTGCCTAGAGAAAAATCTCTGGTATATCACCACTTAAGTTTCCTATTCTACACTGAACCAGTTGCCTAAATCAAATTTTAGTTGTGCAGAGATACACTGAAGTTTTGCTATAAGCCTGAAATTAAGGTACATAGCAAAGGAGAGATTAGAAACTATTTGCAATTTATTTTATCCACAACTGCAGCAGAAGAAATGTTCAGAGTGCCACAGACCTTATACAGAGGATATATTGAACAATTTCAATTTGGATAAAAGCCTGGCAGGGAAGACAGCAAAACAGAAATATCCCAACACAAACCAATCTAAGGAGAACTAAGGAAACAAAGTCTTCATTTGGGACTAAATTTAAAATGTTTAAAACTAAACAGAACATTTGAGACAGAAAATATTAGCCTCTAACTGCAGGCATTTATTTAATAAACGTTCTGCTAAATGCTGCTAATTATAGTGCAAGTGTGGAAATCACTTTCTAACTGTTGTCATATTTAAATTTCACTCCTTCAAGAGAATCTTATGCACAAATACAGCAAACATCATCTCAGTACAGCAGGCACTTCTGGCTCTACTTGTTGACTCCATTTAACCACAGGGAAACCAACTGGGAGCAGTAGCAGCAACTTGTTTTCAATCTGAATACAAAGCAAGTGAGATGAGACCTAATACTATCAACAAAGGGCAGACAGTTCTTCAAAGGGACTGAGGTTTCTAATAATCCTTTCTAAAGGCTCCTAAGGAGGTTTAGTCCCTCCTGAAGCCAACGGGAGCCAATCAGTACAAATCAAATAAATTAGAGCGCAAAACAAGATTTATTTAAGACAAAGGTTTCTGACTTGCTAAACTCTCCCACGTTTTGAGCACAGCTCTGTCCTAGAGAATAATGATAATGCTATGGGATGTATGCCCCTTAATATCATAAGCAACATTTCAGAGAGACTTCTCTGAATATAACTAAGGAGAATGAGAGAGAAAGCTCAGAAAAATGGGAAAAGTGCTTTAGTTCAGAAAACATCAATGACTACAGAAGCTTTTTTTCTCCACTGCTTAACAGTTTCCCAGCCATAAGCCACTAAGCTCTCAGATACTGAGATTTTCATGGCAGAAAACTCTTTACCCAGAATGCCAGCATTCTCATTTATTCTGTTTGAGATGAGATGTTCCCATTATGCTGTCCTATGGCACGATCTGGATTTAACTTTGAGCCTTCTGACTTCCATGAGAAATGGAAGTCTGTGAGCTTAGCTCCTGCCCTTCTCCATTTTCAATAAACTGAAACGAGTGATTTCAACTCTGCAGAAACATTAAGACCTCAAACAAGTCTAGAAAAGTTTCTGTTGATAAATTTTCCTGATAACTTGGCACGGAGAACACAACTTGCAGACTAATAACATGGGAGAAAGCAACTGGCACAATAGTGTTCCAAATACACAAAGTAAATCATGCTTGTCCAGACCACCTCTCCTGCATTTCAATTTCCACAGCATTGTGGTATTTTATATACAGAAGAAGAGATTAAATCTGTTTGAATGAAGAAATGGCTGTACATTATGCTTCCCCAAGCATCAAAGACAGGTCTAGTAATGGTTAATCTTGGTGGTCTTTTACTTTTATAAAACCTTAAAAGAAAAAAAAAGAAAAATAAAAAAACAACATCCCCCATAAATAGCCAAATGATCTCTTTAGAATACTTCAGGGTAGTCTTAAATTTCCTTGCCTCTAAAAAGGAGACAGAAACCTAATCACTGGCCCTATATTATAAAGCTTGTTCCTGGGTCAAAGAAAGAACCACCTGCAGTAAGACCCTGACAGTGAGAAAGTGGTTTGTAGGTTGGATTTAAAACACTCAGAGCACCATATCCTGAAATAATCACAGACCAGGAAAGTTTCCTTAAAACAGTATTATTTTGACACCTTCAATAACATTCCTAAGAGACAATGAGTTGGAATGGGCTGAGGTAACAGAGGTTTATTGCTCTACCTGGTCAGTAACTATGGAAGAAGCAGCCATAAGACAGGTTGCATTCCTGTCTGAAAAGTCACTCCATTCCACTCCCCATTCAGTTCTGTTGATAAATATCCAATTGCTGACAAACACTATTTAAATGCACTGCTAACTAGTGCTTTTCCACTGCAACATCATTCCAACAAGATTAGAAATATTTGGGTCAACTTTATTACAAGATCAATTCAGTTAAATTAAGAGTTCTGCATCAGCTGGACAGGAATATCCCTCTTTAGAACCTGAAACCACTCTTTGCACCCCTTGGAAGGACAACAGTAAGGACTGCAGGTCAGCTAACTCACACCTAACTTTTGTGCAAGACCACATCCCCCCAAAAGAAACCATTTTTCACTCCCATGTTCCAGCCACAGGATGGGAGAATGGAGCTCACAACTCTGGTGTAGTCTTTCCAGTGCACTTCTGAACATTATTGTACCAAGCACAATTTGGTTTTCCCTGCTTAAAAGAGACCTCAGTGGCCTCAGTAACAAGGTTACAAAGTCCCAGACGAAAAAAGTGAAGCTGTACTTGAAAAAGAAAAAAAATCAAACTGACAATACAGTACAGAACTGAAAATTTACCATAAATGCTTCCAAATATTTCTCCTAACAGGGAAATGAACGCAAGCTGTCCCAGCAGCTTTCCAGGTGTTCTCTAGAACCTACTTGTTGTTAAACACAACTTCCTAGAACATTATTTACAGACAGTAGCCAAAATATCCTAAGAACTAAGGCAATGGCACCCACTAAGACAAACCAGACCTTGTACTGTAACTCAGTTACGTGTGATGAAGTTTAACAGATCAGGAGCTCTGCAGACTGGACTGAAAACAAGCACAGCATCCAAGGAGCTGCAGAAGAGCTGACTAACAGTCCCAGCCTGTGTCACACTATCCACATTTGCCATTTGAGTCCAGGTGCCTATTAGCTTGCTTTGAAAAGACTTTTTGATCTCAGTTTATTCAACATTTCAAATGATGGAAAAAACCCTGGCAGTTCGATGGAATTGTGCTTCTCTGATGGTGTGGTAAGCATTAAATTGAACGGTTCTGAGAATACTGGTGAATAGGTTGTACCTAAGAGATATTGTATAGGTTTATGGCCTCTGTCTGAACAGCTGGCAGACTTTTTCACTACAGCAGCAGCTTCTTGATCCCAGGTCGGGAAACTGCAGCAAGATGTGTCCTTAATGACTTGTTTTTGTTTAAGATCACCAACTTCCCTTCAGTGTACTCGTAAGCCATTTTAAAGCCACACTTCTAATCTACGTCCCCATTAAATGCAAGATCTGGAATCTCCTCGTATGATCCCTTAAATCTTGCAGAAATGGCATCCTCAATTGAAGGAATAACCTTCAGGTGAAGAAGCGTTTGCAAGCCTCTTACTGAAAGCTGCTCAGGAGGAGACCTGCAATGCGTATGCTTTTACTCCACAGGATCAATCAATAGCCACAAGGCCAATGTTTAAAAAAACGCCGAATCGCTGAAGGTTTAGCAAAGCTCGGCTCTCTCACTAACAACCCAACGCGGATTCTTCCCGTCAGCTGAAGGCCACGCTGCCCAGGGGCCCTCTGAGGTGTTTTTATTTCCCATTCCGCTGGCCATCAAAGCTCCCTCCGGAGCCCAGCCCTCGGCACGGCCATACCCACCGCACACAGCCGCCTTCCCCAGCCCTTGAGGGGAGCGGTTCCGATGGAGGTTCTGACCTTTCCGGCGGGTCCCTGCGTAAACCTCCCCTGCAACAAGTGACGACCTCATCCCGCCCCAGCCCGGCGGCCGCAGCCCGGCCCTGAGGCAGCGGTTATGTAACGCGCGGGCCGCCGCGCATCCCGCCCCTGGGCCAGGGCCCCGCGGCCGCACAGCTGAGGCCCGGCAGAGAGCTGCGGGGGTTAGGGGAGAATGACCGGGGGGATGGAAAGATTTCGGGTGATGGAAAGCAGCCCAGCGCAGGGAGGGCGAGACGCTACCACCGCCACCCGGCCAACCACTCCTCTCCCTCCCTCCCCTCGGCTTCGCTCCCCAAGGCGCCGCAGGTGTAACAGCCCCGGAGGGGTCACCCCGGTCCCCAGAGAGCCCTGGGAAGAGGCGGCCAGCGCCCTCCTCCTCCTCCTCCCCTCCCTCCCCAAGCGCATCGCTGAGATGTCCTCCTCGGCGCTCCCTCCCCCCTTCCCGAAGGACGAAAGGAGCCAAGGACATCGTCCCCGAGCACCGCAGCTCCCTCCGCCCGAGGCGCAGCCCCGCGGCAAGACGCAGGGCGAAGAGGACGAAGAGCTGCCGCCCGCCCCTTCCTTCCCACCCATCCCGGGCAGCCTGCTCCGCCCGCCCCGGCTCTGTTTACCTCGAGCAGCCCCTGCTCCTCCGCAGAGCAGCGCGGCCAGCAGCAGGCAGGAGGCCGGCAGGGAAGGCGGCAGAGAAGGCGGCATGCCCGGGCGGCGCGGCGGCGGCATGGCAGCGCGGAACGGTGCAGGGCAGAGCGCAGCCCCGGCTGGCGGGGCGGCTGGGGCGCCCCCGCTGGTCCGGGTTCCGCTCTGCGCCGGGCGGAGGGCTCGGTTCGGCCCCGAAGAGGAGGAGGAGAAGAAGTAGGAGGAGGAGAGGAGGAGGAAGAGGGAGGAGAAGCGCTGCGCTGCTCCGCTCCGCTCGCCTTTTCTCTCCTCCTCCCCTCCCTCCCTCCCCCGCCTCACAGCGCGGCGCCCGCCAGCGGCACCTAAAATGGCGGCGGTGCCACCGCGCCGCTTGGTTCGCTCCCTCCCCCGTCTGGGAAGCGGCGCGGGGAGGGGAGGGAATGGTGCGGGGAAGGGGGTGAGGGAGAGCCGATTTGCGGGGCGGGGAGGAGCGGAGCGCAGGGATGCAGCTCCTCAGACCGCCCCCACAGCCCCCGGGCACTGCGGCACGGCTTCCACAGCGGCTGCTCGGTCACCCCCAGAGGATGAGGGTTTTGGGGCGGTTTGTTTGGTTTTTGGGGTTTTTTTTCCCTCCCTCTTTGCATGAGCAGGGGGTAATCGGGGTGTAGCTGATAGCCCAAGTGGAGTCTGACAGCTGATGGAAGAGGCAGCTCAGAGACTCGGTAAAAAAAGACGTTTTTTTAAACCAGGGACAGCAAAGCCACCAACAGAAAGGCTCTGGGAGCAGGAAGGACAAAGCTTGGGCATCTGCTGGGCTCTGAACCACGCCAGGAAGGGATGAAGTCCCAATGCCTGCCTCCGACCAGCACTGTCAACCAAAACCATGCTTTCTTGCTGTGTTTTCATAGCTCTGGAACTGCAGTCCCACAGAGGTGTGTGTGCTTTCAACATAAACAGACTGTAGAGCACCATCAAGCTAGGTTAATGGTTGGACTCGATGACCATAAAGGTCTTTTTCCACCCAGAACTCTTCCATCATCCCCCAGTTACTGCTTGTGATCCCTGGTACACACATTGCAGGGAATGATGGTTCCATGAGGTAGCATCAGCTCTGCCCAAATGGAGGCACAGCAGAGCTCACAGTTTAGACAAACACTTTGCATAGTGAGAAACCTTTTTTTTTAGTCTAATTTTACTGATTTTTATGAAGTCAAAAGTCTATTGGTTCTATTTGGAAAAATTCCCAAGCACTATCTAAATGAAGAAGTTTCATAGGAATAATTAAATTGCACAGAATCTGTAAGGGAAAAGTTATCCACTCTTTGGTCAAAGATGTCTACTAGAAAATGCTTCAACATCAGACAACGTACCACACCACGATCAGATTTCTGACAACTAAAATGCAACAAGCTTATTTTATAATTAGATATGACGACCCATGCTCTGTACCTATTAGCCATTTCACTCCCACAGTGAAATAAAAATACAGTCCAGAATGTTCAAGATCCTAGAGATGTGGTACTTATTTTAAAACACTATGCAATTTAAATACCAAGATTGATCTATTTTGAAAATACCTCCCCCTCCCTCCCAAGGCAAGCCCAATACAGTTACCTTCCCTGCTGACTGCTTGCTTATCCCAAATTTGAGATGGGGTACCAGCCAAGCAAAGGTGAGAAACCAACTTACTGTCCTTCATCAGTCACTTAGGTCTCAACAAGTTGACAGAATCAGGTCTGCAGCAAGCCAGTGCATTTGAATATCCAAACATAAGCTGTTCTGCCCACCCAGTGGCTTCTTTCATGCTCCAAATCAAGCATCTTAACTTGCTGCACCTTAAGCATATTTGCTAATGAGTGTGTGATGAGTTCAAAAAAAGGAATTTGAAGAGAAATACACTGTGGTCTCATAGGATGAACAATGTCCCAGTTACCGTCCTGGGCTATTGAGCTATCCCTTAACCAAGCAACCAAGTCCACATTCATTCCATAGGCCGTGTGCTGTAGGCAACCTGCTCCATCAAGAGCTAAAAACATCTTTTAAATAAAGCTCAAGCCTCAGTCTAAACCCTCTTGATTTCTCAGCCTGCCTGACATATGCTGGATGGCAGATAATGTCAGAAGAAGCCTGTAGCCCATCTGTTGCCAGATAGCTGAATCTTTACATTCTGCCAACGCAGCTTCAGCTGACAGTAAGCTACATGATATATTTTTCTTTTGCATGGAGAGTAGGACTGTCCAGCTCAGTATGACTCTCAAGCTAGTCCTACTAAATGTGTAAGAAACACCTCCTTAGTACAGATTGTCATGGCAAGATGCCATCAGTTAAAAGAGGATTTCCCCCTGATGAAGGCATGATACAACACAATTCTCTGTGCCCCAATACTTGATCTTGATTAGGAATATAAATTATGTACAGAGGGCCTATCAGTCAGTGGCTAGCTGTATGCAAATACAAACACTAATATATACTCTAAAACATTTTCTGCAAAATAAATTATTATTACCTTTCAACAGGTGTGGAAGAAAAGAGTTTAAAGAGCAAAATTTGCTCTGCACTCTCCACATCATGCATTATAGCAGAGGAAAGCACACAGCATCCAGTACAGGAAAACTTCAGTGTTACCATCAGGACTGGTTTAAATGATTCTGCAAAATTAGGAAGGAGAGATATTTAAAGAGAATAAACACTATGTTCAGGTAAACCTTATTTATTGCAAAGTAGCACTACCAGCTCAGATAAATTAATCAGCTGAACCAGTCATGATGGAACTAAGAAATTTCCAAGGAAGAAGGTGGCATCGATTGCATTTCCCTCTCTAAGCAAAACTCCTCTGAGTTAGTTGTGACTAAGGCACTGAATCAGTAATGCAAATAATTCTTTAGTCTGCCTTTTAAGATAAGCTGGATGATTTTGTTTACTGATATGACTAAGTGGTTTGAACTGGCAGTGTAGGATACACTGGCTGAGGATACAGACAACATGGGTACTCCAACAAAATGAAATTCTGATTCATATCACCACTCAGGTCCCATTGGCACTTACTCCAAAAGTATGGCAAATACAACACGCTCTCAAAGACCTTTTGTTTCCTAAAACTAAATTTGATTTGAATTGCCCAGTGTGCAACCTGGTAGGCACCAGTTCTATTTACTGTTAAACAATAATATACTGTTTGCCAGAGGTGAGTGCATGTCACAAGTTGACAGAGATTCTCACTTTCTCTGAAATGCCACATACCATTATTTCAGAGAAACTCAGAGAACTAACTTCAGCACCTTCATTTTTCCCACCTATCTCCCTCCTACTCCCTGACCTGCTTGTCAAGCTCCAAACAACCACAGATTTTTATTTTATTAGTAAGAAACAAAACTGGAACAAATGGCTCCTGGCAGAACATGTTCTTCGTTACAGCTGGAAAACTGTTGGACTGATATCCTTGAAATGCACAGTGTGACTAATGCCCAGCTTGCAAGGATGCAGGAGGAAACATTCATTGCACTTGTCAGGGTGGGCCTGAGCAGCCAGAAAGGAAAAGATAAAGTGGATAAGTAAGAATGGATTCCTTTGCTTGCTACTTAGAGGAAGCCAGTGCACACCATAAGGGCAGAAAGTGACACACAGATAGGTCAAGAGCAGATCTGGATCATAAATAGTTTGGAATGCATGCAGGATGTGCACCCTTACTTCTAGATATTATTCTGCAAAAGGTGAGGCTTTGAGAAAAGGTCCAAACTTCAAACAGTCTAGAAATGTATTGAGAAAATGATCCAGTCTATAAATAAAGAGGCTAGAAGTGGGTGTGGGCTTATTTTCATCTCAATACTTCAGTTAATGCCTGCATACTAGTTTGTTTCCAGATTATGATTGTTTTTTTCTGGGAAGTTAGAATTCAGAAGCTTGCTTTATCTCCTCTGTGAGCATTTGGTTTATCACAGCTGCCCTGAAACCACTTCTGAAAAGGGACCAATTTCCATAGAGACTATGCAGTAAATTAATTAAGCTCATGAGAGTGTTGCATGTACAGCCAAGCAAAATATCAGATGAAAGCAAAACCAGACCAGTTTCTGAGAAGCTTTATTACAGCTCCACTCCAGCTCCTCCCATTCCCTCTAGAGAAAGCAGTAGGAGAATCCCAAAGTATTTTGGGAATATAAATTCTAGTATTTTGGGGTTCTGGTATGGCTTTATCAGTCTAAGCCAAGCAGGTAGAATGAGCAGTAATGACACTAAGAAGAAGATAATTTTAGGTGAATATAAAATATTAATTATTCACAAGGGGATCTCTAAAACCACATAAGGCAACAAGCAGAAGTGGCACATTTTGGGTCCTTTAGAAGCAAACCAAAACAAAATGCCCCAACCAGCTCGAAGAGAAAACATAAAGATGACCTGTTAAGATTTTTTTCTAGCCTTGAAGTCCCTAATATACACAGTGGCAACCCTCTGAATATAAACAGACATAAAATGCATGGGGTTTTAGGTTTGGTGAATGAAGATACATATATATATTTAATGCTTTGGAACCTGCCTGTATATATTAGAGGAGAAAGAATTAGAGGACTGGTTTCCCCCACACTTGAAAATTTCCAGAACTGCTTTGATCATGTGTGAGAATTGATTTAGGGGATGCAAATGAAGGCCTTGGCAATCTGAAGAAGAAAAACTTCTCCCTTGACATTTCTGAATGTTCAGAGAATCCTCAACAAGCCATTGAAGTATGGGTTCATCAGAGAGACAAAAAGAAAATTCAATAAGCAAAGAAATAGATAAAAACAAGCAGCTTCCCCACAAGAAAACTAGCAAACTTTCTACCTTGCTTAATCCTTTTCTTCCCATTTAGACTCCTATTGTAAAATATGCATCTAGAAACATAAAAGCAAGGAAGGAGAGATGCAAGCCCTTCCTTCCAGATACAGACTGAATATAACATCATTACAATATGTTACAACTCATTAGCACTTGCCATCCTACAATCTCCAAGCATTAATTAATGCACTCTCACAATACCTCTGTGAAGTAGAAAGGCAGGTGTCTAGATATTGTGATGACAGGTGCTTTACAATTGAGTAAGCCAGAATTTTTAGGCTTCTCATTTGCATTTTGAGAAAAGCAGGGCACAAAGCAGGTAGGTAAAAGTGCTGCAAGACCTTGAAATACCTTGAATTAAGGAATACTGTAATAACTTGAAATACCTTGAGCAGACTGGCTTTCAAGTGCTTAGGTAAAAAGCAATACTTGACTTAAGGACCTCAATACCATTTAAGCTTTATTAGTCAAGTATTTGCATCTAATACCACAATGGCTATTTTAAGCTGTGTTATATAAATAGAAGTGGAGTCTGAATTTCTTAAAAATATTATTTCATTACTTGAAGGGTAAATGAGGTCCCTGAAACCACTGTGGCCTCTGAAGAGCATTAAATAAATTATTTGTAAAGCTTAGCAAGACACCACTAAAGACAGAATACAGACAGTGAAACAGCATGAGGAATAAGTTATTTGGCTAATAATTTAATCCTCTAACTCAATAAAATAAGAATTACTGTCATGCTCTCTGCACGAGCCTTTCTCTAATATGTTTCCACAAAAACCCCCAAGGACTTTGGTGATTCTATGTTGTTTCTTCATGTGCTGCACTAACACTGCTCTGAACAGCAGCACTCTGGGCTATGCCCATGTTAACAACTTTTTAAACTCAATAATTTATAGAGAAAACTAACCTAGTGATTTATGCTGGGATGGAGAAGAGAGGAGAATACTTCAACCAGGATTGGTGACAATGTTTAAATTACTTGGCTTCCAGATTGTTTGTAATCTTTAGGGTCATGGTGTCCAGTGAACATCTGCATCCAAGGCAGTTTTCCTCTTCCCTCTGCCTGCCTTCCTGCAAGGAATAAGAGCCATGTGCATGAGTATTCCCCTCCCCAAGAGCCATATGGGAATGTAAAGGCATTCTCTGCATTCATTACCCTGCCCCACAATATGATTCTGGCTTTGTATGGGCAAGAAAATGGATGTTAATTTATTCCTTATCACTAATTTGAAAAGGAGCACAAACACAACAGCTCCATTGCAGAGAATTCCACCAAGGGTGTAGTTTAAGTCCAATTATGTGCTATTAGTACACTTGTTCTTTGTTCCTGTGGCATATTAATTACATGTCTGGTATTCTGATAATTAACACAGTTATACTCTTATTTTCCCCTTTCATTAGACAATAATCTTGCATTTTATTCAGATAAGTAATTTTCTGTAGGTAAAAGGAGCCAAATTATTACGTAGGAATAAAATCAAGCAATGGGTTTTAAAGGAGCTTACACAGAGATGTTCCAGCAGTGTTCTTCAGGAAAAAGAAAAGCAGAGACTGCAGCCCTACAGGAAAGCACATCTCAGAGACTTCTAAAAGAATACCAAACAAAAAGCCTCCAGTTGTATATCCAGCATTACAATCCCTGGCTAGAGCAGCAAGGGCCACAAGGACTATGCTGGAATTGCCACACACAGCTCATCCAGCTAGGACATTGCTTCTAAAGGCTGTTAGCAAGATCTTTAATCTCCCACTGCCATCCATGAAACTCAATATTTAGCAGAAAAACTTCTAAAGGGTCAACCAGGAGGGTTTACAATTGCACAGGGCATCCACAAATGAACAGGTACCAGATATTCCAAAGAAATGTTAGGGAATAAAACAAAACAAGCACTCTTACCACCACAAGGCAGAAGGGTAGTTAGGTTTGACTCAGTTAAGTGGGTATAGATGGACTCCATAATCACTCTAAAGATTTGTTTGGGGTTTTTTTCCCCCCTAGGACAAATTATTATCCCTCTGAAAACAAGTTAACTCTTTATAGTTGTCTTGAAAAGCATTTCTGAACTTCCACTAGCTCTCATGTACCATTATGGCCAAAAAAGATCCACTGGGGAAAGAGATTTCCTTCTGTAAGTGCTCCTGTAACAGGGCAGAAACTTAATAGAAGGTTCTCCAGCACTCTGTACCCCAAAATCCCTTTGGTCCAGCTCTCCAGTGGCTCTGGCTGCAATGCAGGGAACAGGGGTGTCACCCAACAAGCTGAACATCACTTGCTCCTCCCCAGTGGACATTCATTACTCACTGGTGTAATTTTTACCAGTAAGGGAACCTGAGGGTTGTTTATGATGGCAAATTGCCTCTAACTGTGTCTGCCTCCATTACTGAGGATTCCCACCCCAAAACTTGTTCTGTGATGCCTTCAAGTCCCTTGTGGGAGAAATAAAACCTCAGCAGACAAATATTCATGTTGGAAAAGCTTGCTCTGCCTTTCCTGAAACCACCATGTGGAATATTTTTCTATTCTGAATGGCTGATTACTAAATCAAAATGATTTAAGGACTCTCTGAACACAGGGGTTTTTTTTAATTATTTCCTATGCAGTCTCAACACCACAAGAATCCCCCACAAAACTGATCTTAAAATGCAATTGTGAAGACCCAGTTCAGAGAGCACAGATTCCAGTTAAATTAATTGATATCAGTGCCTTGATTTCTTGTATCTGGACCATGGATTAGAAGCTTCTCAGATCTCCCTGGCTCATGAACCTGTAATTTGAATATTCCTCATGCAGTATTAGATTTCATATCACTACAAGCAAGGGCCTCTTACTCCTGAGAAAACACTGAACTCCAGTGTTGTAAGTGGGCACAAACTTACTGTCTCTGAGGCTGATGTGAACACTGTTATTTAGATGTGGAAAAATGGGATCAATTTTACTAAACAGTTCTTCTGAGCCAGAGTTCTGGTTACTGAATTTTCCACAGAGGTTTTTTAAAGACAACCAAATCAGCTAAACACATTCCTTGCAATTTGTTTGCCTTGCAATTGGCTTCAAGCAAAGTGTTGTTGTTCTTCTACCTGTAGTATCCGCCATGAACTCCTCTCCATTCCTGATCTGCTTAAATTCATCACATCTGGCACTCACAGTCTGCAGCTTTCCAGCCATTTTCCACATGGTCTCAAAGCATTTCACACGTTGATACATGAAAAGCTTCACAAGCCTCTGCAAGGCAGGGTCAACACCTTTAACAGCTGAAGGGAAGGATGAAACTCCTGTCACAAAGAGCATCTGGGACGAAATTATAGAATTGATGCAGACATCCCAATTTGTGAGGACATTTTTTAGCTGCAGAAACTCTCTCTGATGCCTTTAAAGGTCACTTTCCAAATTATCTCCTCCAGAAAGATTCCTTTTTGGTTTGTTTTTTTCCCTTTCTTTCTCAAAAATTGCAGTGCTCCTACCTTCTTTCTGGCAGTGCCTTGGCTATTTAAGTCTCATCAGGCAAGAGTGCATCTAAATCCCTGGTTCTCTCTCATATTTCTCTCTCATATCTATTTCTACTATTTCTATTTATTTCTACTCTGACAGTCACCAGTTGTGAGCCTTCCTTGCCAGATCAGCCACTGCCCTCCCGGCCTTTTCACTCTAATTGCAGCTTTGCTAATCATGTTTTGATCACCCACCCATCTAATCGCTGCGAGGAGCAGCAGCAGCAAAACCACAGCGCTTGTGTTCTCTCCTTCGTAGGGGAGGGATCAGAGGATTAAAGAGGAAGAGGCCGCCCCGATTAATGCTGCCGAGTGCGGGATTGCTCCTCGCCGAGAGCCGGGACCGATTGCCTCCCCGTGGGGAGCTCCAGGGCACGCAGTCTGCCTCCAAATCTCCCTTCTGTTCTTTAAAAACCGAGCTGCTGCTTCCCCATCGCTGCCCCACACCAAAAAGGAGGCTGACAGCAAACTGTCCTGGGGTGACAGGACAGTTCAAGTGTTAAAGAAGTGGAAGGCACTGAAGATAAATAGTGGTTTGTTTCTGTCATAGGCTCTGCCACTGACCTACCTCCAGTAGAAGAACAGAAATGCATTTGTCAGCTTTTGGGCAGGCTGAACAGGTGCTGTGAACAGATTAACCCTAAAAGGGATCCAGCAAAGAGCTGTAGTGTCTTAAAAAGAGCAGGAAACTCACTCAGAGCTGAGGCTCACAAACCCAGCAGAACCAACACCAAGGGGTTGTGCTCAGCACAGAGGTGTGAGGATGTTTGCCCCCTGCCCCAACCAACCTAATCCATGCAAGGGAATCGGAGTGACTTGAGTAATCACCCCCTCCCATCATCCACTGCTGTGGTGGGTATCTACTAGAGTGTTAACTCTGTGCTTCCTTTCACTCACTGAAGGCAGATAAAACATTTCTAAGTGAGTTCTTTTGCAAAGGTTACCTGCCCACTTCTGGGGAATCAACTTCTGCTGGAGCCAACATGATCTCAAGGACCATCCCACTCCCTAGACAAACATCCAGCAGCTATGAGTACCCACTCCACTTGTACCTTTGGCTATTTGGGCTTTTCTCTTGTTTTCAGTGTGGACAATGATGTAAGATTTGTTATTTTTCCTCTTTCTGGTCTATCCACTAACCTTCTGTGGCTGCAGGAGGGAGCTGTAAATCCCATGTTGTGTTAAATGACTCAAGTACAGAGCTCTGCATGGCATTCTAACAGCACGTTTCTCCATGTTGACTGCTGCTTCAGTGATCCATTGCCCACTGAGTGGAAGTAAAAAGCTTAGGAGATGAGCCAGGCACATCCTGTCTGGAGCTCAGCTTACACAGGCAGCACCGTGCAGCCTGAGGAAGAGCCTCTGGGAATGACTGCTGTCTGTGTAACCTTACGTTCAAATACAGCTCAGGATAGGGCAAATATTTACTGACTTGGTCTAAAAATGAGGCTGCATGGCCAGTTTTCACCAGTTTGAACAGGAGGATGATGGCAGTGAGAGGTCGAGAGGCTCTGTGGTGACTAAGGAGTCCTCAAGCTGAGCAAGATGCACAGGAGCTTCCCACAACAGAGTAAACAGGATGAATGGAACACTGTGACATCTTTTCTACTTGTTAATGACATGATTTATGCATGAGATTATCATATGCCATTCTGCAGCCCTAATCCCAGACTCTTGAAGCAGGAGTGCAGGTTACTTTTTGACCATTTTCCAAAGTAATGGCACCAGTGTCCAGTGAGACCTCTCAGGCAGAAAAGATACTTCAGCAGTGAATGAGGGAAAAACACCCCTAAATATCTGTAGAATCCCCATTTCTTTGACTGAAAGGCACACAAAGCCACACATCATACACCAGATAGGCACAAGAGAGCTTAGCATTAGAACATCATCATAGCCTTTTCCCTCAAGCATCCCTGCTCCCTTTGCTGCCCAGCTCTCATTCTGCCTGACAGCTCCTTAATCACAGCATCTCAGTCACATGCATAAAATATTATTTAACCTCCAGCACATAGGAAAATGCATTTATAACCTACTGGGTTTTCCCCTTTAATCTCTCTCTTTCTCCCCTTGGTGCTCCTCCTCTCTTTTTAGTAGCTGGAAGCAAGAATGGTGCTAACAACCTTCATAAAGATTTATTCAGGTCCAGGCAGGAACCAGCTCTCTGCATTCCATCAAAACAGAAGACTACAGAAACAACACATGGAGACTTCTTTCTACTCAGGTGGCAGAACAGAAGATCTGCTTTTTACTAGAGCAGGTACATATGTAAGCTCTGCTGGTTTTGGTGTCTGCAAAAGCCTTAGAAAACCTTCCCTGTTCATCCCTGGTATATAGCTCATCTCAACACTTCTCAGCCATTTAAGTCTTGCCCTCTGCTTTTGACAATGGCACTGAAAAGATTTCATTTCATTTTCAGCACTGCTCCAATCCTCTGACACCTTGACTTCACTACAACTGGAAAAAGGAGGGAAAAAAATCAAGTCAAAATGATCCTGAAGCTACAGTAGCCAGCCAGGATGTGTCCCATTTAGTTTCAGAAGACTGCAACCTCAAGGTCAAATGCAGACTAAACCAACAGACTCTACTCTGTGCCCATATGGTACAAGCAGCTAAGAATGCTACAGAACCAGCATGCAGCACAGTTCCTTTCAGAGGGAGACTGTGAAGTCTGGTGCTGCTGGTGAGTCAAAAGCTTAAGATTCTGTCTAGTTTAATTACCATCTTTCTCCAGGCTGAAAGAAGCTTAGGAGAATACAACAGTGTGGCAGAATCCTCCTCTTACACTCCCACCTACAGAAATTCAGCCATTCTGGACCTCCCTCTTGCCTCCCTCCTCACAGATGCCAGAGATTTAGCAGATCTAGCCACTAAAAAATAAAAAACAGAGCACAGACTGCATTGTGAACACTTCCACTTGCAGGAGAAAGCTCCATGCCTACCTGCAAGCAGGCATCAGGCACTAACATCATCAGGCAACACACAGGTAATGTCTGCTTGCTGCAGCCACTTGAGATACATGGCAAAGGACTGAAGGAAACTGCTGGGCTACCACTTTCCATTCTAATCACATCCAAAGCAATTTACACTGAGCCCTCTGATTAGGAGGTCACAAGAAAGCTGAAAATAGATTGCAGTTCTCTGTCAGCAACACCACAAACTTCTCCTGAATCACAGGACCATGAATGTATACAAATGTCTGGATATAATAAATAACATCACAGCTGCTCTCTTCTGGAGCAGCATCCTTCCTTGGAAATCACAGAAATTTCCCATAGCTTGATACAATTAAAAAAAACAAAACCAAAACCCAAGCCAACCAACAAAACCATCAGCCACAAAGCACTGATACCATCAGTCATTGGACCAGGTTGCCCCCAGAAGCTGTGGCTGCCTCATCCCTGGAAGTGTTGAAGGTTGGATGGGGCTTGGAGCACCCTTGGCTGGTGGGAGGTGTCCCTGCCCATGGAAAGGGGGTGGAACTGGATGATTTTTAAGGTTCCTTCCAACCCAAACCAGCCTGGAATTCTATTAATCAATCCACATCTGGATTAGAGTTCGTATTGCAGTTGTCAAACAAAGGATGGAAGTTTATTTTCTGAGTTTCACAGGTTATTTTCTGGTCACAGATTAGCATTTAGTAGCAAGGAGAGTTAACCTGGCAAATGTCAAAACACCAAAAACCTCTGTGCATGTAACAATTTCATGCTGGTACAGGAGGCAGCTTGTAAGCAGGACAGGCTATAAAGCTTCATCTCATTTTTTTTTTTTTCTTTTCCAAAATAAACAATTCCCAAAATTGACATGCTTTAGGCTACAAAGGAAACCAGCCAGGTTTTTTTGTAACATACTGCAAGAATTCTGCTCAGGGCAAATCAGCTGCAAAGAAAATGAATGCAGAGCTCAGAAGACAGTAGGTGATTTCTTTTCTGCCTTTGTAGAGGAACCTACTACAATCTGACAGGGAATAGATCCAAGCTCCTTTCTCACCTTGATAAATAATGCTCCTCCCTGTTGTACAGCACTTTTGTAGTTGTAAAACTGTGAAAAGCATCAGTAATGAGGAGCTTTAAGGGAAACTGGTGCAAAGTGTCTGTATAGACTTGCTGTACTTACCCAGCTGGTCTAAGGCAGAGCTGGATGAAGCAGCACAGCAATCCAGTGACCTATTTACTGCAGCTCTGAAGGAGTCAGATACACAGGACAAAATCTGCAGGGTGCTACACCTGAGGCTGCAAGAATAAAGTCTGTCCAGCAAACACTCATCAGCACTGTGCCTGGCTCATCTTACTAAAATTCCCCACCTTTTAATACCTTGAAAAGCTAGATTTGTGCAAGGCTGTTCATAGTTTATTGAAATAATTCATCCCAGCTGAAGTGAGAGGATCCTTAACAGTGCTCTGCAGCAGAAGGTGCAATAAAAGAAAATGAAAACATTGCACCTAAAAGACATTTTTATTCCCTATTGATGCTGTGAACAGGGAAGGAGTTGCCTGGCATAGAACACACACCTCTGACTGCAAAAGAAAATGGACAAATGGGTCCAGTTTCATTCCAGTGCTGAACAGGCTGATGCTGAGTTGAAAAATCAAGTGCATTCTGCAAATACCCCATCAAAGCAGGAACTGTGCAACACTTCAGTGCTCCTGCTGCTCTTGCACCTAAACCAACTATTCCACAGCTCTAACAAAGCTTCCTAAATGCTCTTTATTTACAAATATGCTTTGGAACACTTTGTTACTGGTGAATACCAGTGGGGAAGAAATGCTTACTCACTGAGGACTTTTTCTTTTGTCTGACTGAATTAAACTCAAGATTTCTTAAACCTCCAGTAATTGTTCTTACTGCACTGTTGGTTTCTGCTGGTCCTGCTGCCCTGAAGCCTTTTTTGCTGTCAGCTCTGCCACAGAGTCCTTTAGGAAGCAAGAGACCAAAATGAAAGCTCAAGGACTGATCTTAAAGTCATCCAAATCATCCATTCCTCACATTGCCCAGGCACTCAGTATACCTTTCATAAAATAATTTCTAGCACACACTAAATATATAAATATTTGATTCAAAGCTTTCAACTTTTGGCCTTTTTTTCTTTTTTTCCCTTTTGTATTATAAAACATTGATAACTTTAACCTTGAGACTGCTCTATTGTTTCAACAGATTGGCAATAGGTATAGAAATTTATCACAAATATGACCCTAAAGTCTTATTTAGGATGATCTCTTCTATAGGTGACAGGGTCTTTCAATTTCACAGGCCATTTCAGCTTTAGCTTTCATCAGAACTATTCAGGCTGCTGGTGAATTAGAAAGGTGGACCTTATGGAACTGAAACAGATTAAATGGCAAAGCTTTAGAAATTTTCAGAGGCCCCTGAAGAGCCAAGAGAAGAAATAACTTCTAGGAACTACTTACCTGAGATAGGAATAGGAACAAAAAAATCTGCAGAGCTTATTTTATTAGTGGTCCAGCTTCTCTCAGGCAATAGCTCCTTCCAAAGCATTGCTGTGCCACCCACTCTCATGATGTTACTCCAGGGTTTCTTTTAGGTCCAGGGAGAATCAATCTAAAGGCTGAGATGAACACTGAGGTCTCATTTGCATTTACAATGGGCAGTGCTCACAGACACAATGTCCTACTGAGAACCCTTCTGGAGAGAGGTGAGAGGAGAATCTGATTCAGCTCTAAATTTTTTCCTCAAGCTCTGGAAAACACCAGTGTTAGAACAGGCAGATGACAAGACTGGTAAGAAAAGAACTACAACAGCATATTCTGAATATCTAAAAGAACATAACTCCCCCCAAAAGACCACCCAAAGGATGTGTGATTTTTTGGACGATGCCTCCTCTAAAGCTTTTAAGCTTCCTTTTTAATGCCTTAAGGACTCTCTGGTTGGTAGCTGAACTATTCAGCCTCCTCTATTTACAAATATATTTCAGTTTAGGTTTATGCTCACCTCTGAAACATTGAATTTCTTGGTTTTGGTAGTAATGGTTTGCTTGGGAAGGCAAAAGCACAAAGGCAAAGCTAGAGAAATTTGTATGTAGGATAAACAAGTCAGCCATGCTGATCCACTGGGAACAGGATTCTCCCCATTAACCCAGGCTCCACACTGGTACCAGGAATTTAATTTTCATAGCAAGAAAATAAATACTTAGAAATATAATTTACTGGGAATACTGGAAAGCCCTCTTTTCCACTCATTTCTTCCATGATTCATGTATAAATTACTTTATTGCATTCTTCCAGCCCTAGCTTAGAGTTAGAAATCAATAGTGGGGAGGAAGAGAACAGAGATAACAAAGCAAGCACAAATATTCCCAAGTGACAACATCCCCTCCAGTTTCTGAATCCCAAATCATGTTGTTACACAACACACTGCCTTTTCTCAGTGCATCCTTCTAATATATTAATCAGGAGTCTGAAGTCTACAGGGAAGTCTTCCACACAGGTGAAGCAAGTATTTTGCATTTAGTGGTTCAGCAGTGGAATAAATCAATAAGAAACAAGAGTAGCTATTAAAAACTGTATTGCCCCCCCCAACACTTACATGTTTTGTGAAAAGATTAAACCACATAAACACTTCACTTTTCTCCTTGAAAAGATTCAACAGCTCAGAAATGCCACAGATACACTTGGAGGATGCAGGTTTGCTTGACAATGAGGCCACCACAACCCAGCCCTTCCATTCCAGCCAGAAACACACTTATCCCCTGAAATTAACCTTTTAAGGGCTGCCCCCCTTTACACTAAAGTAAAAATTAAAGTGCCTCTTAGGCAACCCAGTCAAAATGTAAAGACTCTTTTGGGCTTATTCCTGGTTTATTTTAATAAAGAAATTTCTTATCTGGCCCCAAATGGGTAAAAGATTTGCTTTCACATTGAACTTTACAAAGCTGCACTTGAATCAAAAGGATCCATTTCATAAACAGATGTACAATTGTTCTCATGACACAATTTATGTGGTCAAGATATTTTCCCTCTTTGTGCTCACAAGTCCATTCTTCCTTTTGCATCCATTCCATAGCTTCTCTCAGGCTTGTTCCCCACTTTGAGACCATAACAGCATCCTGTCATCATTTCTTGCCAGGAAAATGGTCATGTTGTCACAGTCAGGTTCTGGAATTGTTACTTTAAATAATTAAAAAAAAAAATCACACGAAAAGAATGAGGAACAGGTGAACCAAGTTCTGCCTTAAGAAATTTTGAAACATCTTAAAGTCAGTGCAACCCACAGGAAAATCTAGAAGTATTGTAAGAATGACCTGCACAAGAGAAAACAAAGTGCTATGGTTTAGACAGCAGTGCTAGAAATGTTAGATGCAGATTCCTGAATAGTCAGTGCATTTGGGGAATTTCACTGCAGGTTTTCAGTCTGTAAATGCCTGCCTGTGTTTGTGTGTGTTTTAAAGCCCTGGAACTACTAAGAGAGTAAATCAGAGTGTCACTACTCACTATTGGGCAGCTTCATGCAGTGCTACTGCTTCTTGGAACAGTGCATAAAGAAAATGGGATTGCATCAAGGAAATGGGATTATTTTAGGATCCAGACAATTTCCATATCAGCAAAGAGTTGCAAGGAGCCAAACCACATACAAGATTTCAAGTGACTAGAAACTTAGTTTATTAAAGCCCAGTGCAAGTTGGATTTAAGTTAATGATCATTAATTATTCCTTTTGTGAGAGCTAGTTTTGTGCAGCAATTAAAGGGTTAAAGTGGAACTCTATGTAGTATTTTAAACAAGTTCACATATTCTCTATACAAATTTGGCAAATTCATGTCACAGCCATAGATCTCATTCTTGCAATTCCTGCAAAATATCTACAGCTCCTCTGTCAGAAGCAAAGAGAGAGAAGCCACCTGAGCAGCCAGGAGTTCATAGTGCAGCCCACACAGCCCCACAGCATCTCCTGTGATCTCCTTTTTCCAGCTTCAACAGGTAGACTTATTGAACAAAAAAGGCTTTTGACACATGCTCCCAAAAGAGCTTGAGGCCACAGAGCAGATGAGCATGGAAAAACTGATTGCATCAGAGACACTGCAGCCAACTGGAAATCAAAAACATGATTTCAAAGCCAATTAAAAAAAAAAAACAAAAAACAACAACAAAACAAGAAAACAACCCACCAAACAAAACCCCCAAAGCAAGCATTTATATGTGTGTAGATGTAATAAATATTGCAAAGCACATTTGTCTTATTTTCCCCCCAAGTCAGTAAGTATAAAGAAATAACCAATGCACCAAAACATCAGCTTTCTGCAATCAAAATGTCAAAGTCAGCAAAATACCTGCAAACCAACTGAAGAGAAAGCATTGTCAACCAATCACAAGTTGCTTCCAGTTCTATGCAGCCAAATCAAACCCTCTTCAAATTCACAAGTTTGACCTAAATAAGCACCACAGCATGAAAAGCTGCTTTAGAAGTAGGTTGTCAAGAGACTTTCTTGAAAATATAAAATAAAACGTGAGATTAAAGTTTTTCATTGGTCAAGTTTGAACAATTGCCTTCCTTTAGCCTGTCCCTTTGAGCCAATCAAAAATACACCCTTAGGTTTGTCCTTAATTAACACAGCCCAGCTGAGTAGCAAAATCTTACAAGAACAGATGGCTGCAAGATGCATTCTGAGGGTTTGGGCACAGGGAAACAGAATTACAAAGGAGAAGGAATACCAAGGAACAATTAGGGTGGGCAAAGGAACTTATTAATGCTCAGCCATCCTCCATCTTAAGGAATCTCACTGTCCTCTCCAGTTCTGTGTTGTTCAGGTATCCTGTAGTTACTGTCTTCTGTCTTCTGTTTCTGATCTGGAAAATGCCATCACAACATCCTCAGCACCTGTGATTGGAAGGGATACAGGAAAACATATGTCACAGTTACTTTCTTTAATGAACACTGGGTTGATGCAGTTCCCAGACTGCCATTCCACACATCCATAAAAATCAATGGAAAAGGAAAAAAAAAAAGACAAAGATAGCTGTGTTTAATTTTACTGGGACTGGAATCCCTTAGTGGTCTATTTAAACATTTCAATGGCATCTTTAAAATATTCCTTTACAAGCCTATGGAAATCAGTTTGTTTTTTAAAGAAAACCAAGAATTCCTTGATTTCAGGTATTTCTAAGAAGACTTAAAAAAATAAATAAAAAAATAAATCACAGGATTGTCAAAGACACAGAGATAATATTTTTTTCTGGTTTCATTGCCCTGTAAATTCTGGCTCTGCACAAAAGACTTCTTGAGCTTCTCTGAAGTATGAGGAACTCAACCATTCAGTAAAACTTGTACTGTGCATCACTCTGTCCTTCAAGTGACATTTAGATACTCTTCATCTTTACATGTAGATATTCATTACTCTTTGCTTTTAACAACCAAAATTGTTTTAATAGGCCAGTTAAAAGGTTTTTGCTTTCCCCCCTGCTCCCCCCCAGTCACTTAAAACACCCTTTATTAACTAACATGTCTTGAAAACGTTCCATTCTCTAATGGAAGTGCAGTATTTTCTTTCAAACTGAAGGTTTCCATTTGCCCAGGGAACAGACAGAGCTTTGCTAAGTAATGCTTTTATCTCTAGCCTGAAGAAATCTTTTCCAGAAGAATTCAGTGTGTGGACTTTCTCAGTTATTGGATTATTTTTTTTTTCAATAGAGGCTATCAACTGTGTATAATTACCATCAAACCCAGGTCCCCTGAGCAGAGAAAGATGTTATTACCATCCTGTAACCATCTTCAAGTCTTTAGAAACATTCATGGTCTTTCAAGTGGGCATTTATAGTAGAAAGACCTGAATGGCTTGAGAATCAGGTCTGATAAAGGCTTGGAAAGAACATTCTGTGCCAAGCTCTCATTCTTCAAAAAGATACCTTCAGATATTCAAAACAAAAAAAGAGCTTTCTGGACTTGCTAACTATAGAGCATGGCCTAATGAGCACTTACAGAGAAAATGTCTTCAGGACAATATGGAAATAAAAATACATCATCGTGTCAATGCAGTGGTTTAAATCAGTATTTCTAGTCTAGACAAGAACTGGAAAACAACCCCAAGGGGCTGAGTGCAATATTTTTTAATTCCTGCTAAAAATGTGATCCCTCAGAAAGCTAAAAGTAAACATTTTCTTTCATCTGCAGATCCTACAACTGATTAGAAAATATGATGAATACTCCAGTCATTGATTATATAATTTCCAAAAAATATTTCCTACATTCCAATGACCCTAAGCATCTAAGTGCAAGATGACAACTCAAAATGGCAATTATGGCCTTTGTTAATTACTTCAGTCTGCTTATTAATTTTGCTTATTAATTTTTAATTCAAAGCTTCTCTGAAAGGATTAGACAACAAAGTAGGAAATGTCAAGAGCAACACCAACACCAGGTAGCTGCTCAGCTCTGCAGAATTGCATTACTAGGGTTTGCAGAGTTCAAATTCTACTTGGATGAAGCATCAGAATGAAAAATTTCTTCAGTCTTTTACTTAAAGCATATCAAGAAGCACATTTCAGCTTTGTGCCCCAAGCAACTTCCTCCTGTACACCTGCATACAAGGTAAAAGAAAGAGGACAAATAAAAATTCCTTATCTGCTATATGAATTCCACATCTTAGTTACCTAATTTGCTCCTTAGTTGCAACGTAGGAGGAAAAGTGATCAAAACAAGGGGGAGAAGGTTTTAATTTCCCTCGCTGTCATCCTCAAAAGCAAAGCAGTGCTTATGAAATGCAACTCCATTTATCTGTATACACCTCCCAATTTATTTGTTAGATGTCCTCAAAGGAGGAAATATTAAGAACCAAGCAATAGTTTGGTTTTTATATGTAGGAGCCATATCTTGTAGAACTACATCAAAAACTGTTCTGATGCTCCCTCTTGCCAACACTCAGAAGCCCTGCAGTCATCTCCCTTTTCATCTCCTCCACAAACTGTTTTTCCCTTGATCAAAACATAAATGATATATAGCACTAGGCTCCAGCTCTGAATTAACAAGTTGCCATGTTGAGGTTGTTTTGGTTTTTTTTTCAAATGTCTAAGAACTACTACCCTTTAAAAAAAAGAAGGCTTTTTTGCAAAGATTCTGAAAAAAACCCCAAGCCTATGCTGAAAAGAGGAGTAATGACACTTAGAAGCATTAACAAACCTACAGCACAACCTGTGTATTTTACACACACCCCCTTTAAAGCAGAGGAGGCTTTGCCATGCAAGCCCAGAGCAGCTGGAGTAGCCTAGCAACCACAAAATCACAGATGATGTCACATTAGCAAAAGAGATGAGCTGGATTACTTAACAGATGTTGATTGTTTCCCTGGGGCTTCCCCTTTCTATAGTCTAAATATGAAAAAAACAATTGGTACAAGGATGCTTACAAAGCTTCAGGCAGAAGGGGCAACTTCATTGCTGATAATCATGCAACCCCCCCCACCACAATGGGGTGAAAAGGAGATTACTACTTAACTTTTCACAGTTTGGCATAAATGATCCTGGAGCTGATGGCAATACAAAGTTAGAAAGTTCTGCCAGAACACCAGGGAGCAGCAAAACAAAATACAGGAATGAACAGGATGGGAGTGAAGAGCAGAGGTGGCAAAAGAGGTTTAGTTATTTTTAGAAAGCAAGAAAAAAAACCCCCAAAGATGGAGATTAGAAGTGATGTATTTCTATATCTCATGGTATAGTTTTAAAGATTAGTAAAGAATGGGTTTTACAGACAATTCTGAACAATTATTTCCTGCTCCCTCCTCAGTTCCTTCTGTTTTTTGGTAGAACCAACAACATGTTCATTTGCAGGAATTCCAGGCAACCCAGCATTTGCAAAAGCCTCAGGCAATTGCCTTTAAAAAGCCAAATCTGAACTCTCAAATAGAAGATAATAATTCCTTCCAGGTAGACAAGTGGGTGGGTAACCCAGGGGCACAACACCCAACACAAGATCTTTAAGTAAAAACTCAAACCTCTACTGATTTCTTTTATTCCCACATTAAAGATCCAACTTTATCCTCAGTGAGGTGACACATTCTTGAAGGGCACCAAGTCCTACTGGTTTTAGCTGAGCATTTCAGTGATCTGAAAACTGAACAGAAAACCTCTCTGCTGAACTCAGCTCAGGGTGCAAGTGCAGAATGCAAATGAAAGGGATGCTCTCCTCAAGGCTTTTAACCCTCCAGAAGACACTCAGGATTATTTCTGAAGATGTCCTAAGAAACACGGGTGACATTTGTCCAGAAAAAGGTCCTCCATGTTTCTCAGCAAAAAAAAAACCACCAGGTTTTGTTCATGTCCAGTCCCACAAAGCTAAAATAGCCACAGCTAAATGAAACAAATCTAACAAGACTGCTCATTAAGCAATTCTACAGCTGCCTGTGCTCATGTACAAACATTTCCAGAGAACAGAGCAGGGGTTTCTCTGTGGTGAAAGGAAAGCAGGGATTAAAGTCCTAGTGAACAGAGCTTCTGCTGCAGTCCCACTTGGCTCCCACAACGGATGTTTTCTTACTAATCAACTAAAAAAAAAAAAAACCTAAAAAACAGAGCACAGGTTATAAAGTTAAGCTGCACACTGCCAAAAACCTGCAACTAAGACAATGGGACAGTGAACCATGTTTACTTTTAGCATATCCTTCACTGAGCTCTGCACTTCCCTTAATTAATGTATAGAACAATGAAAAATGCACACTTAGACCTGCCCTAGGGTCATACAACTTCTCTCTCCACACTTGGCCCTTTTCTGGGCACACATTTCTACACTGAAACAGAGCCTCAGATGTACCAAACAAAATGCTCCCCATCATCTATAAGGGGTGAAGTATGAACTGTCACAAACTTTCAGACATGCAAATACTTCTCCCACTTCTGCCTTAAACTTTCCCCCCCTCGTGCTGCTCAGACAGAATTACCTGGTAGGCTTAGGTCCTATCCTAAAAAGCAACAAGGACACCCCACTAACTTTCAGAAAAACACTAATGCAATTGTGCTCAAATTGCAGTTGTTCAGATTGGTGAATTTAGTAGTTTTTTTACACCACTTGGACTCCAGGCTTAACAAGCCAAGATGATCTGAAGGTCAAATGCTTGACTGCACAGCAGTAAGGACTGTAGAAAGACACTGAGCTCAGCACACACAACTGCTGAGAGGTTGATCTAAGGTTCAGAAAATTTCACTAATTTTTCAATAATTTCAATATTCAGAATAGTGAAATTTCAGTAATTTCACTAATGTTTTCACAGCAAACACTCAGCTACTGTCTGACACCAAGGGTAAAAGTTGGATTAAAACCACACTACCTTAATAGTGAGGAAGATGCCAACTGACACATCTGAGGGCTGCTGTTTCCCAGAGTTCTTTGAATGATGAAGATAAATACACCTGATTTGTTTGAAGTCACTTGCAAAATTAATTAAACCCAAAAAGCCTCTAGAGATCAGAAGGTTAAGGCTGTCATGAATTTCTGAAGGCTGCTTAATTAAAAAAAATCTGTACTTCCCTCAAGATCTTTGTATACACATATCTCTTCCATCACTTTTCAGCAGCTACCTCCTAACCATGAACTCTTCTCTGAAATCCCCAGTATTAGCATCCTACTCTGACATTCTAAAAATACACCATGCACTGCTGGGAGGAGCAGCAGGATAAAAGCATTGTGTTCAACAGAATAAAACTACACTGAGAAGAGCTCCATTTCCCCACCACTGTCTGGTATTTCAGGAGCATGGGGCCCCTCCTGACTCCACACACAACCTGGGTTCCTTTTCAATGTCTTCCCATGCCCAGAATCCATCTAAACCAGCTGAGATATGTCTGCTTTTCAGCTTTGTCCTCCCCAAGGGACCAGCTTCCTCCCAGAACCAGCATGACATTCCTGTTGCTATAGGAACAACAGAGCAGTAATCACCAAGGTCTTAGTATAATTCACATATCATGCTTGCTAGCTGCACAGCCTCCATTTACAGATTTGCAGCTACTTAAGAGAGCCAAGAGCTAGCCTACCTTATAGAAATGGAACAGGGAAAGAGGGTTTTTAGGCAGGAGATGCACCTAACTTCCTGAGAGGCCTTTTGTTGCTATTAAAAATATGTGGGGAAATCTTAATTTCATCATCTCAAGAAACCTAATGAGCCTGAGCTGTGCTAGTTCTTGCTGCAATGCAGGGAAGACAGCAAATATGTTCATATCTAAACCAGCTCATGATTACATCCACTCCCTCACACATACACTGGTTAAACAGAGATGCCTTTGGGTTCCCTCAGTTATTCTTGAAGCCACAACACAACAAAAACCCCACAGATGTCAGCTAAAAAGCTCCCTGAGTAAAGAAAAATGCCCCTATATTTATATTTTACAGTAACAACACTGCAGCAATGATCCAAACGTAAAATGGTTACTAAAAAAAGTGATTATATTAATGTTTTGATGTGATTATATTAATGAGTGACTATATATTATTTAATGAGTGATTATATTAATGTTTTGCTCTCTTAATTAATATTAAATTTAACTACTAAATACTTCAGCCCAGAGTTTTATAGCTGTTCAGGTTTTCCTGGGTTACTGAGACTCATCCCCTCTGCTAGTAGTTCCCAATGGACAGTGAACTATTTTTAATATATTAGATAAGTCTCACAACTGTCATGGATGCAACATGACTGTTTGGATCAGCTGAAGGATGGGTGAACATGCTGAAGCATTAAAAAAAAAAAACAAACCTAAAATATCAAGCAGTTAACAGAATCCAGACATGTGAATTCCATTAGAGAGCCTTTCATGTATGTAACCATCACCTGATTTACACCAAGATCTCAGCACTGGAATTAGAAGAACTTTGAGAAGAACTTTGAGTTTCCTAACAGGAAAACAGGATTCACTTCAATAATACACAATGTAGGTCCTGCACAAATGAAAGAACTCCAAATGTACATCTCAGATGGAAAAGGAGATCCACAAACAAACCTAAACCACAGGATTTTTTATGTCTGAATTGATGAATTGCTTTTGCAAGCACGATGGGAAATAAAAAGATGAAGAGTTTAATTTCTCCTCTTCCTATAAAATAAGCACAAACTGGAGGGGAGTCTTCAGGTTTCCCTAAAAATTACAGAGCTACTGTGTTCTAAGATGCTTCTTGATCAAAACTTGCAATTAACTTCTACTGCTGAATCCAAAGATAGCAAGCAAATTATCATGGGAGAGCTCCAAATGTCAGGGACATTGTTAGTGGCTCACTGAAGGTTTATTGCACAAGCACCTGAATTCAGCAGGGACAAGTGTGTGCTTTTCCCTGCACTGTCACATTGCTGCAGGTGTATATTGGGCACAGAGGTTGCAGTGACTCCCTGTGGTCAAACAAATAGACTCAACAAAGAACTTCATAGGCCTTGATCTGAAACCAGAGGAGGGAGCAGTGATAACCTCAGCAATTACCTTAGGTAGGACTGTTATGAGGCTACCAGCCAGCTGATCTAAGACATTATTCCATGGATGCACAAGAAAGAAAAGCATGGAAAATGTAATAGAGGCTGTGAAACACAAAATTCTAGACCATCCACTTAAAAAAAAAAATAAAAAGAATGAAAAAAAAGGAAGCAAAATGACCTTTGTGTAATTGTGGAGTCAGGCCTCACCATTTTTAAGTAACACACAAAAAATCTGCAGGCCTGTAACAAAGCTTTTAGAGTGCTATGGCCAAGAGTGTCATCCCCTTTTTTGGAATAAAATGAGGGCATGAAGTCAGCTTTGCCTTTTGTGTGCATGCTGGAGGAAAATGACTCTAAAGATAGGTCTGGAACAAGTTAGGCTGAGGGCAAGCTGTCCTTTTAATGGAAGATTGTGAAAACCACTAACTCTTTGTAAGTTACTACTTGAATAATATACCTTTAAGTTGTTGTGCATACAAGTTGGAAAAAAAAATCCTCCAGAGGAGATTCAATGGAAAAAGAAGAAAAGTAGGGAAGAAAATTCTTATAAGCAATCTTGGAGAACACAGAACATCCAAGCACTACAGTGTGTGGACCAGGGACAGGATTTTCAGAGCAAGACAATGCCATCTAGTGGGGATGGAATCTCCCTTCCAATGGTACCCTGGACACCTACACCATTTGGATTCTGTTTCCAATCCTCTGATCACTGACCCTGTTTATACCTAAAGGCATTGACTGCTGCTCCTGAGCAGCTTTATCACAACTGCCTGTTAGAAACCTGCAGAGATCTCTAAGGAAACCAAAGTGCCAAGCAATAAAACATAATTCCTTATGTTGATGCAGCATCCTACAGCCTCATTCTTCTCCAAAGGAAAAAGCACTTGGCTGGGTTTCCTCATTTTATTCTTCATGCTACTCACTAGATCTGGAGAGGTGGCACATCTGAGGATGAGAAGAACCAACAACCTCGCCCACTTCTCTAAATATTTAACTCTTTTCTTTCTTTGTTCTTTTTTTCCCCCAGCAAGAAAACCATCAGTGCTCAGACCACCAGCCCAACTAAAATATGGGAAAACTGAAGGTAGATTGTGGGGTCAAACCTCCCAGGAAAGAGAGCAGTGCCTAAGATTAGATAAAAGCAAGTATCAACAGGGAGGACTACACTTCCCTATGGACCAAGTTTTAAGAATCTTCAAGGACTTTAAGTGATAGCAGAGAGGTAAGTCAGTATCTGTTCAAATATGGGACAAAGACAACTTTCTGAACAGTGCATGAATCTCTTACATTTCCTACTGCATGATTAGTGAGTCTAGAAGCAGATCTGTTGGTCTCTGTTTTAATTACACTTAAGTTACATCAAAACTAAGTTTTTGGAATTTCCAAATCCCTCTGCAAAGTGAAAAAAAAAAATTTACAGATAACAAAAGCAGGTGGTTTAGACAAGTAAGTTGGGCAGAAAATTTCCAGTTAGAAAGTTGTGCAGAAGCACAGCTGTACAAAATGTCTGTGTCCCTGTGTCCTCAGCTGGATTTCTGTTCTTATCATCTCTTCTTTGCCAAAGTGAAGGTAATTCAGCATTTACTTCACTGTGAGGAATGTAACTACTTTAGAGATAATGCTGAAAAATGCCAACTGCAGCTAAGAAAGTCTTTAACTGAATATGGCCACCTCTGGTTTTGACAAGAAACCAGCAAATTTTCACTTTAGATGGGCAGAAAAGTTTAAGAATTCTGAGCCAAAACATACAGGTATATCTCAGTCCCTCAGCTATGTGAGGAATGAACACACAAACAGCAAGTTTGTGCAGGTTGTGTTGCTGATGGTTTTCTAAATGTCTTAGATCTATGTTCAACTTCTGCTCAGCTCAGTTCTTTCTGGCATCCAAGTCTTGCAATTTCCCTTCAATACCAAACCCTACATTATGAATGTGATCTGGCACGGGGCCTCCAAACGGAAGCAAAAAAAAAAAAATTAAATTCAGAAGGAAACATTCAGGCTCAGAAGAGATTAGTAGATTCAGATTAGCACCACACAATTGTTTACCAGGACTTCTGCAAATAATTCACAAAAGCAGCACGTACTTCATCCCCTTAATGGAACTCTAAACAAATCAAAGCAGATTTTTTAACTTATTTCATGTCTACCAGCCCTGTCCAGGAATTAATAATACTGTGCAAATTGTAGAAATGTGGTGGGAAACAAATTCTTCCTATTGCTAAACTTTCCCTTTTACTGCTAAAATAGCAACATTGCACTTCCCCATTTATGAAAATGTGAAAAACAAAAAGATGTTGTTAGATGATTCCATTTTATTTTGTGAGAAAAGTGTTTTTAAGCAGCTAGAGTAAAAGTAACTAAATTATTTTATGCTTAACAAATAGCTTTTGTACCTTAGAAATCTGTACCTGTTACATTTTATTCTGGTATTAGACTCCCAGTTTGAAGCACAAATAGAAAGTTTTGCCACCCCCACTTTTGTTACAAGCACAGATATCCAGTTTAAATAGATATATATATAAATGTAGATGAAAGTTGTCTTGTGCAGAGGGTTAGAGCAAGAGACACCCAGAACTAGAGGGACCTATGCAGACCTGAATTTAACTTCACCTCTTGCAAAAATCAGTCAGGTTTAAATTTATATCTATTTAATACATTGTACAGAACTGGAAGCAACATATATGTGTTCAGTTTATGGGACTTTAGACATCAATATTATGAGTTAGCATGGAGAGTCAGATGTCTAACAATGCTTTTACTCCTAAAATTCTTAGGTACTTGCAAGACTGACTCAGTGATACAACAGCAGGCAATGACTTGCATGTTTCAGGGTGCAAGATTTAAGTAGGTGGCACATGAGCACAGAAATACAGGAATGAAATTTGCTGTTTTCCTAGACAGTCTCACAAATGAAACAAACACAAGGCAAACAAATCCATTACTCACCCTGATCAATTGAGTGTTGAGGGAGCTGGCTAAGCTGGCTATTCACTACACCTGCATACGTGCGTAAGAACTCCTCTTCACTAGCAGTCAGCTGGAAATACACAAAGAGTCAGTCAGCAAAAAGGAAAATACAGAAAGACTGAGGAGATCTCTGCCTGCCTAGCACAGAACATCCCAGTTGCCTCTGTTCTACTCTGCACAGTTCAATCTGTTACTTGTGCAAATGATACCATCAGCAAGGACGTGGCAGCAAACGGGGACATCAGGCAATTGTGGAGAGATTCAAAGTTGGCTTAGAACAGTTGCTTTATTATGTTGGTTTTCCATGAAATATGAAAACTGTATATAGAGAAATGATCAGCTGTTCAGATTTATTTTCAGGCATCACAAGTCTAATAATATTTAAGGAAAAATCAATGAAGTTTAACCAAGTTAAATCAATGACAGCTAAAAACAGCCTGGTGATAAAACCAGACCATCACATGCCCATCACATGCCCATCTCAGTAAGGTCCCAGTTACTACACAATTATGTAGGGAAAGCCACTAAATATGGAATATGACAATGTATCTTACATTTGATCCCATTTTCCTCAGCATGAGTAGGACTCTCACTTTCTGCTGAATGTACATCTCCTCCGGACTCTTTCCGGGGACGCCCTCACGGTTCATTCCCCTCCTGCCAGCTCCTGGATGTCCTGAAGATTAAGATTAGAAAAAAAAGACAAACTAAAGTAAGTAATGAGGTGTCATAGGGTAATAGGAAAAGTTTAATTTCCAAACTACCTATTTTTCACCAGTTGGCAGATCACTTAATAGTCTGGGAGAGTTAAGGAATCCTGTGCTTCCATAGAAAACTCCTTCAAAGTCTGAACAGTTAAAATTGGGCCTTAAAATTTGCAACTGAAACATCTGAAGAGGCTGATGTTCCCATCCCTAGCAGCTCATTATCTGTTGTTACATTAATGCATCAGCAGAAAAGGAGAATTGTAACAAGGAGATGAAAGAATCACCTTGACAGAAGAGTCCACAGTTTGGGGTTTTTTCAATAAAGAAGCACAACCAGTATGAAAACAGGATGCAGAACACAGCCACCAAGCTTGCAATAGCTAAAAAAAAAACTGCATTAAACTTTAACTCTCAAATCTTTTTCCTCTCTTTTCTCCTTTTTATATCATATAAATACAGCACTTTTCTAGAAGTGCTTGGTGAAGACTGTATCACAGCAGGTTCAAGCACAGTTTTCCATGCAACATTTTCCTTACTTTATTTTCATTATTACTTTTAAGAGAAAATAATCTGGGTGTGGAAACAGTTTACAATTACACATAGGCCTCCTCAGTGAGTCACAAGTAATGCAAACCCAAGTAGCAGCTGCTGGGATTGGCTTTACCACCCACATTACTCAGCATGAAGATAACAGTAGTAAAAACTGGAGAAAGTCACATCCCCACTGCTACTGGAATAAGCTTCCAGAGGGAAGATTTGCCTTCTAGTGATCTGCTACAGATGGTTCTGCTTGGAAACTTCCAGCTTGTAAATTTGCAAAGTGATTATATTTTTGCTCTATAATCAACAAACTGCTTTCTGAAGCAGGAATACAACAATCCCATCTTTTTGTGCAGTGTCAACTCAAAGAAGTAGATTGGATGTTACTGAGCATTTACTCCACAGTGCAATTTACTAAATGCTGTTAATAGTAATGACCAAAATAAGACAGTGAGCAAGAGCCATTGTTCTGCATGTTTAGGAACTGATAGAAAAATAAACATTTATCAAGATATGAATCAAGTCTGAAAGGTTGTGACTGATTCTTAATATTATACTAACACATACTACTTTTAAAAAAAATTTGTTACTTGAAGAGGGAAGGTGCTGTGCTGGTAACCAAAAACATCTGTTTAGAAAAGAAGCAGCACAAGAGCAAAAAACTGAAATGTGGTAACACATCTATCATTCCATAAATGGAACAAATTATATAGGATGTCTATCAATAGGTGGCACCATACACAAGCATCAAGAAAATGCCTCAGCTTCCCCCATGCCACCAGGGAGACCACAATTCAGCATTCCTCTGCACAGGTATTACATTCCTCTACACAGCAGGGATAGCAGGAGATTTGTAGTCTGTACATCTCATTATTCACTGGTTTAGATAGCCTTCCAGTTGTTTATTAGTTTTTCAAACTTTAAAAAAGGGTGTGGTGTTGGGAATTCCCCTCCAAACCTGGTTCTTCTGAAGTAAACTTCAGCCAAGATGGGTTTATCAGAGCTACCTGTTAAATGGGAAGGGTAAAAATACTAAAGCCTGCCCACTCAGTCAATGCTTCACAAGGTCAGTAAGCAACATGAAGGACAAGGCACTCAAGATGGTTTAAAAACCATCAAAATATATGTGTAAAGAGGTTAAATTATGACTACAGAGCAACAACATTCTGCTCTTCATTTACTGTACAATTATTCTGAGTGGCAGCCCCAGCCACCACAGCTTTTCCTACTTGACATCAAAGTACAAAGACTAAAGTCTTAAGACAGTACTGAGACCCAGCATGAAAAACTTCAACAAATCTCAGTTCCTGTTACATAAAGCTTTTATAAGACATGCTTTAGGATGACAACACTTCTCAGCATATATTATGAGATCAGTAAATTTCCACAAACCCTTACAAGGCTTGTCTGTGCCCAAAAGACAGCACAATGCATCTTTACAAGTGAAAAACTGAAAAATCTTATCAAAGTACTTATCAACTTTTCTTCCTCAGGAAGCTACATTAATATCCTATACAGAATGAAATGTTGCTTAAGCAGAATTCCCCTAACCCTACAATTCTTTCTGGCATACAGATAAGGTTGTCATCTCCCCATCCCCAACCAAAAAAACCCATCAGAGATTTCCCTGCCAACATACCTGCTTCTAAAAACCACAGAAGATCAGATCACCCTCTGCTCCAGGCCTGCTTAATGATCGTAGCTGGGAAAAATGTCTGAGGAAACTGCCCTGTGAAAACAAATGAGCAAAGCATTACAGAAAGACACAAAGCTGAAATCAGAAAGACCCCTGATTCAACATGCTTTGGGTCACAGTCTGCTTTAGAACATGGTCCAGCCAAAATTCATAACATTATAGGCTTGGCTGGTGTTTGTAGACCCTTTTTATTTTTAAAGAATGAGTTTTTTAATGGTCAAGCTATTCCTCATCTGCAAGATTTACACTCTGACCATACCAATGCCATTCCCAATCACTTGAGAATGGAATGCATTCAAGCTTTGCATTCTTTGAGAAGCTTTCAGCACAAAACCCAGCTCCCTGGACAAACTAAGGAACATCATGACATGTCATTTCTTCCAGCAAAGAACATAAATAGGCATAGCTTACCAAAGATTTGAGGAAAAGTAGGGAGAAATGTAAAGCATCCTGATTTTGACCAAAATTATTGTTTTTAACTATGCATATGTTATCTGATATAGCAATTACAAAGACTGGCACTTGGAAGATGGGATGGAAAATGCTGTGTGCAGAATGTTTCAGACCAACCTCACTCCTTGGTCACCAACAGCTAACAGTTACAGGCTTTTTTTTTTTTTAGACTCATGACATATTGACTACTCCTCTGCTAAAGCACAGGGCACATTACTGGAATTCCATGAATTACTGGAATCAATCAAATAAATCAGGTGTCACTACTTTTTCATAAAAGGATGAGAAGAGATTGAGACTGGAAGGGTTGGTGATAAGCCCAAAGGCACCTCCAGGTTCTCCTGCCACCCTGTTTCTCTCTAACCTAAACAGCAGCTCAGATTTCCAACATTTTCAACTGGACATCTCCATGTTCATCTCTAAACAACACCAAGAATTAAGATCTAAAACTATTTTGCAACTGTGTGTTCTGGGGAGGGAAGGAAGAAGTGCAAAATATGAGAAAGAGTTTAGTGAGCCAGCTGAGGGACAGCTGAGTCACCAGCAGCACAAGTTCTGCTCATGATCCTGAGTCCCAACAGACCTCGTGTGCTGCACAATGATCCATCCCTGAAGCATTTTCAGGTCAGGGAATTCTTAGCCTCAGCTGTAATTACCAGCTCTGAATTCTGCCTCCTCGCTCACCTCTATCCACCTTCTATTCCTGCAAAGTCAGAACATTGTTTATTTTGCTTGTGCTCACTTCCAATTTTTTGTCCCTCTGTCTAAACAAGTGGTGACTGCTTCATTTAGTTTATTAATGCTGCAGGACTCAAACTTTAAAAATTCTTTGTGTCCTAATAGGTTTAAACTCCCAGGGTTTAAGAACAGATAAAACCATGCAAGGTCCTTTACCACGGAAATGAAATTAAACATCTTCTAAACACAAAGGCTAAATTTTCCCTCCATCCTTATCCTCCTCTCCTAAATAATTCTACTACCTCTGGTTTTGAGTCAGAGATTGGTACACAGAGTATTTTTTTAACATAGAGAAAAACTTAAAAGAAGTGAAGTGATGTTTCTGAGTTCAGAGACAACCATACAGGAGATGGATAAAGGCTGAAGTCTTAGCTTTAGGTTCAGTTAGAGACCATGCTGCTTCCCCAAACACTGCTTGGTTAAATGAGCTTTTAAACTAAAATGTAAGCTCATGGAGAAGAAACATGGACATCACTGAATTACAACAGCTTAAGGAAACTGAACCAACACCAGGATGCAACATGCCAGCTGCAGGATGCTGGCAGTGACTCTCAGCTGATCAGCAAAGATAAAAACAAATTTTTGCATATCCCATCCATCATAAACAAACTTGTATCAATAGCACTAATGAATCCACCTGATTATAATTAAAACACAGCATTAATGTGCCTATTCTTGCCAGAAAATGAGAAACATTCCCTGAAAGATAAGGTTTCAATCTGGATTGTCAGGACAGAGAGCCAGACAAGGAGGCAGAAAAACAAGAACTGCTGTGTAGCAGACTGAAGGAATCCCCACAGCACTGACAGATCTGAACTGGAGCGAGCAGCCCAGCTCACTGATATTTACTGCTCCTTGTGAAGAAATACTGGGGTCTCAGCTGAATTTCTGGTAGCCATATCCTGAATGACCAGCATTAAAGGAAGAGATGCCAAAGGCTGATGAAGATCTGCTGGATCACCTCTGGCACTGGGTCTCCAGGTAAGGGTGAGGCAGACGTGCAAAGCCAACAGGGAAGGTTGGGCTCCCAGTACCATATTTACTTTGCAGTTCAGCATGGTTCTACTCTCCAATGCCATTCTTTCCTTTCTCACAAAAATGATCAACCTGTGAACTTCAAAAGCTTTAGTTTTAGTTGGAAATTATTACATTCTTCACTGAGCCACGTTAAAGTACCAAATCCTACAAGCTTGTCCTGCTGCATCCAACACCCTACAAATGGACATAATTGGGTCACCTATTTTCTCTTGTTTGGCAGGCACAGGGAGTGAAATTTACTTCTCATTTATTTTTAATATGATTCACAAGACAGAATAATAAATGAGAAAGATCTATATATTACAGCCTGAACTTCCAGACCAGCTTTGCCAAAGCAATAAATTTAGGTTTAAAAACATTCCCTTCCCTTTCCCAAGCAGCAGAAGAGGCTGAGCAGTAAACAAATGGAAAACCTGTCCTGTTCTTCAGCATCCCATTCCCCATCCTGCCTGCAGCAGGGCTGGGGGAGGAGCCCAGGAATGCCCAACATGTGGAGTGGGCAGAGCTGAGCAGTCCTGACATCTCCATCCTGATCTCTGTTTGTCTGCCTACAAATCCATCCCTTTGGCAAGTGATAGAATATGGAGAATCCTGTCCCCTTGAAAAAGCAAGAGCAAAAATCACTTCATGCAAAACAACAGAGATGGAAGTGGCACTAAAGTTAGAGATGAGTAAACTGGACGTGGTGTTAGAGCCAGATTTGTCTGGTTTATGAGCAGATGGAAACAGCTCCTGAGGAAACTCAACCTAGCCAGCAAGAATTGCTTTGACACAAAAGTAGAAGAGGACTTCAAAACTAAGAAACTGAAAATTAAGGACTCCTAACTATTATTTCCCTCACTTCCACATACAATCATAGAAATTCAAAACCTGGTAGGGCTTCTGTCCAGGGCAAGGCCACAGGTGGGTTCACAATGCAGAACTTCTAAACTATTCTGAGTTCTCTCCCATCATTCCTTTAAAAAAATATCAATGACAAAAAATTCACACATCAACAGAAAAATTAAAAAACACCCTAAAAATTGGCACGTGTGTAAATTTTGCAGAAGGTAAACTACTTAAGCATCCCATTTATTTTTAAAGACACACTTATTTAATGTGAAGAGGAAGCAACATGAGCTTTGGTTCCTTCAGGCTACATGTTCCCCCAGCACTGTAGCCCTCTGTAATGCTGAAATTCCTAACATCTACATGTTACTCATACAGGAAACAGCAAACTGAAACTGAGGAATTTATACAGCCTGAATTAAGAAGAAAAAAAAACAGATAAAGACAGTGAGCTATCAGTAAATGTGAGTATTATATTACATATTCAGTCTTAATAATTTGGGGTACTTACAGAGGCCATCTGGCAAGCTCTTTAAAATCAAGGCACAGCTGACTACAGCTTTAATATCTTGTATCATTTTCAGTTGCAGCCAAAAGAAATCCAACAGGAGTTAGTTCAGCTACACATTTTTTGGGTGGTTTTTTTATTTCCCTTGACTCTGACTGGTTTTATTCAAGGCAGCTAAACCCCTCAATTAATGGGATAGGATTATAAAAGTTCAGATAAGGAGTTACTGGTGAATAAAACCAACCACTGCAGGTTTCCTTTGCACTACACAAATTGAGTTAGCAGCCAGCATGAAGAGGTCCCTTTAACTCAATGCTATCATTATCCAAGGTTAAGCTATTAGCCTCCACAGTGACACCATTGAGCACTTCAGTGGTGAAAACATGGTCACCCTGGGAAGCCTGGAACTGCAAGGGGATGCTGCACCTTTAAGCCTTGTTAATTTTCAAATGATACTTCACAGAGAACAGTTGGAGCCCTAAAAACCTTCCAGGCTGGAGCCTGAAAGCTGAAGTCAGGAACCAGAGTCTGCAAAATCCTGCTACAAATTTTCCTTTAATTCAGCCTGACACATGACCTTGAGTCAAAGGCAGCTGGAGACTGGATTAATTCCCATCTCCAGGGGGAGACAAGGAAGAATTCATAACAGCTACCTATTTATAGGTGAACACTAAGAGTTGAAATACTATTCTTATTTTTTTTTGTCTTCACATTTATGTTTACTATTATCTTTTAGATGGCTTTAGAATCTCAACCCCAATGTCAGATTGTGGTCAATTTACAGCTATAAATCCAGTGCTAGGTTGTAACATCTCCTGAATGTTAGATTTTCAATTTAAACAAAGTGGTACAGTCCTTCTTGAAGAAGGACAGGAAACAGCCCAAAACACTGCCTTTTAGACATGAAAATACTAAAAAACAAAACCAAAAGAAAACATTTAAGGTTTTGGTTTGGTTTTTTTTTTAGTGCTGTATCACCTTTCAGAGCTTCAAAAAGGTCTTCAAAAGCAGGAATGACCTACACTGAAAAAAGCTTCTCAATACATTAAAACAGTTTTTACATCAATGCATAAGCTAACTGTAAAAAACCAAATCCCACTGTGATAATCACCATTTTTATGAAATTAATGCTTACTTCCTGACCTTTGAGCACACAAACTAGGTTATTTTTTTTTTCCTGTACCACAGCAGCATTCTCTCAAAGAGAAGCCAGATCTATCACATCTCACACAGTTAAAAGAGGCAGCAGAGGTTTTCAGGTAGTTCATGTCACTCAACTCAAAGCATCTGAAATAAAATGTAGTAACAATAACACCTTAAAAAAAAAAAAGACTTCTATTTCACAAAGGTATCCACACTTCAAAGAAGAATGTCAAAGATGTTTTGCAAAGTGACAGCCCTTCACTCCAGTAATTTCATACACAAATTCTATCCCAAAGAAACAACTCTAAAAACAACAAAGAAACAATTCTAAAAAAAAACCTTACAATACTTTACTCAAGACTGTCCTCAACAGCTGGACTGATGAGTGCTGCTTGTGCCAAGCATCAGCATCCTTCACAGAGCCTCTTACACCTCTTCCCCTCTTTATAACAAAGCAACAAATATTCTAGACAGGAAATTAAGGCACTAATGAGAGATAGCCAACAAATTGTAACTACCAGGTATCCCACACAAAAGAAATAGTGCTGTAAAGAAGGGTTACACATCCATCAGCAAACCAAAATCGTGTGACTGTCCTTTCTATGGAGTTCTTTGTATCTTTTCAGAAACAGAAAAAGGCATTTCCAGCACATAAACATAACCTTGAGATGCCTTTTCTTGTTTTGAAGACATGAGCTTTATTTTCATAGTTTGAGTTTAACTTCAGTGAAAAAAACTGAGTAGCAGTAACAGGAAAACAATTTTATCAACAGCTTAAAAGAATCAACAAGTATTTTCTATTTTATATGGGAGGTGTGCTACACACAGCATACAAATAGGCACCCATCCAGCATCCCCACCTACAAAGTATCATATTTTTGGACTAATAATTACTGACCCCAATGACAGAGCCTCTTGCAGCATGTCTCTTGCACAAACTGAACCAGGGCCAATACACAAAGAAGCACAACAAAAGATCAAACCCATTAATTTGGTTTTCTTGTAATGTCAATCAGCTTTCTGACCAAATCACATGTTCAAAGCAGCTCTGCAAATGGTTGTAGTGCTGGGCTCACAATCCTCTGAAGACTTCTGGTCATTAACACTAAAACTGGAGTTTATTGAAGAATGAAATTCATATTACAGAAACCAAACTCAGACTAAATAAGAACTGACCCCATGAGACATAAATGCCCCACACCCATGAAGCATGAACACTGATCAAGAATTAGACTGCAGAAGCAGGAAATGGGTTCAGTCTTCAAAATGTACCTAAAACCAGCCTACCATGGCTACTCAACAATGGCAAAATTGATGCAAGAACATGCCCAAGGTGTAGGATATTTTTTCTGCCTTCTTTAGTAACTCTCAAGTAGCTTGAAATGGAACAGGAAACAGGAATATGCATGAACAAGCACACACTCAGGGTTAAACACCAGTGCCAGTAAAGAAACACTTCAGTATTTGGTATGTCTCCAACCAAATATTTTTATCAATAATGTGTCTGTATCCCAATTTCTGAAATTCAACTATGCCTGGTGCAAAAATTTGATGTATCAGTCAACTTGAAGAAAAAGGCAACTGACACTACCAATAACCATAACCAATTACAGAATACAGCACTACAGAATATAGATACAGCACTAAAAAAAAAAAACCAAACCAAAAACTTAAATGTTTTCTTTTGGTTTTGTTTTTTAGTATTTTCTAGTCTAAAAGGCAGTGTTTTGGGCTGTTTCCTGTCCTTCAATTACAGAACAGGCAAAATTCCAGTAAGTATCTGTAAGCAGTTAAAACAACATTAACATTTAATTTCCACTTACAAACCTGCAGTAAAAACCCCTAAAAGTCAGAAGTACCTTATTTGGAGCTGAACTGCCTGTGGTCTAGTGACCAAATCTCAGCAGTTTAAGCACACTGCATCTTTATATTTAACCTGAAATGGCAGACACCATGAGTAATGCCTACTGCCAGGATTTCACTATTCCTCTTGCTGAAGCACCATTACATTTATAGGCATTTCTTTGGTACTCATCAACACAGCATCTTCCTACAGCTGCCTGGCACATCAGGGATAACTTTCAATTTAAAACATGACCTATGCTGCCCTGTAATTTATACTGACATCTGGACATCATTAATGCCAGATCATATACATTTTACACTGAAAGTGCCTACAGATCTTTTACAGTAGAGATTATGGCTAAGTAGGTCTTTTTAAAAGCAATTAAAACATGAGCTGTTATTAGGTTGGTGACTACTTTGCTTTTCATATTTTGCAATACTATCTCAAGGTATCATGTCAGGACCAGAGACTCTTAGATTAATACATCCTGACTAACTAAATTGCCTAACTACTGGATAACAACATGACCTAGTGTTCTGGTTATACTTCAATAAAATCTGCAGTAAAAAAAAAAAGTGATAAATATGCCCTTTGTGACAACTACTTAGCTTTCCTCTTTTTAGAAGGAAAACCCAAAAAGAAAGTCTTCTGTGCTGCTTTCCCAAGGGATGCTCCATATAAAAAAAAAATAATAAAAAAAAAAAACAAAGTGGTTTCAGTTTTGAATTAATGTATGGTTAAGTTTTTTAAAACATTCTGAAGAGGTATTTTATACATTCTCAGCTCTTGATGAAAACTGGACTAAGAATTAATGGTTATTTGCCTAATATGAATTACCCCCTGAGTATCTTTTTTGCACTAACTACAACACCAAACCTTTACCTCCTCAGTGAATAGATACAAGAGACCCTTGCTCCAAGGACCTTCATAGGATAATGCTCCTTGAGGACTTTCCTTAGTAGTGTTTCATAAACTGATCTAAATAGCTCTTCTAATCATTTGTGCAAAAATATTCCAGCTCCTCTCTTCTCTGAAGGACTTACTAAAAACAAAAAGCAGAAAAAAAGGATTTTTGTTACCTTCTTTAGGTCACCAAACAAGACCATGCTGCAAAGATATCTGATGGAGAGAGGAGGAAGGAAAAAAAAAATCCTTGTCAATTTTAAGAGAGGACTTTGAACGTTCACAAGTTTAAAACAAATTCCTACTGAGACACCAATTTTACCAGAGACATTTTGCTTTCTATAGCTTCTGGTCAATTGGGATTACAAGGAAGGATATCTTCCCTTCAAGAGACTTCCTCATTCTCAGGAAAAGGGATGCAGTTTCCTTCCTCCCTAGCCACAATTTTGAATGTTACCTTAATTATATTAGCCCTGAACTGTGGAATAAACCTGTATGAGGTCATTGGTTTCACAGCAGAAATCTCCTTTAACACCACTGTACAAACACACACACACAGGCTGGAGAGAAACAAACTACAGGGATTTTTAAGCAGGGATTTTTCAGGGTTATATCAAGCCCAAATCAGTGCTGGGACTGATTAATTTCACACAACAATGAAAACTGGAAGAATCACAGACAAAACTGAGAATGTAAAAATGTTAAAGGCAATCAGACTTAACTGCATGGAAAATTGTACATGGAATTGCATGGCAGGTTTGATTTATTTAGAGATCAAGGCCAAAAATGTCAGATACTTAAAGCTGATTGCTTCAAGATCTCCTAAATACATCAAATTCACTGCACTTACACAATATATGGCAACTGCTCCCATGGGGGGCATAAAATAAATGCAACACTGTACATTTCAATTAACCAGACTCTGAATTATACCAAAGCTGTTAGTCCAAAGACCCTCAAGAAAAGGCTGATCCTTCCACAAGTTAAAAGCCCTGAAAGATTCCAGAGGACTTCAGTTTCCATGAGCAGAACTGCATCCAAGCACCACAAATTTAAGGCAGAAAGGGGAAAGAGAATTGCTGAAGGTGGAGACAGATTCCTGCACTTCCCAAACCACTGGTACAATTACACTACATCTTTATATTAATGCCTTTACAAAAGGAAGGAGGTTACAGCAGTTATATCCAAAACTGCAGCTACCAAGAACATGAATATACTAAATATGAATATACTAAGCATGATTATACTAAAAACAAGGTGCCAGAACTGTATTAGCACACACAAACTACTACACATACAGAATTTTATTTAAAGTTTAAAATACCCTTTGTAAGGGCTAGTGAACTAAGAATCATGGCAGTGAAAAGTTAAGAAAACTGTTGCAAGCATTTTTTTTAATGTAAATTGTGAAAAGTTAATTGTGCAGAGCCCTCCAGAGCTGTAAAATCAATTTTCAGTGATAAAATTTCTGTTTAAAAATCCTGATGGTTCTGATCTCTGAAGTGAAGCAAAACCTTTCATGAATTCCACATAAACCAGTGAGTATTATTTGGCATCTAGGGACATTCCTGAAAAAAGCACGTAAGGAAATGTGAATGCTCCTATTTTTCTCCATTTGGCACCAACTCTCAAAGTTAATATAATTATGTTATTAGTGATCATTTTTGCATAAACATTCAGTTACTGTGTTTATCTTGAAGTCTGATATTGCCTCCCCTCAGCAGCTGCACAAGCTGCCAGCACACAATGAAATTTTCAGTTTTCCACATAGGATCCAGCACACTCCAAGTTAGGAAACTCTATTAAAATTCCATTAATATGGCAAAACAGGCACCAGAAATCAGTGCAGCTGCACTACCCCCTTCTCATTTCTACAGAAAACCTCCCATGAGTAGTTTACTTTCAACTGTTTCAGTATTTATGCTGCTGCTCCACAAAAACTCTGCTGCAAAAATTTAGGTCACATTTCCTTTAAGTGTACATGGGTGTGAGGACATGTATACTTATTTAAAGCTCAATGAAATTAATTAAAAGCTCCTCACTGCATTGAATCAGGACCTGGATGAGTTCAGAGGCAAAACAATTACACTTTAATCAAGCATCTTAACATTCTTGTGAAGCAGTCAACTAAATTTATGGAAGGATAAACTGAGTCAGAAAGTTTCAGAGGTTGGTCATGGTCATAAACAGAGTTGATGACTTATGTTGTGCTCATATTTATTAGGTACCCTCATAACACAGAATAAAGGGACTTCTTTGAAAAATAAATAAAAATTCTTCTGTGTATTTGCAGGAAATAAAACAGAACATCATGAGGTCAGTGAAATGACTCCATTTCTATTCTGCCATCAGGGATAATTCAGTCAATCACAGAAATCCAGTAGTGCAAGAAGCTGAAATTTTTAGGGTTTTTTCATGGCAGTTTATCTCCAGATTAGAGTTCTAGGCTATGGGGATTGTTTGCTTTTAAAATAGCAATAATAATTAATATACATAACTATATTACTTTTTTAAAAGAAAAATAGGCTTGGTGGGTTTTATCTTCTGTAGAACCTTGGAAATACTTCTTGAAAAGCAAAAAAACATGAATACACCTCTTAAATTCAAGCTGACACTCAAACCATACAGAAGCACTGTACCCTTCTGTCAAGTCACCAGCTGTGAGCAGAAACAAGAAATTAACTTCCCTCATTTTTTTTGACCTTTTGTTACATAACCCTTCCCCAACATCAAGTCTGAAATAAACCCCAGAGTCAGAAGAATGTCCTCCTTATTCAATTACCAACTAATTTTTTTTGGTTATTTTTCTCATCTCTGGTTTCTCCTCACCTATTAGCACTCTGTGGTTTTGTTCATCCTGGTCTGTCTGCTCTCCTGTGTCAGTCGAAGCTCAGGAACAGGCCACAGCTCTTTAAAGGGAAAAAGAATTGTTAAGTCTCATCCAGTCTCAAAGATCCAACAGCCTCAAGAACAGTAAAAGTGTGGGGCTTCCTAAATGAAATTACATTTGTAGGGAAAAAGCTTTCAGTGCTTTAAAAACCTGTTTACCTAGCATTTCTCCCATGTACTTAGAAGCATTAGACCACCACCATTTCCTAGGATGGTGGCAAAATGTTTCATTTGAATCATTTACACCTTTGGTGTACACATCAACATCAAAACAAATATTGTGGGACTATTCCTCACCTCCTTGTATCCATTAAATCCCTTTATTGAAATCAGATTAATGGGTTTATTACTTTTCTAGCAAATTGGAACTCAAACTGAAGAAAACAAACAAAAAAAAATCAATCAATCAAATAATTAATCTCCAATATAGAGATAGAGGGTGATAGATTTTTTTAAAGGCATATGAACTATGCATGGTTTCTGATTATAGAGTTCCACATAGACAATAAAAATGTTTAATAATACTTTCATATGTATGCTTGCAATCTTAAAATATATGAAGGATTTCAGTTAGTGCACTGGAAAAACATACAGAACTCAGTGGTTATTTTTAAAGAGGGCTTAACTAAAGCTAATAAACATTATGGTTTTTTACATCTTCCTTGTTACAAATCAAGGTTTGCTTTTTGGCTGAATATCTCAACATACTATTCCAGAAGTAACTCACTGATAGTTTAAATAAAGAACATGATCAGCAAGCTTTACCAACATGGCTATTAATATATTTAGAAATAGCAGAAAAAGTCACTTACTATCTGAAAACTGAATTAAAACCATGTTCCAGCTATAACACTTATGCCAACTCCCAGAATATCAACATTTGGCATATTGATTAGGATTAGGATTTAATTTTTCCAATTAAAACCACTGACATCAGGTTGAATTCCCTTCTGCATTCTGTACACACTGGTGTGGTACAGCTGTAACAGCTGCTACTGTCCTTGGTGCACTTCAGAAGGAAATCCAATCTGGTGACAGCTTGCAGCAAAAAGAAATACAGATTTGCATCCACACGTACAGAAATATTTCTGAAGATACTCAATCCCTCTTTTTGGAGAAAAACTCTACTGAAGTGTTCAACAAGCCTATTGCCTCTCTGTATGCACAGTACTTAGGTGCATTTTTGATGCTTAAAACTAGGTCAGATGCTCTGAGAGGATGCTTTGTAGTCAACACCAAATTTACAAATTGAAATATTTACTAAAAATCATAAATGCTTATGTTGGTTATAGATGACAAACACTCTGAAGAGGAAAAAACCCCCTCATATTAGACTAATATAAATAGATCAATTTCACTGAAGCTGTTTCCTAAGCAAAGCATCAACCTTTAACAGCAGTTGTTTACTTTTTAGCAATAGATGTATACCACAGTCTTATGTTTGCACTTCTGAACTTCAGGTTTTGTTTCAGTTCACTTTTGGGTTTGTTATAAAAACCAAATGTCTTTCCTCATGCAAAGTTAAGTACTCTAAACCCCTAGATGGGGGAAGGGGGGAATGGCAGAGGATGGAAAAAGCAGAAATATGGATAACTACAGATTTCCCATAGAATCAGGATTCACAACTTGCTTTCTTTGCAGTCCTAAAATTAAGATTATTATGATAGATACCTAGTGAAACAAATTAGCCAATTCTTGTTAAAACAGACAGAAGCTTCAATTCCTATCACGAGCAAAGGGCCTTCTCTCCCCTCATACTGCCATGGCTTGTGGAGAGCTGAGGGCTCCAACACACAACCAGGCATCCCAGCAAACCACAACTGTGGTACATCTGATATGGATTCATTACAATGACTCCTTTCAGGCTATGGGATGATTTTCCTGCTGAAGATTTCAATGTCTTCCCACTTGGATGTCAAAAAGAATCCTGAAAGCACTTTTATGTCCTATATGACTTTCTATAACTTCCTTAGCAATGGTTAAAATGAAGCAGCTTTGGGCAAGCCACAAAACTTCAGCCAACCAATTATCAGTTAACTGGTTCACAGCAGCCTTTGCTCTGGCATTTGTTCAGTGCTCTGGGTGTCCTTCCAGCACACTGCCCCACACAACTCAGAGAGCACCCAAAACCATTTCTCAGCAGTTCTAAATCATACTGAAGAAGCTGCTGATTTCTGCCAAAATGCCAGAGGTACAATCAGAGATGATGCTTTTCCAGGTAACGGCAAAAGGAAGAAACTCCACTGCCTCTGAAGTACACCTGCCACTGTTTTCCAGCTGAATCCATTTGTCAAGGCAAACAGTAGCTTTTAGATTGGTAAGAAAACACACTTGCATTTAAAAATAGTATTAATACATAGCTTTCTGTATGCCCCTCACCTTGACTACTCAAACTTTCAAAATAAACCCCCTTAAGAACATCATTTAGCCTCACTTTTCACTGTTTTCATAGTGTTTCTCCTTCAGCAGGCTCTTTCACATCACAAAGGATCTGCAAAAATACTGAGAGCAGAAGAAGTTGACAGCTTGCAAGTTCAGCAGCCAGGAAAAACTACAGATAAAATTTTGATTTTGTAACTACAAAATTCTGTAATTAAACTCCCCAGTAGGCATTTCTGTCATCATATGGAGCCAACCTGGCTCAGAAGGTTGAACAAGCATACCTAGCTTGCCCCCAGTTCCTGTTATCTTTTGGAGTTTGGTGGGTTGTGGTTTGGGGTTGTTTTTTTTTTTTGAACTACCACATCTGCAGAATGTCGTGCTCTCATCTCACAGAGCATCAAAGCTTATTTTGTTCTATGTGCCAAGATGAGGAATGGTCAAATAAAAGATGATATACAGCAGAGCAAAATATCCTCTTCTTGAGGAAAAAGCAAATGCAAGTCTCCAAGTCAAATGTACCCTGAAGAAGCACATCTGGATGTTAAGCAGAAACTATCATCATCTCTCATCTGCTGTCTGGAGCACTAATGTATTCTGATTGGGAAAATGATGCTGTTCCTTTCCCACGTAGCTTTCCAACAGATCCAGAACTACCCTGTGCCAACAGATACCATCCACTAAGCTGAAAGTAAGAGTGCTGCTCCAGATGTTTTTACAAAGGCATCTTTTAGTCAGGGTAGACATTACCTCCCAGGGAAGCCCTTTACTAAAGAGTGGCTGAGAAGCACTTTTCCCACGTGAGCTACCGGCATCTCCCGCCGAGGACCAAGCCCCGGAGCAGCATCCCACACGTGTCTGTGCCACAAACAGGGGCTGCCCTGAGCCCGGGGAGTCCAGGTTTGGTGTTTTATCTCCTGCGGACGTGACACCTGCCCTCCCGACGGCCCCCGGCGCACCTTCAGCAGCTTTTCCCTGGGCATGACTTCACCTGCCACAAAAATGCAGCCACCATCGCTGGGGTGGGACCCCGCCGCCGTCAAACAGGGTGCCACATGACGTAAGAGATGATGCCAGAAAATTAAAAAAGGCACCTCCCGTACCTGTGCCGCGGGGCCACGGCCTGCCGGCACCCACAGCCCCTCGGCCGACGCTGCCTCCGCCGCCGGGCCCCGGGGATGGGAGGGCGGGGGGTCAAGGGCCGCGGCCCCGAGCAGAGCTCCGAGTCGGGCCGGGGAGGGGGCTCGTGTTCCGGCGGAGCGGAGGCGCCGAGGCCCCGGAGAGGCGCCCCGGCCCGGAGCCTTTGTTCAGGGCCGGGTTCGGCGCACAAAGGGCAGCGGCGCTCACCTGCGTGCGGGGCCGGGCCGGCCCCGGCGGTTCTGCGGATCGGGCGGCGGCGGCAGCCGGGACGCGGGCGGGTGGAGCGGAGCGGAGCCGTGCGGAGTGGAACGGAGCCGCGGCCGCCTCCTCCGTCGTGACTCACCGCGGCGGCCCAAGGCGGGAGGGAGGAGGTGCCTGGGCGGCTCCGGGGGAGGGACCCGCCGCGTCCCGGCGCCCAGGGTAGCGGCGGCGCCGCAGGCACCACCCGCCCGCCGCGGAGGAAGGGGCGGAACCGGGCGGGACCGGGCTGGAAGGGGCGGAGAAGAGAGAGGCGGGGTCTGGAGGAAAAGGCGGGGTCTGAGGGACACCCCCGGGGTCTGAGGGACACCCCCGGGGTCTGAGGGACACCCCCGGGCTGGGGCCGATGGCCCCGCTGTCCCGGCCCTTCCTGCGAGACCCCCGAGGAGGAGGGAGAGCAGGGAACTGATGGGCTGCCTCCCCCTCGGCTACAGGCTGCGCTTCCCCTCAGCGACAGAGCTTCTCCATAGCGATAGGTGATGGCAGCAGAGGGGGCAGGCAAAGTCCTGGGAGGAGCCAGACGCTTACCTTAAGAAATGTTCTCTGTATCAGTCTGGGATGAGATGTGCGAGCATCCCCGTGGGCTCGAGGTGTCCCTGAAGCTGTCCCGGTGAGGAGCACAGCGGGAGCAGAGCCTCTCCGGTGGCACCGCGGTTGATAAATCACCCTCGAGTTAAAAGAGGTTCTCAGTAATATCCGCTTTCTCAGTAATATCACGCTAAGAAGGTTACAGACACTGCAAAATTCAGTGCAGTTGAATTCCAGCTAATTCAGCAAGTCGAGAAAATGCCATCAGAGCACCTCCAGCCAAAGGGACCATCCCTGTGGTCATTCATCCTTCCTCCCCAGACAGAGAAAACTCACAGTGACCTCAGAGACAAATTACTTGTAAAAAAGAGACAGAAGCCATCACAGACTCATCACCCTTGCTCCATTCCTGATCTGCATTTTTTGGTTTAAGTCTTTACAATAACACTGCTCATCTACAGCACTGGTGTGGTCAGCAAGGCAACTCTAAAACTGCTGAAGATAAAAAATGCTTTGTGTACAAAGTGTTATTTCACCAAATGCATCCGTTTTCTGCTCGGTATTTAACTTAATTGCATCAAGATAGTTACAGTAATGAAATAGGTGGCACTTCCTTTAACAGCTTGCTACTTAATGACATCAAAGCCCGATGGCACTGAAATCCACACCCCACTGCCAGCTAATGAGGGTCTTAACATGAAAGCCTGTGCAAAGAGCAAAACCAAGCTGCTGACAGGAACAGGAATGGTGCAAATATGCTGGGATCTGAGATCACTAGCACAGACCCACAGCACAGCAGGCAGTAATGATTATTAATTATTTAAGAAAAGAACATAAAAGCTCCAGCATAAGCTGGGAAAAAATATGCAGAAGCATTGCTCTGGGATCCTCCAGTTGGATTACTGTTAATTAGCAGAGTACATGAGTCTGAGGGAAAGATCTAAAAGCATTTTATGCTGGTAGGAGCATATAATTAAGCCATCATTTGCATCTTTGCAGTACTATGAATTTTCTTAGTGATAACATCATGGGCAAAACACCGTTTTATGACTTATTGTCTAGCTCTCCTAATTTAGCTGGCTGACTACACAACAGTGTAAAGCAGCCTCGTGTACCATTGATTTAACATCCTGAATTTATTTAGAAAGGGTTTTTTAGCAGAGAGAAATACTATAAGGCTTCCTTCCTCTATATTTTTTTTTAAAAACACTAAGTTTATATCAGCTTCTCACCTCAGTTTGTTACCACCAAGCTTACCAAGATGTTTAGCTCTCAAGCAAGGTGACATCTTGCCACTACAGCAGTCACTTTCATCATCATAAGACATGAAGGATGCTCAGGAAACCTCTCCACTTCTAGCTCCACAAAAAAATTAGTAGAATACAGCTCATGTCTCACAGGGATGCAGAGACCTTCACAAAGGAAACAGAAGATACAAGTGCAGTTACACTTGATCACATCTATTATCTTACCAATTGCCACACTGCTTGCTCCAACCACAAAACAGGAATAATAGAGCTTATCATTATCAGCAGGGGAATGTTAGGAAGTTATTACCTAAAGATTAAGTCTTTCTAACATTTTTATAAGTATTGTATAAAGATTGGATATTATTTTATAAAAATATAACAGATTAAATGGATTTTTCCTTTCAATACCTTCTCATCTCTTCTGTTTAATGAGGCTGCTGAACATTCCAGTAAGCCAAAACTTCATGGAGTCTCCTCCAAATCCCTGCTTGACTTAGAATTTGAGATCAGAGGAGGACAGAGTGAATTGAGAGGATATTTCTTTCTTAATCAGCTCTGAAATTCAATTAGGATTCCTTCATAGTGCAGCTGCTTCCACCCTCCCAGCCCCTCTATATTTGTTGGCATCTCCCTCTCGTTAAGGGCTTCCACAGCAGCTGTACACACTGCCCTTTCATTACCCATCTGATTAACCACAGCCAACAAGAATGAAAACTTTTATATTTCAGTTAGCCTGACAATTTCAATACATCAAATTCCTGCTCAGATGCAGAAACATTACTGGTTCCTGAAAACTAAATGGAGTTCAGCCATTCAGCTCTTTCCTTCCTTGGACACAGTCAGTTGAAATTTCCATGACTACTGTCAAGTACAACTTGCAAAGAGTAGAGAAAGTATAATAGAAACTTAAAGAAACACTTCAGCTGCCTTAGTTACAATACTTAATGTTTCTACAGCTTGTGCAGTAAGAAGGTATGCAGAGATATATTAAATGGACAAAAAAAAAAGCCCTTTAGTGTAAAAAAGGCTATGACAATCTTTCTTTTGTTAATCCAGACTTAGTTTGTGCAGTAAGAAACCTTCTCAGCTGCATATTTTATTCAAAACCAGCTCCCAGATTAAATTTGGTCTTTACAAAGTTGCAAAGCAAACTCTTTTACAACAACATGACATAATTTCAGTTGCCAGCTTACAAGCCTATTAACTGGGCAATCAAAATAAAAGCTATTTACCCAGACATTAACACTTCTGTCCAGAAGATCTGCAGGTGGCTCTGCCTGATGGCTTCCAGTAGATCTGCAGTTATCACTGACCCACTTTTGGAGGCATGTTGAAAACACAATCCTAAACATTTTATCAAGCAGCAAACTACTATGATACCAAGACAAAAAGATAAATCATTAGAACTTGTTCTAAGGAGAAATTTGCTATTAAATAAATGATTAACACATTATTGTGTTAAATTGTAGTAGTAATTTCAATGCATAATACAGCAATGCCTTAAATATTGTTATATCCACTAACCTTATGTCTGTATTTCTTCTTTTAAGAGCTTATTTTAGAGATTACTTACTCTGAATCATTTTATTTATCCTGTCAGATACTTTAGGCCACCTTTTCAAATGCCCTAAACATCAGCAGCTCCCATTTGGCTGAGGTGGGAAGCTTGGACGTTGTATTGAAAGAGAAATCCTGGGCAATATAAACTCCAGGAATTCTCCCCTCTCCTTCACAGGCCAAAACACCTATTAAGGTACAGTTTGAAAATCCTGCAATTTCATAGCAAGACAAAGTGTCAGATTTTGCAGGACTCCTGAAGAAAAACTCCAGTCTAAGCACTCCTATTCCTCTCTCCTGGGTAGCTAAGCAGCTAGAACTGAACTATCAGTTTACTTCCCTAATAGGAAAGACTTCCTCAGAACCCAGTGAGGATAATTTAAAAATTATGGAAGTGGGGAAACTAAAAGATGCCTGCAGCCTGCCTTTTATTGCTTTACAGTATTAAACAGTATTTACAGTGTAGAGATTATATTTGTCCTTATAAAGGAAGGGAATGGCCATAATGGAAACAAACCCAAATGCTTTTATTTCAATTTGCCTAATCATACAGCCTTCAATGCCTGGTCACTAGGGTATCTATCACAAACACAGAATTTTGTCCAGATGAGAGGGTAACATCATGAACTAAGGAATATCTTTAAAGAATCTTGTATTTTTCCTTCCTATAACCTGCTACTTTTCCACTAGAGATCAAAAAAGGGAAACACAAGAAGATCAAGAGAGAACAGAGCATTTGAAACTTCCATTTTCTCTCTAATACTTTTTCTCTTAGGTAAGTACAATCACTAGATTCACCCTACAGAAACAGAAGATTAAAAATTGAGGTTAGATAGGGCCAAAAAGAACTCCAGGCAACTTTGTTGATGTGTTTAAAGCTACTGTACTTTACAATTCTTATTTCAGAAGTAAAATGATAAACAAAAAAACAAAGCACTTTTAATCTTCAAAGCAACATATGATCAATAGAAACTTCACAGCACTCAATATTCAAGTACCTTAATCTGTGTTTTACTCCAGGAGAGAAAGATGTGTAGAGAACAAGTGCCTGGGTCTAGCACTGAACCAGGGATGAAACTCAAACATCTCAAGTTTATATGTTAAATGACAAAAATCTGTTTTCATTTAGGAGTTGTTCTTTTGTTACCACATGAGCACATGATCACTAAAATAAACAGATTATGGACTTTTTTCCAGCCACTGCAGAAGCATTTAAGATACCAGTAGAAGTACATCCCAAGATTACTTGGCAAAATATTTAGTGTAACATATCAATTAACTTACTATGCCTCTGAAATTAACCTAACCACTTGGGGTAGGTTACTTGAATAACTATTTGCTAAGGTCAGTATATGAACAGCTTCATATTCATTCCATCTAAATCACAAGAGAGCTTTTCATAAACAAAAGGACCACAAGGTCAAAAAGATATTCAGCCAAGGACCAATTTAATAGGAATTGTAAAACTGCCTGCAGTACAGAAAGTTGGAAAAAATCCTGAAATATTTGCAAATCAATTTTAAAAATTCTCCTGGAAATATACACCTCTCTAAAAAGAGATTTCCATATTGTTGTACTGTTAACTTACTGTGATCTGTGGGAGTGCACAGAGATTTAATTTACATATTAATGCAGCAAGAAGGTTGGGAGCATGGGGGGAGTTAGTTAGCACCAGTAATGAGCAGAAAGAACAAGAAGGCAACTACAGCCCTCATGGACTGTTTTGTTTTCAATAATTTTAGGCTGTCTAATAATGTCTCTTAATAAGCTGCTCTCAGCTATAAAGCTGCAATCAGCCTTTTGTCAGAAAATATAATACTGCCCTAGACAGACAAATAGCTCTGATATAATGGACAAAAGATCCCACCTAAATAAAGGCTTCTTTAAAAAAGGAGGAAAAAGTTTCATCAGTGAAAGACAAATTATGTTGTCTACAGAGTGTATCCTTTAATTTTTAAAATACTGGATTTGAAGAGGATAGCTACTAAAGCACACTACATTCTAAGAAACACATTTTCTGGTTTACTCTGCTCCAGTCCTAGCTTACAATTAGACAAACTTCCTTATTTATAGGGTATTTATGTCCTGTGAGTACAATCTAAATTATAACAGATCATGCTAATAGTCTATGCTACCCAGTTAGTCTCTAAGTGACTACTTTGTGACACCAAGTTCAACATTACAACAGTCTATCCAAATTTAAGACTATTTCCACTCCACTCACTCAGTTTAATGGCCATCCTCACTGAAACTCAAGTCTAGCTATAAATGCTGAATATACACATGTAAACCACAGATGTTCTACTCCATTAAACACTGGGGTCCTCAGAACACTGGCTCACCTTCACTGCTGACAAATGCAGGATCACTTTTTTATGGAAATTGTTCTGATCTTTCCAGTATGATCACAATCCTTTTCTTGCCAGCAACAGACTGTCATTCATAGCAGTTAGCACATTTTACAGACCAGTTTAGAAACACTAAATTTAGTAAGAAACGTTGTAAAAAAGTACCCAATCACTAAACCACCACAAAATCTGTTTGTCCTGAAGGTCCATTTATCACCCTAGCATATAGGTAGAGTTCGTTTAACTTCTTCCATGTCATTTACCAGAGAGCTAGATTAATCCATGTGGCAATTGGATACTGGACTCTCAGTTCAGGAAAAATAAATTTATCACTCAGACAAAAACTCCAGGTACTTTGTGGAGTTTCAGCAGCAAAATGGTTGCTTTCTTCTCTTGATGCATTTCTGCCCCACCTCATGGGAATGGGAACTGACTGTATCTGTGACTGGCAAGTCACACTTTCTCTGAGGGGTGCCAGATAATAATAGCACATCAACACACTCCCAGCCAAACACTCCTTTTGCCAATGACACTTCATAACACTTCCTCCATTTCTGAAGTTCTTGAAGTTCTGCAAAGAAAGGAAGTGCTAACTCCCAGTTAAATCATATAGTGCAAAGAGTGCTTCATGTCTGAACTCCATGGGCACAGAAATAGAGGGAAACCACCTTGTTTTGCTTGAAGGGGTTGGGTTTTTCCATATTATTTTTTTTACAGCTAGAAGCTGTATGCTTTTCTCTAGAAAGTGGTAAAATAAGAAATGGAACAGGTATGCTTTTCAATGAAGAAATGCTTTTTTTTTTTTTTTAGTTGCCAATATAATTTCATCCTCTCCTGAATAAATACCAAGGGCAGAGCAGACCTGAAATGCACATTTCTCAAGCTGACAAAATTCTCAGTGAAACACAAGCTTCCAATCAGTTCAACAAAATGCTAACAAGGACTGAATTAAAGCATGAGGCAGCCACTACTTTAGGAACAAGATCCCCTATATTGATTTTACAAATACTAATTTATCAAGAAGTTAAACACACATCTAGAGTCTCAAGCAGTTTCCTCCACACTCAGAGCTAAAAATTCAGCTTTATGAGATTTTAAATCCTCCTACAACCTTAGATTATTCAGGATTTTTTCCCTCTGGAGGCTCAGACTCCCCTCTCCACAGCACCACCAGACTGAGCACCACTTGCACCCATCAGTTCATGGGAGCTTTTCTTCCCCATTTTAAAACTTATTTTACCCTGCCAGCTATTTCCTGCTATCTCAGAAATACTGGGAAATAAAGGCAGCATGTTGTTACACACCCAGAGCTAAAGTAAGTGGTCACAGAGAGTGCTTCCCATTGCCACTTCCTAGCAATTCCCTGTCATTTCAACACACAAGGTTAAATTACTCCAGAAGCTTCCCTACAGAGCTCCCATTGTTTGTCAGTCAGGGCTGGGACACAATAGAATTCATTCATGTGTACAGCAAACAAGCAGCTAAGAGCCAATGAGCAGGACACAGCCTCATTTTGGTTCTTCTGCAAACAGTTTGTAGAAAGATGGCATTTCAAACAAACTGTGTCAATTTTCCAAAGCTTCTACAAACTACTTAGAAGAGAGTCCAGACAGAAATGAAGACGACTTGAGAGCAACGTGAAGAATCACCCAAAGAACCACTCACTCACTAGGACTGTTCCTGAAAAAGATCTGCTTGCTACAACCACATGCAAAAAGGTTGTTTTAATGGTTAGAGAAATACACATTGAGAAAACTTCAAAATAGCTGATTCTTTCCAAAGACAGTCATACCATGCTTTTGTTTTTAGAGTACCACTTAGTGTTCAGCCTCAGAGTTTATATTACTAAAGGGCATAGACACCAAGGTTCCAAAGTGCACTTAAGGATGTTTACTTCATGTCTTCTGGTTAAGAACCCAAGAAGTTTAGGGTTTGTTTTGTTTTAGGCTTGGGGTTTTTTTCCAACATTAAAAATAGAAAAAAAAAAAAGCAATATAACAGAAGTCCCATGTTGCTGATAACTGGAGAGACACAAGCCTCACACACCTCTTCATTGCTTTGCCTTCTCTACTTCAAAACTTGCTAGTGCAAAGACTTTGTCTCCTGTTCCTGTGAGAGGAAAAAACATTTTCATTAGGTATCAGAAATAATCAATTTCTTTCAATACAACTTAAAGCAAACCTACATTTTGAAAACTAGAACACTTGAGCTAATGTAAAATAAAGACATTCTGGCTTGACAGGTCTGAAACCATCCACGTTGTACTGGGTTTGACTGGAATGGAGTCAGCTCCCATACTGCTGTGCTTTGGACTTACAGCTAAAATTGTTTTGGGTACTGCTGAGCAGTGCTGGAACAGCATCCAAGCTCTTTCATAGGGGAATCACAGGTATTTCTATTAAATAGTGCTAAATAAAGACAAGAAATAGAATGTTCTGAGAATTAAAACTTACCAAGGTCAGTGGAGACTTTCTCAAACTGGTTCAGGGCTGCACCAGCATTTGCTGACAGGAACATCTCCTCATCTGGAGTGAGCTAAATCAAAAAAGGCCACAACTGTGAACTGCCTACCTTAACAGTGCTGTTGTAACCCCCATCATCTACATGAGCACATACAAGAACAGCAATTAGCAATTTGCAGCTATTAAGTGGCAGCGTTACCTAACATAGTAAAAGACAAAGTTAAAACTCAAGCTACTTCCCTGCTGCTGTGTCTTTTTCCTCACTGGTGCCTGTCAGCTCAGGAAGGACAGCACACACATCATCAGACATTCCTCTACATCCTCCACTAAGTTTCAAGCTGATTAAAAAGTCACCTCTGAACCAAAACTATGTAAATGTGTAAATTACTTTTTTGCCAAGTGGTGAATATGACAATGAGCTAAGATCTAAGCTTGTTTCATATCTATTGAGAAAAGCAAAAATATGCAGCCACCACCCATTCTGCCCCTGTTAAGAGTCAATGACCTAGAAGTGGTTTTCTTCCTAAAAAGTGACATTTGCACTTGTATATTTTGCTTCTATGTGCTCTGATGCCTTGTGACAGATGCCCATAAAATATTTACAATAATCAAGTAGTAACCTACATTTGGAAGATTCAGCTTTTCCTCATTAAAGCAAAGTAGAAGTGTGACAAACTGTCCAGAGCATTTGCATCAATTTATTAAACACATAAGAAACAGGTACAGGCATCCCAAATGATGTTGAAATGAAGGAAAAAGTATTAATTACCTGCCTTTGTTGTGCTTTGTAAGCAAGCATCTAACTATTTAACATTTTGCAGTAGCATGCTGACAAACATGTAATATTATGATTGCTTTTCACATTCAGAACAGGTTTGAATCTACTGTCTTAGCAAGTCCTCTGAAGAAGGATACTGACTGTTTGAAAAGATAAAGAGACTGTGTCACAGTGTGCTGAAGGGGCTTGTCTGAAGGGATCCAAAGAAGTCATGCCAGGAGGATTAGACAGTGTCACACATTGGGTTCACAATCCTTTAATAGCCTTTTAACCTATTTCCAAAACGTTTTTTTTCTGACAGGCACACAATAAAAATATTCTGAGGGAAAGAATTTGCTAATATAATCTGCTTGGAAAGCTCCTTGAAGTACAGCACTTGATCTTTCCCATTAAATTCCCTCATTCTCTACAAAAGCTTAACAGCAGCAACCCATTTTCTTCTACCACCAAGAAATAACAACTTCTCTTCCTCCCTCTAGTGGTAAAAAATAAGGATTATTCTGACACTGAGGTATTCCTTGGGGAAACATTCAGTCCATCACTCATCTCTCCAATTTATTCATCTTGCACCAAAAGGCAGGTATTATTACCCAAAAATGGAGGTAAAACTCAGACTATATAAAAAATCTTAGATAGTTCTTTCCAGGTGGAGAGATTGTAGACAGCCAGTGGCAGAATTTATTTGCAGCTTTTATAAATATCATTGACTTGTACCAGCTCCTATGCAATTAATTCACCAGATAAAGCATTTTAAAGTAGAAACAGCCTTAGAGAAACATATAATGCTACGTATGTTCAGTAGTGAGTGCTTCAGAAAGCTAAGTATTAACATGGAAGGATGTTCATGTACTATAAAAACAAGCTGCATTTTAACATTGGCTCATAAAAATGGTGCCATTTCTTATTTTAATTATTTCAAATTCCTCTTCAACATATAAACAAATTTCTATTCACCTATCATACCAACACCTTACCTTCTCACCAAGCTTTCTGAGGGCAGTCAGGATTTCAACTTTCTGCTGTGTGTGTAGCTCTCGTCCCAACTTTCCAACCATTAAATCTCTGTCCATCTGTATACCAAGGGTGGAAATAAATTAAAATATATGGGCTTCCCATTAGTATCATTCAATACAACTGCATGAATAATGCAACAGCTTAAAAATATCATCAGCAAGCATGGTAGCCATAGAAGTAATAAGATACAGTTACCTATAAAAGATGGCCATCAAGATTTTGTGACCATTCTGCAAATCTTCTTTGCACCTAACCTTAGGATTCTTCATTTTCCCAAACCTGAATCTCTTTTAAACAGTTATTCCAAATTTTGAACTCACACATCACATGAAGGAGTTGTATTCCATTTCACTTTATCACAACCTCAAGATATCAATATAATCTCTGAAACAGGAGTGCACTCTCCAGCCTCTCCATACAAACCAGATTCATCCTCTTCAGATTTTCTGTGTGCAGTTACACTCAATTCAATATCTCTTCATCAGGATTTTTGCTTTGAAGCAGCAAGACAGAAGGTAATTCAAGAAATACACATTGTTGTCCCCATTACCTCAAAGAGCATTTAAAACTGAACAGATTCTTAAAGGGAACTAACTTCATCTCCTTATGATGCTACCACCAAGGTTTCTAAAGCTCTTCTTGCAATCATTATATATTTAAATCAGTCAGGCTCAAATTTTAACAGTAAAAAAGAAACCTTCACCTCTGCCAACCTTGTCCTCAATTGCCTTGGCTGTTTCTTTGCAAACATTCTAATTACTTCTGGAGTTTTAAAGGCTTGGCTGATGGCTGCTTGTATTGCCTAGAAGGAAAAGGGCAAGAAAGATGAGAACTAATGGTCACAAGCTGCAGCTGCATGACAAGATGAAAGCAGGCTGGAAAGCATCATTAGTATCTGCTGCATCATTTGAGATAAAGAGAGCTTTTCTCTCTTTGCATAACCATGTGAGCAAGATATAAAATTATACATCTTTATGCAGTGCTTGAAAAATCCACCAATTAGTGCAGTTTCACCAAGAAAGAGCTATGATACTTTATATTACAGTCCAGCTCTTGATTTCTGATAATTTCCAGCAACTTCCTGAAGTACATCACAAGTGTTACTTTTCTATATTAAGAATCTGATATATTTAGTCCCTGCAGCTTCCCACATTTTTTTCTACATTTACAGTTGATTCTCCAGTGATTTTTAAAAACTTAATATGAAGAGACTTAACCAAGTGTTCATATGTACACATGTTAAATAAAAAAACAATAAAATCATAAAACTAACTTTCACACATTCCTGTCTATAAATCAGAACAAACCATTCATACATATTTTCTGTTTCACTGAGTCCAGGCAGAATGTGAATTATTTTCAGTAATGCATCACCCTTACCAGTTGCATCCCACTGAGCTCATCCACCAGAGTCATATCTCCAGACATGATCTTCTTCAGGGAGTCATTGATCTCACTCAGCTGTTCTAGAGTTTCTTTTTTGGTCTCTTCATACTCATCTGCATCTAGCTCCTCTCTAAAGGGGATCCAACAACACATTAATTTATAGCCTGAGATGGGACATGGAGTAAAGGACTTCATTTAATTTAAGCATTTTCCTCAATAAGATGAAAACTAAAATGATCGTAATAAAAAGAACATTTTTTAAACATAATTTTTGCTAATACATTCTACCTAATTAAGAAATAGAAGGCCATAGCAAAACACAAGATGAATACTAAAAACCAACACAAGATTCTTGAAACCCAAACCTTTCATGGTACCAGTTATTTCTGCCAGCCACTAGAAAAACATTCCCCCATAAGAGAAAAGCATCTCTTTATATTACCTGCATTCCTCCAGATCCTGAAGCTGCTGCATTAATCTATCCAACTGCTCTTCCAAGTTTTGTTTCAGTTTACTGGTCTCTGTTGTTCCTCTTGAAGCCATTTTCTGTTTTCACATGAAAACTTTAAGTTGTTACATGACACTCCTAGGAGAAAGAACATTTTACTACTGTGTATCAACAACTTATAACTTTTAAATTGTGGAACTATGATAAAATTATGCAATATCTTGCATAATGCAAGAATTAAAAACACTTGCACTAGGAATACAGAAACCCAAAGCTGAGGTTACAAGACTGTCCTCTTTGTAGCAACAGGCGCTTCACCAACGTAGTAACTGGAACAGCCACAGCACATGAAAACAAACAAGGATGAAACCAAGCAACAATTACTGAAATTCTGAGGGGCACGCTTTAGGAAACAACAGATTCTACTCTTCAACTGCCCTTCAGGAAACTATTTAAGAGACAACGACCCGGCTGCAAGGCGACTGAGACATGCAAACACCTCAGGCAGAGAAAACGAGAGCATTTCAGAGGATGTTTGTGTTTCTTTGGCTATCACCCAGGAGCAGGCAGCCATCCATGGGACACCCCTGGGTAACGCCCCACCTCAGGAGCCGCTGGCCGGCTGGTTCTGATCGAGGAGACCGAACCGGTGGCCCGAGGAGAACCGAGAGAACCTAAGGCACTACCCGAGCCCTGCCTGCCCATCCCCGGGCCGGGTCTGCAGCCGCCGGTTCCTCCTTCCCGGAGCTGATCCCGAGCTGAGCCGCACTCACAGAACAGAGGCCGCAAACCGGCCGGGCCCACCGCTCCTTACCTGGGACAGACCACGGCGGGCGGGACCCAGACCCAGACCGGGAACGGAACCGGCGGCGCAGCCACCTCCCACCCGCGCTGCTTCCGGCGCGCCGGGGCCAATGACCGCGCTGGGCCGGGCCCTGCGGGCTCTCTGCGCGGAGCTGCGCGGCCGCGGGCGGTAAGCGCGGGCGGCGGCGGAGCTGGGGAGACGGGGGGGATGCGGCGGGGACCCGACCCGACTCGGGGCTGCTCCCCGTCCCGCACAGTCCGGGCCGTGGCCCTGCGCAGGCCCCGCGGTGTGGGGAGGCGGGGAGGAGGGTGCTGGGAGACAGCGGAACCGGAGAGAGGGAGCTGCAGAGCCCGCACTTAATATTGATGTGTATTCTACACACATCTGTATGTATATATGTGCATATGGATATGCAAATACTGTGTTCTGTATCGATCGGTATTCTACAGATCGATAAGCTCAGTCAGTAAATATTTACCTCAGATTTAAATGCGATTGAGCAGAGCATCCTGACTGCGGAGTGCTTACCCGCAGAACCCAACTCGTTGGTTTTCAGAACCACCCCCAAATCGACTGTAGGCATCCTGGGATGGTTTTTTTACTGCAAATATGTAAATATCCAGCTAAGCACTGGCAGCACTGCAAGTACTCCATGCTAAATGTTGTAAGATTACATATAAAAATGATGAGATTGTATATAAGCATCTAGGTAAACGAATACATCACAGGATGCCTCCTTCTTCAGAATCCAGGATGGATCCACTTATGGAAGGTCCCAGTGAAGGTCTTTCTACTTTGTATCCCTATCTTAAATCTCTCATCTCTGTGTAGCAGGAGCTGGGCAGATAGTTTGGCTCTTGTGGTCAAACTGCAATAATCCGAGCAGTGTCAAGCAGTGCCAAATTATCCTAATTCCTAAAAACTACTTGTGTAGATTAGGTAGATCCACATCCACTCAGGCAGAACCTGGTATTCTGCTTCTCTTCTGGGATGTGCAAATTGCTGATCTTTCCCCCAAAAGTTAGAGGTATATGAGGGTCACTTCATGCAAAGCAGATCCCATAAAAAGTGACAAAACAGGAGAGGGAATCACAGGATGATGGCTCTGCCATTTCCTCTGCTCTCCTCATCAACCATGCATGAAAAGAGTGGCAGGCAGGAGGGGGTGTGCAAACCATGAAGTTATATTCTCCATTTCTGTGCAAGTATGAAACACTGCAAGGTGAGTTTATCATGCAATAATTGCCTGTTTCTGAAGCTTGTAAACTTGGCTAGCAGCATGAAAAAGGACACTTGGCTAACTTCAGAAAAAGCATCACGTATTTTCATCTTTAAAATTTCTATTATTTTTGACCTTGTTTGTTTGTTTTCCAATCAGCCTTCTTCAGATTTGCAGTAGGAGCCACTTTCTGTGGAAAGCAGGGCTTTATGCATCACAAAGGCAAGTCTAACTCCTTCCCTTGCCTGTTCCCATAGTAACTCTCCTCCTTGATGCCCCTGTGAACACTGCATTTCAACCAACTCCAAACCCTTCAAACGCTGAACTATTCTGTAGTTAAAAACAACATTTCTAAAGTTTGCTTTTTTGTTTAAGAGGCAGAACGTGAGTGTGACCTGGGATTGTTGCAGGCAGGGATGTTGCTGTAGAAACAGTGGCAGAGAACTCAGTGCTCACCACAGATGTCTCAGGCATCTCACAGAGAGCAAGAAAATGGCACATTACATATTCCAGTTTTCATTTGTTGAGGGCTAGGAGAAACCATTTTTGGCAAGCCAGAATATTCTCATAAAAGAAAAGAACACTGAGAAGGAAAAATCCATGTAGTGTGAAGAGAAATGAAAAAGATAAGTAGTGAAGTGTCCTTATTTTCAGCAGTCCTTAAGCAGCTTTCTGAAACTTAAGTTCAAAATTGGAACAGTGCTTTTGTATTTTTTAATAAGAAAGAAAAAAAAAGGTATCTAATGGCAGCTTTTACTAATTTTTTTCTAATTCACTGTTTTTCTATCATCTGTTCCACAGGTACATCTATCAGTGACTTTCTGCAACACAAAATAGATGGCTTGTTTTCATGCTTAGTCTCTAGCACTCTCTTCCCACTTACCAAGAAAATGTAAAATATAAATAAATCCTGAACAAAGAATTATTGAACCTTTTCTCCTCTGGCATTAAATACAATATAATGTTAGTGTTAGTTCTATAGCTTTTACTAAAGACTTCCTGTAATTTAGAGTAGCAGCACTGGGAACAGTCATAGGATGTTCTGTTCTGACCTGTAAGTACTAGAAGTAAGGAAGTTATTTATATGGAAGTTCACTGCAGATGTGTCTGTTGGCAGCTAATTGCCATTGGCATCTTAAAAAACCAGCACAGTTCTAATGAAGTCTGTCCTGCAATCAGGAAAATAATCTCATTAAGTTATTCTGCATGAGCTGCTTTGCTTCAGAGTGGGCAGTATGTTGTCCTCTCTGTAGGCAAGCAGGCTGTTTTTAGTGATTTTATATTTAAATATCTTTCCTCTTCCATAGAGGAGGGAATTGCAGCTGTTTGGATAATAAACAGGCAAAGCAAATTTGAGTCTCTCTACCCAGGAACAATGAGAAAGAACCAGAGGCTGTGGTTTTACTCTCAGAAATTGAATAATGCAGGATCACATGAACAGTCAGAGAAACATTTGAAAGCAAATAGAGTGTTCAATCCCATCTTGAAATCTTCTGCTTATTAGCAACACAATAAGTAAGAATCATTATTTTTCAATCTGGTCTGTTCTTGCAGTGGCTGGTAGCTAGAAGCAACGTTCTCCACTTGGCTCTGTAGCTGTAGAGAGTAACTATGGATGATCCTGACAAGAAGACTGAAGTAGTGCTGCTGGCCTGTGGGTCCTTCAATCCCATTACAAACATGCATCTAAGGCTCTTTGAGCTGGCTAAAGACTACTTTCATGAAACAGGTAGGATGGTGATTAATTCAGAACAGCTCTGATAACCAGACACCTGAATGCTAAAATTAATCTTTTGTGTATATGAATGGCTGTTTGACAGGGTCAGATATTTTTTTTTTAAATACTAATAAGATACTGAAGTTAGCATGCATGTCTGTATCCTACAAAATCAGATCCCATAAAAAGTGACAAAACAGGAGAGGGAATCACAGGATGATGGCTCTGCCATTTCCTCTGCTCTCCTCATCAACCATGCATGAAAAGAGTGGCAGGCAGAGGGGGTGTGCAAACCATGATATTCTCCATTTCTGTGCAAGTATGAAACACTACAAGGTGAGTTTATCATGCAATAATTGCGTGCTTCTGAAGCTTGTAAACTTGGCTAGCAGCATGAAAAAGGACACTTTTTCATGGAAAAGGAAAAGCCAAACACATGAGAGAACACTCATATGTGTTGCTTATTAATGAGTGAGCTAAAGCATGAATTTTATGGTTTTTTCTTTAGAGGAATCTATCTTTCTAATGTATCTTACTAAATGATTAATTGTGCTGCCATACTGTACTTTTCCACTGGGCTGACTGTCACAGCTGGTATTGTGATAGAAATAAAATTGTGGCAGAAATAACATCTGCTTAACCACTTTTCATGCTCTTGTGTGATGTGTTTTTTCCACAGGAAAATACAAAGTAATCAAAGGGATCATTTCACCAGTGGGTGATGCCTATAAGAAGAAAGGTCTGATCAGTGCAAATCACCGAGTGACGATGGCAAAACTGGCTACAAAAAACTCAGATTGGGTGGAAGTTGATGAGTGGGAAAGCAGCCAGAGTGAGTGGATGGAAACACTAAAAGTTTTAAGGTATTCTTTAGGCAATTTCTAAAAAATCTCAAGAAGGATGAGGAATTGTTAGCTCTAACAAGTTGGAATAATAGCAGGCTAGCCCCAAACCAGTGAAGCCAGAAGCACTATTTATATGAGCACTGTAAGGGGAAGATTGCACCACTATCCCTAAACTTACAACAAATGAGCCTGTGAACAATTTCTGAAATACTTTGCTTCCTAGACTTTGTTCTGGTTTTGTGCTGAAAACATGAGGAGGGACAATAGACCAGATTAGGACAGACACATGCTACACAAAGCTTCCCTGATTTCAGTCCAATTCTGCTGTGCTGCCCATTTGTGTACTAAGGGTTGGCATGAGCATTGTCTGAAGGAATGTATTTTTGAAGTTTTTTAGTTTTTCAGTTGTTGCTACTTCACTGGGGTTCTTCTTTTTAAAAATTACTTATAATTAAAAAAACAAACAAACCAACCTTTTAGTTGTTGAAGTCTTTGCATGTTGACCATCTTGTGACTCAACTCTCTGTTCCAGCAGATCAGTTCTTGGATGGATTGTCTCTGAAAGTTGTGAAAGATTATTTAGTAGAACCCTTCCCTATGTTCTGCTACATCTTTAAAATACCTAAAATCCATCTGTTTTGCAGGTACCAGCATCAAAAGTTTTTATCTTCTGATCCTACCAATAGTCTGCAGAATGCTGTACCTGTGACAAAGCCAGGACGGAAGAGGAAACAGGAACCAAATAGACATGAGCCCATTAAAAAGAAAAATCAGGCTCCAGATATAAAAAGTTAAGTCTGTTTATGCCTTAGAAGCTTATTCAAAGGAATTGTGGTGATGAATTACTTATTTTATGCTAGTTCTTGGTTCTGATTTCAGGGATCTTACAGTATAAAGAAGGTGTTGCAACAAGGCAACTAGGGATCAAATATATAGGACATGAGAAATACTCTAGATAATAGAAATTTTAGCTGACACAAGGCTGAGCTATCCATTTTACCTACATAACTTTGCTAAACTGTAGTTACAGAACTTTGGATCAAATTGTAAGTTGCTGAAGAAAGAAAGGACAGGATTAAGTCCTGAAATTTAAAGTATATCTGGGCACAGTATCATTTAAAATTGTAATTTAAAACATTGTGCAGCAGACACAGCTTGGTTTTGTAATTTTAGGTAGTATTTACTTTGCTGTAGCATTCTCACTTTTGCTTCCATGACTTTCAGATGGCTCCTGTCTGCAGATCCCATTTCTAGATTCTCTATAAAACATAGGATGGGAGAGAGTCCCCTGAAGTCAGGTTACACAGCCTGTGGGGATTTTTTTTCAGTTGTATTTTCTTTGCCTTTGTGTAATCCTCTCTGCCTTCCATCTCATAAAAACAAGTTCCTCTTCTGTAGCTCTCTGGAATGTCACATGAAGTGTTAACAGCATTATAGTCTCCTTCACAGTTAGATTTTGGAGAATTTTCTCTGTGTTTTCTTTTACTTTGATCCTTACAGTGACTGATTCACTCCAAGGCTAAATGAGCACATTAGAGTTTATTTTCCAGTCCTTTTGAACAAAAAGACTCCCATAATTTTTTTTTCACAAAAAGCTGTCTTTAGGCTACTAAGTATAAATTATATACCCAAATCTCTTTTTATTTCATTCCATTGTCTGTTATTAACTAAAGATACAGAGAAGTAGCCTAGAAATTAACTGTCCCCATCAAGTTAGATAAAGTCTAGTGGCCTAAACCAAGCCCTGTTTCTTATTTATTTGTTTTTTTAAGGTGTCCCACAGGTCAAACTGCTTTGTGGAAGTGACATGCTGGAATCTTTTGGGATCCCAAATCTGTGGAAGTTGGAGGATATCACTGAAATAGTGGAAAATCATGGACTTGTATGCATCAGTAGGGCAGGAAGCAATGTTCAGCAGTTCATCTATGAATCTGACCTTTTGTGGAGACACAGGAATAACATTCACCTTGTGGAAGAATGGATCACAAATGACATTTCCTCTACCAAGATTAGAAGAGCACTGAGGAGGGGGCAGAGCATTCGTTACCTGGTGCCTGATGTGGTTCAAGAATATATAGAAAAACATAATCTCTATAGTCCAGAGAGTGAAGACAGGAATGCTGGAGTGGTCTTGGCTCCCTTGCAGAAAAATAAAAGTGATTCCAAGAACTAACAGACACTATACAACTTAATTTCTGCTGTGAAAAAAAGATTCAGTTAGGTACAGGAAAATGTGGGGGTTTTAGGGCTTGTTTTTTTTGTCTGGGGAGTGTTGTGGGGGTTTTTGAAGTAAATAGTGGGCTAATTCTGTGGCTTTAGTACATCTGTTGCTGTTGGGGTTTGATGCACTCAATAAGTGGACCTACACAATCTTTTGACAATCTGATAGTAAGACTTTCACATTTAAACATTTTGTTGCAGTGCCTTGAATTAAGTATACAAATTCACACTTGCATATGATTGCAAATTAACAAACAAACCAAAATGTTCTGATTAGCTTTAACTCAGACTGCTGAGCAAAAATATTTTAGTAACATAGAGTGTCTTAGCAAAGACATTGAGTTTCAAAATGTACCACTTACTGATCATAAATCTATAGAAATTTTTTTTTAATTGGCAGCATGTGTAGTGCTTTCAGTAAATTATTTAGATCTATCCTGGAAGAAAAAAAATTACTTCTAAAGTGATATATAATGCTTTGAGTTGCCTGCCTTTCACTTACACAGCCTATTTGTCTGCCATCATGCAATTTGCTCCCAGAAATATCTTTTGCTTTAGTTTTCCACTCATTCTTCCAGTGCTGTATGTTAAGCACAGCATTGTTTCTCATGGAAGGACAGAGACCTCCTTCAGAAACTGGTTTAATAGCTATTGATTTAAGTGATAGGAATTAATTATTATTGCACTGATTCTGGGACAGTTGTCCCTTTATTTCAAATAATAAATGAGCTTTTACATTTAAGCCAAATGTATATAGCCAGAATTGTTTGCTGTAACTGGAGTTGGGCAGAAATGGTATCATATTAAGACTGTACATAAGTGAAATATTTTCCCTTGCTAGAAAGATTTGCTTTTGAATCTAACAGTTTATTACCTGTATTATGTGAATATAAACTAGAGGCACTGTGAATGTCATGGTGATAAAATTCTACCTCCCTTTATTTGCTGTCATCCTGGTTTTTTTTTTTCCAGTTCTGTGCCTTATTAAAAATGTCAAAGTTTCCAAGGTGCTACCTAAAGGGCCAACAGCTTTTTCATACTCTCTCTGCAAGATGACTCTGTTCACAGTTTTCAGACCACCAAATCCAGCCAGTGTGAGACTCAGGGCCTAGATGCCCGTGGGCAAGGGACATGTTCCAGGATAATAATTGTGACAACCTGTCATCCTCCTTCCCTGTGCAGGGGACCCCCAAAGAACTGAGGCAGAGGTCTGGGCTTCTCCAGGGGGAGTCTGGAAGCCAGATGGTAAACACAGAACACCACAAGTGGCACCTGAGAGCCCATATATGAGCTCATATATGAGCCTGGGCTCATATAAAACCCAGCAGGGGAGTTGAGACACTATGAGGAAAACCTGGATCCTGTGGTGAAACTAGCACTGTGCTTGCAAAGTTGAGAATTTTACACTTACCATACACTAGAGCACCTGTGTTCTACTAGTTCCAGCCTTAGAAGGTGGCAGAGAATCTACAAGGAGATGAGTGTAATTAGTGTAATAAAAAATAGTGTATTAACAAAAAATAGTGTATTAATTAGTGTAATAAAATGAAGTCACAAGTTAGAAGTGCATCTGTAACTGCACTGTGACAGAAAGGAACATCAAGGATTCCTAGGTTTTTTTCCTTGTGATTCCTGCATCACATGTGCTCAGTCTGCCATGGTTGCCCTCAGTGCTCAGGTAGGCTGACACTGTAGCTTGCTAATGAGGCTGAGTTAATTTACCAGTAGTAACAAAGGTACCAAAGGATAAATTATATCCCTCTGACACCATAGCAATCAAAGTGCCATATCTGAGGATAACTCTGGTATTGATGGTGCATAGGAAAGGACATGACCTACTTTCCTCTTTTGATCACTGTCTTTATCACTCACAAGAAGAAGGCAAGAAAGATTTCTGTTCAGCACTCAAGTCAACCAGCAAAGCTTCTGAATAAAGAGCAGATCTTTCTGCTGGGAAAGCACCCTATTTATGTAGTCACTTCTTGGAGTAAAACTGCACTTCAGGTCTAGGTTTATTCTCTAAATAATACTGCTGGGGTGTGTTGGTTCCCTTTGTGTAATTCTAGAGAAGCTGCAAATTCAATAGGATGCTTTATAAAGCTTTGGTCTTTAAAAAGGTAAATTTCACTGGGTTTTACTGTAGTTACAGGTATGTAGATCTCTGGTGTGATGGGTCTTTTAGTAAAATAAATTGCATGTAATATGCTAATTTTAGTCATCCAATTACTAACCAATCTGAAGCCTGACAACTACATAGTTTTGAGTAGGTAGAATGATGCCAGCACTGTTTTGCCTGCAAAACAGAACGTTGTTCAAAAATCACACTGACTGATGAGTATGGATCTTTTGTTTTAGTAGTGGGATCCAGAAACCTGTCTGATACAACACTGACAATCTACTGCTGCAGTCCATTATAAATAGCATGATCACTGTCAGTGTTGTGGCCTATTCAAAAGTGTGAGCCAGGTGTCATTTTCAAAAGGGAACTAAATCTACAAGAGAATCTATTTGCCTGAAAATTTAAAGTATGTGAATAATGCAGTTTACTGAACAACTTCATAAAAGTTACAAGACATTCACAGATGTTCAGCAAAAAAAAAATAAGGCTTTTTTTTTTTTTTTTTACATCACTGAGATGAGATCTGCATAATCTTAATTTTCAATTAAAATGTTGTACCCAGGTTTTTACACAGGACCTATCCAAGTACTGACTCTAATTGGAAGAGTCAGTACTATTGCACCAATGCTTTACTACCATAACCTCATAACAATTTATGGGTGAAAAGTTACTATTTGAGTCCAGGGGAAAAAGTGATTTGCATTTCTCTGTGCCATTTCTAATTTAGTATGAATTAGAGAACAATAATCCATCTGCAAACAGGAAACAAGCTTTGACGTCCTGCTTCCCTACTGGCACAATTCTATGAGTCACAGAGGTCAAACTGACAGCTTCAAAAATGTAGCTAAAGTTCAGAGAAATTTCATTTTCTCTGCAAAATATTAGCTTTCTGGCTGGGAAGGCATCTGAGGGGAAAAAAATGGTTTATCTGTGTTCATTTAACTAGGAAATAGCTAACAGCATTAAAGAAACCAGAACACAGACAGGTAAACCATGTCACAGTAGAGCTGTCCTCAGAGTGACATCAGAGAGCAAGATCAAGAAACAGGATTTGTCTTTCAGTTTTCTGTTACAACCTCTAGATGATACTGCCCACTGTTCACTGCAGACATAAGCCAGCAAGATAAAATACTTATCTCTATTGTTGTGTCTCAGCTACTGCTTTAAAATTAGCTGATAAATTACCATCCAGAGTTAAATAGTCAAGTCCTGTCCGTTCAAATATAGTATGCATTTACAGTGGGTAAACATCTTTTCAACAAATATGTAGATTTCAGATCATAAAGTCACAGATCTAATATACACACAGGGACTTTTAATAATGACAAAGTCTGTCCATGACTAAAGTATACAAGATGGACACAGTTTAAATCATTATTTTTTGTTTGCATAGTGACTCTTGAGCTATTAACATTTGCTCCACACACAGATTTCAGAAACTGTGAACTTTTCCCTCCAGCTGAGCTGAAGCTGATGCACAGATACCCTCTCACCTATTGGCTCAGCAATAGGACCCTTCCCCTCCATCAGAAAGGCTCTGGGATGTAATCCCACCCACAGCCTGCCTTATATAAAGGTCTGGTTGGAAAACTACTTCTTTGGTTTTGTTTTTTGGTCAGGAATTGACTGTGTCATCTTCCCAGAGTCTGGCAATGCCTGTGGATTTCAGTGGAACCTGGAACCTTATCAGCAATGACAACTTTGAAGGTTATATGGTGGCTTTAGGTAGGTGAAAATACCTGATTCTATTCTTCCTTCCCCTAGAAGAGTCCTCCTGAGGTTTAGATGTCTGATTTCTTCTATAACCTAGATATTGCTAAAGCTTTAAGCTTTTTATTGTAATTTATTTTATTTTCCCTCTAAAAACAACAGAAGGATCTTTGTTTACTGATAAACTGGCAGTATTAAGTGTACTTCACCTGGCCCCCCAAGTGTCTTTGCATATTTCAGGAATTTCTCAGCTTAATACTTGTAAAAAGTAGAAATTTGGTGTCTCATCAGACAGGGAAGAGTTTGGTCTGTCCACTCAATTTCTCTTCTTTTTGAGCACAAACTTACAGAACCTCCATCTAAGGTTAATTAAATGTTAGGTAACAAAAAAAATGCTTGGGTGCTTGCCAGTTCCAGGCAGTTTTTTTAGTTTAGTGTCATTTATCTTTAAACACTTTACTAAATACTTCTTTCATTACTTTGACTTGTTGATAGGTTTCTCACTGTTCCTTTTCTGGAGTGCTTGAAGCTAACCTCTTACCTTCTTCAGATCTTTTATAGTCAGAGATTAGCAGTGCTTTAATGGGGAGCTAAGGAAGTTCTTGGTACTTTATTAGCTTTCTTGTACAAAATTAATTACAGACTATGACAGCAGGCAACCTCATGTGCTGCCTGCTCTCTTCTCCCTGCCTCTCCCAGTCTTTTCTGCTTTTTTGACTTGTGTAAGCTGATGACCAGCAGTGTCCCTTGCTGGTTACTGTATACACAAGCAAATTTTCTGGCTCTATCTTGCTTAAATTGTAGATTTGATATCCTTAACATAGTGAAAAATGCCTTTCTGTTTCTAATTCTGCTGTGTGATCAATTAGGAAAAAAAATAGTGTGCTCCCATGAGAATTTATTCCTTCAGTTTGAATACTAAGTAATATACTCTTAATGTGTTAATGTCTTCAGAGAACAGAAATTCTGTCAGTTCCTCTGACAAAGGATGGGAATAGGCAGTAACTCTTTAATTAAGCTAAGCAGGGGGCAAGCCTTAGACCAAGCTTGGGGTGCCTGAGATAAAACAATTCTCCCATACCCCAAAGGGACTCTTCTGACCCCAAATCCTAGAAATCTTGCATAGAAATTGTGCAATATTAGACTAAAGTGCTTTCCTAAGAGTAAAACAGAAGAGCATGACTTGATCCATGTAACATGCAGCTTTAAACAACAGCAGAAAAAAAAATTCCAGACAAAAACCAGAACCTTGCAGAGAAGCAAGGCCAAATTGTTTAAGAAATGCATCTAGGAGTAATAAATGTAAGTCCTGGCTGTAAAAATGGCTGGTGAGAAATACAGCTCTGACCTTTTTGCCTCCTCTCTAAGGTATTGACTTTGCAACACGCAAGATAGCAAAAATGCTGAAGCCTCAGAAAGTGATCAAACAAGATGGTGATTCATTTTATATCCATACCACTAGCACATTCAGAGATTATTCCCTTCAGTTCAAAGTTGGAGAAGAGTTTGAAGAGGATAACAAGGGCCTGGATAATAGAAAATGCAAGGTAAGACTGAATATATATATAAAAAAAAAGAGGCAGTGACAAAATGAAGATGCCATAGTCAACCCAACTGTTTGACCTGAAATTGTTGGAAAAACTTTGTAATGCAATGCAGAGGTGAGAGCCTGGGTTTCAAGTAAGGAATTTCATTTTCTTCCAGGAGAGGTATTTAGGCCCCCTTTTATCCAGGAAAAAAGGACTTTGTTTATGAGTATGTTGAAGACCTGAGACAGACATACAGAAACACATTTTTTGTTTCCTCTTCCTCAGAGCTTAGTTACTTGGGAAAATGACAAACTTGTCTGTGTCCAGACTGGTGAGAAGAAGAACAGGGGCTGGACTCACTGGCTTGAAGGAGATGACCTCCACCTGGTACTTACTTCAGATTTCTACTAATTTTTTCTCTGCATGACAAAAATAAGATCTATCATGTGGGCATGGTATGCACAAGTCTCCTTCTAGTTCTGTGGTATTTGTAACTGATGGTACAGATGGAGCATGTTGTGTTTTAGTTTTAGTTTAGCTGGAACAACTTAATTTTTTCACTGTAGTGTGTAGTTAAATTCAGAATGTTAAGCATAAATTGGAGCATGGCAGCAGAGTGGTGGCCAGCAGTCACAGCAAAGGCTCTGTGCTCACTTTTAGAAGCAGTTCCTGTGATTACTAAATGCATCTAACTTTCATTTTGGGGTTTTTTTTGTTTGTTTTTGGTAGGAGCTTCGTTGTGAGAATCAAGTATGTAAACAGGTCTTCAAGAGAGCTTGAGTATGTGTGCTGGTTTGTACCTGGAGAGACAGCAACACCCAGGAGATGATGCATCCTCATGTCCAGTGATGGCTGTTTGGACAAGATCTGATTCCCTGTATCTGTTAGCCTGAATGTTCTGAAGTTTCTGGCTCAGGAAATAAGTCTGCTGTTGCCAGTGTTAAAGGTCTGATTTTTGCTAATAAATGCCTAAAACCGAACCAGTCTTAAGTACTTCTGAATATGCTTGTTGGGGTTTTTTTTGAGGGGGGAACCCAAACAACAAAAGTGATGTGGCTTGGGTCTCTAACAGTCTAAATCAAAACAAGAAAAACTGCCTGTTCTGAAGAGTGTGCCAACATCACACAAAACAGAGGAGAAACAATGGTAGAAAAATGAAGAAAGCACAAAGGAAGCAGCTAACAAAAGCTGCAGATTTATTATTATAAATGCTTCTCTTGAAGATCAAGATTATTCATTAACTCCATGTGCTTATATCTTAAATGTGCAATGTAAGGTCCTGTATTGTGCCATAGCTGCTTTGTTCTCAAAAATAATTAAGTTCAGCTTACCAGAGGAAACCAGCCTGTGATCCAATCCCAGAACAATGAAGGGAGGTCTGAGTAATCCATGTGGATTCCAGTCTGCAAAATAGTTGGGACTTTTTAAGCACATATTCAGAGTGAAAACAATGCTGCCTTAGTTAAGACTTATTTGCATACATTTGTTCAATTAGGTTAAATAATTTTTTTTTTTTTTGACCTTGTGTAAAGCTGCATAGAGAAGCAGGTTTTATTCTGCCTTGGGTAAGCACATGTAAGTGGCCAGATCAGCTTGGTAGTTACATGTGAAGGAACTGATGTTCATTGTTGGTAACATTAACATTGCAGAGATCCTGTGACTATGGGAAGAGTTTGATTAAATCTAGATTAAGCTTAGTAACTGAATTGCTTTCTACACACACACAAAAAAATTTCTAAAGTAATCCTTGGCATTTCAAAACACAAGTAACACCAACTTTCTAATACTTCTTGTGAGTTCAGAATTCCTAAAGCTACCTCCAGAGGCAGACAGTCTGTTGAAGCTTGGAGGATGTTTTGTGTGGATAAAACCCTTTCCTAAAACTACTAGAGGACTATGTAAATTTAAGCTAGTTTCCAAAATATGAAGACCTAGTATTCCTTACACAGGGAAATGGGGGGGACCAGCAGTAAAATGCCTGGTGTTCATTCTGTGGATCCTGACACCATTTTTCCTTCTAGAACTGAGTATTTGAAAATAGCTACATCTTCCATTTTATGTTAATATAAATAACAAATTCATGCAGCAAACCTTCACTGTCATATCCATCAGCAATATGCAGCCACAGACATGCAGACTTCCTGTCCCACTAGATGGCACCTCTGGAACGTATTGTGTCTTTATCTAAATTGCACAGGCTCCTACCAACAGGATTTCAAATGTAGGAGTGGAGATACTCTCAAACTCCACAGTCTTTAAGCTGGGCACTCCAATAAGGTATGCATAAGAAGCACTTAGAGAGGCAATGATGCCCTTAAGAACTCTGTGCTGCTGTATTATAATGATTTTAAAATATGCCAGCTCCATGTGAAAGTACTTCATAGACAGGTGAACAGAAACCAAAAACAAACAGTACCAAGAAGGTAAAGAAACACAAAATGAAGCATTATCCAAAAATAAAAAGTAACAATACACAGATATTCTACAAAAAGACTTATTACGATTCAATTATTTACAAAATGTTTCCCTTAACTCATCCAAAACACTGGTTTTGTTCAAACACCTATAGATCACTAGAGTATGTTAATGATGTATTCTGAAACAGAAGACTAAATATATCTGCCTCATACGTATAAAAAATATTTATAATTATTTGAAGTGCTAATGGGAATATGTATTAATTCTATCACTTGTACACGCAGCCAAATTTTCTTCCATCTCAGGAACATCCTGTTGTCCTCCCTTTTTGAGATTCCTGCACTCAGAGTCAATCTGTTAGCTGTGTATGAAGCTGTTATTAGTGACTGTCACGCAGCAAAAATTTCCTGATTCAACTCCCATTTTTCTGTCCTCTTCCAAAAAAATGTAACTTCTTACTCATTCACCTACACCTTGTACTGCTGAGCAAACAAGAACTGGAAGTGAATCCCCAGTTGGCCTCAGGCTCAGATAGATTTCAGCTGTTTTGTTCTCTGTGTGGAGTGACACCTCGAGGGAAAGGGAAAAGAAAGAGGGGGAGATGAGTATCTTTCACAAAATTATAAATTTGTGGTATAATGAAGGAACAAAGTGAAAAAAAATTGTGTCTTCACACAATACAAGAAAAAAAAATCCCTCAGGTTGGCTTGGAAAGATCTGAGGGCCGGTGTTCAGGGGGGGCTTAGCACTTTCCTTTTCCCTCGGTGTTCTATTATAATAATTAGACAAAACACTGTTTCACCCATTGGGCGCTGAAAAGCGGGCTAACACCTTAGGGGAGCGGAAGATCCCCGCAGCCTCAGCCCAGCCTGGCTCCCGATGTCCGTACCTGAGGAGCAGCTCCCGCCTCCGGACAAGCGGCGACGCCTCTGCCGCTTGGCAGCGCTTTGCTTCCCGCCCTTCTCCTCGCCCCTCGCCCGCCTTCCCCGGGTCCCCTCACAGCTCTGCCTCCTCTCTCCCGTCTCCCCTCAGGGTTCTGCCTCGGTTCTCTCGTCTCTCCTCAGGGTTCTGCCTCCCCGATGCCCCTCACAGTTCTGCCTCCTCTCTCCTGGGTGCCCCTCACAGCTCTGCTTCCTTTCTCCCGTCTCCCCTCAGGGTTCTGCCTCCTCTCTCCAGGATGCCCCTCACAGCTCTGTCTCCCCTCTTTTGGGTGCCCCTCAGGTTCTGCCATCTCTGTCCCGGGTACCCCTCACACCTCTGCCTCCTTTCTCCTCGGTGCCCCTCAAGTTCTTCCTCCTCTCTCCCGTCTCCCCTCACACCTCTGCCTCCTCTCTCCCCGGTGCCCCTCACAGCTCTACCTCCTCTCTCCCGTCTCCCCTCAGGGTTCTGCCTCCTCTCTCCCCGGTGCCCCTCAGGACTCTGCCTCCTCTCTCCCTCCTCCTCTCTCCGCCCTCACCCTGTTGCCATGGCTCGTACTCAGCCGCCCCTCCCGCTCCGCCACGACGCGCTCAGCCGCCGCCGCCGCCGGGTCCCCCCTCCCGCCTCCGCCTCCGCCCCCGCCCCTCTTCCCGCGCTGCCATTGGTCGGTGGCGCGCGGGGCCCGGCATGCCCGGCTGCCTCCGCTGCACCGGGCGGGCTCACGTGATCCCGCCCCAAGATGGCCGCCGCCGCCCTCTTGTTTTGATGAATAATCTCTGCGCGGGGCAGGGGCCGCGGTGCGGGCGGGGGCCGAGGCTGAGGGGTGCGGGGGAGAGCGGGGCAGCTGCGGGGCGGCTCCTCTTCGGGGCGCGGCGGGACGCGCGGTTGCGGCTGAAGCCGAGGCTGAGGAGGCTGAGGCGCGGGTGGGCGGCGGGGAGCGGGTCGGGGGCGGCGGCGGCAGCAGCGGGGCCGGGCGAGGCGAGGCCGCCCCGGAGATGCCCTTGTGAGGCGGCCCGGGGGGCAGAGGCGACAGGAGAGCGCTTCCTCGGAGCTGCCCCTCGGCGGGGCAGAGGAACGCGCCCTCCCTCCGTTCACCATTAAGAGGAAGGCGATGGAGGAGCTGAGCGCGGATGAGGTGAGGCGGCGGGGCCGGGGCCTGAGGGGGCGAGCGGGGCCCCGCGGGGTGAGGGCTCCGGGCTCCTCCTGGGCCCCATTGCTGACCCCAGGGTGGGCAGGAATGTGTCAGTGAGGCGGGCTGCCTACCCCTGCTGCCTTCCCTTGGTGTCTGTGCTCCGTGTTGTTCGTTTTCCTCCCTTTTCTGTGCTGTCCCTGACCCCCGGCTGGTCGATGGGGCTGAATTGCTTCTGTCCTGGTTAATTGTTTATTCTCGGCTTCCATCTGCCAGGTAGGCTTTGTCTGGAGGATATCTCCTTTCTGTCTGCACTACTCGGTGTTTTCTATGTTCTCTGTGTGTGATTTTAGGAAAAAAACCAAACCAAGCTTACTTTTTGACCCAGTAAAGCACTTAAAATCTTGCTGAGAAGCAAGGTGAGTGTGTGGTTTTCAATTTAACACTGTTACTCTTTGAAACAGGCTTGCCAGTTTTCTGATAGACTTTTTTGTTGTTCAAGACTGAAGAGTCATAGGTGCTATGTTGTGATTGACTAACAGCTGACATGAAATAATGTGAACGGTTTCTGTCTTCTTGGATCTGAAGGGTAATGTTTTTCTTTTAAAATATAAACTGACATCTTATCTTTTGTTCATCTGTTGGAGGACTCTGATAAATTCTGTTGTGGTACTGATCAGGAGATAGAGAGTTTCCCAGTGTGGTGCTCAAATCATACAACCTAAAATCTTCCATCATTTCTTGAAAATAATTTAATGTTCAAGTGTAATGTGTGCATATAAAGTGTGTTGCATTGGGCCAGCTGCAGCACAGGTTCCTTGCTTTACTTGTACTCCAGGGGGGATCAAAAGAAGTTATTTTTGATCTGTACCATATCTTATGGCAGGTTTGTAGAGCAGTGTGGCTGCTGGTGTCACTCGTGTCTGTGTTCCCAAAAGTGAAGAATTTTTGATTCTGTTGTACATCACAACGTGGCCATCTTCCTATATTGCAGCATGAGCTAGGAGGAAATACATTAAGCTGTTTGCTTGATGTTGGTCCTCATGCTCTGTGGAAGTATTGAGAAAAGGAGCAAAATTCCCATGCTGGGGATTTTGGACCAGGATGATAGCTCTGTAATTTCTACTGTGAAGAGAGATCCCTGATTCTGTAGGTGTATTTCATGAGTGCTTTGTTTACATGCAATTCTTCTGGTCGTTAAACTGCATTTATGAGGTGTTTTATGATTAATTTCAGAATTATTTAACCTATGTAAGCTTGTTTGTGTCATTGCTTCAGCAAATTACAACGTCATCAAAACTACTGCATTGTGGAACTGAGACTGCAGAAAATGAGTTCTCCAGCAGGGATTCATCTACCTTTTCTGGCAAAATGTTTGTCTCATGTGACTCAAGTTTTTCTGTGTCTTTGTAGGCTCAGCTAGGACCAAAGCTGACTGACTGGTCTTTTAGGTGGTTGCTTGAGACAAACTTCATCTTCTGTCATTTGGAGAGAGCCATTTTTTGTGATAATGGACCCCTCACTGAAAAGTCTCACCCAAGGCTGTTTTCATACTCCTCCAAGTCTCTGCTTTCTTGTTTCTTAGCACAGTGGACCTGAATCAGACGTGGACTATATTGAAAAAGAACCTTCCAAAACACATTACATGTCACTTCTGATTCAGACTTCTTATCTGGCAGTGAATGAAGGGGAAAAAACACTGAACTTGATGTTAATTTCAGGCCTTTTGCAGATCAGATTATGTTCTTACAGCACATAATTCTCATATGGTTCTTATAGCACCATAATTAAGCATAATATTAACAGATTGAAACTTAAAATAATAGAGACAGGTACAACTGATAGTGACTTTGGAATGTTATAATTTTAGCTTAAAGAAGGTGTTTTCCCCTGCTACCAATGGTGTCTCTTGCTGGAATTTTCTCAGTGTTAAAGCACAAGAAGTTGTCATTCAGTACAGACCATAATAAAATCTTTGGGAGGGGAGAAAAGAAACTTCCTTTTGAGTGTAGGAATTTTAGCAGGAGTGATAGATAGCACAAGATGAGAATATGGACTGCATAGAAAAAGGAGACTCAAGCCAAATGAGATAAAGTAGGGGGAAAAAACCACATCTGCATGATTTTGAGTAGTGTTTTCTAAGCATAGGACATGACTAGTGTCACCAGCAAATGAAGTGCTTCTTAAACCAACTTAACATGCTGCAATGAATACAAGAAAAACAAAGCTTTGCATTCACATTGCCCTTTATAGTACAGATCTGGAACTCTATGGTTATGGTAAAAAAAAATCCTCAAGACTCATTAAGCAGCTGCCACTAAAGCAGACACAGTTTTTTTGGTTTGTTTTTTTTATCCAAGTGTGAGGCTGAGGGACCAGACTTTGTGGTTATATTATTATTGGTCTGCTGCATAATAATCAAATTATCACTTAACTGTCTTTAGCAGGGTGTTATTTATACATTGTTGTAGTGTGTCCAGCTAACAACTTTAAGAAGTCCAGTAAGATCAAAAACATATTTCTGAAAGCTACAGTTCAAAACCATAGTCCAGATGTGTCCAGCAAAAGCTGTACTGCTCAAAAGGCAATGTGCTTTTTTTCTAGTCAATCAGTTAGGTTTTGTTTTTTTGTCTTTTTTTTTGTTGTTGTTAACATTTTAAACTGTGCATTTAGGGAGTTGTTCTCTGTGGGGACCCTGGGCATTGTTAGTTCCATAGCTTATGTAATAATTAGTAGCAAATAACTTGTCACTGTTAGGTAATAAAATTATACATAACAGCCTTGCCATATGTTGCTGTAGCAAATACATATTGCTGCAGTCAAGTACTTCTGAGGTACTCTACATTTTCCTAAGAAAATGTTTTTAAAAACCCACCTCTGTGGGGTTTTTTTCCGTTAACTGGGGCAGTCATTCAGCCTGAAATGAGAACAGGTCACTTTGAACTCCCACAATTCTGACATATTGTGTTACCTGGAGGCAACAGGTTGGGGGCTCATTTGTGCCCAGTGTTGTGCAAACAAACTCTGTCTTCCTGCTGTGCCCTGAGCAGAAAGCCTTTTACTTCCCTCTCCTGATGCTCTTCAGTCCTAAGGCACAAGGGAATTAACTGGCTAAAATGTATGCACCAGTTTTATTCTGTATTCTCCAGCTTCTCTTTCAGCCTCTCCCTTTCCTTTTATAGCATAATATAAAAATGCTATTTAAAATCTTTTAAAAGATTTTATTTACTTTTTAAAATCTTTTTACTTAAAGCTTTCTAATCTTCAGGAAAAAAGAATCAGATTTCTATGATGACTTTATGTAAACCTGGAGGAATTATGACAACTTGGAGTATCCAAGAACCAAATCGTCCTTTAACGATCACTAAATGTACCCTCAATTCTGAAAGCTTTCTCTTTCAGTGGAAAAAATATTCAGAGCTTATTTATATTTTAATGTTAATTTCTTCAGCAGTAATGTAAGTATAACCTATCATCCTTAAAGAGGCAGGGAAAAAAATCTTGTGTTGGTTTTAATTGCAGTATCTTCTGTAAAAACAGCTCAGTGTCTTTGCATTTTTTTTTTTAAGAGAAAAAAAGAGGAATTTATTTTGTAGCTGCCTTCCATGTTCATGTGTTGACACCTATCATGGTGAGGGATGTAGTTCCAGACACTGTTTTCTCACAGTTTTTGAAGTCTGATTTAACTTGACCTGTTCTTCCTCTTGTTGGGGTAGGTTTCACAGAGCATTAAATGACTCCAGTGATGTTACCCAGACATTGACTTGACATGAATCTTTTTTTTCACTCCCTCACTTGCTTGGCAGTTCTTTAGGATTATGAGCAGTAACAAAACCTCAAACATTGCATTCAGTGCACTAAAGAGAGGGAATAACAGGAATTGCTTAGTTTTACAGGGAGTGAACACTCATATTTATGAGACTTTTGTTTTGTGCTGGGCCTATTTTGAGTTGAAGCTTTAGGATCAGGTCCTCTGAAGCAGCCTGTGACAAGCAATTTCTCTACTGTTTTTCATTTATCAGTTGTATAAGTTTTATCTTGTCTGTGTATTTCTGATGTGTAACATTAGTGTTATGTAGTTACATAGTAATTTTGATTAATAGATTTATCACAGTATTCTGAAGTTGGATTTTAAAGGCAGATGCTTCTCTGTCTTACTAGTCAGGTGCAAAAACTGTTTTTTAAATTCTATGTGATAGAATGGCTCTAGGTGAAGAGGTGATCTTATTTACTGCCTTCCCAAGATATTTCTGTCCATTTCTGGTGTTGCAGATCTGTTTCAGAGCATCTTGGACAGGGGTGGTCTTCAACAACTTTCAGCTGGATCATCTTTAGCACAAGTGTTTGGTTTTTTTTATTGGCATCATGGGGTGTGAAATTAAGGCAAAGGTCTTGTTCATATTGTCCCTTTTATCAGCTTAATGCAGTTTGTTTCATCAAATGCCAAAATAAATGGGGAGGAGTGTTGTAGGTTTTGAAATTGCTGAGCAGCCAATGTTAAACTTGTCTTATGCAACCCTTTGAGGGACAGCCAGTGTTCTCCAGTGGTAAATCCACTGAAAAACCTAAACATGGGGAAACAGGAAAGAGACTCAGCTCCCTCTTGCAGGTTCCCAACTAAAACTTCTTCTGTATTTGCTGTGGGGCTGGGAAGGGGGGTGGCTGTATCTCTGTGCATGCAGATTTGTTGATTTCCTGGTGTTTGGCTTTTCCTTGGCTGCAGATTCGTCGAAGGCGCCTTGCTCGGCTGGCAGGGGGACCCTCTTCCCAGCCTACTACCCCCCTCACCTCACCCCAGAGAGAGACCCCTCCAGGACCACCAGTAGTAGCACCTGCCCCAGGGCCATCCCATAGTCTTGGCCTCAATGTCCACAGCATGACCCCAGCTACCTCTCCAATTGGTGCATCAGGTAAGCTGGACTGTTAGTGACCCAAATTATTACTGGGTGTCTCCTGAAAGTGATTATGCAGCTCCTTACCTTTACAGCTCCTGGATCACTGCTACTGCTTTACATTTACTGGCTAATAATCTACTACTAGTGTTAGTTCTGCTGTCACTAAAAGTCATTTTTGAAAGAAACATTCTGAAATGGTGACTGAAGGTACTAATTGTTTTCCTTTTCCAAATAATAAATTAATAGATCCAGTTGCTCTCCAGGTGTCAGTGAACTAATGGAAGTTGAAATATGGGTTAACAAAGTATAAAGTTTGTGCTGCTGTTTAATATTACAGCAAAGAATCTGTCTGTCAAGGAGACAGGAAGAAACTCTCCAAGTCTTGCAACACAGTTTTTATTGATTGGTTTCTAGGTACATTTTAGCAATCAGTCCCAAGTTCATTTTTGCTCTTTAATTACTAGCCTTTGGCACAATTAAAAATAGTAAACTGTGACTGTGCATTGTCAGTGTAGGAATAAGGTTTTTTCCCTCTCTTTTACATTACTTTGCCAGTTTCTCTATTTTCTAGACTGAACACAAGTGGGATATTTGCAAATATATTTATTTGAGAAGATGTGAATAATGCCCAAATCAGACAAATGCAGGAAGCAGAGAAGTTGGAGAGTTGCTTTGTAGAGAAGTGAAGACAATATTCCTATTCATAATACCACTTTTGACCTAGAAAAAATATATTTTGATTTCAACTTGGATATCTTGGAAATCAAAACAAATTGGCATGCTTTCCAGTGTTGTGATTTTTATCTGAAAATTGAAATTGTTTTTCATGTTTTTGTTAAGATAAGTTAAGAGCTTCACAAAAACAATCTCAAACCAAATGTCAAGATTTGTTGTAAACAGATTTTCAGTATTATAGAATCATTTAATTGGAAAAGATCCTTAAAACCATCAAGTCCAACCACTTGATGTCCTTGCATTCAGGTGCCCAAAACTGCACACAGTGCTTGATGTGATAGAAATAATGTTTTTTTCTTGATAAGCATGCAGGATTCTAGTTACCTATTTGCTTTCTGTAAATTTGTGGTTTTCCCTTTGGTGAGTACAGTGATTTACAAGCTTAAACCTTGTAATTTAATTACAGTGCTGTTCTGAAATACATAAAGTGACTCCTTCCTGCTTATTTAGTTGCCTTGTATCCAAAGCAGGACAGAGAAAAGCTATCAAAAGCATTTTCTGAGAAAAGCTCCTTGCAGGTGGAATTTAACACTCTGTATTGTCCTCATGATTGTAGGCAGCAACCTAGAAGTAAAGGTGACTTTGCTTTTTATTCAGAGCAGTGCAGAGGTGACTTACTGTGTTCACTCAGCCTGTGGTTCCATTTAACCCATCTGAGGTTTAGGTCCTGATCCATCTTACTGCACAGCTGGATAAATGATAAAGCCCACAGAGCTGGAGGTGTGGAAGTGTGTGCCTGAAGATAGAAATGTTGCTGTGTTGGTAGTCAGGTTTGTCATGGTTTGAAGTGGTCAGATAGCTCTGAGCTGAGCAACTTAAATGAATGACTGATAATACCCAGCTACAGCCCTGAAGTTTGACTAATTAAAGCATAAAAACTTTGAACAAAACTGAATAAAATGTATATTTAGCAAGTATTTTGTGCTGTGTGCAAGATACATATGCATTCTACATTGTTTTGCTATCCTATAGAGTGCTTTTACATGTCTTCAGTTATAGAACATGAGTGTTTGGACAATCTGCTTGTAAAAGTCCTTTCTGAATACCAATATAAATAAATTTTAACTCACACACCTTTTACACTTTCTATTTGAATATCTGAGTGTTTTCTGGATACTGTCTCATTTCCAGCATAATATAAGGGGTTAAATATAAACTGGTTTTATACCAAGGGAAGTAAAACATGAGTTTCAAAGCAGCAGAATGAAAATCCTTTTCCTGCCTCCCATGCTGAGTATCTAGTTTTTCTTCAGAAAACTCTCTTCTAAATGAGATTTTTATGCCTTCTGTCATTTTGTTCCTGTAAAGAAGGGTGCTCAAAACCAAACAGCTTGTGTCAAAGAGCATAATCCTGATTTGTTCTCTTTTACTGCCCTCACTGTTAACTTCAGAGTGTGTTGCTGTCATAAACATGGGACATGCTTGCATTTTCTTAAACACAGACAGTGCTGGAATTTAAAAACAGGTTGTCAGTCTGGTTTTACACTTGTCACCTGAAACCCAGTACTGCTTGGGGAATGTATTGTGAACTGCAGGCTAAAGAACCCAAAGGAATGAAATTTAGTGCTGCTTTCTTTTTAAACTGACAGATGAATAATACTTTTTTTCTTATTCCTTCAAGGATTCTATTCAGTGACATGTAAATACCTGATAGTGATGAAACTAGAGTTGCAGCTTTCAATTAATGCTACTTTATTATAAATCATGACTTCAAACAGCCCAGATTTTAGGATTAGATTAAGAGCCTATTGTTTGCAGAACTCATCCAGGTTCCATTGTGATTGAATACAAGGCTGCTCTGGTTTATTTGGAATTACACATATCTAACACTTCTCTGAAGAAGTCTTCATTGCAAAGTGAGTCCATGTGCTCATCTCCTGATGAACCAGCCAGTGCTCCATTTTGCTCTTCATTTCCTGGTGTTGCACTTAAGTGTTGTGCTGGTGGGACATTTTGGATTCTTATTTTATTCCTGTGGTGAAGGAAAAGTATAATAAGATAATTTGCTAGTGATTTGTGGGAGGTTTGTGGGAAGGTTATCAGAACTCAGGTTAGTTTTGAGCTGTATCTTCACCCAGCTTAACTCCATTGTAATTACCCAGTCTGAAGTCCTGTTTGATAGAACTGATTTTAGAGGGGTTTTGACAAAGTCTGAAGTTAGAGCATTCTTGTCTGAGACCAGTGTACAAGTGTTTTTTGGTTGTTTGTTGTTTTTGTTTTGTTTGTTTTAATGGGAGTTAATCTCTGAGCTCTTAATGGCTGCAGATTCAGTCCTGGTTTGTGCTGTCAAGGTAAGCATTCCTACACTGCTCCTCTGAACATTATTAACATTTCTTTCCTAATGCATTACTAAGAATGCTTAAGAGCTGGGTTGAAAAACCAGGGTTTCATCTCCTTTTCTACCCAAGTAATTGTGCAGTGCCTTCTCATCTCTGCAGTAGTAATCTTGGTGGTGCCTTTTCTCTAGGAGTAGCCCACCGAAGCCAGAGCAGCGAAGGAGTGAGTTCCCTCAGCAGTTCTCCATCCAACAGCCTTGAAACACAATCTCAGTCTCTCTCTCGGTCTCAGAGCATGGATATTGATAGTGTCTCCTGTGAGAAAAGGTAAAAAAAAAATGGAGCTTGTGTAAGCAGGCAAATACTGTGCAATGCTACTCATTAAAACCACTTAGGCAGGAAAATATTCTGCTATTTCTCACTTCCAGCTGTGTTAATGCACTAGAGTTTAATGCTTTAAAGTGACAAACTGTTTAGACCACTGTAATGCTTTTTTCTACTCTGGTTTTAATGGGAATTCCTGACCTGAAGTGATAAGAGACAAAGCATTATCTTAGACATTAAGTGATGAGCATGTCTGGTGGGGATAATTCAGCTGCTCTACTTAAAAAAGAAAAGGTTATGAGATGTGCTAGCTGTGTAGTTTTTATCACTTGCTGAAGAAATTTAATATTGTGTTTCTTGAATTCAGGAGAAATGTAACATTAGGAGCATTTATTACCTAGTGATTTTAATTGCTGTTTGTGCATATAGCTGTTCCTGTTGCTTTGGTTTTTCTCTCTTGCTTTGGTTTTTCTCTCTTGCTTTGGTTTTTCTCTCTTGCTTTGGTTTTTCTCTCTTGCTTTGGTTTTTCTCTCTTGCTTTGGTTTTTCTCTCTTGCTTTGGTTTTTCTCTCTTGCTTTGGTTTTTCTCTGCTGCTTCTACTTCAGGTGACACTCCTTCAGCCAGCATCTTTTGGAGGACTTGGTGCAGCTCCAAGTTAATAGACTTCTCTTCTTTCCACTTGCAGTATGTCCCAGGTAGATGTGGATTCAGGAATTGAAAACATGGAGGTAGATGAGAATGATCGCAGGGAGAAAAGGAGTCTGTCTGATAAGGTTGGTCTGCTCTGTGTTGGCTGTTCTCTCCCAGACAACATAAATATGTTATTTTTTCACTGGGGTTCAAAATTTCATGGGTGAACCTGTTCAGATTTTGCAGTTGGAGTTAAAAGTGCTGTGGGTTTTGATTTTGCTTATATTGTGTTTTTCCCCTCACTGACATAGCCTTAAATAGCTGCAGCTTTGCAATCCATAATTTTAGGGCTTGTCTTGCATCATTGGATTCTCTCTCAAAAGGGACAACATTGTTTTTTGGAGAAATTTCTTTACCAAAACTGTCTCTAGTAGGTGTTCTAAATAATGAAATAGAAACAGAAACAAAGGATTTAGGATGGAGTAGTGGTGCAGAGTTTACTTTGCAATGAGTTCAGTTATCCCTCAATTTTGAAAACATGCATTCAAGAGAACCAGCCCTCAGATGTCACCTGTGAACAGTGTATTCATTTCATTTTCTCATTAAAATTCGTGGGAAGGAAAAAAAAAGTCTAACTTCTCATAATCAAAGCTGCATTTCAGTTGTCTCAGGTTGGTTTATGAATATTTGAAATTTCTGTAGCATTTAGAGGTCTACTAACAATGTACTGCTTCAAATGTTATGTGTGCTGAAGTAATGCTATGCAATAAGGTTTTCTTCTTATTGATACAAGAAAATAAATAAGAATATTTAGCTAGTGGTAGAGCCCTTTAAAGTAGAAAAAAAATTAAAGTACAAAGCTAATTCAATTCTAAAGTTGTCTTCTTTGTAATTTGGTTTTAAGGCCTGTGTGAAATAAAACCATAAAGAAATGAAATATCAGTGTGGCAAAGTTTCTACAGTTCTTGCAGTGCTTGTTAGGTGTCTTTGTGTGTTCCTGCACTGTCAGTAATAAGGTCAGCTGGTAAAAGCCTGGCTTAAAGCCATGTAGCAATAACCCTGCTGCAGAACCCTTTCCTGTCAATTCCTAGCTGCAAATCAGGCAGTGGGACAGCTTGCATTATACTGCTGGGAAATAAATAGCTTGGAATCAAGGACAATCTTGAAGGGGAGAGCAGTGGAAAATAATATAAAGCTTTGCAAAATTTGGTTCAATTCCTCTTACTCATTTGGAGATAGCAAAATGTTAAATGGATGGGAGACAGCATAGGCCTCATTTATGGGAAAAAGTTTTCTTGCCTGGTTATCTGCCTTGAAGTCATGTCAGTAATAAAGCCTGTTCAGCAGATATAGACAGGAGAAGTACTTGAAAACTACATTACTCAAAGTTATTAAGTCAATATGAATGTGCAGAAATACATGATTTATTAAGTGGTGAAATTCCCTTCTTAGTATAATGTTTTCCAATGTGTTTTGGAATTTGCTTCTTGATGGATTTGTGTATTTCTGCTACAACTCTTCTGCATCTCTTTTGTGTTCCTTCAGCTTTTTTCCCAAAGAAATGATGACAAACAAACCTGTATTCCTTCATCAGTGTACAGAACCTGCCATTTGTGCCTACTCTGAAGCCATTTAAAGATCTGCACTGGGCTGTGACTTGACTAATACAATTGCAAATAAGTTGATGTTTTGGTTTGTTGTTTTTTCTTTACCTCCCTAACCAAGGAACCACTGTCTGGGTCTGAAGTATCTGAGGAGCAAGCTTTACAGCTGGTCTGTAAGATCTTCAGAGTCTCTTGGAAGGACCGAGATAGAGATGTTATCTTCCTGAATTCACTCTCTGCCCAGTTTAAGCAGAACCCAAAGGAAGGTTGGTATCTGAACTCCTACTGGTTAGGGATTGCTTCAACTGAGTGGGATGTTCCCTGCTCTTCTTTTTGGCATTTTCTCTTTGCTGCAATGCTGAAGCCACCTGTTTGTGGTCTTTGCTCAGTTTCAACATGTGCTATTAGCAGGTGTAGCAGGAAATGGAATCCTCAAAAAGGAATATGGGACCAATTGGTTACAGCTCCTGTTTTAGTTGTTGTGCTCTTGTTGGTTGCATTTTCTGTTGTCAAACCAGTGTGCTGATATTTCAGTGTTGCTGGAATATTTTTTTCAGAAGCCTTTTACTGATTTGGGTTGTCTTGCATCATAATAGGCATTTGGCAGTTAATTTGATAACCTAAAAATTGCTGATGATTATTCCTGTTTTATATAACAAATCATATTTGATATGACAGCTATAACATATGACCAAAGTCAACATTATTTTATGTGTGGGCACATGGGGGGATGGTGTGTGTGCATGTTTTTTCCTTTCTTTATGACACAACTTGCCCAACTCACCAGCAGTGTGGGAAAATGTGAGAGGCATGGGCAAGGCAACTTTAATAATCAACAATAACACCATTAGGTCATCTGTGATCTTTTGTACTTCTCAGAAAATGCTATTTCTATGTAATTCCAGGACGTGGTGGTAGAGCCACCACTTAATAGAAACAGAGTGACAGTTAGAAATGAAAATATCAGTGTTGGTTTTGCCAAAAGCAGTACTTGATTCACAGAAGTGAATTACTGTCCTTCTTAGTTGAGATCTCAGATGTTTCCAGCTCTGACTAATGGGTAGATGAAGACAGTAGGTGATATTAACTCTCTTTTATTCCTAACAGTGTTTTCAGATTTTAAGGACTTGATTGGGCAGATTTTGATGGAAGTGCTGATGATGTCAACCCAGTCAAGAGATGAAAACCCCTTTGCTAGCCTCACAGCTACTTCACAACCAATTGTTGCAGCTGCCAGATCTCCTGACAGAAGCCTGATCCTAAACATGGGCTCCAACCCAGGAAGCAGCCCTATGTTCTGTAATGTGGGCTCCTTTGGTTCCAGTTCATTATCCAGGTGACTTCTGATTATAACTGAATACTGATTTCTTTTGAATATTGATTGGTAGACTGAGAGAGAAGGGTATAGAAATGTCCCAAGAAAAATAAATAGAATGGAGTTTTAAACTTTTTTTCATGTGAAGATCCCTCCATTTCATAATTTTTTCATTACATTGCCATGACTAGAGGTGTATTTGATAGGTTAAAGCCATGTAGCTGGTTCCTTCTGAGAAGTGTCTTTAACTTGCCTCAGTGAAGGCTGTGACTCTTAAGTTAATAATGTGTGGCCATAGTTTTATTCAACATGAGTAAAAAGGATAATGTGTGTGATCTGCAGAATTATTGCTGAAGAGTCATCAGAAGGGCAAGAGCTTCTCTTGCTCATTTTATCTTTTCCACCCTTTTTCTGCATATCCTAAATCATTGCTCTTTTTTTTTTTTTTTTTTTTTTTTTTCCCCCATAACTGGTTTAGTCTCTATGGGACTAGTCCAGCTCCTACTACCAATTTCACAAGCTATGTACCAATGACTGGTTCATCTCTTACCCCACCAGCCAGCTCAGTTGCCACTCCATCTGTGCCTTCCCTTACTGTCAGCTCTCACCTCTCAGCAACAAACCCTTCCTGGACACAGCCTTCCTCTCCGAGGTACCACCCATACACAGTTGCCCACTCTGGAGGCTTTTCAGCTTCTTCCATCCCACGTTCCTTGAATATTTCCATCCCATCTAGTTCACCAAGTCCTCCAGCTGTGGCTGCTAGCCCTCCAGCCATGCCACTCATCCCATCCAGACCCAGACCCACAGCAATGGGTCCACCTTTGTTTACTGCTTCACCCAGTCCCTTGCGCAGGCGTTCTGCTTTACTGAACAGGATTCCTTCTAGGTATTTCACAAGAACCAGTGTGTGTTTCGTGTGTGCTGTGCAGGGTGTGGCATAATCATGCAATTTGGAAGCCCTTACGTTGGTGCTGAGCTAACCCTACTTACCCCGAGTTGATTTCCGTGTGTTGGTTTGTGCTAATCCATTGACTTCCTAACGAGCCAGCTTTGCCAAAATGTTAAACATGATCTTGGGAGCTCTGGAGTGTGCAGTAATTACTTTCAAGGTAGCAATATTGTTTAAATTTCCTCTTCTCTCATTCATTCTGGTTAAACTATCAGCTTTTTCAGTTGCTGCTGCTGGATAGTAAAACAGAGACCTCCTGCTCTGAAGCCATTTTTTTCACTAGGGTTTGTTGGAAGTTGTTACTTGCTGGACAGTTTAGATTTGCTTCCCTAGTGCCTAGATTTAAATTGCAGATTAGCCTATTTCAGTATGCCAGGCCAAGTACTACTGCAGCTTCTCTTTGGCTGCTCCTGGACTCACCAGTCCCTGCAGGAGGGAAAAATGAGGAAGCAAAGTTTTGAGACCACTGCTTTGAGGTTCATAACTTAGGATTGTAACACATACTATTCAGTGGTACCTAAACCTTCCTGCTTCAGCCATAATGTTAGGTCTCAAAAATTCCTGTGAAATTTTTGGTTTGTGAATGTGTGGTGTTTTGGTAGTGAGTAACTTGTAGCAGTGTAACAGAGCACGTTAGTGTAGCCTGGGCTTTACTAACATGGAGTTACACATTGTCTGCATGTTTAGAGAAAATGATTTTTGGCAGACTTGCAAAGAAAAGCTGCCATTTCCCTGTTGGCTTAAAAAATCTGATGGACTTTTTCATTTCTGTTGTGGTAGTATATACGAGAACCCTTTCTCCCTCCTCCTTCTTGCCGTTTCTGATGTGTCTGAGGACAGTAGTGATGAAGAAAATGAAGATGATGATTTTTCTTGTGTCCAGTTTGGGTCCAGGTATTGCAGAAAGAGAATGTAACCTGCATGCTTGGTTGCTTAGGAACTAACAGTTTGTGTAGTGTCAAGTGTTCTGTAGAATAACTTGGGAAATGACTAAAGCCAAGGAGGTGACTTGGATGGATTTTTAAGATGGCATATGAACATGTCTAATGAGTGCTGGTTAGTCAGCTCTTTTGGGGAGAGATGACTAAGATAAAGTAAATGTTAATCATCCTGCCTTTTTGGTGTAATGAGGATGGTTTCTGAAATGATGCTGGAGTTGAACTTCTCATTGGCTTTATGAGTAGAAGGATTATTATTCAACCATGGCTGTAATTTTAAAACCAGTGTGTTTCCTGTCAAAAACTGGACGATTAGGACAGAGGTTTACATGTAGAAAAAGGTAGTGGGGGAAAAAAAAAAAGTCAGCTGATGCAAACTGTGTGACTTTGAAGATTCATTGCTCCTTGACAGCTGAGGATCTCTCCTTGAGCCTGTAAAGAAAATAAACCTTTGAAGTGGCAAGGAGTAGAGGCTGATGCAGTTGGAGCATCCAAGAATGGAGGAGGAAGAGCAGAATGTTTTGCTATAAACCAGAGACTTACAAATTGTCTAGCAAAGCCTTGTCATTTTTGTGACATTAAGATACATGTAAACAAAATAAGAATTGATATTAGTTCTGTTTGGAGACTAGCCAGGTAGCTCTGCAGAAACCCTGCAGAAATGTAAACGTGGGGTAGGATCTTTTCTAGGTTTATGTTCTGTTGCAGAGTAATGCAAAGAGTCTTGGCTCATAAAGAAGTGTTTGCCTATTAGGAGTGAGGTTTTGGTGTGAAAAATGAGCAGCCCTCCTACAAAACTGTTTGTCATATCCAAGTGATTTGTGTTCTTTATGAGTCTGGTGAAAATGAGTAATTTCATTCTATTCTCATAAAACTTAGCACTCATCAGCTGTATCACATGTACCAAAATTCCCAAAGAAATGCTCCCTTCTTTTATATCAACCCAAACTGGAGAAAAGAAGAAATGTTTTATATGAAGTATTTTAAGATGACTTTTTTGAGAAGTGACACTTCTGTTATCTTGCTGGTATCCTGAATACCATCTGTTAGCATTTGGACCCCTAATTATTAGTGATACCAATTCTGAGATACCTTGTGTCTGACCAGGTAGCCTAACAGCCAGTTCCAGTTCACAGATGTGTGAGGGAAACAAGGTGAGAGTTTTAAAGACTTCATGTGTCCTCAGCAACTGGGAGGAGAGAGTTCCTCCAGGACTTTCCAGGCCCCTTGGAAATAGTTCACTTACAACAGAAGTAAACCAGAAGTAAAATGGGGGAAATCTAATTGCTTGAGCCTTCTAAAACTAAGCTAGGTCAAGACTTCAGGAATTATCTTGTGATGTCAGAGGATCCCCAAAAAGACTTGGGATGAGGTGGTTTTCCACCTCCCCCCCCTGTTCTGTCTGATTGTTCCTGTGGTGTGTTAGGACACTGCTGCTGAAGTCAGCCTGTGAGTAGAGGACCTGCCAAGAGCATCTCCTCCATTCCAGTCTTCATTTCAGGATGTGTTTTGTGGCTGTGGAATTTAGGATTATCTTTTTCCCCACTGTTTTTTTTAATTCTTACCCTGCTGGCGATTTAATGCAAACGTTGGATTGGGTTGTAAAGCCTTTGGTAAGGACTTTGGAAGTTGCTGTGCTGCTTCTGGAGTCTGCAAATAATGTCCTGGCATTCTGCAGACAGTGGGATGTAAGTTAAATTAGAAACAGTGACTGTGCAATGATCCAGCAACTTGAATTCTGAAAACACCAAGGATGTATGAGCTTTGTATTAGAATAATTTCAGTTACTGCTGCAGTGAAATCATTAGCAGAATTACTGACTACAGAAGTAGTGTTTCTTTTATAGAAACTGAGGTTCTTAAAAAGGTAATTTTTAAGCTGAGTGAGAAGTCAAGGAGTTTAAAAGAGACTCTAATAGAAAACGTGTGTGTGATTTCACAGTTGCTGAGTACTATTTTAATAGAGCTGTGTTTTACATGGAATAGTTTTAATTGAATGCTGAAAAATAAAAAGAGGTTTCTGCTATTAGAAGTTATGTTTCATAACATGCTGAGCTACCAGATGGTGAGCAGTAATAACCTTTCCCTGATTTATTGGTTGGATTGTAGAGCTTGCACAATAGGCTTGTACAGCTCAGTTATTAAAATGTAAATGATTTTAGAGTTTAAAGGAAATCCCAGTTTTGACACAGTTTGTAGTTTTAAACATGTTTTTTAAAAGCTGCATTTAAGGAATCAAACACTCTTATTATCTGGGACTTCTAAATTGGTCCTCATTTAAATGCACCCTGACTGTACATAAACATTTCTGTAAGGAACAGCAGCAGGCCATCCATCCATCTCATTGGTTTTTTTTTTAAATTCCATTTACATAAAGTAACTATATCTTCTCTTAATTCCCTTCTGCAAAAATGAAGATTTTGCTTTCAAGTAGCTTTTTCAAGCTGTTATGTAGAGAGGAATTCTTGTGAGATAACAAGTCTGAGACTGAGAGTTGTAGAGTATATTCTCACTTTTATTTCATTTTTCTCTCATCTTGAGCATGGTTTTGGTTTTTTGGATTTAGTTTTTGTATTTACAATGTCAGTGTTTTCTTTTCCCCTCCTGGAGTTGCACTATATGATGACATGGCATATGTTCCTGTAAGGGAGTTGAAATTAACTGATCTGAAATGAAATTATCTGTAATGTGGAAATTTTAAAAGGAGTCATTACCTCCTCTTTTGCCTATTCTCCTTCCTTAGAATATATAAAGTGATTTTCTGTACCTCTGTCTATCAGCTGATGTCTGGAGGATCTTAACCTTCCACAGGGTGGCCAACATTAATGGAAATGGTGACATTTCTGACATTTTGAGTGCTCCATGCAGACACTGTGCAGAGCTTGCACCGTGGCATGGAAGTGCTGTGGTGTCCTAAGCATCCAGATGGTTTGGGTGTCAGATACAACTCAAAGGCATTTTTGGTGTTACCATATCAAGGTTTATTGATCCCCATTAAAGTCGTGCACCTTACTGCTGTCTTTCAGATACTCAGTTAGTAAGATAGGGGATTCTGAACCTTCAGGCACAGCTGAACCTTCAGAGCAGGACAAGCTGTAAACTGGAGAGCTCTTCAGAGATCACAGAAATTAAATCTTGAGCTGTGTGTGTGGTTGGATGGAGTCTTCAGAAAACTGACACAAGTCAGGAGCTCATGAATTATGAATTAAAAAATTGTTCCTAATGCTTTGTTTCTTCTTTTTTGTGTGTTAAAGTATGGGAGGCTCTGGCAGCTCAAGTGTTTCCGATTCCTGCAGTGACCACTTCACCATTGAAAGCTGTAAGGAGACAGAGATGCTGAACTACCTCATTGAGTGTTTTGACAGAGTTGGAATAGAGGAGAGAAAAGCACCAAAGGTATATTTCAGATGAGTGAAGGTGTATCAGGGATGTCACAGACACTCCTCACTGTTTGGGGGGGATGCTGGTGACAATTGATAGCTCTGTCTTGATGGCTTTGTAGAAATAGACTTAAAGAATTTATAAGGCCCCTTTGACTTTAATCATATTTGAATCATGGGTGTCTTTTACATCTCTAAAATAAGAGCTCTGTTAGAAACTGTCCTCCCCCTTTGGATCTACTGTTTTGTGAGACCAGCTCTATATTCTACTTCCAGCTTTTGCTTCTGGGGAAAAAGCACTAACACTTCTTGTATATAATCTGAAAGGTTTTTGGCTCGAATAGTGCTCATCTTAGCTTGCATGTTATATTCATACTGCATGGATAAATACATTTGTCATCTTTCCTGACTTTTCTGTTACTGAATGCTTTCAGTTTGTATTAAAATAAAGTTCTTTTTATCAGATGTGTAGCCAGCCAACAGTTAGCCAGTTACTGAGCAACATCAGATCACAGTGCATTTCACATGCTGCTTTGGTGCTACAGGGATCCTTAACACAACCAAGGTAAATACAGCTGATGTGAGTCAAAATTAGAGTGTTCTGGGATTTTTTACTATTTTTTTTTTATTTCTGAGACTTGGTTAAGAAAACTAAGGTCAGTTGTTGGAGCAGGACACATTTCTGTGCCAGAGGAATAGTTTATTGCTTTACCATTGGAAGTTGTTGCTCCCACTGCTGGTGGAAGGCAGTTCAAGTGTTCTTTAATTGTGTTTGGGTAAAGTCACCCAGGTTGATTTGAACAGTTTAAATGGGGATTCTGAGTTAATTGAGCTGTTTTCTGCCTTACCTCCTGCATAAGCTGTTTTACTTGCAGATTGTTGGGGCACTAGTCCTGTAGAAGTGAGTAACAAGTAGAGCTGCATCTGAGTAAGTGTTGTATTAAAATGTGTAGCAAAAACTGCTCAAGTGGCATAGTACCTGTGTACTTCAGAGAGCTGACCCCAACAGGTTTGGTAGTATAAATCTGTGTGTAGGCATTTCTACACTAAATCAGGGCTCAGAGATTTCAAATACAGTTGTGCCAACAGCAGTTGTTTGATTTGCAGCCTCTTTAGTTGGAACAGCAAGAAGGTTTTTAAAACAGGATGTGACTTTTTAGTAAAATCTGCATAATTTTGTGTTTGGGTTTCCAAACAATATTTCTGTAATCTTTAAAGCTGCACCAATTATCCACTGTTCTTTGAGATTGCCCTTGTCTTTACATGAGGCATTATTGACATTAGGGCAAGTTTTATAAATGTAATACAGAATAAAAAGCTAATTTTTGCAGAAGTCCTATGGAGCAGGTGTAATGACTGCATTCATTCAGAAAAGACTGATATTACATTCCCATCTTGATCTGGAAAAACAAACATAAAAACATGTTGTTCCCTCCCTAGTTGAGTTTAACAAAAGGTCTTTTCATTAGAAAGGAGTAGAAGGGAGAACCAATTACTACACAGAAGCTGTTATTTTCCAGCCTCATTAAACTAAAGTGTGATGTTGGCAGCAGCATCTGTTTCAGAAAAGCCTTTCCACAAGTAACTGGAGAAGACAAGGTTAGTTACTTCTCAATGGATTAAGTGTGTCTACAGGTTGATAATCTGCTTTCTGGCACATCTTTAGGTGCAATTACTCTGTCATTTTTGCAAATATCACTGCAAATAATCAGTAGTCTGGGAATTACTATATTTTTTTTTTTTTAATAACAATAAAGGTCATTGCAGCAGCAGTCTTTGCTGGTACCATATATGCTGTGTAGGAATCTCCCATTTGGCTTCATCCAAGAATTGGTGAGAACAACTTATCAGGATGAAGAGGTGTTCAAACAGGTAAGGCATAGGTAAAGAATTAAATCATTATATAATGTTACTATTTGGAACATCTAAGAGTGGATTTCCAGAGGTTTATTCTATGGTTCTGCATCTCTCAGTTCTGTGCCTGTTCTTTCAGGGGCTAGCAACCTGTTAATTGTGTTTGGTTTTAATTCATTTATTGTTATGTGAAAAAGACTGACTTTTCATTGTTTGCTGATAAGGAATTTGTTGATTTGTTGATAAGGAGTAATGGTGAAGTGAAATAATTAGAATATGCAGACATGTATTACAGGATTAATCTTGGGTTTTCATCCTTGTATGCTTCTGTACAAAATGTCTTAAAAACATATGTGTAAGACAGCAATCTTCTGCAATTGAACTGAGAAACGTTTATTGTGTTTTTCTGTCATCATCTTTGTCCTTCTGATAGTTTGCATCTAAGATGCTGAGAGTATTTTACATATTCTAGTCCATTAATCTTTATTTTTTACAGAGGAGATGAGTGGGACACATTAGAATGTTTATTCTGTGTGTCAGAGCAGCTCAGTGAGATGACAAAAAAAAAAAAAGGAACTGGTGAGCCTAGTAATTAAGACACAAAACTTGCAAACTTCTTCTAGCACATGGAATGTTAAAGCAGATCTCTAAGGTTGTTATTGTCTCTCTTAGCACTCTGGCAGTATCATGTGCCTGAACTGTAAAGGGGCTTTCAGAATGTCATTTGATTCTTCCAGTTTTGAAAAAAATGGCACTAGGTAATTTTTCTGTGCAAGTACCTTTTAATCAGTTATACCTCTGGACAACTTAGTAGCTGTTCATGCTGTTGGAAGTAAATTTACAGCTTCCAGAAAGTGGTTATGGGAAGTGTTAAAGGTCACCTCCCCTGGGGAAGAGAACTATTCCTTTAGCTGGAGCAGACAACTGTCTCTTGTAGTCCTTTTCTGTAACAGGATTTTCTGGTCTCTTCATAGGGCCAGCACTATTTACTTAAATTTGAAATTCAGTGGGACCTCTTGTTGCTATTATTGCAAAATTCCTTAAAGAGTTTATTTTATGAGGGTATAGTTGTCTGAGCTGTGTGATTGGGACTTCCTAATTAGGTGTAATTACTTTTGGTTAATAAGTTCCTGTCATGTCATTTCCTCTTTCATAACAATCCTTGACTGCTGCTTATTGGCTTTACTCTTACCACAGTTAAAACTTCCCAGCACAAAACCAGTAACTTGCTTCCAGGACATGCCAGCTCAAGCTATGCTATTACCCCAAATGTACAATGAAATAATACTAATAATAAATGAATTATTACCTATTGGCAGGGTGCTGGCATCTGTCAGCTTCATCTTGTTGGCTTTGGGTCCCAATCTAATGGACACATCTGTGGGGCTGTTTGCTTTGCAAAAGTAAATGTTATGGAAACAGGTTAGGAAAAAAACAGATACATGGAAAGAAGTTTTTATGGGTAAGTTGTTATGCCTGGGCATCAAGTTAATACCTCACTTATGCTGTATCAATCAAGATGGGTTTTAGCTTGGAATAATCTCTTAAGCACTCAGACTCATCTGGTAAAGGTTTAAAGAAAGGATCTTAGATTTTCTTTTGTGTAACTTGCAGTATTTGAAGTTTGAACAGGGATTTCATGCTGTGTACAGCAACAGTCTCATTGTCTGCTTCCTGTTCCCATATAAAGAATCTGCCTCTGTTTTTACAGATCTTTATTCCCATCCTACAAGGCCTGGCTGTAGCTTCCAAAGAGTGCTCCCTTGATAGTGACAATTTTAAATACCCCCTTATGGTAAGGATTGTGCATTTCTAGAATCAGCTTCTTTACTGGTAACTGGTGCAGATTCTATACAAGATCATGTACTTCCTCTTGATTGATTTCTTTGGTTAGTGGTTTAATCTTAAACTCTGTGTTGGAAGCTTAATGTGGTGTGAGATGTGTAAGAGACCATTAAAAATCTAGTAGAATCTGAGGCCAAGAATATCTTCAGCTTAATGTACAGCATCTCCATAATGGGCTACAAATGTTAATATGTATTGCATTACATAAAATTAATCAAATGTATGGATTTAATCATGCACACTAGTTGTAATACTCTGGATGGTTTTAAAATCCTACCAAGCTCCTCCCAGTTTATATCTGGGAAATAAGGCCCAGTATCCATAGCAATGTTTGTTAGACTCACTTTTGTATGAGGGAAACTAAAATCTATTGCAATAAATCTAAAGTTACTTGAATTGGTGACTATAGGAATAGTCACTTCAATAGGTGACTGTAGGAGACTGTCATAGTGTTCCCTGGCTGAAAAGTTGATTTTATTTTCAGGTGTTGTTTTTAAATGCATACTTTAGTCCCTGGATCTGCTTCCCTCCTCCTGCTGTTATTGACAAAACAAAGCAAAAAGCAGTCTTGGTCCCAAAAGAGCAAGCTAAATTTGTGGCTAAATTGAGCATTGTCAGCTAACACCTTCAGATTTTAGGATCTCCAGTGTGTGATGCCAAAAAAGACTCTTGCATCTCAAGTTAAATTTGTCCTGCAGGAAATCAGCTGGACTGGGGTGCTGCAAATCATTAACTGAGCAACTCTGGTCCTTTGCAAGAATGACTGTTGTGACTGGTTCTGTGTTTTCCTGCTCTGATGTTATTCCCCTCACTTCAAATTGCAACCTGTTGCAAATTTGGCTGTTGTGAGGGCTACTTGAAAATGAGGATCCATTTTGTTCATCTCTAGCTGGCACAGTGTGCACCAAAAGGATGGAGCAGCAGTTACTAATGGTAGTATAATTGAAGAATGAGAAACTGTAATCTGGGAGAGGCAGGATGTGTGAAAGCCTACAGTGTTTGCATGTTTTCAGAAATGTCTGTTGTAACTGCTTTCTCTTTTCTGTGCTGCAGTTGAAAGTGAGTTAGAGATCTTGGATAGGATTCTTTGTTTCTGGCTTCTGTGTTCATCTGACATTTTTCCACTCTGATTCAAAAGACAAAGGCCCTGGTGTATGTATAGAACAATTGCTCTGTTTATTATTGTTACTGACTTTTATGTGGCAGTTCACGAGTCCAGCAAAGGCATTGTTGTGTTCTGAGCAAACAAACCATTTCCACAGCTAACTTTTGAAATAAGTGCAATAATTAATTGGCCTGTGAGACATGTTAGGTTTTTTGAGACAACTTGGAGCAGATGTAAAAGCTAAAATGGAAGCAGGGTGTGCTGTAGCCTTTTTGGACCTCTTCACTATTATAGAAGATGGAAGTTTTTCCACTGGTAAGGGGAGAAGGTTTGGCTCTCAGCAGTTTACCCTGTTAGGCTTGTTGTTTGCAGAGAGGTTACTTAGGAATTACACACAAAATTAATTTTTCTTGGGTTTTCTTTATAGGCATTATGTGAACTTTGTGAAATCAAGTTTGGGAAAACACACCCTATGTGCAGTCTGGTAAGTGTGTCCAGGCTGAGGTTTTTTCATGTTAAAAGAACTGTGTGACTTCTTCTGTTGTTGGTATGTGCAGTCCACACTGGTAATGTTCTTCATGACCCAGAACAGGCTACTTGTAGTATCTCATGCTAGGCAACAGTTCAAAGTAACCTGGTAAAGGGAGCCTTTTTCCCTAAAAATTAAGAAAAACTGGGACAAATAAGACTGACTTAGAGTGCTGAAATACTGAGGGGATGTTTCTGTTCAGCTAGCAGCATGCCTGAATGTTTAAGAAGTGAGGGCATGTGGCAAACACCAAGAGATGACAGTGCAGATTAAGTACATTTTTTTGGTTAATTTTGGTTAACTTGCTATTTGTTCTGTTTTCTAGGTTGTCTCTTTGCCCTTGTGGTTGCCTAAATCTTTAAGCCCAGGTGCAGGAAGAGAGCTGCAAAGACTTTCCTACCTTGGAGCCTTCTTCAGTCTCTCTGTCTTTGCAGAAGATGATGTAAGTATTACAGGAGGATGTTGATAGCAGTGTAGTGGGACTTCTTTGTTTGGGGTTTTTTTCCTCAGTATGTTTGATACATTTCCCAATATTCATTCTACTTGCAGAACAAAGTCGTTGAAAAGTACTTCTCAGGGCCTGCCATCACTCTTGAAAACACCCGGGTTGTTAGCCAGTCTTTGCAACATTACCTGGAATTAGCAAGGGTAAGTGTTCTCCTGTTTAAAAAATTTTAAAAAAAAGGAAAAATATTGTACATCTTTTTTGTTCCTGACCTAGGTTAAGAGTATAATCTAAAATAATACATTTTCTGTATTTAATAACAAATCTGTTTGGATATGGCTGAAGGGAACTGGAAAAAAAATAGCTCTACAAATATTTCTCTAAGGCTGGAGGCCAAACTGGAAGATGACAGAGTGGTTAGTCATGGGTTATATTTTGTGTTTAAGGATGAATAAAAGATGGGTATTGTGTGTGTGTTGCACTAATTTCATCTATGTTTCTTTTCTGTAACCCATTTCATAGCTAATATCTGCAAATATACTGTTGACAGTAAGTCTGTAACAGAAGTTGTAGTTAGTTTTGTGAAACTTCTAGAACATAAAAATATGGAGGAACAGCAAATGGGAATGCAGTGTTGGAAACTGTGTGCAAACCTAACAAAATTTTTACTTCAAATTCCAGCAAGAGCTGTTCAAGATTTTACACAGTATTTTACTGAATGGTGAAACCCGGGAAGCAGCTCTCAGTTACATGGCAGCTGTTGTCAATGCCAACATGAAAAAGGCACAAATGCAGGTAAATAAAGGGGATGCTCTTCTGTAATTCCTGGTCATGGTCCATGCACATATAGCTCCAGATGGCTTCTGCAAGGGTGGCTCTTGAGTGGAGGACAGAAGTATTTTGAATGCCTGCTACAAGAGGCAGGAAACCCTGTTGTCAGTCTTTATCTCTGAATATTTCCCATTTCTGAAATTACTCCTTTCTACCTAATTGATCAGTTTGGTTTTTCCCCTCTCAGGAGTGACATGTCCCTTCTTAGCAGGGATACTATATTAGATGTTTAGAGCTTTGCATTCCCCCTCCCAGGCCCACCCTAGGAGAGCTTCTTTAATTGACTATGTTTAAAAAACTTCTTTCCCAGCTGGTGAGTTGCTGGGCTGTGTTTGTATGGTTCTGTAAAAGGAGTGATGCAGATATGAACTGCCAGGCTTCCAGTGAAATAACAGTTTTGAAATAAGTTATTTTGCCATTGTTTAATAAATGCACTTCACTTCTTTCCTGTGATAAAATCCATCCATGAATCCTGACCAGCTGAAGTTTGCATCATTGTTGTCTTCAAGTCCCTCTCTTAAAAGCAACCATTTGGAGCCATTACTAGGGGTATTTTGGGAAATTCCAGTGAAGTAATAGAAACTTTATGCTCATGAATTTGAAGCTCAGCAGCTGTTTGAAACTGCTGTCTGTATCTGTGGAAACCCATCTTTGAAAAGAGGCCCTTTTAATTTCTTAGTTCTACTACTACTTTTTATCCATTTGTTCAATGTTCTTGAGAATGAGTACTTGAACCATGAAGATAGTATTTAAGGAAGTGACCTTCCCATATCACAGAGGTGCAGATCCATGTTCTTAATAATTTCTCCTTTTCTTTGACCTTGAATGTTTCACTCATATTGAATACTGTTGCAGCTCAAACTACCCTTGTGCTTCTAAGCTTATGCCTTCAACTCTTTGCTTTCTTACCCCACAGACAGATGATCGTTTGGTGTCTACAGATGGCTTTATGCTCAACTTCTTGTGGGTACTACAGCAACTGAGTACGAAGATAAAGCTGGAAACAGTTGATCCCATGTACATATTTCATCCCAGGTGTCGTATTGACCTCCCAACAGATGAGACAAGAGTGAAAGCAACAATGGAGGATGTTGCAGCCTGGATTGCTGAACTTTGTGAGTACTCCTACTGAGATGTGTTGAGCATTTACTTAAGACTGGAGGCACATGGAAAGACTTGATTCCAGCAAATTATTCCCCTGTTCCAGAATGCTTTTTTGTGGTGCTGTCTGTTCCTCCTGGTTTTAAAGAAAGTCGAGTTCAAGGTCTCAACCCTAATAAGGAGGTTAATTCCTTCATTCTTCACCTATATTGCTTTTTTGTTTGTTTGTTTTCTAGACAGGGATCCCTCTCCATTTTCTGAGCCCAAATTCCCAACAGAATGTTTCTTCTTAACCCTGCATGCCCACCATCTCTCCATCCTGCCCAGCTGCCGCCGGTACATCCGCAGACTGCGGGCCATCAGGGAACTCAACAGGTACCTGAGAGCTATCTGACAGTCTGTTCATTGCCTTCACTCCTAAAATTCTTGATGCACACCTAATTCAGCCTGGGGTTTACCATTTGAAAAACAATCTAAGTAGAAGTTATGCTGTTGATATGAAAATCCTGCTGTTCTCCATTCCTCTGGGCATCAATTCAAACAGACTCTTGTAGCTGCTAAACCTCGAAGAATACTCTGTTAAAATTAGAAGAGACTTTTGTATCATCAGTATTTTCCATTGTTTATAATTGCAGCCATGGCATTCTGGTAGATGTTCCTTGGCAGTAATGACTGTGAGTTCATTACAGGATTGTTTTTGGACTGTGTTCACAGTGATTTCATTTCTAGTTTTTAAAGCACATGCAGGCCAAGAACCTGGGAAGCTGCAGAGAGTGGAGTAGGAAGAGTCAATGTATCTTAAAGAAGAAATAGTTTTCATGTAAAACAGCCAGTGGATTGCTTGTAAATAACCCATACATTTGGCTTGAGAAAGGGATGGCTTCTATTTCCTTTTTTAGCATTGTTGGGAAGGAGTTGCTTATGCAGCAGTCTGCATCTAATGGTGCAGAGTGAAGAGCTCTTAGTGTTCAACATCTTCCATGAATTGCTCAGTTGACTGCAACACCAGGGAGCAAAATTTGGTGCTAGTAATGAAGATATTAGACTGGACAGTTTTGTGTAGGGAGAGATTGATTTGGAAGAAAATTTGTGTTTAGAGGAGGGAGGAAAAGGGACTGTATTAATGTAGTTCAGTTTACTGAGTTTTGTTCTAAGCAGCTGCCTTTCCTAAAAAGGTTTGAGATATGGAAAAACATAGGATTTTTAAAATGTAAATGGTTTATGTCATGTACATGTTATTTCTCTCTCCTGTGGGCAGTGAGTGTATGAGTAAGGGAGTGGAGGTGATATCAGTCACCTTGATTTTTCTGGTCCTTTTGCTGGCAGGGAGTTTATTGTCCTCCTCTGCAAACCTGAGTTCTGTGGGGAGTGAAGCATGAGAAGGGAAAAACAAAACTGGAAAACATCACTTACAATAGTGGGAAGTGGGAAGATACACAGGATGCAGACTTGTACCTTCCTTGAGAAAGGAAAAGTGTTCCTAACAAGTCCTGTGGGCAGCCACCTTTTTCTTCCTTAGCTGATTCTGTATTCCATTTTTCTTTCTGATACCAGAAGATGAATGGGATCTCTAATTATCTTGTTAACTGTACCAGCCCTTCTTTGTGTTAGGGTTAATTTGAATGACATCCTTTTAACCTTCCTTTAGGCTGAGTGTAGACTGGAGTGTGGAAAAAAAGAAATGCATGTAGTGTGTACTGTGCAGGTGTTCAGTCTGTATTCAGGAAAGCCGTGTTTCTTGTTATGGGGTAACTTCTTCCTCCTACTTCTGTATGTCCTCAGTATTTAGCAGATAAATAGGATAAAGTACATATCCCCTCTGTCATGATAACCAGTTGGTGCATGTTTTCAGGACTGTAGAAGATCTGAAGAACAATGAAAGTCAGTGGAAGGATTCTCCTCTGGCCACCAGGCATCGAGAGATGCTGAAACGTTGCAAGACACAGCTTAAGGTTTGTAAGTGATTCAGTTCTCAGCTAAACACCTTTGTCCCCCTGTCTGTGTGTTTCCTTGGTGTCCTAATGTTTAAATTCAACTTCCCACTGATGCTTCTTGAAAATGGTGGGTTTGAAGCTATAAACCACGTGAGCTTGTTAAGATTTCAGTTTTGACTGAGCAAGATGGTGGCCATGGTACAACATGATACTAATGGTGAATTTAATAGTCAAGGTAACACCCAGATTAACTTAAGCAACTGCTTCTCAGAAAGAAGACACTTCTCCTGTTGGAGAGCAGCAAAGGGGTTGTGATTTGTTCAGGGGTTGCTCTGCACATGCAATCCCTGCCTGTGTTACAGATAAAACTCTGGGGTTCCTAAGCTCATGTAGAATCCTTGCAAAGATCAGTATACTGGGGGCCTCTGTCCTGCTTAGGTGTTCCTGGTAAACCTGACACAGATTTTCTGACCTGTATCACCAAAATTACTTTATTGCACATTTTCCCCCTGTTCCTATGTTATTTCTTCCATTGTGTGCATAAAGCTTGTAAAAGGCTCCTCTGTCCCTGCAACTCTGAAGTATGTGCATGGTTTTCTTAATAAGTTGTTGCTGAAGTGCCCTGTTTTCTTCAAATAACAGTGTATTTTAAGAAGACACCATTGTATAATTGTCATAATTTACAGATATATGGTTTGGCTTGGGTAGACTTTTACCTTCCTTGTATGTTGTCCTGCCCTGGATTAGTTTTTGTATGCATATTCTGCAGAAACTGGTGAGGTGCAAGGCTTGTGCAGATGCTGGCTTGCTGGATGAAAACTTTCTCAGGAGATGTCTGAATTTCTATGGCATGGTGATTCAGCTGATGCTTCGCATTCTTGACCCTGCCTACCCCAAGTGAGTGTCTGTAAATTGTCTCAGAGATATTGCAGATCATGTTAGGTGGCTTACTGACTCCAACAGTTCTAGGATTGGTTTTTTTCACAGTGTCTGCATTCTTGCATGGTTGTTACTTTACTTGTGTCAGTGACACACACTCTGGCATGGGCTGTATACATCATAGCTGAAGGTTCAGGTGGGGATTCAACCCTTGGGTATGTTCAGCACGTTTGAATTACTGACATGGGTTTTTACAAAGTCTGTGTCAGAACTTTGATGAAGTGTTCCCATAGGAGAATTCCACAGTGACACTTTCTGCTTAATCCTGCTATTTTACTATCTTATTTGTTGTCTCTTTTACTCTACAGCATAAAACTGCCTTTAACTCCTGAAGTTCCGAAGGTGTTTGCAGCATTGCCAGAGTTTTACGTGGAAGATGTTGCTGAATTTTTATTTTTTATTGTACAGTAAGTGAAGTTATATCTAAAGGAAATACCTACTGCCATTTACCCCTGCACGGATGCACAGATAAATTTAGGGTGTGAGAATAGATTCCTGGCTATTCTGTAGTTATTGTTCTGCCACTGCTGCAGGTACAAGGCCAAGATGAGCTCCAGAGTCCCTTCTAAACTAACTTTATTTTGGAAGAAAGTTCAAAGTGGTTTTGGTCTGCCTCCCCAAGGAATTTTCTTTAGCATTTGGAGTTTGCTGAGGCCTTTTGATCTCGTTATACATCACCAGAATAATATTTTTTTAAAAGTCACAGCTTAACAAAGTAGAAAATTCCCCCATTAATAAGTTTGCTGGGAAGAAATGCATTTGTGTAGGTTTAGCAGTGTAGCTGGGCATGTGTACTTGCCAGATGAAATCCTGAAGCTGGTGACTTTCTTCCTGAAAATGTACTTTCAAATTCAGCCTTTGTGTTGTTTTGATACCTGCGTTTGCCTTTGAGGTGCTGTTGCAGTGGTATTTCACAGCAAACTTGTTATCATGCACAAGAAACCAACGTGATTGTGTTTCAGGCTAAAATTCAGCTGCCAGTGAACAGCTGGCAAGACTTTTCTTTGAGAGAGTCAGAACCTGGTGTATGTAGGGAAAAATGAGAAATTGTGATAAAATTACTGAACTTTTCCTGTTGCTAAGGAGTGATCTGCACTTGAAGTATATGATAAAACTTCTGTAGACAATAGAAGGTGGAGAATTCTCCATTTATTTTCCTTATCCTCCTCTTTTCAGATATGCTCCTCAGGTACTTCAAGAGCCCTGCACTCAGGACATGGTGATGTTCCTGTGTATGTAGGGAAAAAGGAGAAATTGTGATAAAATGACTGAATTTTTCCCATTGCTAAGGAGTGATCTGAACTTGAAGTATATGATAAAACTTCTGTAGACAACACAGGGTGCAGATTTTTCCATTTATTTTCCTTATCCTCCTCTTTTCAGATATGCTCCTCAGGTGCTTTATGAGCCCTGCACTCAGGACATAGTGATGTTCCTTGTTGTGATGCTGTGCAACCAGAACTACATCCGAAATCCTTACTTAGTGGCCAAGCTGGTGGAAGTGATGTTCATGACAAACCCAGCTGTTCAGCCCAGGACACAAAAGTTCTTTGAAATGATTGAGAATCATCCTCTCTCCACTAAATTGTTAGTACCCTCCTTGATGAAGTTTTACACAGGTAAGTGCTTGGTCTGTAGATCACTGAGTGTGCAGTAAGCAAGGAGCACTGTAAGGCAAAAGGCTGAGTTAGTTTTAGTAACCTTGAAACAAACAAACATGAGAACTTGTGGTGTGTTCCTGGTGAGGAAGAGCTTTGATTTCAGGGTGTTTTTTTTTCAGATGTTGAACACACAGGAGCCACCAGTGAATTCTATGATAAGTTTACAATTCGTTACCACATCAGCACCATTTTCAAAAGCCTCTGGCAGAATATAGCTCACCATGGTACCTTTATGGAAGAGTTCAAGTGAGTAAGAAATTGTGCATGATGCTGCTCAGTCTCATGGAAGCTGAGGAGGCCATTGCCATTGGGAATGGGTGATGCTGCTTTCCAGATGTTTAAAGGTTTCTAAACTGAGCTCTGGACACCACAATCCACTAGGCTTGGGGAATGGGAGGAAAACTTGAATTATGCAGTGCAGAAGGAGTGTTGGTGGGGTCCCAGTCTGCTCTGCACACCCATTTAGGCTGCCCTGGTAACTGTGTTTCAATGTTTCCAGCTCTGGGAAGCAGTTTGTTCGTTACATCAACATGCTGATAAATGACACAACTTTCCTGCTGGATGAGAGTCTGGAGTCCCTAAAACGGATCCATGAAGTTCAAGAGGAGATGAAGAATAAAGAACAATGGGACCTGCTGCCCAGGGTGAACAGAGCTGTTTTTCAAAATGCTGTTTACTTATTTTTATTTTTTAATGCAAGACCATTAAAAAAAACCTTTTAATAAGGAGCAGAACCAAAGAGCAGCTCATGAGAAGCAGTTCTCAATGCTTTTTCTTGCTGCCAGTATAGCCATGGTCACTTGGGATGACATTGTGCTAAAAACCATCATTCAGCACAGTTATGTTGTGGCTGGCAAAGGGTGGGGTGTGAAGTGGAAACAGCATGAAGTTTAGAATTCCTGTGCACTTAAATCTGAGTGGAGAAAATGAGAATTTAACCTTCTTGAGGGAGGTTTTGGAAGGTGCTTGCCAATTGAATTGACTTCATGGAATAGAAGCTTTTATTTTGTTAATGCATTGATCCTGGGTAGACTTGATGTGGACAATTAGAGTCCTATCCCTCAGACCTTAGCCTGATTAAACTCTAATTGTGTGTTTTTACCACCAATGTCAGGTATTTCTATTTTAAGTTTATTGATTTTTTTTTTTAAAAGAGGTTGAAAACAAAAGCTATAAAAATCTTGTTTGTTAAACTTATTCTGGTTTGCTCTTTGGAAGCTTTTGTTCCTATTTATGCCTCCAAGCAAGGTAAAGCCATTACTTGAGTGGCAAAGCTGGTACATCATCTGCAGATTGTTCCAGTGTGGTTTGCTTGTTACTTCTGAAGGTGCATATTTTGGAGGGAACCTCATCTGACTCAGATCCCAAGTATTGGGATTTAGATGGAAAGGAAGCAGGAAACAATGCAGTTGTGCAGCTGTGAGGAGCAGTCACAGGATGTAAACAGACTCAGCAGCAGTGGAGTCTTGTGATGCTATCTGCAGTAATTTTTAGTGTTGCAGGGTTGTGGAGAATTGGTGAAGATTTTTCTTCAGTATTAGTCAAAGTGAGCTGTACATTGAAATAAAAAGTATATAATCTGGATTTTGAGTCTGTTCTTTTGTCAGTCTGGGTCATGTTAGCATTATGGCTTGTTAGGGTTTTGTTTGGTGAGGATGTAAGAAACTCTGTGGGTTTGTAACCCCTAAATCTTTATTTTCTAGGATCAGCAGCAGGCTCGGCAGTCACAGCTGGCTCAGGATGAGCGTGTGTCTCGTTCATATCTTGCCCTGGCAACAGAAACTGTTGATATGTTCCATATCCTTACCAAGCAGGTTCAAAAGCCTTTTCTCAGACCTGTAAGTCCTGCTCAGATTTACTGTGGCTTCTAGCCAGTATTTCTAGGCAAAAACTGTTTGCATGAATGTTCTTTGAACTGGAAAGGGTGCATAAAGAAAGGCTTGCTTCCTCCAAGACTACAATATTCTATTTTTATTAGTTAATGATTCATGATGTTGCTGTATGCATATCTGGTGAGAATTATCTTTATCACTGCCTTCATGCTATGATCTGTGTTTCACTCTGGGCTTGCAGGAACTGGGACCACGATTGGCTGCTATGCTGAACTTTAACTTACAGCAACTCTGTGGCCCCAAGTGCCGTGACCTGAAAGTTGAAAACCCTGAGAAATATGGGTTTGAACCAAAGAAGTTGTTGGACCAACTGACTGATATTTACCTACAGCTGGATTGTGCTCGGTTTGCTAAGGCAATTGCTGATGATCAGGTGAGCTCCAAACAAAATGAAAGGGGAAAGGACAAAAGCACTGTGGGCAAACAGGACTTTGCAGAATGCTCTTCCAGGGTTTCATCTGACTTAGGTGCTGCCACCCAGTTTCTGTCATATGTGCTTGCAATTAGTTTTCTTTCAGCAGATCTCCTCTGTTCATGTTCTGTCTGCTCTTCATAGGTGGGTGTGTGTCAAGTTAAAAGTGTTTTGCACACATAAACATCTACAGAACTTCACACACATAGGGAATTTCCTAAGGATTCTTTGGTTATTTGCTTACAGCCTGGTTGTAAAGTAGCAGAAGTATTTGTCATAAATTTTTCCAGGTGGGAAAACTGTAGCATAGAGAGTTCTGCCTCCCTCCTTGCTTCCTCATCAAGAACACCTGAAGCAGGCAGAGCTGGCTCTGTGTAAGAGCCTCATTTAACAATCCAAAGTGCATTCTCTAGATGAACAGTTTGCAAGTTGTATTCCCTTTTATATCACTTTATTAAATGGCTGTGTAATAAACTGGCAAAACCCAACATTCATGAGACACCTTTGAACTCCTCATGGTAACATTCAAACAGAATGTTAATTCTTAAGGTGGAGAAGATATTGCACACACTCCTGTCAGACTACTCAACTGCATCTCTCTCTGCCCATGTCTTAAAATACAAACTTTTCAAAATCTAGAGAAAAAAAGGTTCTCAATGACTACTTAAAATTCTATGGGAGCTGTTTTACAAAACATGAAGCTGTATTTGCATGTCTAGTGAAGCAGAGGTATCAGTGTAACTCTGGATCTGTTTTCTGTAATTATTTAAGTTCTGGTAATTGGAGATAATACCAATAACACTTCTGAAATAGACTTTGCATGTATATAATGAGCATACAGTATAATTTTTAATGCTGTTGGGTGTATATGAAAGTGAGAATGTTACCTGTCATTTGTTCATCAATGTTGGCCACAGTAATGACATGAGGATTAAAAAGAAAGAAATCTGCTGGTGTGGGAACTGGAATAAAGCTTAATTAACAAAGTAGCCCTTCATTAAAAGAGGGGAGTGAGCAGTGTCTTGGGAACAGTCAATGACAGGAAAGAAACACCAAGGAAATGCACTTGGTTAATGGCTGCTGGTATTAGGAGAGGAAAAAACCCAAGCAAAACCAAAACAAACAAGAAGTTGCTTGATCACCACAGGGTCTCTCTAAAGCATTCTGATACATCCCCTGTTTGCAAATCCTTGCACGTTTTAGAAGGAATCTGGAAATGTTTATAAAGCCCTGGGCATGTTGCCATCCTTCTGTTCTCTGGGGACCAGAAGGGAGCTTGGGTGGGCACTGCCTGTCCTCAGCACTGAATGGTATTTCTTGGGGTGATAGAGTGTAGATGAAAGAAGTAGGGCTGTGCTGAACATTTTCAGATCATTAAGGAAAAAAGAAATCTGTGAGACGTAGTGTGTTTTATTATGTAATTCAGCCTTACCCTGCTGTCAGTGTAAGTAACAATTTTTATTAAAAGGCTTATACCAAAACATGGCATTGTGAGCTTAAAAGAAATGAGTGTCTTTAGAAGATGAGAAGCTTTCAATAGTCCTAACTTTTTCTTTTTTTAACATGAAAGCAATGCTTGCTTCAGTGGAAACTACAGGATATACATTTAGTCTCTCTGAATTTTGTACTATACAGCTGCACAGTTCTGCTTTGGTTGGCAAGTTTCCAGCATGTATGAGCTCCCCTCTGAGATGCCTTGCTATTTTTGCAACATCATGGGGTGGATTTCTTGCTTGGTTTTGTTTGGGTTAGGAGAAAGAATGACTTCTTTCCCAGTACTGCCTTCCACATAATCAGAGAAGTTAAGAAATAAAAAAACCTTTCACTTTTGTGCTATATTTTCAGCAAGGACTTAGTGAGAACAAGAATACAGTTCTAATAATTATAGCCAGCCTCTCTTGTGGCTCCCTCATTTGCATTAGGGGATATTTCCTTTTTTTTTTTCCTTTGGCCCTGAACAGTTCCAGTGCCAGTGGACCAGTTAGAAAGTGTAAGTCTACCCCAGGGGCTAGATGAAATGTTAATGCTACTTCTGTCTGACATAATGTTGAGTTTTCACTGGTGCCTCCCTTCTGAAGCTTTAAAAAAGCATTAAAAGATCTGTAGAATTCTTCCAGTGTGGTGTGTTAGGGTACCACAGCTCAGCAAAGTTGTCTTTTTGTGCTTTACTTGTAGAGGTCCTACAGTAAAGAGCTCTTTGAGGAAGTTATCTCAAAGATGAGAAAGGCTGGAATCAAGTCAACCATAGCAATAGAAAAATTCAAACTGCTGGCAGAGAAAGTGGAGGAAATTGTTGCCAAGAATGCCCGTGCAGAAATTGATTACAGTGATGCTCCAGATGAATTCAGAGGCAAGTTGAGTTTTCTAACTACTTATTTTCTTAGGAGAAAAGGGATTTCTTTTGTTACTTTGATTCTATCTAGGAGTATACATTAGTAGAACCTATGTATCATTTATGAAGCCTTGCATCCCACTCTACTTCAAATAAAGAAGTAAGCACAGAGATCTAAGAGTTTCTTCCTTTTTCCCTGGGATTGCTCTGTCCAGTCCTATTTTTGTGTGCAGATAAAATCTGTAGCTATTGTCTTCAATCTAATAAGCAGCCACTTGTGCCCTTAGATCCCCTGATGGACACTCTGATGACTGATCCTGTGAGGCTTCCATCTGGAACCATTATGGACAGATCAATCATCCTGAGGCATCTGTTGAACTCTTCCACTGATCCTTTCAATCGTCAGACACTGACAGAAAATATGCTGGAACCAGGTATCTGTTTAAGATGGAATTGCTGACTGGGGAAGTGGTTTGTGTGCAGTTTGCTCTGTGTACTTTCAAAAAGACTGGTGAGGGGTAATGGTTCTGTCATTTAAACTTGCACAGTGAAGTTCATTCGGTCTTGTTTTCCCTTTTTCTGGGAAGAAACCCCACAGTTTTGCCTTGATAACTGCTGGGTTAAAGGATGTTGTTGTTGAGGCAAATGAGTCATTTGTTTCCTGTGCAGCAAGTGCACTGATAGAGAAGAAAATAGCAGGAGATATTCCTGATCAGGTTTCTTGAGAAGAAATTGCTGGTCATGAGCAGCTTTCTTATAGCAATAAGATCAATAATTGATCTGCTAAGTTAATCATTCTTCTTTCTTTTATTTTTATCTGTTAGTGCCAGAACTTAAAAGAGCAAATCCAAGCCTGGATGAGAGACAAGCAATAAGATCAATAATTGATCTGCTAAATCAATCATTCTTCTTTCTTTTATTTTACCTATTAGTGCTAGAACTTAGAGCAAATCTGAGCCTGGATGAGGGACAAGCAATAAGATCAATAATTGATCTGCTAAATTAATCATTCTTCTTTCTTTTATTTTACCCCTTCAGTGCCAGAACTTAAAAGAGCAAATCCAAGCCTGGATGAGAGACAAGCAATAAGATCAATAATTGATCTGCTAAATTAATGATTCTTCTTTCTTTTATTTTACCCCCTCAGTGCCAGAACTTAAAGAGCAAATCCAAGCCTGGATGAGAGACAAGCAGAATGCTGACCATTGAGAATTCCCTTGCAGTGCACGCCACCAGGGCTGGGAAGAGCAGGGCGTGGGCTGTTCTGGGAGCAGTGGAGCAGCCACACTTTGGAAGCTGTTGATGGGATTCCCACGCCCACTGGCACCGACTCCCGGCGTGATGGGACGCGTGTGGACGAGGAGAAAAAGCAGCTTAATTCTTGTACATATATTTAAGTGATAACGATGGTCAATAACCTGGAGGACAAGCTAGGAAGTTGCTTATGTTACAAAACTGTCCTTCAATATGTCACATTTTGGAGTTTTTACAGCTGAATTATTTTAGCAAAGATGAATGGATCAGGGCAGCATCCCTTCACCCTTATTTTTTACAGCCAGATATCCATTAATTTGATTGTGGTTAGAACCTTGGACATTTTGCTGCTAAAGTAACTTTTTCCTCTTTCCCTCCCTTCTTCCTCTTCCACCCTTCAAACCTGCACTGCTCTTTTTTTTTTTCTTTTTTTTTTTAAATACAAAAACAAAAAATATCCCTTTGAAAATCAAAATCTTTCCCCTGCCCTCAAAAGAACATATTCTGTGTGATAACTGTGCCTGCAACAAAGTATTATTCTTGGGATCATATTTTTATATTACACATATTTGCATATTTGGTTTTAAATTGGTGTTAGACACAGGGATCATTCCAAAAAAAGTGAGGATTTCACACATGGATTTTAATTTCTGTTCTTTGAAATGGTCCTTCCCTTTATCTTGCTCTGGTATTTTTGGAAAGCTTTCAGACAGAAATATGTTAAAACAGCTGCCATGAATGAGATGTGTGGGAATACCAGGATTTCAGTGACTTTTAAAAACCATTCTTTTAATGCTGCAGATACTAAATATGCTAACTGAGAGTTCTGAGCCATTAGAGCTTGTTCACAGAGAGCAGATCCTTTTATTCTTGGAGGCTGCAGTTTTGGGCAGGGGTCATTTTTTTATGTTGCATACCAATTTGTATCCATGGCTTGGCCTTACCAAAGCAGAAAGGGTGCAGGAAATGTAGAACTACATTTTTAAAAAAAAAAAGAATAAAAAAAAAAAGACAAACATTTTTTGTATTACTGCCCCCTGCATATGATACTTGAATTTCCTTTTTAAAAAGGATTTGCAACCACAGTGTTTTAAAATTCAGTCAGAAAAAAAAAAAGGTTGTTTTTCTTTTCTTTCTTTTTCGCTGTGTCTTCTGTTCAATTCCTGACTCTTGAACTACAATAAATGATACACACTCGCAAAAAAAGGTTTCCTTTGTCTTTGTGTGGCAGGGAGAGGATAAAAAAACCACAATTGATTGGGTGCCTTTGATAGGGATTTGGGATTTGGAGATAATTTAGGAAATTATGAGAAAAAATCTTGGGCATGCTGCTATCAGTAATACTTCAAACTAATGAGTGTTCCCAAGTGTGTGACTCCTGGCCCTATTCATAGCTCCATGACAGTTGGTGACAGGCTCTGGGGGGAGTTCTGGTGAGGTTATATATAACCTAGTGCTGACCTCTGAGATGTGCAACTAATTCTAAATTAAAATGTGAGGATGTAGTGGGTTGTTTTATTTTCCCCCCTGCTACTGTTCTTGTGTTTGTTTTCCCTAAGGGTGGGATGAACACTCCACAGTTTGTGTGTGCATGGACTCCTGGAACAGAGAAGTTCCAACTTGCTGACTGGTTTTAGTTCCTTCACCTTCACTCCTTCCAAAAATTCAGATTCCCCCCCCCCTCTCTTCAGGACTCACAGAATGAAGTCTGCTCTGCTTTCATCTGCAAGCTGTCATTTTGGCTTCCAAATCCACTGTGGGTTCTGGCCATGCCCTAAGGGGAGGCAGTGGGTTGTAGCTTTACAGTTTGTTTATCAGTAAAGAGGTAATTATTTTCTACATAAAGAAAAACTTAAATGTTCCACTGTCATCTCTTTATTAAGGACTGCAGCACAAGATCTCTTGAAGCATCCCAAAATGTATATTTTATTAGATGGATGTTAACAGCTCAGCAGTGTATATTTATTTTTATAACTGCTATGGTTTCAGATTGTGGCTGTTTTTCTGTAAGTTAACACTGTTCAGCTTTTAGTTTCGTTGACAAACTTTGTGTTGAAAAGATGGAAGAAATGCTATCTGCTAATTTTCTTCTTAATTAGACCCACCACTACCTTTTGTTAGTAGGGATGCAGTGGAAACAATGAGTAGTCTTATAAAATGAGAAGAGCACAGGCAGATAGAAGCCACCCTAAAACTAAAAACTAGTTGCTTAAGTGTACCCTGTACAGGGTCTGAGAACTGCTATTCTGGAGCAGGTCCTGATAGTTCACCTTTGAAGTGCTAAAATTAATATCAAAGGCTGTCAATTAAAATTTTTTACCTGAAATTCTACAATTATAAAAGAAAATCCTATTTTTTTATTGCACTGTACCAACTCTGAATGGCTCGTTTGAGCAAATTCAAGATGATTCTTTTAATCTTTTCTGACAGGAGAAAATAGAAATACTTATATTTAATATAGGAAGTGTTAATCAAGACAATGCCCTTCAGAATCTGAATTGGTATCTATTTTGCCATCATATCAGACTTTGACCTGAGGAATATAAATAGCAAACTGCATTCCTGAACTGTTTTGTCTAAGTATGGGATGCATTTATCACCTGAAAATGTCTCCGTGCAGATACAACAGAACACATGAAGGTTAACATTAAGTGGCTAAAACAATTTTATCTGAAACAGTCTCAAGTATTCCTAAGGTGTGAATTTAGACAAACATGCTCCTAAATTCAGCATTTATGGAGAAAATAAGGAAATGTATTTGATGTGAGCAATTGATACCACTGTATTTGCTGTCAAACCCCTCTCTTCCAGTGGATAGAAGACACAGGAGTAACAAAATAAAAGCTGTAGTATTGGATTAAGAATAAATATCCCCCAACAGCATCCCAGTTCTGACAATTCTTAGTTCAATTAATTTAATACCACCTCCAGGCTTCTGTAATTTCCCTCCCTTGGTACCATGTCATTTACCTTTATTCAATCCAACTTTAACCTAATTGCAATACAGAGACTTTGATGCTGGAGCACACACAAACTCAATTGATCAGATTTCCTTTGTTTGCATAAATCTGCAGAATCCAAAGAGCTCATCCCAAGGGCAGAAAACTTATATTAAAAAAAGTGCTTTTCTAGGAAAACCTGAAGTTAGAAGATAGTACTGCTGGCCTTTACTTGCCCTCTAGTTATGTGACTGGAGAAATTACTGGGGGGCAAGTTCTGAATGTATAGCAATACAGTTCAGTACAATTGATTCTATTATATCACAATTTACCCTTGCATAACAGCACAATTTACATCCCTGTCATCTCTTCCCTGCTGGCAGCAAGGACAGCCTAATGCTGTTAATAGCAGGATGACAATGCTGCTTTAGCTAGCAACAACCCCCAGGAGCAGTGTACTACTCCCTCCCTATCTTTCTTTCCATTACTGCTTGGCTTAAACTCATCCCTTTCCTGTATTTTCCCAATTTGGGGGAATTTATCTCTGTGATTTAACCCAACTATCATTATTTGTACTGATGAATGCAAGAGATTTTGCCACAGTTCTACTTGGTCTCATTTTTCTTGTGTATTAATCCTCCAAATGTATGTTCTGGGGACCTTCATTATGTGAGTATTTTCTTGACAAGAAATGTCTAAATTTTAGTTAGCAAGCACACACACTGGCAGGGGGGTTTTCTCCTGTTTTGCAGGGTTAGATGGTACTGGTCAGAAACATGAAAGGAATAAGAATTGGCCTCTGCCTGGGAGAGAATGGATTCAATTTAAACAGGATTCATATGCAGAATTCATAAGCAGATTCATTGCACTGAATTCAATTTAAATCCATTTTTTAATATGTTAATTCTGCACTATCCAAGGAGACCTGACTTTCAAAACTGATCTGGAGGAAGCTAGTCTAATTAAATTGAGATAAAATGCTTAAGTTCTATAATTAAAAAGGCACCAGAACCAGCTAGACAAGGACTGCCTTAAGAACCTGACCACCATTCAACTCCATACTGGGATTATTAAAGAGCAATTTTCCTCTTGCCTCCCTCTGCACTGAGTGACCTCCCAGATTCTATTCACCATTTGTCATGTTCCTTTTCCCACTTTTCCAGCAGAATTTTCAAGACTCTGGAAGCAAGCAACCAAATTAAGAAACTGGAATTCTATGGGAGTCAACTCCAAACTTGGGGATGAGACAGTGATGCAGGAACCTCTGCTCTGAAATACACAACCCAAGCTTGGATGAAGCAGAATTAACCCCACTGTTTGTTACCATGGGGTTCTACAGCACATCCCCATTATTCTGAGGATTGCAGAGGATTTTAAAATGCTGGGTTTGGGGCTTTGAGTTTGTGGTGAGTTTTTTTTATTATTTGTTTTCAGAGAAATTACAGCTGACCTAATTCTAATTCTTTGTGGCCCTAGGCAGAAGTTAGCAGGGCTATAGCACCCAAAACCACCCCTAAATCATATGTTTCATCAATAGGAAGTCTTCCAAATTAAAAAAATGGTATTTGCTGTTACATATGGAAATCCTCTCTTATTTCTTTGATGGTTCTGCAGCATTATTTCCCAACAAACCACAGTTCAGCTGTGTATTGTCAGGCTCTTGCATTCACAGGCATTAATTGCAGGTGACTTGCAGGCAAGATGAGACTGACAAGGGGGAAAAGTTACTTTGCTGAGAGAAACTAATAACTCATCCTCCAAAACACCTGAAACTAACGGGGAGAACAAGAGGTACAGTTAAATCTTAACTTGATTTAACTTGCCTGTGAGCAAAAGTCTGGAGTCCCAGATGGTTTCGGTAGCTTAAATCCCTTTGTCCATGGTGGTGTGCATGGAAAACACGTAATTAAGGTATTATATGTCCTGTTATTTTCTTTAAGACACTTAAAAGATTAAACACAAGCTGATCCTATCAGGAGAAATGCCCCAAGTACTAATAGAAGGAACTTTATAAGTTATTGCCACAAAAATAAGTATTTACTACGAGAACATGCACAAATTATGGAAAGTACAAGAACTACCACGATCCTGCCTGGTTCAGTACCCACAGTCCTACCGAATCCCACTGAAATTGGCCGCGAGTTGGCGAATTCGCCATTTCAGCCGGCGTTTTTCGGCAGGCAGGCAGACCTACCGGCTCCACGGCTCCCCTGAGTCCCGCGAAAAGCATTAAAAAGTTTATTTTTTAATCACAAAAGCTCAATCCCCGCTCCCGTCTTCACCTCTCGCTGCCGCCGCCTGAGGTGCGGCGCAGGGACACGCGGCTGCGGGGCGGTGAGGCGGCTCCGCTCCCCTCCGCCGCTCGCTATTGGTTAACGGGGGCCCGACGCGGGCTCCGTCCCGAGCTCTGATTGGCTGCGGATGCAGAAGAACCGATCCCCCCTGTCCCCGAGGCTCGGTGGAGGGATTGACTCAGAGGGAGGCGCGGCCGTGTTCACTGCGGACGGGCATTTCCGAGCTTTGATTGGCTGACGGATGTGTCAGTCAGTGATTGGCACGGCGGGAGGCGGGCAGGAGCCGTTTTTGCGCCTGGCGATTGGTGGGATAAAAGGAGGAGGGGGCAGCTTCGCGCTGCCATTGGCTGCCGGGCGTTCCTCCCGGTGCGGGGGCGGGCTCGGGCGCAGAGCGCCGCGATCCTGTCAGTGTGGGAGCGGCGCTGTGGGGTGCGCTCCGCTCCGCTCCTTCTTCCCGGCGCTGCCTTTCTTTTTCCTCCCTCCCCCTTTCTCCCCTCCCTCTTTCCCTCCCTCGCCCTTCCCGCTTCCTTCCTGCTCCCTTCCAAGCGGCGGCGGGCCGGGAAGGGGGGGGGGAGCAGCGGCGTCGTCGTCTCCCAGCCTCGGTGGAGGCGGCGAAGCGTGATGGCGATGCCCGGGCTCTTCTCTTTCCTCCGCCCCGCGCTGCGCTGCTTCACCGGCCCCTCCGCCTTGCCCAGCTGCTGACAGCGCCGGCGGCCGCGCACTGCCCGCGTCCTGCGGATCCCCCTGCCCGTCCCCAGGTGAGGGGCGGCTTGCGCGGAGGGGACTCGTTCCGACGGCGGAGCGGGGGAAGGCGAGCAGGGGAAGGGCTCGGTGCCGGGGCGGGGGTGGGGTGGATGCCGTAATGCGGTGGGGGGGAGGTGGGGGTTGCTGCTTTACGCAGCCGCTCGGCTGGGGGAAGGCGGAGGGGCGCGACGGGTGGGATGGGGCCCGCGAAGTGGAAGGGGGGGAATGAGGAGGGCTGTCAGGCCGGGGTGCCCCGGAGCTGTCAGGGCAGCGGCACAAGGGCGTGGGGCCCGGCTCGGCCTCTCCTCTCCTGCATCTGCATGATGCATTACTTCTCCCTTGGGACCTTCCCTTCCCCTTTCCCCCAGGCGCTCTGAGCCATGGCGGTGCAGCCGCTTCCCGTCCTTTTCCTCCTCTGAATCCTCTCCGCTCTTTGAGTCGCCGATATCTCCCGCCTTTCGCCGTCCTTTTTCTCCTTTCTATCTCGGATGAAGGCGGAGGCGAGGATTGCTTGTTCAGGAGGGAGGTGTAGTCCCTCAACCAGCTGGAAGATGCAAGAATGTAGAAGGATTGTGGTTTTCTGGGTTGGGGTGGTTTTTTTTGTTTGGCTTTGGGTTTGTTTTTCTTTTTTTCCCCTTGTTGTTGTGGACCTGTGGGTAGTGGATCTGCCCCTGGATTGAGTACAGCACAATTCCTGAGGCAGCCATATTGGGATGATGATCTGACAATCCTCTGTGAGCCAAGTCAGGAGGCAGGCATCAGGAGACAGCCTGACAGGCCTGCTAGTTTTTGGGGTCAGTGGCAGAATATGGGTAATAAACTGAGATTGGAGAGGTAGAACTCGCCAGAAGCAGAGGGTGAATTTGTATCTTTTCTCCAACATGATAAAATGCATTGATACCAAATCTTAAAGTGAATTTCTCTTCACTTCCAGCTTCTTCTTAGCTCAGCTTCTTTTTGTTATTGCACAACCCGGTGCATTGGTGTGTTGATAAATTGTTACATGTTTATACCATCGGATTTTCAGTGCATTGCCAAGTTCCACACCTCTGTTTTCTCTGGCATCTTGACTTAGTACAAAAATAGCAATTGCTAGTATGTGAGTTCAGCTGATACATCAGGCTGTCATCACTACCTGATCTTTAGTGCAGGACCTAAAATTGGCTTCACTGTGGACCTCTTGTTCATAACCCCCCACTGCTCTGAGCAGCTGTTTCACTAGCTTTCCATAACCTAATCTTTACCTTTGTTCTTTTTCCTTCTTTAGAGCTGTTGTGCTGATTAAGATACACACAATTATTTTAAAAGTTAGCACATTGTCTGGTAGACAGACCTGTGCAAATATGATACAATGTTAAGTGGTGCTTCTTTGTGATGTGTGGTGGGTTTTTAAATTTTGGGTTTTGTCTTTATTTTTTTATTTGAATGCAGAGATACAGATTCTGAACACTGATTTTGTAACCACTTTCAACCTGTTGCAAACTTATTGGAATATATAAATAATAACTTGAGTCTAAATCCCTGCTCTGCTTGTAGCTCCATTTTAAAAATTGATGTTCTGTATTTTAACACTGCATATAAACTGTTTTGCCAGAGTAGGATCTGAGGATCCAAGTCTTAAGGAAGAGCTTGTTTCTTTAAACATGTTTGTGAAAGTCCAGATCTAGTTACAAGTGCTTTGGGATGAGTGATTGACCAACAGCACTGGGTTTGTCAGCTGGAGTAACAGAAAACAGACAAGATATTTAGATTATTTGTTTAGATACACACTGCAATATTAAAACCTCACTGTGTGGTTTACAGGGTGGATATTTGTTTCTAATAGCTTAAAATAAGTGTAAAATTAATAAGTAGGGTTTGCTTTGTGCTTTATTGATGGAGCTCAGATGTTATCTAACACCTGTTTAAGAGTCAGTGGTATACAGCATGTCAGGGATTCAAACATGCAGTTCCCTTCTTTACTTGGTTCCTGACTGGGTTCAGACAGACTGAATGCTAAAATCTCCACAGGGAGTGAGCTCTCTCAAAAACATTAGGAGAAGGATTCCATGTGGCATGAATGGCAAGATTCTGAGCTTGTAATAATGGTTGTTCTTCTAAATCTGTCTCAAAGGCTGTGTTGCGCATTTTGTTTTGCTCTGTTGCAAGTTACATCTCCTATTACCACTCTGCAGACTCTGTTACTGTAGCACAGAAAGTGATACTGCTGGGAAATGTGAACCCTGAAAAACCAGTTGGAGTTTTCTTATCTGTGCTGCTTTGTAACTTCGTTACCATTCGGATTGATGAGGGCAATACCGCCTTTAGAAAATGTTACAACCAGTTAAAGTGGTTGATTGGTGAAACAAAAACCCAACAGCTCTCAAAACCTCTGCAACTTCACATTTATGTGAGGCTTGGAAAAGTGTATCTGTTTTCATTTCCTAATTAGGGAGAATTAAACCCTGCATAGTGAGGTAGCGTTCAAGACATCTGAAAAAATCTGTACTCAGCCCTGGTGAGGCCACACCTTGAGTCCTGTGTCCAGTTCTGGGCCCCTCAGTTCAGGAAAGATATCGAGGTCCTGGAGTGGGTCCAAAGGAGGGCAACCAGGCTGGTGAAGGGATCCAGCACAGATCCTATGAGGAGAGGCTGAGAGAGCTGGGGGTGTTCAGGGTGGAGAAGAGGAGGCTCAGGGGAGACCTCATCACTCTCTCCAACTCCCTGAAAGGAGGTTGGAGCCAGGGGGGGGTTGGGCTCTTTTGCCAAACGACTTTCAAGAAGACAAGAGGGCAGGGTCTCAAGTTGTGCCAGGGGAGGTTTAGGTTGCAGATTAGAAAGAATTTCTTTCTGGAGAGGGTGATCAGGCATTGGAATGGGCTGCCCAGGGAAGTAGTGGATTCTCCGTGTCTGGAGATATTTAAAAAGAGCCTGGATGTGGCACTGAGTGCCATGGGCTGGGAACTGCAGGGGTAGTGGATCAAGGGTTGGGCTCGATGATCTCTGAGGTCCCTTCCCACCCAGCCAATTCTATGATTCTATTATTCTATGAAATTTATGTGCAACTGCAAGTAGACATTTTACTTTAGCTATGAAAAGTAGTAGACTTGAGGATGAATGAGTTTTAAAAGAAACACATTTAACTTTCTATGAGCACAAAAGCTAGGGCTGGGAGAAGCTGGTAATTGCAGAAGTCTAGCAGTGAAATTTTTCTGCTGTTGTCAGTGATTTTTTGACCTGTTCCATAAGAATTTTTTGGCAGCTGTGTTTCAGACAAGGCTATCATTTAGCTTGTGCATATGGAGTCTCTGGCATCGTGCTTTTTGTGCTTTCATACTCTGAATTATATTTTTTTGTTAAAGTTGAGGATTCTTTCACTCCTATCTTGTGTTTGCCAATTTCCTAGGTATGCTAGTTACCTGTAGAAATAAATATAGCACTCTGAGAAGTATTTCTATGAAAACATCAGGGAAAAAAAATCTTTGTGTGTGGAACTCTTCAAGTGTGTGGAACTCAACAAGAAGGGAAGATAAGCTTCCTTCATTTCATAAGTAGTATTAGAAGAATGCATTGGGTTTGGTTTTGTTTTCTTTAAAAAACTAATAATTCAGGGACCTTACCTCTGTTGATTGGTCCTTGTGGGAAGCTGACAAAACCATGGTTTTAGCCTTTATTTGGATAGGTGGGGAAAAGTAGGTGAGAACCAGCAAGCTTGAAGTCAGGTCAGGTTTCTATGATGTGCCACACCCTATGATAATTCCATCTACACACCTTTTTTCTGCAATCTGACAAAGGAAACTGTGTCACTGTGGACTTGATAATAACAGGGATTTTGCACTGGATGGACATCTTAAATTGTATTTCATAAGCAGAGTGTTTAGTAGCCATGTGGAGTAACATCCTTGTTTTCATTCAGTCAGGTGAATAATACTGGTGGTATGTATCAGGATTAGTTTTGTCACTTATGTTTCATGTGAGGACAAAGGCTGCATTAAGAAGGGAGAAGAAAAATCTCAAAGGATAGTTACTCAAGAAGGTTTACAAGCAAGTTACATGTTTGATACAAGTTGTTATACAAAAAAGTAGGCACCTTTGAGGGAGAGTAAAGAAAGCAGTCCTGAACACCTGAGGCTCTGTGAAACTTTGAAGACCATGCAAATCCAGTCCCATTATTCTGTGCTCTATTTTAGTTTTAAGTTTTTTATGGAACTTCTTAAAATTCTGTGCTAACTTGAACTAGACTGTCTCCTGGATTATTGTTGTACCAGTTTGCTGTGGCACTGACATTGAAATTCAGTTGGCTTGTTCCTAAAAGACTTTCCTATTCGTGTAGTCTGGTGAGATACCTCTGGTACCTGCTTTAATAAGGAGTGATTTAAATTACTTCTTCTGCTTGGTGGAGTAATTTAATTTCTGCCTTCACCATGTGATGGCATTAATGAAGTAATGCAGTTTTATTAAAAACTTTTTCTGCCATGTGAAGATGTGTCATAACTTGAATTAAGCATGTGTCAGTATTTTTTACCAGCCACAGAACTCGCTTTAAACTGAAATGCTTCTGCTTTAGGTCTCTTAGTAAGTTTTGTACTTTTGTGGCACAGTGATACAACCCTGAAATGAACATTTCCTTGGATATGTGTATTAATAGTCATCAAAGAAGGTGTCAAGATTTCCAGGTGACTTTGCAGGATAGATTTCTGCCCATCTTAACTCAGATTCAGGATAGAAATGGCTGCACTGAGTCAGACCAAACCCTGAATCCTGACCTCAGAAGTGGCTGTAGCCAATATTTAGAATATAAAGATAAATCAACCATGTAATCATGTTTTTTCAGTATAACCTGCCAGGTTCTAAGAGTATGTGCCATGGAGGCTCCCCTAGCCAAGGGAGGTAGCTTTTTACTAGACCTGGATGGCTTTTTCTTTAATTTCTCTTACTGCTTTTTGGGTCTGTTTAACTTCACTACTGACAGCTTCCTGTGGCAGTAAAACTGCTTAATTGTAGACTGATAATGGTAGACTGAAAAACTTTTTCTAATGGAAAACATTGGTTGAGGACTATAGCACTGAACTGATCTTTATTAACTGCACATTGCAATACTGTCTTGGATTTGCCTTGGTTTGGATTGTGGGTATTCTGAATAGTTTTCCTGCCAACTAAAGTGCTTCATCATTTGCATGTGGTAGGTGCTAAACAAAGGTTTGATAATGAATTTACTGAAGATAATAGTAATATTTACCCTGAAGGCAATATATTTTGATTGCTCTTCTTCTGTAGAGTAGTGTGTACTTTAATCTCTAGATATACAATTAGTTAATGAGGTTTTTTTTATCCTTTGATAAGAGGACTTTGTTAGGACTGCAAAGGGTTCTTTGAGGTTATTGCATACACCCTTTCCTCTGAGATGGTGTGTGTTGAAGGTCAGTGTGATACAGCCCATCACACTTGTGTTAGTTTTAATATTACAGCTGATGTGTTGTGGCAGCAAGGGTTGACAGCTAGAGAACCAGGACATGTAGTGTATGGTGTTTCAGCTCATGCTGAAACCTAAGTAGCTGTTGCTTTACTTCTAAAATTATCTTTGCTAGGTTAAGCCTAGCACATGTTGCAACCAGATCTGCAGCTTGGTATTGGTGTCCATGCTTTCTGGGAAGAAAACCAAGTAATGAAAACAAATCTGTTTGTACACTTCAAAAGAACTGCTTTAATGACAGAAATCTTTGACTAGAGAGCCAATGTGCAGGTGTATTTCCATTTCTCTCTTCAAAGTGACTGCTTGGGGGGAGGGGATGGCTGGAGAGTGAGATTGGAAGTTCTCGAACAATTGGGAGCTTCCCACGTATTATCAACATCTTCAATGCAATAGCTGTAAATAACAAAATTGAATTTTTCTCTCTAGAAAACTCCACCCAAAAGGATAACTTGAAATCCTCTCGACCCCTTTGCTTTTGATTTCTTGACTGCACTACAAGCAACCAGGATGTCGGGGGCTTCAGTGAAGGTGGCTGTTCGGGTCCGGCCCTTCAATTCCCGAGAAACCAGCAAAGAATCCAAATGTATCATCCAGATGCAAGGCAATTCAACAAGTAAGTTGATTTTAATCTCACAAGGGGGTCTTAATTGGTTTCTTCATATTGGTGCAGTTGGTTATGGTGTTTCCTTGTGGTGAGTTGAGAATTCTACTGAGAGACTGGAGTACCAAAGCACAAATCTTCTGGTTGTCTTCAGCCTGTGGGAGGATGATGTGGACTGGCAGATACAGGGATAGGTTGCAGATGACCACCTGATAATGGTTGTGGTGTAGCACCTGCTTGAGTCTGGTGCTTTAGTTCTTGGTGTGCTTGTTCTGCAGTCTGTGCCTTTGTTTATGAGCATAATTTGACTGAGAAGGCTGAGGTGAAAAGGAAGTCAAGTCTTATGCTTTCCAGATGTAGACATCTCCATTGTCTAAACAATGGCAAAATAACAGACTACATAAAATTATCTTCTTTTTAAACCAATTAGAGGTGTCAAGGTTCTTGATTATTGTGGGTCTAGTTTGGAGACACAGACTCTTCTATGGGAAAGTGAAGATGGTCACATCATTTATTGATTAGATTATTTTTTTTTACATGCTTCTTAAGGTCAAAACAGTATTAAAAACATTTGCTGCAGTGTTGTTGGTCGTGTAGAGTAACAGCTAGATCTGTAAACTGCTGCTCTTATGGTAGCTTTTCATTATTAGTTAATAAAGGAGACTCGTTTGCTCTGGAGCTGTGGGAATTAACACTCCCAAGAGCAGAGTAACTTTGCTGTCTGATTGCTTAAGTGTTTACTCATTGTTAATACAAAGGAGGTTGCAGTCACACTCCTCCATTTTTTTTTTAAGCTGAGATTGTGCTTCAGCCTGCTTTAGCAATAGAATTTAGATCCTGGTTGTGGTCACTTAAATTATATAAAATGTTTATGGTTTCATTGAAAGAGAGGAATCATACAGAAGAGAGCTTGCTTTTCAGTGCAGTAAATTCTTCAGATTTTATGTGGAATATTGCCCAAAGAAACCTTTTTGGGGGGTTGGCTTTCAAAAAAGTGCTTGGAATTTATATTGTATAGAAAAAGCTTTCAAAAGGAGAAAAATATTTCCTGGTTTATCTAATGGGAAATTTCTTTGGAGCTATTGCTGCATTTTTTGCTATGGAAATGCTGTAATCTGCAGCTTTCTATTTGAGTCTGATGGCTCTGATACAAGATGGGTGATAGGACAGATGGTCAGGTTTAAGTCATCAGGGGCCATTACAGGATGTGGGAAAGGAATCATCAGTTGCAGTACATAGATATATTCTTAAAATCAGTGGGCTATTTTTTCCCTGTGTTTCCCTCTTTAGAGGAGAAATACAGAAGAAAGGAATAGAGCAGTAATTTTATTTGTTGAACTGAAGAGGTTCATACAATAAAAGATAGGAAGAAGGCATTGCTGGGTGGGGAAAGCAGCTGAGCATACAAATCTTTTCTTTAGAGGATCTTGGTAACAAAGTTGTCTGATGCACATAACTTCAAGCTGAAATTCTTCTGGTATGCTTTTAGGCTGCATGTTAGATTTGAGGGCATAAGTACTGCAGCTCTGTCTGCCAAGGGTTTTTTCTTTTTTGTAATTCCTCACTTTGCAGCCTCAGAGTCACATTATTGAGCTTATTATTAACATCAAATCTGTTGGCTGAAAACTCACTGTGGAAAGTAACATTACTGCATCTGACTCTCATATCTGATGCTGCAATTTCAAAATAAAGGGAATTCAGTGGTAATTCTAGCCTAGGAGTTCCTGCTTCTTGGTTTCAGATGTGTTGGTGACAGGGCCAAGGCTTAGATATCTTGCCTCTGAGAAGATTATTTTTTCACTTATGCACTGATGAAGTTGACAGGGCACAAATCTGAGAGGCTGAAACGTTGGGCAGTGACTATTTTAAACCATTGAGAGAGTTAAAGTTCCTTTATCTTGGAATTAAAGCCTAATGGACTGTTGTGATGAATAGGATTGATGAGACAGTGTGGAGTCTGGTAGCTAAGAAGGGATTGTGGCTCTTACTTGGACTTTAATTCTTTATGCATTGATTGACCAAACTTTTCTACAAAACCTTTGTGGGTTCTGAGTTTAAACTTTGTCCAGGTTTTGTAAGTTCATTGGCTGAGCCTCCATTGTGGTGAAACTGAGGCAAAGTGTTTGCAATCATTTTAAGAAAACAGTATAAAGACACAGATGACAAACTGTATCACAGGTGTACTCCATTTATGGCTTTTTAAAAATTATTATGTGAAAAAAATGAGTGTTTTGTGCCATCCCTAATGGCAGAAGTTGCCATGCCACCAGGGCTGTTGCCTGTTGTGCTGCTTTTGTTTGTCAGTTTTTGTGTGAATTTGGCTACCTGCAGCTTTGGGGAGTGCCTGTCACTCACACTGGGCTTGCAGCAAACCAGAGCATCCTCCTGGGTTAAATAGTTTATTCTCAATTTTGTTACACATTTGAGCCTTGTGTTGAAGCAAACTAAGTGTAATTTTATCATGGATTTAATGTCTCCTACAGAATGAAGTAATTATCCTATCTACTGGTTATGTAATTTCTTTGTGCAAGATCAAGGCCTTTAATGAGGGTCCATAGTAGATCTCCATCATTAATTATTTCTTAGGGTGTAAAAATGATGTAGCCATTTACAGTTCTATATATAATGTCTTTATCACAGAAAAAAGAAAGCTTCTACAGCACTTACTATGATTAAGCACAACTTCTGTTTTCCTGTCAGAAGGGTGGAAAATACTGAAACTGGTACTTAAAACATGTTGTTAGTCTTCATTTTGTATAGTACACTAAGATGACAGGTGTATTTTTGTCCCCTCCTTTAAGTTTGCAAATGTATTGATCTGTAGTAATATAATATCTTGCACTTAAAGAATTGTCAGTCTCTATGTTTTTAAAATATGTGCTGTGAAAATGAAATTCTGCAGTCCAGCTGAATTCACATGTGCTGACTGCATCAAAGGGCTGGTATTTTGGCAGAAGGCCTGTGCTGCTCAGATCATATCTACTTGCAGATGGAATCCACTTGAATAATACTGCTAAAGTTTGGCTTTCAAAGTTTCTTTAGCTTGCTGGATACCTGGTTCATTGAGCTCTAGGTCAAACTCAAAAGCAACTTTTTGAACTGAAGAATTCCAGAAGAGATCATGGTTGCCAGCAGATGTTGATTGGATTATTTTGTCTTTTATCTCCTGCTCTTTTAGTTTTTTTGGTCAGAATAATTCACAGCAATGCATCTTATTCACAGTGTATTAATTATTTATTGCCTGTCCACTCCACTAATTACTACTTTTGTGGTGACTGTGAGAAAGATTCTACTGTAACTCTTCATAGGATGAGGGCAGAGCTATGGATGTAAGAGCATTTTGTGTGTTACTGGGTCTTGTAGTTATTCTTGTATCAAGTTTAGAAAAATAACAGCTTAGAAACCATGTTTCCAGTTGTGTCTTGGATCATTGAAATGAAAAGCTAAACTGTTCAATGCCTGGAGTCTTCCCTAGTGTTGTGTTTTCTGTGTTTTTTGTTTGTTTGTTTTGTTGGTTGTGAATTTTAAATTTTATTTTCTGGAAGTGATTTGATCATCATCTCTGTAAATAAATAAAGCATCAATAAAAACAAAATAAAACGAAGCAGAGGTTCAAGCTAGTAGCTTGCATTTAGATCTTCACCACTAGCAGTTCAGCTGGCCTATTTTAAAAAGCTGAATAAGTATGTAGAAAACTAAACTAATGAAGGACAAAAATAAGGAAATATCCTACATGGAATATGTCATCTGCAATTGATTTTATATAAATTGTGCACTAGAGGAATGAAATTAGGTTTTAGCATTTTGTGGGTGGCAGTGACAGAGTAAAACAAGGTTCTCAAACCATAATTCATCTGAGATTATTGAATATTCTGATTTAACATAAATCCTATTATTGTAGAAATCCACCTGCGTAGTCTAGATTATCTGGAAAGATATAAGTGAAACTGGATCCTAAGGTTAGGACTGCAAATTACCTATTTGGATTTTAACTGAGTAATGGTCTTGGTGATGCTGGAAGGTTCTTCTGTGCAGTGCTTAAGGTATGGAATGTTTAATGAAAATAGGCACAGTGGAGTGGGCCCATCTGCCAGTAACAATAGTCACAGCTGCTGCTGTGGACATATGGCAATTAGGTTCTCAAGGAGGCATCCTTGGCATCAGAAAAACTTTGTAAGGCATTCTGGAGTTAATTTGTAGAGGTTGAGAAAAAAATCATTTTTTTTAATGACTGTGTATTTTCTTTCTCTAAGTTTTTATAAACTCATGGTCTAAACCTAAATATTTAAATTAAAAAAACAGAAACATCTGAGTTTCTATTTTGTTTGATGTTTTCTTGATTTTTTTTTAAATTTTATTTTAAAATGTGTCCTGCTCTATGCAGTTGTTGTGGAGCAAAAGAAAAATGGGTGGGAAAGCAGAACTTAGAGACATAAATCAAAAGCCTTTTAAGCTAAAAACTAGTAACCTCTTTCAAAGAAGCTTAATCTTAATATGAGGGGGAGGAATGGTCTGCTGATTGTTTTCCTTTCTAATTTTTAACTGGTTTATGAATGAGAAGACACACTGAATGGGAGAGAAACCCTATTGTGTTTGTCTGCCTCCAGGAGAATAAGTACAATTCTTCATTTTCCCCCATCCCCTTGCAGTATTGTTCTGTAAGCATAGTTCAGATAGTTCCACTAAAGAACTTGTATCATGAAAATAATCTTTGGTCTAAATTACTGATGAGAGAAGTCATTATAAGAAACTCTTTTATTTAGACTAGCTCTGAGTACATGGAGGTAGGAAAGTAATGGGAATTTATGTAGCATATGGGACATAGGTGAAAGACAAGGAAGAGAATTCATTGTACTTCTCTACCTAAAGCTTTACTACTTTTTTATTTCTCCTGAGGAGAGATTTTCAATTAATGTATCAAATCTGGTGGGAGGATTAATTTTCATAGATTTCAGTCCTGACTCTCAGTCTGTCCTCTGAAAATGAATAATTTTGGGGATCTCAAAAAAAGCAAGGATATCCCATTTTGATGACTTGTGCTTGTCAAAAAGCATTTGTTCTAAAAGCAAATCTCATGCAGGGTTTTTGCAGACACAGCTTGGTGGGGTTGTCTTGGGAAAAGAAACAGAAGTGGAGAAGAAGTCACTTAACCCCTACCCTGATTTTGTGGTCTGTAAGTCCTCATAACTGTGGTTAAAACTAAATGAATGCTTGTCCAAGATGTTAATACTGCACTGCATTCATGGCAGATGTGTTATCAAACCAGGCTATTTTCTGGGCAGATAAATTGTGCCAGGTGGAGGATACAGGAATTATCTTGCAATTGAGGTTGAATTGGGAACTGGTTGGAAGGAAGTCACAACAATTGAGTTTACCCAAGTCATTCTAATGGTTGTCCTGCTACTAATTACTACAGGTGTTACAAGTCCTGTAACAGACAACACAAGGCTTGGATGCAAGTTTGTCTCAAAGAGAAAATGGAGACAATTGCTATTCTCTTTAAATAGTTGTTCCAGGAGTGGAGTTTGGTGGGGAGTGGTTTTTGCATCTTTGTTTTTTTTCTAATAGTACTGAGTCATCAGAGGAGTGGGAGCCAGGAAATGGTAACAGGTAGTGCTGAACAAGACAAAGCTCTGCATCTAAACATTAGAGCTCCTTGTGCTTTTAGGGTTAGGGATTTCTGTTGCTTGTCCCTAAATCTGCCTTAATCACTCTCTTGGAATACCCTATAGAATTGACAGGTCACGGTTTTGTTATAAGTCTTGAATGTTTGGAGTTTTGTGTTTTTTGTTTTTTTTTTTTTTTTTTGTTAGTTGGGGTTTTTGTTGTTTTTTTGTTTTGTTTTGGGTTTTCTTTAAGAAGAAGAAAAACCTAGAATGTTTAAGATGCTTGGTTCCCCTGCTAAAGCTATTCACATGATTGTGTAAAAATAACTTGAAGGAAAAATCTGTTTTGGAAGATGGCTTTGGGGAGGTGGGAGAAGAGGAACATCTCATGATTTTTAAATGTTAGAGGTACAAATAATGGGCCTGGAGCAAGACTGTGGGATGGTGAGGATATTCCTGCTGATGTTAAATGAAGTTGAGGTACTTTCTGAAAAACTGTTGTGGAGTTAGAACAGAGCTATAGTAGAGAGAGATAATATTAGTAATGAACCCAGAAGCTTGTGGTCAGGGATGAGTAAACTCTGTGAAATGCTTCCCCTTCAGAATTAGTGTCCACTGCCACAGAACTAGGGCTTAAGGGATAATTATTTTTATGAAATGCTTGAGTTTTATGGCACCTTTCAGTATTGGAAGTAGAAGACAATGCAAATTGTCAATGGGAACTAATTTAAGAATTGGATATTTTTACTACATGAATCCTTCAAGACATTGAGGCTGGCAGAACTGATTTGCTAGGATCCCAGTGCTACGTGATGTCTCTGAATGTTGGCAAGTTTCTGAAGGTCAAAGTGGCCTTTGGAGAAGGCCTTAGACTCTTGGAGAAGTAAAAGCAGGGGATGAAGGGAGCTGTTGCTTTGAAGAAGGAATTCATCTCACCTCCTAGAGCTTGGCTTAGCTGCACGTGCAGTCCTGATTTGCACCTTCTGCACCAGGAGGGTTCCAGGTAATCAGCTGGCAGTTTGGGGATGGTTTGGTTCAGCTTCTCAGAAGGGAGGTTCTGTGAGGCTCGACTCAGTCCCGCATGGTGCAGAGCCTGTTGGCATGCAGCTCTCCCAGAACACCAGCTGTAGAGATGGTATTTATAGCACTTGGATCTGCAAGAGCAGCTGAGGATGAGAGCAGCTTTCTAGCAGCTTCTGTGAGCTTTTTGCCTTGCTCTGGTGCTATTGAGCCTGACTCCCTCCCCCAGCCAACCTTTCTCCCAGTACAGGCTTGAAATTCCACAGTGGGGAGAGAATCCGGTTGAATTCCAAATGAGCTGTTCTTAGCTTCTACTTGGTTTCCTTCCCTTTTAATGATTTGAAAAATGCAAACAATGCTTTGAAAAGCAAGCACTGCTTTACAAGCTGGAAGTGTCCATTTCCCTTCATTTATCTCTTGTAATAACAACCCTGAAAGTCTGTCTTGTAAAACCACTATAGCCATAGATCTGATTGCAACGTATGCCTAGGAAAGAAGCCAGTATTAAACGTGTCTTTGGGGTGTTACTCACGTTCCAGCAAATAAAGAATGCTTGCTCCACCCTGCTCTCAGTAAATGTGTTCCCATTGTTGTCATTCCAGTCTACAGATGGAGCAGATATATTTTCCATGCTCATGAGTTTTAAGAGACCGTACCTTTAATGTTCATATGGTCCTGTGGTCTCACTTCTGAAAGCCTCAGATCCTTTATATTGGTTAAATGGATTATTCAGACATATTCTATTGATTGAAATAGAGTTTGAAGAAGGCACAGAAAATGCAATTATTTCGTAAATACCAAATTTCCTTGAATGTTCCAAAGTTCTGTCTAGACTAGCATTTAACATCTCATCCTACTCCTTTACCAATGATTAATGAGAACAAAAGTGAAGACAGGACAGTGCCTCTTTTGCTAGCTTTTATCTCTTAATATGTGTTGGCATTTGGTAGGAATGTGTGCTCTGTGTAGGTCACTGCTGCCACTAGGAGAATAATTGAGGCTGGTGTGAAGCCTCTTTCATGAGATGAAACCTCATTTTCTTTCATATGCAGAAATTAAAGAGGCTTTGTGCCTTCAGCATTGACAGATGTGGCAGCAATATGGGAACGGAAGAGGGAAACAACAGAAAGCAGGCAGGACTGCACAGATAATGGAAGCTCAGTTTCTCCATTTCCATATCTGGCATTCACCATTACTGGATTTTATTTCTGATTGGCAACTGATAGTATGATTTTTTAGGTGTGGTGCTTAGGGTCTTCTTTATAATACCAAATCTATCAGTCTGTCTGCTCCATCCCCAGCACAGACTGTATAGCAGCTAATCCCAGGATTTAACCCAAGTTAATTCTGTCTGCTGGTGTTTATCTGAAGGGCAAACTGCAGTTCTTCAGTGGAGCACCCTGCAGTGACTAACATGTGGGATGGCTGATGGCAGGATGCCCTGTAATACCAGTCTGATCTCTAACAGAGGTGGAGCTGTTCAAGCTGGTGACTTGACTTTAAATGCAGTGAGGGATAAGAGAATAATTGAAATTCTTACCTCTTGTGTGCTTTGCTCTCTCTCTGTTCCAAGAGCTTATTAGAAAGAATTGCTTGGATCCCCAGATATTGAACAGCAAATCATTTCTAACCTGCAAAGTCTGTGACATGGCGAGGAGCAGTGCTGACTGGGATGAAAATAGATTAGATTTGGACAGTCTCATTATAATCTGCCATGAGATTTAAGTGGTTAAGAAGTGGTTCTGGTCATTCTTTGTGCCTGCAAAAATATTTATGTGGCTGAGTAGATGAGAATGGAATGAGGGGGCTGATCTTGGCCAGGCTTGTTGGGTGTGTTTTCTTTTTTTTTCTTTCTTCTTTGTAGGTTTCCCACTGTCTGTTTACTTGGTTAGTTTTAACCAAGAATGGAAGTGTAAACCTAGAAAAAAAGGCTTGCAGTGAGGATCTGTGTGTGTGTTTAGAAAGTGGAGCAAAACCAGAATGCTGCTTCCAGTTCAAAGTATTCCTGGAGGCTTAACTTTCCATCAGGTCTCTGTTGTCCTCCACAATCTGCTTTTAACTCTAAAATAAAGTGCGTATTTGAGGTATGCTTTTTCAGTTTCAGCTCCAACAAACTGAGATTAGATTTGTAAGGGAGTAGGAATGCAAAATCATACCTATTGCAAAGCATATGGGTACTGTTTGGATAGTGAAGGGCTCTTTCAAAGTTCACTGACAGTTTTTCCAAAATTTAAAAACTAGGGACAAATTTGATCTCGTCAGTTTTAAAGGTTGAAAGTGGATGTTATTTCTGTGCTAGCTGATAAAGCAGATGGTGGATGGTTTGAAAAATGTTAATTAAGGAACAAGTAGGATGGACTGTGGAAGTACCTAATGCCAAGAAATGAAGTTGCCTCTTTAAGTAAGGGTGTGTTAAAATCCAAATGCTTTGTGGAGGTTGGTTTGTTACTGTTGATCCAGCACATCTAAAATTATATTTCCTTCATTGATTGTACTCCCACTTTCTCCATATTATTTATTAGGCTGTGCTGCTGTTACAATACATATCTTCTGTGCAAAGACAGAAGTTAAAGTATGTGGGTTTTCTGTAATGATACCAAGTTTTAGATTATTTGGTGTGAAGAAATTTGTTTTTAAATTGTTGACTTTAGCTTTTGGTCAGTGATGTATAAAACTCATATTTGTAGTTACAGGCATTAAAAAAACAACTACCAAAGTTAAACAGCTAAAAAGGATTGTTTAAGTGATGCAGAGAATCAGAAAATATGTGGATTACCCCTGCTTAGAGGCACCTCTATGGTTTATTATACAACTGTTAAGGAGAAATAAGATTTTAAAATGCAAGCTGTGTCTCTGGGTTGGGGTGAGAGTGGGCATTAAATAAAGTGCTTCAAATTGAATTGTAATGCTGCATAGCTGTTCACACAGTGCCCTTTTATTTGGATTTTATATCTATTTAAGATGTGTAATTATTCCAGGTTTTTTTCTGGTTGATTAGCAAGGTAAAAAATGGATGGAAATATTATGTCTTACAGGGAACATATTATTCAAAATTTCTGGAAGTTTCTAATTCAAATAAAAAGGAACAGTGTGGGTATTTATCTCCCTCAATCAAATCAACAGTTTGTAAAGTTTATTTTGAAACATGAATATTCCCATACCTTTTTGTCAGCCTTCTACTCCAAAGGTAAATGATGGGCATTAATCCAAACTCTGGTTGTTGCTCTGATCTTGGAAGGGTTTTTAGGCACTGCAGTAGGACAGCAGCATCTTCAACTTGTTCCCTCTTTTCCATGTTTCTGAGTTGTGTGCAACCTTTTTCAGTAGCAATGGCATGGAAGGTGGTGATTTTGTTAAACACCCCGTCCAGTTTCTCTCTGATGCAGAACCTTTCCCTTGTGGAAAATGGAAAGATTCCACATGACCTAAGAAGTTGGCTGTTGGTGAAGCCAAGGGCCTGAAAAAGGGGTGGAGTTTCTCAGGAACTGGCTCCAGCATCCGAAGTTGCTACAGTGCCATGCTCATGGTAACCAATTATATCTGCAGCACAAAGCCTTAGTGTCAGTTTGCAAGCAGAAGAGTTAATTGCCACATTGAACCTTTGAAATAGCAGATAAACAAATTTATTCTGTAAGATAAAAAGGCCATTAATGTGTTCCTGCTGTGATCATCTGCCTTATTGCCTTTCTCATTTCCTGAGGCTCTGTAATTAAACCATTAGCTTGTGTACCATGCCATGAGTCTGCTGTGGTGAGAGGAGATGGATGATGACCTGTTTCATGATTCACTAATACAATACTTCTTGGCCTTGCATAGTTTAAAAAACAACCAAAACTTAAAAGCTTTTAGTCTTCTTATGGATACTGGAGACACTCGTACTGGTTTTAATTCTATTTGTTTCCCTATTCAGCTGAAAACACATCTTGCTAGATAACATAAATAGTGTTGCCCACTCAGTCTGATTTCTGCATGGTCATGCCTTTCCTTTTTACTACTTTGGCATATGAACTTTTAGGATCAATCTTACCTGTAATCTCTGAAGTCTTAATTTCTTCAGGATTATCTGTTAGCTTCCCTTAAGAGCAGCTAGATTTCATGGATTTCCTTGTCCCTCCAAAGCAGATTCTTGCTGCAACAGACACCTCCAAGTTACTTTGGTTTGAATTCCTGGTTTCTTAGCTGCCTCACAGTCTTCTTTCAGGTTTCTTATCTCATGTTATTGTGCATCTGATCCCTTGGTGAAACTCAGACCACACGAGTGATGCTAGCAGCTACCCACCTGGTTAGTGTTCCCAAGGAAGAGGGTTTCAGTCCAGTTGAAATCCATTGGGGTTGTTATCTTGTGTTTTCTCAATCAATCAAGCTCTGCTAGATCCATTTGTAGGCTGAATTCTGTTAAGCCACTGATTCTCAAAATGGAGGATGCAGACTCAGTGTGAGAAACACAAATGAGAATAAATAGACTTCAGGCTTGGAATAGAGGCCAAGTGAAAAGGCTGACTGGATCACAGTTGTGAGGGACAGCATGCAGAGTTCCTGGCAGCCAAGAGGGTTTTTTTTCTGACCCATTCCTGCTGCAGTGGAAGGTTTTGGCCAGGCAGCTGCATTCCCAATCTCTGACAGAGCTGCTTTCTTGCACATTAATCTCCCTTGCCTGCTATGCTTTTCAAAATATGCTTTTCAAAAACATGCATCCTAGAAAGTAGTTTTCAAAGTAGTGAGCTGGATATGGAGCTAAGTGTGAAGAAGCTGAGGAAAGCCTGTGTAAAAAAAAAAAAGTGGCTTTAAAAAATAAAAGGGGGGGGCAGAGTGGAACAACCTTTGTAATACAGTCACAGAGCCTGAACTTCACTCTTCACAAGTGGGATGGATCAAATTTAAACTTTAATTTTAACAAATTTAAACTTTAGATGGGATGGATCAAATTAAGCAAGCAGGAATGGTTTGTAGTGCCCTTTGTGACACTAAGCCTGTTGGATAGCTGGAGGTCATGGCTTTCAAGGGTGGTCAATGTGCCTTTATACACAACAAGCTGAGTGGAAAAGCTGTCTGTTGTGATGAAACATTTGGCTGCTTTGCTTTCTTTCTGGAAGTGGTGGACTTTACTTAGAGATCTTGGAAAACAAGTAACGTGACACTTATATTTTCACATCAAAGCTGCTTTTGAATAATACTGCATTTTGTTCTGCCTGTTCTGTTTGTAATACAGTACAATCTTAGAAAGCAAGTTAACACTTGTTTCCTTGGACTGATCAACAGCAGCTTTGCCTTGGCCAAGAGAAATGCCCTTTTTCTTGTAAACAACAATAGGAAAATGGAAAAGAAAAACCTGATTGATATTTGTCACTTCATTTTTCAGTCTAAGAAGAGACAAATCAATCATACTGTGTGGCAAGTAAGGGAAATCAAAGCTCTCTTTTCTCATTGCAGTTACACCTTAAAATAAAACTGCATCAATGTGACCAATTGTGGATTTTTTTGATTGTGGTTGAAAACATGTTTCTTGGCCAGCAAAGGTGCAGCTAAGCTTCTGCTTGCCTTGATTGCCAGGCCAGGAGTTTCCCATTTCCAGGACAGTGTTGGAATAGCAGTGAGCCAATAAAGGTGGTTGCTCCTCTCATTCCCTTGCCATGACTCCTATCACAAGAGTGGGATCAGGAGTCTGGGTTAAAATGTTATGCTGTTGAGATGCAATGTTTTTTCTTTTCGTACATCTGCTAGGGTTGCTATATAGCCCATAAGAACAGTGGCTAATATGGTTCAGAAGGAGTTCTATTTATTTCTGCTTTTTTTTCCTGCTTTTAATGGCTAGATTACTTTTCCTCAAATTCATAGTCCAAACCAGTTGAAGACTCCCAAAAGCTTTAACTACCATGAGGATTGGTTTGTATTGTACTGCTTTTTGGGTAGGAATTTCTGGGCAGAAGGCTTTTCTTCTTCCTTATTTTTCAGATCTTTGACATAAAATAATTGAAAGTAAAATGAGAAGTTAAATTGTAGCAGTCTGGAATACACTGGGAGGAGAAAACTGATTGAAGTTTGGAGCAGGGGGGTTGTTTTCTGGCACTTGCTTTATGTTCACTTTAACTTCAGAGCTGGTTTAATAGTGTGTGCTGGAGTTTTACCACTGTTTGCTCAAAACCACTAAAGGGAAACTAAAGCCTTAGAGGATTGCTTAGGTTACCAGTTTGTTATGTGTTGATCCCCATGTTGCTATCCAAAGCCACAAGCATTTTTGCCATTTGATACTGTGCTGGTGCAAGGCAGATTATTCACTGGCTTTGTATGTCTGTCAGCTTTTAGAAGGCAAGAATGTCAGCACAAGGTGCATCCAAGTGAAGTGGAGGGGGTCACAAGAAGCAGAGTAGCAACTGTTGCTATTTGCAAGCCAGACAGTGATCTTTTCTCCACACTGCAGTTTTGGAAAACAGCCCTGCTTTGGGACACAGCATCTGGTAGAGGAGTGATGTAATTTTAATGAGAACTCTGTAACCACATTTTCAGAGATTTTGGTGCAACATGATGTGGAGTTCATGTTTGAAAGGGTGAGAGGTTGGGGGTCTTCTAATTTTTATTGATCACAGAAGGAAAGTGAGAAGCCTCTGTCTCCTAAAGCATAGCATAACTGCCATGAATATGTGAGAAATAAGCATCCTTTGTTTAGGATGATGAGAACTGGGATGTAAATCATCCCCAGGAAGACTCTCACCACCTTTGTATAGCTGCTTTGTAAATTTTTTTTTTTAATGCACATTCCATAATTAGTGCATCACTTCCAAGGGCAGATTGTTGAAATATGAAGTGGTTTATCTAATTTTTATCCTCTCAGGAGTATGCCTTTTTAGAATCCTTACTTACACAGATGGTGTTGAAAACAAAGGCTGGAAATAATAGATTTAAGTATTTCCAGAACTGTAATACTGAAAAGAAGAAAGCAGTAGAGATTCACTTCTCTGCAGCATGAGCTTTTCTTATAAATTACCCTCCTTGGGATACAGAAACTACAGACATTCTCTGTGCCAGCTGAATCCATTGTGTATCTCCTAGGCCAAAGTTACAGGAAGCTGTTTTGCTGCTTGGAAACAAACAAAAAACCCAAAACACAACAACCTAAAGGGTATCTGAAAGGACTTCCATTAATTGTGGGAAATGCACATGTGCAGGTCAAATATTGAAAGAGTTAGTGGACCTGAGAAAAGGAAAAGAGTATAAAAAGTACAGATGAACTGATATAGAAACAGGGTTTTTTTACAAAGTGTTTATATTCTGGTATTTGTAAATTAATTAAAAATTAATTTTAAAAGTTAATGATTTAACTCACCCAAAGATTTTTAGATTCTCATATAGAAATACCTTGGAAAGACAATAAGGTCAAGGCCTGGAAGAGATGAAAAGTTAGCTGAATGACAGCTTTTAAAATATAGCTTATAAAATCTGAGGAGCTATACACAATATTTTTTCATTCTGACTCTATGTGTGAGTGTGCCTGTGGCCACTTCCAGATATTATATGGAAGTTTCAATGAGAAAAATAACACAAGTTGGCAGTGGCTGTATACAGTAAGATCATTTGCCAGTAATTTGGTCAGTTCAATAATGTCAGTTCTATTAAAAATATCTCTCTAGGTTTTGTACATGTAAAAGAACATTAAAATAAACTATACAGATAATCCCCCAAATGTCTGTGGACATTCTTTCTTTCATATCTTCTTCAGTGCCCTGAAAATACTGAGCTTCTTAAAGAAAATCCTGCAAGGAGCTTTTGTACTGTGTAATGTATTTTAAAATAGGCTTGAGTTGTGCTGCTAGGAAATCACCAGGGATTCTTGAACTCTTTGCATTTCTGATCTTCTTTATTGCTAATATCCCTGAACTCCTAAAAGCCAAGGGACCAGGATGACCTGTGCCTGCCTTTTTGTCCAACAGAAGAATTTTGTTCAGCAGCAGCATTCCTTCTAGGAATTTTTTTCCTTGGCTTATTTCAAATAAGCCCTGCAGAAATACAGTGTGAGGAAGCTGTGAGTCTGCTTCTTCCATCTGAGCAGTGTGTCAGCTCTGTGAATACTCAAATTAAAGTGGAGGGTCACCAAGCTCATGAATTATTCTCCTAAATGTCAAGTTAGCTAAGAGTTTGCATTTTATTTCCCATAGGTATTATCAACCCAAAGAATCCTAAGGAAGCACCAAAGTCCTTCAGCTTTGACTACTCCTACTGGTCCCACACCTCGGTAAGTTCCTTTACAAGAAAGCTGTATTATTTTTTGTTGTTGCTGCCTGACTTGATTTAACTGCATTCTTTTCTGACCATGCGTTGCCTGTCAGATGTTTCTGCACTGTCTCACCCTCATTCAGGTTAAAGCTTGTCACTGTTGTTGTTTTGACCTCTTGAGGGAAAATCAGAAAGCTAAGCTCCTGGAGTTTTGTAACAGGTTATGCCTGCTAGAAAGATTGTAGTATTTGCCAACAGTGTTCTGTTTTAAGTATTCTAAGGGTGTGTGTGAAGTACAGGTAATTTAGTTTTGCCCTTAAACAAGTGAGGTTGCTCCAGTTTGTACAGCTCCAGGAGAGGTCTGGGTTCCCTTGATGTATCTGGAAAAGACAGAGCAGTGATCCATGTTTCCAATAGCTGTAAAAGCAATAATCTCCCTTCAAACTCCTCTGCCCCACCCTCCTGCAAAGTGGTGCTAAGGTTTTGCTGGCTTCCAGTAATTGTTCTACAGCAGAGCTGTGTTGTTCTGCCATCAACCCCTCCCCTGCCTTATTTTCTCAAAAGATCTAGAAATAAGGGATAACAGATTTCTGTAAGTTTATTTTTTGTAACTGGGATGGTGCAAATCAGACTTTGTATTTCAGAGCAAATCTGTGGCCAGCAAGATTGTTTTCATGATGAAAAACTTGAATTTGGGCAGCTCTTTCACTGGATCTTCCAGAGCAGCCATGCAGGTAGATTACAGAAACACTCAGAGGACATTATGAGCCCAATTCCTGAAAGCTAACAATTAAGAGCAGGTCTGAAAAAACCCTTCAGCCTAACATTAGGATGTTAGCACAGCTAATTTGTCTGGATTTGAGGAGCAAGTAATGTATAAAAGGCAACAGTTGAGGAAGAGAGGGAATGCTGGATCCAACAGAATAAACCCAAGCAGCTTTTTTTTTTCTCTTTTCTCCCTGCTATCCCTCAGAGCCCTGGTCCAGACCAGTCACTGTGGGATTTCTGTAGCTTCCAGCCCTTCATTCATTTGTGCTGATTCTCTGAACTCTGTTTTTGATTTTCTCCCCCCTCTTCCCAGACACTGAATCCGGTTTCTTGATGATCTTGCACGAAACTTTTTCCAGCAGTGTCAACAAAGTGCACAGAACAGAGTTGGTTGGTTTCTTTGTGCAGATTCTTTTTCCCTCAGCAGGGATGGACTGGTTCAAGTGTTGTCATTTCTGTTCTCCAGCTGGTACTGCCTTGGGAAAAGGCTCTGTGTAAAAATGTGCTACATTTGCCTCTTCCCGAGGGATTGACTGACAAGATAGAAGTTAAAGGGACCTATTTGCTTTTTGAAATGTCACTTAAATGATAGGATAAGACTGTATTTATGTTGCTTTCATGTCTTTGCAGCCTGAAGATCCCTGCTTTGCTTCTCAGAGCCGGGTGTACAATGATATTGGGAAGGAGATGTTGCTGCATGCCTTTGAGGGCTACAATGTATGCATTTTTGCTTATGGACAAACTGGAGCTGGGAAATCCTACACCATGATGGGCAAGCAGGAGGAGAGCCAAGCAGGCATAATCCCCCAGGTAAAACAGAACCCAGAAAGGGGATTTTTTTTTTTTTTTTTTTTAATAGCACATTCAGATGCTTCCTGATATGCTTACTCTATATTGCAGTAGCAATTAACCACAGCTTGCTTCTGAAATGAAAGAAATCTACTGGCTAAAAAAAGCATTGGAAGTAACTTTCCATCTGTTATTTATTTTTTTTAAATTGTGTTATACATTCTGTATATTTCTCCACTTTCCCAACAAACTAGTAGATGTACATGTCTTATTCACCAGGTCTCTTGTATCCTTTTCTGCCTTTAGTTAGCAGAGCACTTAAGGACTTTAATTAAGCAGGAATTCAGGAGGTGGTATTACTGATGAGCATGCCATAAACTTTGTGTGGAAATTAATTTCCTAAAGCTAAACACAGGATGACATATTCTGGTGAGAAAAGAAGTGTATCATTGAGGGAGGGAAAGTTGGAGCAACAAAACACAGCCCAGTTTTATTCCTCCCCTGAAATTTGTTTTTGACTCTTGCCGTGAAATATGAAGCAGTTCAGATAACCCCACAGGGAGCTTTGGCAGACAAAGTTGTCCTGAATTTAACATTTTATGGCTGTGTTGTGGCTTTTGTTCCAAGTGCAGGCCTTGCTCAGTGTGTGGACACTGACAGGGCACCAAGTTGGACAAAAGTGTGTTCCTCCATTCCCAAAATAGAAATCTGAGGGTGAGTTTCAGTTTTAATAAACAAACAGACTGAACAGCTTGAGTCCTTGTTCTGCAGCACGTTTGCAGTAGACATTGGCCCTGTGCCCCAGGTGTGGAGCAGATGACCCAGAGCATTGTTCTCTTGTTAATAGCTTGGGCATATGTACTGATAGAGCAAGTGTTCTGGTGATTAGCTTAAAACAATATTGAAAGAGCTAATGAGATGAAGGACAGAATTGGTGTATCTGAGCTGTTTGTTTTCATCACAGTAACAAAAAGTAGCAGCTTAGCAGGTAAAATGAGTTGAACATCTGTGACAACAGCTTTGTGCTGAAATTTTGTGTTGTAATCTTGATATTCCTGTTTGTTTTTCTGACTCTCATACATACAAATTAAAAATTGTCCTAAAACCCCCCCAATTTAATAATGCTCCTGTGGATTTAATAATGCTCCTGTTATCTACTACATTTTTAAAACAAAGTAATCTCCCTCTAGTTTCACCATGAGGCCTTCTTATAATACATTTTTTTTTACAGAATAAATTATCTATTCAGGGAGACCCTGATTAAATCTGTTCTTTTTCTTGTCACGTATGCAGGAGGCACAGCACAATCATGTTCCAAGTAATGTGGGCTGTTGACATAAAATTCTTATGTGTTGGCAAAATTCCCTGTCTGCCAGTCCCTAGTGTGAAACTTTGGTTCTTTAACCATGCATTGACTGAATCCTTCAGTATATACTTTCAAAACTGCCTGTCTTTTTTATAATCTGTTTATTTCCATTACAGTGGCTTGTAGATACCTACTCCAGAAAACTTTTTCTAGATTCTTATTCCTCTGCATACCCATGGTTTTAATCCTGGAACTTCAGCACACTAAACAGACAATTGTTTTTTGAGACTAGAAGAGGATTAAGGATTTTAATTATTCCTTTATAAAGTTATGTCAAATTTCAGCTAATATAGGCTTTTTCAGATTTTATAAAACAGAGTAATAATAATGGTAAAACCTAGAACAGTTGTTGAAATAAAATAAGGTTGAATGAAAGTGATGTAGAATTAAGATGATGTATCTTCCCAGTGAGGCTCTATGTGGTTGATGCAATAGGTTTTTCTTTCTCCACCCTCATGCTAAAGCCAATTTAATGACAAGTTACAGCAGTCACTTGTTACTATTCAATAAAGCCTAATTTCTGACTCAGCTTTCATCTCTCTCCAGCTCTGTGAAGAACTGTTTGAAAAAATCAATGACAACAGCAATGAGGAAATGTCATATTCTGTAGAGGTGAGTGTTCAGGGGGAGATGAAAGGATATCTGTGTGCTGGACATCAAACTGAGCTCAAGTGCTGCATCAGGATCCTGATAAAAAAGCAGGCACTTTGCAGAAACAGAATTTTCTTTCCGACTTGGGGAAAACCAGTAAGAGTTTTAATTCCTTGATATGCAAATATGTCCCAGGCTTCAAAAGAAAGGAAGACTAAAAAGTTGGTAGAAGTCAAATATGAATATTTATATATGGGAACTCCAGTCCTTACTGCTTCTTAGTGCCTGTTGGACTGGGATAGGCCTGGTGCAGTGGGAAACGTAACATTTGAAAATAATCTTAGCTTTTTAATTTGTTTCAAAAGTTTTTGTTGCAGTTTTAAGATAATTGTGGTTTGAATAATTGTCCTGATGACTCAGGAATACAGCAGGATGTGGGTACAGCTTGGAATCAGAAGTTGCTTCTACATGCAAAGAAATTAATTTTTTCCCTTCTCAAGTTTGCTTTGGAAGTTCATAAGAGAGATGACTTGTGGGCAGACACCTTTTACCCTCTGTCTTGTTTGCCTTTTTAGAAAGGTGGTTTTGCTGCTGTGTCAAGCTAAGGCATACTAAAATGATTTAAAGTCTAAGTTTAATTAAATACCAGTATTGTTTGAAATCACATAGGGAGGTATCCATGGGTGCAAGCTGCAGCTGGAGATCTGATCCATGAAACTGGTGACTCCTTTTCCTTTCTGCCACTGTCTCAAGCTGTTCCATGAACACTCACCTAGAGCTTTCCTGTAGAGGGCTGGGAGGAGTTCCTGCCAGTGGCACTCTTAAATGTTGGAAACACAAAATTATTCATGCAAATTCTTGTTTTCAGGTGAGCTACATGGAGATTTACTGTGAGAGAGTCAGAGACTTGTTGAACCCCAAGAACAAAGGGAATTTGCGGGTGAGGGAACATCCTCTGCTCGGCCCCTATGTGGAAGATCTCTCCAAGTTAGCAGTCACATCTTACACAGACATTGCAGACCTCATGGATGCTGGGAATAAAGCCAGGTTAGTGATTTGATCCAGGTTATGGATTTTTATCCCTCTTGCAGGCATATATGGCATATAGCACTAAAGGTAAAATATCATCAGTGATGTGCTGGCACTTGAAAAATAATCTTATATCAGTTGAGTGTTACTGAAATATGCACTGATCAGTGCAGTTAAACTCAAGAGGCTGAAATTGATTTGTGTCATGAGCTGTGTTGGTATTTAAAGCTTGTAGTGTCTTGAGATTAAGTATGTAAATAATTACACTGGCTTTTAGTTCTGCCTTTGTTGTGTACTGTATTGCTATATTGGTGCAAATAAGCATGTAAGCACAGTCTCCTCTTTCACTCATTTAAGTGGTCAAGGCTCAAGCTGACAGGGTAGCTTCTGGTTCATTAGTAGTTGTTTTCATGTCAGCTGCAGGCTCCATTTAACAACGCGTGGGAAAGGCTGACATAAATGCTGCTCCCTTAAGGTAGCAAGGTAGATTATTGAGCAACACAGATTGAGAAAGCTCTCTTGAAACTGTGATGAGGATGAGAGGAATTCAGGAGTGGAAAATCAAAGGGTTTCTAATGGTCTTCAATGGGGCTTGGGCTTGGTTAGAGGGCAGAACATCAACTGCACAGCCTTGTGTTCTTTTTCTTGTTCAGCCCTCAGGTATTGCAGTATAGAGGCTGCTGTTTGCTTAGCATGTCTAAATCTGTTGATATTTTAGGACTGTGGCAGCTACCAACATGAATGAAACCAGCAGCCGCTCTCATGCTGTGTTTACAATTGTCTTTACTCAGAAGAAACATGACACAGAAACTGACCTTTCCACAGAGAAGGTATGGTACAGATAAGCAGTGGCTTTCTGATGGTTTTTCAGAAGTCTTCCCTGCAGTGACTTAGTGACACTATGATAAAAAAATGAGAATTAATTCTTTTCCTGGCATTTTGTTGAAGGGTGAACTTGTCTTGGCAGAGCCCTTTTATTTCTTATTCAATTGTGATGTTGAAAAAGCAACCTAAAGGGGGAATATATGTAGGGGGAGAATATATAGGTGTAGGAAAAATGTGACCTAGGTTCTACAGGGTGGGATATATGAAATAAAAGGAGTTAATCTTCCTCAGTATTGTTCCCTGGATGTCCAGTAGTTTTGCTTTTCAGTGCAAAATATTTGCCTATTAGTTCTTTTCTAAGGCACTTGAATTGAGATGAGTGAGACTTAGGCACTTTCTGGAATTTGCATGTTAAAATGGGGTACAGTGTTTAGCATGAAAGAGTTTTCTGGCTTTTATCACTCTGAAGTGGAGATTCTGTGTGCAAAGTAGCTGAAATAAAGGTAATGTTTACCTTTCTGAACTGACTGTTGTGGGCAAATCTGAAAAAAAATTGTGTTGAAGACACCCTTCCTGCCAAACATGTTAAAACCCTGTAAAATTATCAATAACTGATATGCAGCCTTGACATGGAGCTTTAGTGAGGCCCCTGCTTTATTGTGGGTGTCACTAGAGGCAGAAACATTATTTCTCTTCCTTTGTGATTTTTTTTGTTGTTGTCTGTAGCAGTAACAATTTCTTTTTATTTCTGTTCTGCACTGTTCATGTCAGACCTTGTCTCTTTTGAGGTAATTTAGAGTATAGTGGGATTTAAAGCATAATCCCAGACACTTATCCATAAGACACCAGCATCAAGCGAACTGCTTGTGAAAGTTCTGTTGTTTTTAATACACTATGATGATTTTTTTAGACAATAGTTCTTCTCATGCCACAAAATCTGAAGTTTTGTTCTTGCTCCTGTTCCCCTAGAAGTAATTCTCACTGTTAATGTGCTTTTCTCCTCCCAGGTCAGCAAGATCAGCCTCGTGGATCTAGCTGGGAGTGAGCGAGCTGATTCAACTGGTGCCAAAGGAACCCGATTAAAGGTGTGGGGTCCTTGATGAATGGGGAAAGAAAGGGAAGTGGGTGCAGAAGCACCATGTGCAGGCTTTGCTTGGCAAATAGGAAGGAAAAGAAAGTATTGCAATTATAAGTATGGAAAAAAGAGTTGCAAAACTTTTTTTTTCTACTCTGACCATGAATGTGACATTTGGCTCATTTAGTCTACATGGCTGAACAGTTCTAATTTATATGTAATATTGGGTTCTGTTTCCTTAGGAAGGAGCAAATATAAACAAGTCTCTCACAACTCTGGGCAAAGTTATTTCAGCACTGGCTGAAGTGGTAAGTAGAGCATTTACTCACCTGCAACAGCCTTTCCATAGTGAGTAAAACCAAGACAGTAAAAAACCATCCAATGCAGCAGAATCATTTATTGTTCTTTACCTATTATTCTCAGCCAGAGTAGCTGTGTGTGCTCCAGATGGATGGTGTTGATAGTATTCTGTGAATGTCATGCAGAGGGATAGAGACTTTAATTGTTTGATGGAAGGCATTGGTTTATTTAACTGTGAAGAAGCCTTGCAAAGAAGCCTGCTTTTGTCTAGCAGACAGGTTCACACAGCAAGCTTTTACTTCTGCAGGGCAGGAACTGTATTTCTACTTGAAAGAATAATTTTTGAAAACTAACTGCAGTTTTAGAAATACCAGTGTAATAATTTGATTATCACTGTTTTGGGGTTTGTTTGTTTTGTTTTTTTGTTTTTTTGCTATGGACAACTTAATAACATGAATTGAGTGAGCATATGTTTTGATCCAAACATAATGTTGTAAGTTAGAAAAGTACTTTTATACACAACTACTCTTTTAAAAAACAAGGAAATTATTGCTGCTCCTTTTAAAAGTGAGTTCTGAACAGCTAGGTACAGGTTGAATATACTGAAGTGCTTTTTAGGTATTTTTAATGAAAACTTCACATTCATTTGGCTTCTCAAGAGAAGGAAATGCTACCCAAGCTAACATGGAAATTACATATAATGCTCTGTTAAGCAGCTCATCTTGTATCTTCTTCCTCTTTCTTTAATGCTTTCAACTTAGGATAACTGCACCAGCAAGGTATGATGGTCTGAGTAGTAGTGGATGTTGTCCCTTTTTCTTTAATCTAGGATTTTATTTTATTTACTTAGGAATCCAAGAGCAGAGATCTTTTATGTTAGGTCTTTGAGAAATTCCTGTGAATTATCAGTGCTAAAATTTAGAAATATTCTAAGTTTGTAGATAAATTAATTACAAATATGCATTTAAGTGTGTACTTAGGATTATTCTTTTATTTTATCTCTGCTTCTGATTTGGTGACTTACCTTGGGAATATTTACAGTCAGTAGGGATAACTTTGCTTTCAGGCTTCTACTCTGTTCATGCTTCTGTATATAATTTTATGTCTTAAAAACTGATTTTCCATTTGGTGTCTGTTCTTCAGTTATGTTTTTCTTTCTTTGTAGAGTAAAAAAAAGAAGAAAACAGACTTTATTCCATACAGGGATTCTGTACTAACGTGGCTTCTTCGAGAAAATCTGGGTATGTTTGATTTGCCTGGGCCAATATGGGAAGAAAATCTCACTAAATTTTCTGACTGCTTTTAAAGTACTCAACTTCACTTTGTGTCAAATATGAAGATAAATATTTTGAGTAGTCAGGTCTGGCTCATATAGTTCCTTTCTTACAGCTTCAGCTCTTTCCTATGTTTTCTGTATGTTTCTTAGTAATGTAGAATGTAGTTATATTCTATGACTTAAAAAAAAATAATTTCTATTAGCCAGTTAGTGCCTAAATTATGCATTGTAGTTTCATCTAGAATCTTTCCTGTTCATTATAGGTGGGAACTCCAGAACTGCAATGGTTGCTGCTTTGAGTCCAGCAGACATAAACTATGATGAAACTTTGAGCACTTTAAGGTACTTTCTTTTTATCTGAGATGGATATGGGTAGCTGTTAGCTCTTAGAGACATATCCTATTCCTCAAACCTTTGGGTTATTTTACCTTGAGAAAATGTGTGGAGAAGATGACTATACTGACAGGAACTAAATGGCCCTGAAAGAGGAAAACCAATCTATTGGATATGAGTAGGGAGCTGGGGGTTATTTCCTAGACTTAACTTGGAAAGTCAAACTCATCTTCTCGTGTTCATATATTCCTTTCTAGTGTGGTCCCTAAAATTGAGCATATCAGTCAAGCTGAGTTACTGCACCTTGTTAATCCATCTTCAGTAGAACTTGTTTTTTTGTGGTTTGGGGTTTTTTTTGTTTTGTTTTTTGCTGGTATTTTTTGTTTGGGTTTGGTGGGGTTTTAATTTGTTTGATTTTTTGGGGTTTTTTTTGGTTTTTTCAGCAATGCCCTTTATTAAGTAAGAATTCCAACCCATGACTGAATATAATCCAAGATTCTCTTATGATATACAGCTGCAAGCTAAACACCACCTATCTTACTGCATTCCTGTCTTGCAAATGAGCATTTTTCAGTTTGCTATGAGGTTTTATTTTTTTTGGTCTGGTTCCAGGTATGCTGATCGTGCAAAACAGATCAAATGCAATGCTGTTATTAATGAAGATCCCAATGCCAAGCTGGTGAGAGAGCTGAAGGAGGAGGTGACAAGGCTCAAGGACCTCCTGCGTGCCCAGGGGCTGGGAGATATTATTGACAGTAAGTGGATTAAACAAGAATTACAGAGGGCCTGTGGGAGAAAGGGATTTCAATCATGTCAGTTAAATGTAGGTGCTTGATGCTAAATTTTGAATGATTTTAGGACTTGTAGCCTCTTCTGTCTTTAAATAAGCCATGCTAGGACTGGCTGAAATGTTGACAAGCAACCTTCAGACTCTTAAAGAAAAACCTGGAGATTGAGTTTGCTATTACTGTGCAACTGATTTTTTTTTTTTTTTTTTTTTTGTAATAGAACTTACACATTCAGGAGTTTCCCCAGTGAATTAGGAAGAGCTTTTTGTCTGGCTGCCAGTAAAAGGGAGATGGTTGAGATACAGAAACTTAATTTGATATTGAGAAAGCTAGTGTCTTTTTTTCCTTGGTAAAGGGCTAAGTTTCTTAGTTGATACCTGGCTTTGATGCCAGCCTTGCTCCCAAAAGAAAACGGTGGCTAATTCCTGTTAGACAATGTCCTGTGTGACAAATTATTTATTATCTCAAAATAGCCAGCTAGAAACAGCTGCTTGTGAATAAATAATGAATTCTCTTGGGGCAAGATTTTGAGTTAGGTTGGCAGAGCAATATTGTGCTGATTTGCTTTGCCAGCAACCTCTTAAAGCACCAGAACAAACTTGTTGCCTGAATTATTTCCTTGTCCTCATTTCAAACAAGGCAAGTAATATTTTATCTACTACTTTATTTTATAATATGACCAGTGATTGAATTCCTAGTGATAGAGATGCCCATAAAAACACAGAATACATTCTAGTGGATTAAAAGATACCTTGACTTAAAAACAAATAAGAAAAAAATAAATGTTGCAACAGTTCCTGGTTTGCCAGAGCTTATTTGCCTGTGATGCAGAAGTGCTGGCTTAGTCACAGGTTGCTTAAAGATGCATAATATGTATTTACCTTTTTGTATGCCTGTTTTCAAGCGAGTGGGGCCAGAAGACAATGAAATGCAGGTGTTTTCAAGCTTGGTACAGTCTGTATTTTTTATTTCTCAATCAAAACTAAAAAAAAAGAACTGTGTTTTTTACTGAAAATTGTGTTTTGTTTCACTAAACATCGAGTAGTATTCTCTTCCCTTCCTGTGCCCTGGTGAACCTTCAATTTGATCCTTCTTGTATTTTCCCTCCTGCTTCTTTTCAGTTGATCCAATGGGAGATGAATACTCTGGAAGTGGAGGCAAATGTGTGTATTGTGTGGTTCTCTTTTTAACCTGCTTTCTCTGGGTCAGCTTTTAACTGAGCTTTGCATGCCAGCATTTCTCACAGGGAAATCCCAGACAGAAAACTCACAGTGGAATGCAGCACAGTTTCATGGATTGAAATGCTTAACCAGCATTTCTTAGACTGAGTTGACAGTGAAAAAAAGTGTAAGGCTTAAAATGTAACATATGTTCATTGCTTTCATCAGAATACAGAAAGGAGAGTGGTAATGCTTTAGTCTGTTCTCATGACAGCCAGCAGTTTAGATTCAGACTAGAAAATCTTTCTCAAATCTTTCAAGTTTATTCAGTTGAAACACCTTCTGCTCACCTACCTTCCTGACCTTTTAACATCTTTTTTCCACACAGAAGTATTAAGTGTGTAAACTGATTAACTCAAGATGAAATGTTATCATTTCCTGCTGGAGACTTAGTTTTATTTTTTTGTGTAGTCTCTCTAAAGGAAAAAAGAAATGTTGGACATTTTACACACATGAAGGTCTCTTATTTGAGCTCAAATACTTCGTTGCAGGTTGTGAACTTGATAGGTTTAGGAAATAGTAATTTATGATCTACTGTTTTCTTCTATGGAAGGGAACTATGTGTAGTCCATAGTGAAAAGGTTTTTATGTAAATTTGGGGTTGGTAGACTTCTTAAGCTCTTGCAGTCAGTCGTCTTCATCCTCACCTCAGGCAATATCAACTGGAAGAGATCTGTCTGAAATTTCCTAAAATTAAAGCTACTGGTGTTGTAAAGACTCATCCTGGCCTTGTTTAACATTCTGATGCTGCTTCCAGCGTGTGCATTTGTCATCTGTGTGAGAGCTGCAGCCTCCAGGAGAAGCCTGCATGATGTTGAGGGCTTTGGTTCCCTGTGGTCACAGCAACTGTGGAATTTACTGCAAGTGCCACTGCCTTGGTCTGCAGGAGTGCATGGGCCTTCCTGAGACTTCATCCTCCCTGCTCTGCCATGCCTGCTTTCCTCATCCCAATGGCATTCCCTTTCCTTAACCTGCTTTTCTTCTGTTAAAACTTCCACCCCTGCTTTCTCCATATTTGCAGATGGTGGTTTTCAAACTGACTCGATCAGTTTTGTGAGACTGAAACAGCAGGTTGGGTGTGGAGTGAAGTAGGGCATCAGGCTGACAATAGCAGAATTGTTCAGGGTAGGAGTAGAGGAGGTGTAGGAGGGCATGGAAATTTATGTAATGTCTGGGTGAGCAACTCATTTGTGTGAGTGTGAAGCCCTTGTTTATAACTTGCAAGGTCTGATTTGACCTGTTTCTTTCCTAAGGACACTTACATGGGAGGATTTAATTTAGAAATAGTAATTCTGATAGCTTTAAATTCCACAAATGAGCTATTTAATTGTCTGATATTTCCATATTAAAAGATATTTTTGTGGACATGTGATTATTCTAAGGATATGGCAGACATGTGGGAAGCCAAGTTAGGCAGATTAAAATTAGGTAGACTAAAATAAATTACCTTTGAATACTCATTCTTAAATCATTCATCTATTTTTCTTTTTTTTTTTTTTTTTTTCCTTTCAAGGAGACATCCAGGTTTTTCAGGCTACACAAGCTGTCTTATTAAATTTGGGGTGGTTTTAAGGCCTTCCTCATCTAAACTGAGACCAAAAAGCCTTAAAGCACTTTCTGAAATATGAAAGCCTTATCAGATATTTCACTGATAAGGTGTCATAGATTTCCATTTTTTGGATAAGGAGGGTTGGGAGAAAATATAACAATGCTGTTGTGAACTTGTGTTCTCTTCTCCTTGTCAGGGACTGACAGGTGATGTACATTCTCTCCTGTGAGGATTCAAGGAGGGGAAGTTCTTTGTCCTTGTGGTCTGGTGGTTTAGCAGCAGAACCACTGCTGTAATAAAGATTTACTTAATCATTTCAGATTAAAGGTGCCTGGAACAGAATGTCTTGCTGAGTTTAAGGGGTTGAAGGCTATTCAGACTTCAGCCTGAAATGTCTCTAATCTCATCAGGAAGGGAATCTCTCCCTGATCTGAGCTCCAAGGTCTTTAGTTTAGAGTGCAGTTAGGAATAGGCTGATTTATTTTTTGGCAAGTGTGTAGTTTCTTTTTCCCCAAGCATTTTTGATCAAAGTGTTTTATGATGCAGTCCTTTACTAATAACCCTCAGGGTCTGAATGGAGTTGTCTTTGTCATGGATACTAATACTGAAAGATTTGTTTCAGTACTGCCATCTAAAAATTACAAAACTTGTCTTGTTGCTGCTTAAATGCTTTCCTCTTACACTGGTCTTTCCTTCCTTTCCTTTTCCCTGTTCCTTCCCTATTCCTATTTTCCTTTTCCCCATCTTTCTGCCTTCCCTCTGTCTGTGTGTCTCTCTCCCAGATTTGAAAGATTTTCAGAACAATAAACATAGATACTTGCTAGCCTCCGAGAATCAACGTCCTGGCAATTTTTCCACAGCCTCCATGGGGTCCCTCAGTGCTTCTCCATCCTCCTGTTCACTCAGTAGTCAGGTGGGCTTAACATCTGTGTCCAGTATACAGGAAAGAATCATGTCAACACCTGGAGGAGAAGAGGCAATTGAACGTTTGAAGGTTGGTATTGCTGTAGCTTAAGGAGCCTATTTTTTGGGTCTCTTTGGAGGGTGAACCTGGGAGAACTTTCCTTCATAAATATATCCTGTATGCTGCTCTTTCTGTAGGAAGTTGTCTGAAACCCACTTAAAAAGGGCACTTAACTAGCAACTGGGTTTCAGGCACACCTTTTCCTATTGGGAAGATTGAGGTTTTAATCCTGGAGCTGCAAAAAAAAGTGATAAATGAAGATCTTGAATCTTGTTTACAAGTCCTCTGATGCAGTGGTAATTGTGGAAAATTTCATCATAACTATAGACATCAGGAGGCTCTCTCAGCACTAGAGTGGACAAAGTCTGACTAGCAAATGCTTTCAGAAAACCAAATTACCCCAAAGTTAAAAAAAGGAGGAAGAATAATCCTGCCACTGTTGAATCTGCCCAGCCCCCACAGATTAAAATGTGAAGCACACAGAAGAGCATGCTTTATCCAGACAATAGTGGCCTTGTACTGATTCTGCATAGAATTGAACTGCATCAGAAGTGCATTACACTGAAGTATTTCTTAATTTTTATGAAGGCCCCCCAAGACTCCAGGGGTGGATGAGTGGGGGGAGCTGGCTGTGTTGAATCTATGCTTCATTTTCCTGTCTTGTCCTTGAGACACTGCCACAGGGACTGGAATGGGCTGGAACACACATTGTATATTGCTTCTTATTGGAAACCTTCTGTTGCCATGGAAATACCAGTGTGGTCTCTGCAGTTCCCTGGCACACAGTTACTGAATGATGTCTGTAAATCAGATTTAAAACAAAATAAAAATTTAAATTAAAAAGTAGGTGGTTAAGTTAATGTCTGATTGTGGATAGAGATGAAGTTATCTTTTCTTCAGAGATTGCCTTTGGGCAATTGGCCCTTTTAAAAATTAAGGAAGAGAACTTGAGTTTTGAAGTGCAGAGAGTACTTTTTATAACCAAAATTAATTTGAGGTCTAGAACTGAGCACAAACTTTAATTGCTTTGTGTATTATGTAAAGAACTTTGATAAGAATTGTAAAACAGCTTCTGGGATTTTCATGCAGGAATCTGAGAAGATCATTGCTGAGCTGAATGAAACATGGGAAGAAAAGCTGAGGAAAACTGAAGCCATTAGGATGGAAAGGTCAGGAGTTAGAAGTTCTGTAGATGTGAATGGTCTCTAGAAAATGGAGGACTGTGGAAAATAGAGAATAGTACCATATTCCAAAGCAATGGAACAGCAGAATAGCTCTTGGTGATAATTCTGCTGACCTCTAAGTTTTATGTATAAATTCTTGGACTAAAGTTTAGAAACTTGCCATGTGTCTTGTGAGGTGCTGTCTGTCCTGGCTTGCATGGTCTGTGGACAGGCTGCTTGGCAATCTAATGTGTATCATTACATGACTTTCATTAAACCTTTTTTTGCTTAAGAAGCCTAAAATATGGTCATATCCTGCTTTTATCTCTCAGGGAGGCATTGTTGGCAGAAATGGGAGTTGCCATTCGAGAGGATGGAGGGACACTGGGAGTCTTCTCACCTAAAAAGGTAGGAAAAATTGGTAACTATTGCAGAATCTCTAGCTTTAGTGTTAGAAAATACCAAAATACATCTAAGGATTATTTTGCCCATAATAATGAAGCTGGACACTGTCTCATACAAGTGATGCAGCATAGCACTTCATGCTTTTAGGGACCTGCAGAAATAATTGCCTGTGGTAGCTTCTGTTGGTTGCTATATTAGGGAAGCACATCCTAGTGTAATACAGTGATGAAATAAGAGCAGCATGAAAATTTCATAGAGAGCCTTCTGACATCACAGAAGTTGACCTTTTTTGTACCTTTCCTTTAAAGAAATCTGTGCTTCAAAAGTGTCTGTAGCTCTTTGCACAGCTGTTAATTCAGCACCAGCTCAGAAATGCTGCCTCATGGATTGTTGTTGCCATTTTGTGGAGCAGCTGTGTGTCACCTTCATGTATCTTCTACCTTCTCTTCTTTGAGATACCCAGGAAAATCTGAGGTCTTTTTTAGATGCTCTTCCTCCAGTTTGTTTCTTCCAAGAGGAAAAAGGAGTTGTAATCTCATGAACACTGAACACAGGCAATGCAGGGAAATATTTCTTCCAGTGCATGACAGGAGTTCTGTTTTTTGAAACTTGAAAGTAGCAGAGCTGTGTAGAAAAAGGGTATAAATCAGTGATATAAATATAAAATAAGTTAGTGGGAAAGCTATCTATTGGGTGAAAGCAGAACTATTGAAGAACAACAAGGAAAAGAAGGTACTTTTGTCTCAAGAATCTTTGAACAAGGAGCACAGGGTATTTAGCCTCAAACTTGCTTATGCAATTGTGCAGCAAATGATCTGAGGTTTAGCTAGGAACCCAGCTGAAGACATTATACAGAAATATAGGCCATCAGAATTGGTTAAATTGTTTAACCCATCATTCAAAGTGGTGTTAGACTGGTTTGTTTGGAGCAGGTGGAACTCTGGTTTGCTTTTGATATCAACTGAAGTGCCCCAGGTTTGTGAAGAGCTCATTTGTTGAGTGTTCTTTACATTTTTCTTTTATGTTATGGATCCTCATCTCCTTTTAGATTTTCCCTCAGAGGCCCTCAGCTCTCTTTGATGACTCTTTCAGTGCATTTTCAGCTGATCAGGTTTGTGTATAAGTGCAGCCTGGATTAGGTAGCTGCTTTAGTAATAGATAGTATTTAATTTTATCCATATAGGATTGATTGGGAGAAGTAAAACTCCTGACCTAGTCAAGTCTGCTTCTGTTTTCCTTGCTGCCCTTGCACTTCAGTTTTAGTTTATCCTTCTAGTAACTGTGGCTGTTGTCGTAGAAATTTAGTTGTAGAGAGCAAATTTGGAGGTTTTTTTATACAGACTTAATGCTTCTGAGGTATCAGCATAAACCTAATCATATGCTACTAGGACAGCACTGTGTTTTTACCAGCTGAGTTGCAAATTGAACTTTGTAAGGTGTATTTTGCCCACTTCCCAAATTAAAAGGTGCAATCATTGCTCTTTCTACGGGTTGTGCCTTTGATGACAGGAAGCTCCTTGAAATAGATGGTGGAAATTTCATTATTTGTGCTGTTGTCAAAGATGGGAGCAGGGAAAATCCTTCAGCTCATGCTTGAGCAATGCTGTACAGAAGAAAGCTGCAGACAGGACTGTCTGTGGATGAATAATAGATCTCAGAATGGGTGAATAGTTGGTTTTGTTAGCATTATCTTTCAAGTTGTTGAGCTTTATTTCTTACAAAACTCTATTGCCTGTAAAAGACCCATTCAGACTTTGATTTAACATCTAAATGAATTTGGATGCTAAAACATGGATGTGTGGGTTACAGCATGATTTTCAAAGTATTCAACTGGAAGTAGTCATACTGGTGTCTGGGATTTAATTTATCTGCAGCTTTCTCTTGATTTTAAGAGCTTTGTTCAGCCCCAAATATTGATCTGAATGAGATGAATAGTGATGAAATCATGAGACACCTTCAGCTGGGGTTTTGGGTGCCCTGTATATTTTTAGGGCTGAAAAAGGTGTCTTGTTTTTTTTCATCCTTTCTGTCTTTATAGTTAAGTCTCCCTTTGGGCAATGGACAATCAGACTTCATCATTCAAAGACCAGTTTCATGAGAACATGCAGTACTTTTTGAGCTTCTGTAAGCTGAGTGCTGTTAACATCTCTCTTAAATGAACTCTGTTGCAGCTAGATTATGTTGATAGAAGCAATGTTCCAGAGGAATCTTAGCCATAGTTATTGCCTTTTGCTAAATTTATTCTATTTGAGGGTAGCAAAGATGCTTATCAATAGTTTTGATTCTCTTTTTTCATCCTCTTTCATTTTCTTTAACCATTTTTGCATTTTCTTTTGTGCTTGTGCTTACTGCTATCTCACTGGCTAGATTTTCACACCAAGGCCTTGTGACTTGTTTGCTGATTCCAATGGGGTTTTTTCACCAAAGAAGGTTTGTTTACCACCTGTAGTGGATTTAAAATTAGAAGCATTTTAGATAAAGAGTTTTTTAGCTGTTTGTATCAGAGAATGTTGGTAGTTTTAGATTTGACTTTTCACATGAACAGACTGCCAAATGATCACCTGACCTGTATTGCCCAAGAAAAAACAAGGTTGATTCAGTTTCAAAACTTTACTGAAGCTTTTCTGCTGTTGGAGTTCCCTTATCAAAGCTTACAGCAACTTTACAATAAGTCTTATTTTTCCCCAGCTGAAGCCTTTATTCCTTCTATTCATGGATATTTCAGAAAACTAAGCAATTTGAGCTGTACTTTTCCTGCTACTTTGTTCCTCAGTACTGCAAGAGGTTACATTTGATAAAATGCACTATGGAATAACCTCAATATGCAGAGCAAAACTGCTGGATTACTGTTCATCCTCCACAGCTGTGGGCAGAGCCTGAAAGTAGATCCTCAGTTCTTAATTAACTTGTCTTTTTTTTCCCCTTTTAGACTCCACATCTTGTAAACCTTAATGAAGATCCACTCATGTCTGAATGTCTGCTTTACTACATCAAAGATGGCATTACCAGGTGAGGATTGGTGCTAATGTACTCACACATCTTCTTTGCTTGCTTAAACCCCCATGCTGGAGACATTCTGAGTTGAAACAACTGTGCCCTGGGCTACTCAAGAAGGTGTCTGATTTACTCTTGAAATGTTTTCTGTTCAATCAGGGTTGGCCAGGCTGATGCTGAGAGAAGACAAGACATTGTATTGAGTGGGGCTCATATCAAAGAAGAGCACTGTATCTTTCGGAGTGAGAGGAACAATAATGGTGAAGGTAAAAAACCCTGCTGCTTCTACCTAAGTGCTGATGAATCCTTCACTTCTCACTTGAGAGTTGGCCAGGGAAACAGTTGGTTTGAGAGTTTGAGAGGTTCTCTTACCTAAAGAAAACCATCAGCTTCCACTTGCTGTTTTCTTGAGTCTTAGGGGAAGAAAATAATTTTTTTTTCAAGTGGTAATAGCTTCAAATTGCAGGCTGCAGTCAATATGAGTTAGGTTTTGATCTTGGTTAACTATAAACATGAAAATCTAAGCAGAAAAAATCAAATTTCCTAATCCAATATGAAGATGTCAGTAGTAGAAATCAAATTGATTTTCTCCTGGGCCTTTTATTTCATTTTTAACACGCGTGGTACCAAGGAGTGATTCACTTCTAGCTTTTTTCTGGATGTTAGTAGGAAGATAGGCAGGAAATGAGAGACCTCTAGGGTTTGCACACTTCTGTTTCTGTACAATCCTCTCTAAAGCCTCATTTGTCAATGTTGTTTTCCTCATAGTTATTGTTACTTTGGAACCTTGTGAACGATCAGAAACCTACGTTAATGGCAAGAGAGTTGTGCAGCCCGTGCAGCTGCGCTCAGGTAAGAAGTGTTAGAACTCTGTTGAAGAATTATTGGCATCATATGTAGAGAATGCTGAGTGCTGTTAGAAACAGCAGTGTTACCTTTTTTGCTTTTGAAGGGAAATTGGCACCATTCTCTTGGCAGCATTTTTGTTTTCTTCCAGTCTTTGCTGCACTAGTTGTAAGTGCACTTAAATGTTCGCTGCAGTGCAGCATCCTGCTTGTCCTTTTGCTTACTCTGATATTATTCAAACACATTCTTACCCAAGCCTATTGCCCTTGGCAGTCTCAGTGAGACAGAGCAGACAGACTGCCAGTTGCTGATGGAAAATTCCCAGTTCCCTGGCAAAGCCAAGATCTGAGCCTCTACAGGAGTAAAACAGCTTCTCTTTGCTCTCATTAGATTTCCCACCCAGTCTCCTACATTTCTCTAGAAAGGCACATAGGGGAAGAATTAGAAAGGAGGGACTGACATCCTTGAGTTATGGGTCTTAACCTGTCTCTTTCAAGTTACAATGCTTTCTTTGTCCCTCCCCTGTTTTTGTACTGGTAAACAAACAAACAACCAAGCAAACAACAAAAAAACAAACCAACCAAAAATACCATTTCTGAATTATTTGCACCAAGTTCAAAGTGAGCATTGTCATGCAATGAAGTGTACAGATTTCAGCACAAGTTTTTGCTGCTTAGTGCCTGCATGTTTCATAGTGAATACCATGACCATCCTTACCTGAGAGTTCCTTCTCTTCTCTTTTTAGGAAATCGTATCATCATGGGTAAAAATCATGTCTTCAGATTCAATCATCCAGAGCAAGCACGAGCAGAAAGAGAGAAAACACCATCAGCTGAGACTCCTTCTGAGCCAGTTGACTGGACATTTGCTCAGAGGGAGCTTCTGGAGAAGCAGGGCATTGACATGAAGCAGGAGATGGAGAAAAGGTAACATAATAACTCAAAATTTCTACCTGAAGCAAGGAGTCTGCAGCTGTAGATTATTTGGGTGGTGTCTGTGCAAAGCCTAAAGCTAGGTTCTGCCACACAGCATCTCTGCTACCTATTAGAAAAGTTCAGAGAGCTTCCTCATTATATTACTTAAATGTTTTGGTGCTCTACCTCCTTAAAAATCACAAATAAGCATCTGTCATTAACCCTGTAGATCTTTTGGTGAAGAGCTTGAACTGCATTCTAGAGGAAGTTTCACTTCTATAGGACCATAATAGACAAATAATAGTTACTTTCTAGTACAATGACTTTTACTCTTTTCACTGAAATTCAGTGGAATCGGTGTGTAGAGTAAAACCAACAGAAAAATACTGATCTCTTTGGCTATTTCTGTGCTTTTGTTCCTCTTCAGACTGCAAGAAATGGAGATTTTGTATAAGAAGGAGAAGGAGGAAGCTGACCTCTTGTTGGAGCAGCAAAGGCTGGTATGTGTCCTTACTCCAGATTAACTATACCTTTGGCAAACAGTAATTCCTGTCCTTGCTTATCTGAAAGTTTAGGAAACCTGCTTGGGTTGTCTGCACAATGCAGTTTCCCCTTAATTTCAAATACTGTGTCTCTACAGTGAATTATTATCAGTGTGAGTGAGCTCCTTCATGTTAATTCAGAGATTGTATTTGACAATCCAGTGGCTTTGATCAGTTCATGTTGGGACAGGCTGAATTTCTTGCAACTTAACCTGAAGGAAGGGCATTTTTATGCTCTGTGTTTTTTGAAGTTCCTTCTCAGTCATCTAAACAACTACTTCTTGGGATGTTAGCCTTTATTTTTGTCTTAGATCACCAGAACACACTAATTTTGTGCTGCCAAAGAGATCTCTAGAACACTGATATGCTAGGTTGACTTTTATGAATGATATCTGAAAATGTTGCTGCATTGTGCATGTTTTAACCCTTCTCCCTCCCCTGCATGGAGTTCCTTGTAAGGGTCTTATTGGTGCACATGCTGATGGTGGGGTTATTTCTAGGAAGCAGTGTGCAAAAGGGAGTGTTAACTTATTCAGAACAATGGGAATTCCACCATTCCACCTATTTCTTAAATAGGAAGTCTGCTAAATTGACTCTGGTACAGGAAGACTTCAGTCTTCTCACAACAAATATTTTCTGAAGTGTATTACAAATGGAAAAGCAGGCAGTCTTCAAGCACACTGTCAAATTTAAGAACAAGACCAAGCCCAAAAATGAAAGGTCATTTTTTTTCAGAAACCTGACTCTCCTGATTCAGCTTGAACGATACTGGGTTGTCTTTTAGCCAGAGTACAAATGTAATTGAGCTTGAATTCTAATAAATTCAAAATCCTGCTTGATTTATTTACAGTTATTAGTGTGAGACCACTGAAAACTGTGGGTTAAATTTATACTGGGTTTTAAACTGCAAAGATCTCCTTCTCCCAAAAGCAGAAGGGAGCAAAGTACTGTGGCTTCCAAAAGTATAAGCTACATATTTTATGGAATTTTATGATTTTTTATGAAATATACTTAGATTTCTGCATCTCTAATCATGTCATCACAAGGGGACTAATTTGTTGGATGAAGAGGAGTGGTTGGAGGCTTTGAACAAAAGCAAGACTTAGTTCAGAAAGGAAGTTAGCATATGACAAGATTGGACTGTTGTAACATCTGCAATTCTATGGTTAAAATCTGTGTAGCTGGAAAGTGGTACAGCAAAAATCAGTTTAATATGAGAAGAAAAATAGTTTGAGTCAAGTAAGCTTTGGCTATGTGTCAAAGGAGATGTAAGCAGTGGAATTCCCTTCATTAAATTTAGCTGACAGGCATAAGCTGAGCTATTGTATGAATTAAAGATGTGAGAATTGGGAGCTGCTTCAAGTAAGGCTGTGTTTGTAAAAAGAGCTGTGAAGGGAATTTGTTTCCCCATATCCTTAAGATTAAGGGAAGGTTCTTTAGATAGCACATTGTTTAATACTGTAATAAGTTTGCTGATTTCTTTTAGCTTGTTTTCTTCTTGCTCATTTCAATTAGTGGACCAAAGTGAAATCCTACCCTACATCCATTACCAGTGTAGTTCCTGAAGGACACCTTTCCCAGCTGCTTGTATCAAGAGAGATCATTGCTCTGTTAAGCAGTATCCTGCTTATCACAATGCTTAGTTAGAAGATTTCAGGTGGCAGCAAAACTTCTTGACACATCCCAGCATTTGTGTGCCACTGTGTGCAGAGTCTGGACTGGAAAGGATTAATGCATGTGTTCAAAAGTAGCCAAATAATGACTGGGAAACTTAGGAATGCATTTCAGTCTTTGCACCTCAGAAGTATTTGCACTGTGATAGCTCTCTGCATCATCAGGTTCTCTAACTTACTGCTATGTAAAATTGATATTGAAATAGAAATATCCTTGTTCTAAGCTGGAGTATAATCTTTGGACATGAGTGCTAATCTCTTTATCAGATTGTTTTGGTTTTGTGCTGAGATTCCAACCAATTTGGGTATTTATTTGTTAGATGTGCTATACAAAAAAGATTAATAATAGCTCTTGTCCCCCCAAATTTACAACTAATATAAATTTGCCTTGTTAGTGCTCCTAGGGAATAGAAATAATTGTTTTCCATTTTACAAAATTGAAGGTGAAAATTTATTTAACAGACCTAAAAATTATCTACCTGGTTTTCTTGGTCATAGTGCCTTTGCAGTGACCACTTGCTACTGGAATGTGGGTATTTGCCTGTGTTCATTGGTCTTCTTGTCACCTCAGTGCACACAGGGCAAGGACCACATCATATCTCTGAATCAGCTTTTTATACACAAGACATACTTTACCCATAAGTAGTAATATGGTTTTTTTGTAACCTCTAAGAATAATCCTGTGGAACTTGTGACTTAATGTTTGAGTAGTTTGTGTCTTGCCTTTCTGATGTAACCTTGAGTGTGTAGCCTGTAGATTGTCTTCCTCTAGGGCATCTCTTGTTTCCACACAATATGAAATTTCTTAGTAGCTGATCTGTTTCTAAACCAGTGTTTTGCTTATATTTTGGCCTAGTGCTATTCTTCAGTATTTAAACATACAGAAGGTCACAAGAAGCTCAAATAATGTGACTCTTAGGCCATGGAGCTTGTTGACCAGAGGGCAGAACTATTTTTTTTAACTTCCTTCTATCATTCCTAAAGCAGATGATATTGTATTCCCCATTCTTCGTGGTCTTCTACCCGAAGCCTTAAGTTAAGGAACGTGCTGTTCTGAGTCAGTGGCCTGGCTTTCCTTTGGTTTTTAGCATAGTTGGCTGTTCCTCTTCTTGATCTCTCATGTGTTATAATTCTCTAGGTGAAAAATAAGTACCTTAGTCAGAGGTTCACTAGAGACTGACTGCTGGGTTTTATTGATGTTTGGATCATAGTAATACAGACAACTTTTTGTTTGTTAAGGAGATGTTTTAAATTAATATTCCTTTCAAGAAAAGTAGTCTGACTTTAATTGCTGGTTGCAGTAGGCAGTAATGGGTATCCTTACCTTCTGGTGGCAGTACACCTGAACAGACTTTCCTAGTGTATGGAAACCTGAAGCACTGCTCATTGAAAGTCATTTAGCAAAAGGTGGAAAACCTGTTAATGAAGAAGCAAAACATGCATAACTTTTAGCAAGTGTGTGGAAGCTCTAGGGTTTGAGAAGAGGACAAATGGAGGATATCAAATAGAGAATTTGTATTAAAACAAAACAAAATTGTAACTGCTCCATTCTTCTGAAACTCCTTCTTCGGACAAGCAAGATTATTAATGGTTTTTTTTCCTTTAAACTAAGAAACAAGGTGACAAATGGGAAAAAACCCAAAACAAACGACAACCCACCTCTGAAACTCTGGTTCTGGATATCCTCTTAGCTTGTAGCAAGTCTTGGAATATGAACCACTGTCTTCACCTGTCATAGTGGCACTTACAGTCCTTTTAACATTGAACCTTTCGGCTGCTTCTGTTTCATTTTTTCTTATGGTCTAACACTTCTCTGGCTGCTATTGTAGTGAAGTGGATTCTAAACTTGAGCATCCCTGCAACCACGTGCAACGTTACTAACCAGTGTTAACCCGACTTACTCTGGCTGCTCATGACATCTTCTCTGATGGCTGCTGTGCTCACCTACCTGGGGAGGATTTGCTGAAAGAAGCAACAGCAGTCACCAAGGCAAAAGTGTGTGGCGGGAATTTGCATGTCTCTGTAGCATGTGTAAAGTGCAGTTTACACTTGGATTTGAGGTTTTTTTTTGGTTTAATCAGGAACTTGGTTTTACTTGATCTGTTTAAAGATTTTTGGAAAGGACTGGGAGGGAGGAATTTAGATTATCTGCTATTTTGAGATGACAAGACTTTTAAAATAAAATGTAAATCTTAATGTAGTGAAGAGCTCCAATTTTGACAGTCCATGACTCTGGAAGATACATTTCAATGTCCTAACCCTCAGTCTTCAGGGACTTCCTTATCACTTGTTCTGTTTTGATTTAGTTTTCTTTGCCTGCTACTTCTTGTTTAGCTTTTCCATTTTCTTACAATTTTAATTTTGGTTATTTTGGGGCCACTTCTTGATTTTTGTTTTTCCAAAGGATGCAGACTCTGATAGTGGGGATGATTCGGACAAGAGATCGTGTGAGGAGAGTTGGAGACTGATCACTTCCCTGAGAGAGAAGCTGCCCCCCAGCAAGCTCCAAACCATTGTAAAAAAGTGTGGCCTCCCCAGCAGTGGGAAGAAACGAGAGCCTATTAAAATGTACCAGATACCCCAACGCCGACGCCTTAGCAAAGACTCCAAGTGGGTTACCATCTCAGACTTAAAGATTCAGGCTGTGAAAGAGATTTGCTATGAGGTAGCCCTCAATGACTTCAGGCACACTAGGCAGGAGATTGAGGCTCTGGCCATTGTTAAAATGAAAGAGCTTTGTGCCATGTATGGGAAAAAAGATCCCAATGAGCGTGAATCCTGGCGAGCTGTGGCTCGGGATGTCTGGGATACAGTAGGAGTTGGAGATGAGAAAATTGAAGATGTGATGGCCAACGGGAAAGGGATAACTGATGTGGATGACCTCAAAGTGCACATAGACAAGTTGGAAGATATCTTGCAAGAAGTGAAGAAGCAGAACAACATGAAGGATGAAGAGATAAAAGTTCTTAGGAATAAGATGCTAAAAATGGAGAAAGTTTTACCTCTCATAGGGTCTCCAGAGAAAGCTCAGTCAACCACAGCTCACGCCAAGTCTCCCAACTCTGCCGGCGTGGTGGATGTGGATAAGAGGCCCGCGGGTGACTCAAAAAGAAGTGACAATGATGATCTGGCTAAAGAGGAGCGTGTTTCTCAGTTAATGGCAGGTGATCCAGCTTTCAGACGGGGGCGGTTACGCTGGATGAGGCAAGAACAGATTCGATTTAAAAATCTGCAGCAGCAGGAAATAGCAAAACAGCTTCGCCGGCAAAACATGCCTCACCGCTTCATCCCGCCGGAGAATCGCAAGCCCCGCTTCCCTTTCAAGAGCAATCCCAAACATAGGAACTCCTGGAGCCCGGGCACCCATATCATTATCACAGAAGATGAAGTTATAGAGGTTAGAATTCCAAAGGAAGATGATAAGAACAAAGAGGAAAACAAAGAGAAAGAAAGCCGAGCTGCTTCTAAAGACCCTCAGCAGCTGTGGAATCTTTATGGCCCCCAGAGGAACCAAGATAACATCCAGATCAACAGGCAGCAGTTAAACACCCAGCCCCAGCCCAGCAGCCAGCAGCAGCCTTCACCCCAGCTGCGCTGGAGGAGCAATTCTCTCAATAATGGCTCTCAGAAAGGCTTGAGGCGTCAGGCGTCGGGCTCCTCCGAGTCGCTGCACTCCTACGGCGGGCAGCAGAATCCAGACCTCCAGACTTTCCAGCAAAAACGCCACATCCACCAGCACCGCCAGCCTTACTGCAGCCAGCCTGGGGGAGGCAGTGCAGAGGGCACCTCAAGCAACCCCAAACAGACTGATCGACCCAACCACTATCACCAGTTTGTGACACCCCCACGGATGAGGCGCCAGTTCTCGGCACCCAACCTCAAAACGGGCAGAGAAACCACTGTATGATCAGTTGGCCAAGAGCAGTCTGGGGGAGGAGGGGAGCAGGGGCAATTCTGGCTCATTATTAAGGTCCAGCCAGGATTGGCTTTGCTAATGTCTTGGGTTTTGTTTGGCCAGGTAGAACTTGAGTGAGACGACACAAAGACAAGGTACTGGCCCTGCAGCCCATTCAGTTTGCATGTGACTTTCCTTGCAGTTTTAACAACATTGATTGGAAGAACATTCTGAAAAAGAACTTTATTCATAGAGTAGAAGACTTGCAGAAAGGGAGGTGGAGGGGAGAACTTCCCTGCTTAGCTCAATTGCCAGGGTTGGTTTTTTTTTGTGTGTGTGTGTGTGTGTCTTGGAGTATTTTTCTAATGCTGAAAATAATTGTCTAGAACTTACAAAGTGCTGCCTTCCTCCTGTGATTTATATAGACAATCAAAACAGAAACTTAGTTTATAGCATTGAATGTTTCTTGTGACCTTTTTCTTAGCAATAAGGAAACTGACCATCTGTTTTTAAATTGATTTGGCTTTTCAGAACAAAGTTTTCTGCTCTAAACTCAAATTCTAAATAATAATAATTTATAAAACAAAAGTTGTTGGCTGACAAGATATGTGGCTTTTTTAATAGATAAATTAGGAAGACCTGTTGAGTCACAACAGTCCTACTCCCTACACAGGAGATCTTTTCTCCTTCCACTTAAGTTCATAATTATTGGAATGAAATTGCTGTGACAGTTAAACCTGCCTGAATGGAACTTTATATCAGAATTTATATATATTGATAAACCAATACTTTTGAAAGAAGGCTTTTCTAATTCCCACTGTATCTCTAAATGTAGTAGGTTTTAATTATGATACAGAGACTGTGGAAAGGAAGTAGAATTTTTCAACACTGGTGCAGGAAGAAGCCTCAAAGCTAATTCTTTTTATATTTTCAGCTTTCTCAGGCATGAGTCTGGGAGATATTCTTGAAATACTTATTCTTGTGAAGATTTATAGATTGCTACTTCAAATTGCCTGAATTCTCCTCGAAGACAGGAGAATGGAACTGTTCAATATTAATGTGATACCTCATGTTAGTGCCTCTGATTTTGGATTAAACCCTTGTTTCAAGGCTTGTTTAATAAAGGAGAAGGTCACTAGGAGGATAAGATTCCTTTACCTTCTTGTCACACCCAGTAGGCAAGTTAAATTTTCCTATTACCTGTTTTGATCTGAAGAGGTCTGTGCTGGCAGGTGATGAAACAGCTGCTTGCAATCCCTGCTTCAGATTGAGTAAACAAAACACCAAAAATCTATTGATTGAATAATAGGCTTAATGAGTTTTATCTCAATTGGAAAGTCCTCATTTTAATTATAGAAGTTTTTCTGTCCGAGTTTGTTTCTGAGTGCAAAACAAAATGTTAAAAAATCTGTGGAGTTAAGGGTAAGCCAATCAAAAGCTTGGAAGGTTTATTTAAATTTAGCTTGAATGCAATTTCAAAAACAAAACCCCTAAACCATATCTGGTAAGATAGGTCCACCTTGCAGTGTATCTGTACAGTTAAATGGTTTGTGCTGCTTTGCAAAAATATCCTTAATTTACTTGAGGTTGCTTATTTTTTGATAAAATATAAACTCTACAGGTAATTGTTACTTCTGTGTGTTTCAGCATAGCTGTAGATGAGTAGGAAGTGCCTCAAGCTTACTTTCCATCTTATTAGTGTCTCCTGTCCTACTGCCCCAAACACACACACTTGAAGGAAGGAAATAAAGCATCATGTCCAAAAATGTCTTGATTCTTCAAGAAGAGAAGCCTTGTAGATGAGCAATACTTTTTTTTGAGCTTGAGTCAGAATTGCAAAATGAGTTTTGGGCTGCAAATAATATTTTGCTGTTGCCTTTATTGTAGAATTCTTTTTTAGTAGTGTACTGCACTTTGGTTTTGTGCATATCAAGAGTAATGAGTTCTTTCACATCCTCAAAAAGGCTTGGACTCTCTTAAAAATGCACGTTTGGGAAATTCCTCTCAGATCTGTAGGAATATGTGAGCCAAACAGATTGCATGGGATAGGTGGTGAGAGAAGACCAAACCTGTTTTATCTTCTGTCCCATTTTGGTTGAGGATTGTGGCTGCCTGTGTGAAATCACCACGTGCCCATGCAGCTGTGTGTACTGACATGAGATTAAAAATTCCTGCTACTTGATCTTTTAATGCTAGACACTAAAAAGAAAAAAAAAATAAATTGCCAACTTATTTCAGCTTAAAAACCAGAGAACAAATATCTGGAAATGCCTGGGTGGTGGTAATGATGATGAACAGTAAGTTCAACACTAAGAACAGTCTGTCTTACCCCACTGTTTTAGTTCAGCACTAGAGAAACAACTCTGCTTATTCTGTTGTTGTTGGATGATTTGACAAAAAAGAAAAAGGATAGTGAGTGTCAACATGGAGTCCAGTCTGCTCAGAGGAAGCAGCTTTTTTTTTTTTTTCTAGCTTTTAGGAGGATATTACAGAAATGAAACTTCTGAAAAAAAAGAATGAAACAGGAAAAAAAATCCCACCAAGTCCTATAAAAATAATGTCCCACTTTAAGGACTGAATGGTAGTCACAGTGCAGTGCCTCATCTGATTAGAGAAGCAGGGTGAGAACCTGTGGATCTCCTTGCAGTTTTCAGAAGGATGCACACCTCTCACTCCAAATCCTGGATTAGTGGAGCTAATGAGCAGGAACAGAGCTGCTTCCCGAGGAGCTGTGTGGAATGTGGAAGGGCTTTCAGGTTACTGGAGATGAGGCACCCCTGATGGGAGTGCTGTTTCAGGAAGCTAACCTGCCACTAAGTGCTGATGTGCTGGGTGCTTTGTCAGCTGCCTTGGATCCACCTGTGCCTTAGTTTCTTGGATATCCTTTAGATCTCACTTGGGACATGAGGATTTGGGGGAATGGGGTGGGGGGGAACGCATGACACTAACGCTCCTCTGATTGACTTCAACATCCTTTCTCAAGCAATCTGATTTTAGGGATCTGTCAAATTTGAGGATGCTGTTTTTATCAGTACATTCAGCATAGTTCCAGTATCTCCCTCACTGTTTGTCCTTTATCCTTTCTATGTTGAAATTTTATTCTTTATCCTTTATATGTTGAAATTTGACTCGGATACTTCCCACTCAACCACTTCAGGAGCTGCAACCTGAGAAACCTATGCTGTGTACCTATTTGTACTGTAAAGAAAGCAGTGAGCTGCCTTTGAATTAAATGGGATTTTCAGATCAGTCCATTGTTTAATAAAAAAAAAAACAAACAAGTTTTGGATTGTTTTAAGAGCAAACATCTGCCTTGTGAAAAGCAGAACTGGTTTGTATTGTAACAAGTGCTCTTTCAATAAACGATGAAATACTCTTGTAAGTGTCAGAGTTGTCTCAGTGAAATGGAAATGAAATTTGATTTCAGGCTTGTCCTGATTTTATTTTTTTTTTTGTCTCGGGGTTGGTATTGTTCTAGTAGAGTTTAAATGTTTCTTTAACTGTTCCTTGGTCTCATTTTTGTAACCCACCCAGATTTTTCTGCTGCTACATGAAAAGCAGCCTACTCAGATGTGTATCTACACTCATGTAGCTTTTTTGAAAGGAAAAAAAAGGCTTTTTCTAGCATGAGGGGTTACAAGCCATACTGCTCTTCATTTTACAATCTTCTGTTTATCCAAATTCTGGAAGAAAATACTGTTTGTGGAGTACTTTTTGTGGACCTGGCTGTTCTCCATTTATTTGCTTACTGAAGACAAAGGAAAATGACTTTTTTTTTTGCCTCAGATGCAGGAGGGAGATCTAAGAGGTTATGGTACAATGTTCTGCTTGAAAAGCTGGTCCAGTCTGGTCTTAAAATGCTTGGCCTAATCTGAGTGTATGATGCTTTTGGTTTTTGGGTTTTTTTGGGTTTTTTTCTGCTTTCAGAAAATCTTTCATTGTCGTGGCATTAGATATTTCCCATGGGCATGGAAATATACTTGTTTATAAACTTTGAATTCAGGTTCTTCCCATTTGTGGAGCTGATAATATCAACCAGGCTGAAGCTGTACAGCACTGGGCTCCAGGGAGTCCAGGGCATGGACCTTCAGGGCAGGTTCTAGATGCAGGTTTTTATTTCTCTAGTGGTTTGGGCACCTTTACATCAGTAGTAACAATTATGTGTGTATTACCACTAATAAGATCTGGAAGTCTTTATCTTGAGAGCTGACCAATCTCTCAGCAGTGCAGTCAGTGTGTGATCCAACCTGAAATTCATCCTTTACCTATTCCTCAGTGCCAGTTATTTTGGGGTATTATCACAGTATCAAGTGCCTGGAGGCAATTCTAGTCGGGTTTTTCTACTTAGGGAAACAATGCCTATTTAATGTTTTCATAATGGGAAATTTAACTCCAATTCTTTTACATAGTTTTTAAGGTAATATATGATAGTGTAGTCAATAAGAAGTGTCTGCTTATATTAAATGTTTATTTCTCACTGTAATTAAGTGTACAGAAGATACATTCACTTAACAAGTGTGAAAAGAGAGAAGATAAGAAGCAGGTCTTTCAATGAACTTGATGTGCCTGGGTTTTTCATGCTGGAAGTTGGTTTTTCACAGTGGGATGCTCCTGATTTTTGACCATTCCCTCAGCAAGTTTCCAGTTTCTCCAAAAAAAATCTCATCAAAGATTCTCCTTCAATACTGCTCAAAGAGCTCTGCATTTCTACAGTCTAGCTACTCAAAATCACACCCTCAAATTATCTACTTCAGTCGACAGGGAAATAAATTGGTTTCAAATGTAATAAGCATCTACATGTATGGAGGGAAGAAGATCAGAGAGAGTGCAAATTATTTATGTTAACAAATTATGGAGAGTATTTCAGAGCCATCCATACATGTCAGAACACCTCACTGAGTCCAGAATAGGGTTTTGGTGAATCATTCAGAATTTCAAAAGGAATATCAAAATGGTTTGGTTTGTCTTTAGTTCTTTTTCTACTAAGGTTTCCTTATACTGTAAGTATGTGCCCATCTTGGAGTGAATGGAGCTGACACAAATGAAGAAGTGGCATTTTAGCTAAATAAAATCTTTAGGGGAAATTAGAAAATTAAACTACAGTCTTCATACAAAACCCATGTATCTTCAATAAGTCAGTTTTCTCTCCCTGAAGACCTTAGGTATTGAGTTCATGATACTGAAAATTCTGCACTTTGGTTGTTCTAAGAGCTCAGCTGCTGGTTTGGGTTTTTTTATGCTGCCTTCAAGAAATCTTCCTTATAAACTTAAAGGAATGTACTTCAGGTTTATCTCCTATCCAAACACTAAGGGATTTTGGGTTACATTTGGTGCTATCACATTGTGACAGTGTTAAGTACTTCATTACTTGCTGTACAAAACCAAAGTAATGTAGCTCTGTAGGTATGGTGCTTAAATGGAATGGGAGGAAAATGTAAAGCTTTCCTTGTGGAGCTGTTGGGCTGAAGAATGGGTTACTGCAAACAGGGTGTTGGAGAAGGATTTTAGGACTTGAAACTGTGGAAGAGGCAAAGTTGGAATACAAGATGAGTGGTTTCAAGAATTCTCCTTAAGAATTCAGTAACACTCTCAGTGATTTGTTGTTGTAACCCTTGTATAAAATTCTTAAGGAGTCAGTTTAAGTTGTGTAATACTTGCCAAAGGAGTATCTTCAAAAAATAAACTACAACAGCAAGGGAGGCTCTGGCACCAGGATCCCAGTGACTGTGTCTGTTCTAAATATACTGAATTTGTATTTGTTTTACCAGCGAATAATAAAAGGGTGATTATCTCTTAGTAGCATTTATTTCAAGTCATTACTGTGCTGAACAGGAAGAAAATGCTTTTACACCAGCAGGTATTGGTGAAGTGCTTCTTGTGAGGAAACCTCTGCACAAACTTCTCCACCCACTTAAAAGGGCAATGACTTTTTTCATCTTGTGATACATTAAATGCACATGTGAGAGAGTGATACTTAATCCCAAGAGGACTGAAGGCAAAATGTCTTTTTTCTTACAATACAAAATTCCTATTTTTGCATCAAAACAGTGGTGCTGTTTCAGAAAATGAGGTGAATAATTCTTCCCTTTTACATTTATTTTTACACTCTTCCCTATTTCTGCCTCTTTCCTACCTCCCTGAAAGCAGCAAGCAGGTGCCCCAAATAATCCCCCTTTGCCAGTCTTAAGCAAAAAATATATATATAAAAAAATCCTAAACCTTTTCTTCTTACAAACACTATAAGCATGTGTATCTGCTGATTTTAAAAACCAGCTCTGTTGCCTTGGCCTCTGTCTTCTCTTTTCAAGGAGAGATTATACTAAACCCATAGATGTTGGTATGTGAGCTCTGAGCATTAATGAAAATGTCTTTATATATTTGTTCTTTGTGTCTGTCCTTCCCTCTGAGGTGTTAAGTCTTTCTTCCCTGCCCCCCCTGCTTTTGTCTGTCCTCCTACACTTTATCTCCTCTCTCCCCACAGGACTATGAGAGTAAGCTGCAAGCCTTACAGAAGCAGGTAGAGACAAGATCCTTGGCAGCTGAAACAACAGAGGAAGAAGAGGAGGAGGAGGAAGGTGAGTTTGTTGGCTTAAGCCAAAATAATGGTGTTGCCTTTCTTTCCTTGTTTTGATTTTAAAGTTTCTTTTTCTTTCCTTGGCAGGAATTCTTAGAATTCATGCTGTGTAACTCCATTTCTGGACAATAGACAGAGTTTGTTGTTTCCATAATAGTTGCTTTCCTTCCACTATTTCAGCTTTTGGCTTTAATAATTGTTAACTGATTTCAAATAACAGGAGTAGCATTTATTTTGGTTTTTTCTGTTCTAAATCTCCTTACTCAATCTCTATAGGTCCAATGCTGGCAGTGAGGAAATGTGAATTCAGTTTTTCCTCCCTGAATAATAAAAATGCAGATGGTTTAGAGATGAAACCACAGTCTTTTATTCCTCTGGTTTTTTTCCTCTTTCTAGTGCCCTGGACACGACACGAGTATGAACTTGCACAATGGGCTTTCAGGAAGTGGAAATTTCACCAGTTTACTTCACTGAGAGACCAGCTCTGGGGAAATGCAGTGTATCTGAAAGAAGCCAATGCCATCAGTGTAGAGTTAAAGAAAAAGGTAGAGATATGCAGAATATCTTTTTGAATTTTCTGACTCATTGGTTTTGACTGTATAAGCCTGCTTCAAATGCTCAGCTTTTTTATTTGTCTTGAAGTTATGTGTCTCTTGCTTATTAGTTGAGGCTTTAAAATGGGTTCAGAAAACTGTGAGTCTGATTGAGACTTCTGGCTGAATGAAGACTATAGAAAAAGATAGTTGATATGTTCTTTATTTCCCTTGTGCTGTTCCTGTCAGTATCACAAAGAGATGCACTTGCATACCTCCCCAGGGCCCTGTCTGTCCTTTTTGTTTTTAACTTCATATGGTCATTCATCTGCCCAAGAGAAGTGTGTGCTGCAGGATGTGCTAGATCTATAGCTTTCCAGCCCTCTGCTGTGACAATAAAGGCAAGATGTGTGTATTCAGCTGGAAAATGGTGCCATTTTGAGGCATTTTAAAAAAAAAAAAGGGAAAAAAAAATACTAGAAACCTGAATCTCTGAAGAGATGAAAGTGGTGCTAGAATCTGACTTTTTTAGAACTGAATTAAGTTTTATTTTATCCATTCAGGTGCAGTTTCAGTTTGTCCTGCTGACAGACACCCTCTACTCACCACTGCCACCAGAGCTTTTGCCCACTGAGCTGGAGAAGCCCCGGGACAACAGACCCTTCCCCAGGACAGTGGTAGCTGTGGAAGTCCAGGATCTGAAGAATGGAGCAACACATTACTGGTCCTTAGAGAAACTCAAGTATGTAAATAGAACTGCACAACAAACTGCCTTATATCCAAGGAGCTGCACTGGGAAATTTCATCCCTTGCTCTTTAGTCTCTGTTGTACTTATTTCTCTCTGTGGCCTCCCAAATGCCAACTTTCAAACAGCATGGTGTGTTTTAAATACCAGCTTTCTATTTTATTCTCCAGTGTCTTTCCTCCTCTCCACATTTACTTTTTGTAGCTTCAGCTTAGACTTTTAAAAAATGTATTGTTAGAAATAAATTTTTTTCTCATGATTCTTTTGCTGCAAAGGTGTCCTTGTCACCTGCTTTAATATAACCTAGTAGCAAAGGGTGTAACTTATAATAAGAAGCTCAAAGAAAGAAGAGAGTATTTCTGTGGAAGCTACACACAAATAAAGAAAGAAAAGTAATAGATTTAGTTTAATTTTGAGTCAGAATGCCAACATATCTTCAGTGGAATGCAAAAAAAATGCCTATATTACTCAGCAACGTTGTCTTATAGTAAATAAGGAAGCAGAAAATATGCCAAAAATAGGATGCAAAAGAAGACTATTTAGATGTTTAAATGAAATTGGAGATTTATTTAAGCTTCTCCAGTGGCCTTGTCTTGTGGTTTGTGATTTTTGGCCTCTGTCTTCTTTCTTTTCTCTGACCTTAGCCTACAAATGTATCCAGGAGTCCTTAACGTGCCAGAGAATTAGTAAAGTACTGAATGTAGTGGTACAGTTGCCACTGTTTTCTAATTTCCCTTTCCTATGTTTAAGTTGGTGTGGGTGAAGTCAGTGTACTCCAGTTCGTGTTCCAGGCTTTTTTTTTATTTGCTTTCTATCCTAATTTTTGCAATCCTGCTTTTTTTTGTGCAGGCAGAGGCTGGACCTGATGCGTGAGATGTATGACAGAGCTGGGGAAATGGCCTCCAACACACAGGAGGAGAGTGAAAGCACAATGACAGGCAGCGACCCCTTTTATGATCGTTTTCACTGGTTCAAGCTGGTTGGAAGGTATGTGGTGAGAATTTCAGCTGTGGTACACTGGTAACTCTGTCAGTTCTGGATGAACTTTGACTTATGTGGTTATAAACTGCATGGCCACTATTGTTAGTTGTGTGTGTTGTCCTGAAGGGATTTCTGGTAGGCAGTGAAGAGCAGAAAATGCTCTTCAGAATGTTGCTAGTTCTGGTGAGACCTTGTAGAATTGGATTTGACTGAACACTGAGTAAGCTGTTAGTTGATTTTTTTTTTTTAAATGGTAGCCAGCTGAGTTCTATCTAATGTCACTGGAACAGAGAATATGAAGAACACTGGAAAGTGATGGGAAAAGTGGTCCAGAGCCTTTGCTTACAGATGTGGTTTAAATGGTTTGGTTATACTCTTTGAAAATACCTAATATCTGATGGGATTCTTTAGTGTTTCCTGATGTCAGCTGCACCTTTACAGTATTATTTACAAAAATTCTGCTTGTTGGAAAGAAGAATTGTAGCTGTTAAATGGCTGTGCTCTGAAATCTGGGTGTTCAACCATGTTTGTGTTCCTTTTTCATTTCCTTTCTGTTCAGTTCAAGGATGCTCCTTTCCCCACCTTTGTTAGCAACCCCCTCACGTTTCTCTGCAGTTCAGATGGTTTGAAGCCTTTGCTTTTGTTGCTCAGGTGCTCTCTGTGCTGCTGGCACCAGACAGCTCTAAAATGAAGCATTCTTCTTTCCTTCCCTCCCCCCTCTCTCCCTCTGTTAATTCCTATTCCATTAACTGATATCCAGCTCCCCCATTTTCCATGGCTGTGTCAATGAGCGCCTCGCTGACCGCACGCCCTCCCCCACTTTCTCTACGGCTGACTCCGACATCACTGAGCTGGCTGATGAGCAGCAGGATGAGATGGAGGATTTTGATGATGAAGCCTTTGTGGATGACACTGGCTCCGACGTGGGAACTGAGGAGGGATCAGACCTCTTCAATGATGGGCGCGACCCGTTTTACGACCGATCCCCTTGGTTCATTTTAGTGGGAAGGTTGGTGAGGTTACTGTGAGAATGGCCAAAAAGGGACCAGCTCTTGCTGTAGGCTGCAATGGCTTTGCCTTGTCCTGCACAGAATAGCTGTCAGGCCAGCCAAAATATCTATAGGTAAAGGGGAATTGCCAGAGAAGGAGTGGAGTCTAAGGTGGATGTTTGAATCCCCAGGCCAGAGGCCACAAAGACCTAAATAATGATGGAAAAAATATCCCTCAGATGTGACAATACAGTAAATGTAATTCTGTTTCTAGTTAACTGTCACAACACAGAATTATTGTGATTTTGGTCATTTACAGTACTGAAGCATTATTTATAAGAATGATCTATTTAGCTATTGTAAGGTCATTAAGATAGTGTTGTAGTATGTAATTTTCTCCTACAGAAGAGGATCTCAGAGTATGGTGCAAAGTCTTCTAAGTCAAATCCAATAAATCCAAAAATTCATTTAGCATCCTCTGTATCTAAAGAGAAAAGATGGCATGAGGAGGAAGAAGAATGGCCCTTTGGGGATGAGGAAGAGAGTTTTCTTTGAGATGATTCTCAGATTATGTATGACTTTTGGTAGCAAGTATTACACAGTGAAAGGGCATCATTGTTAAAAGTCACTGGCTGGTGGTGGTTATCAGTGCTGTGCCTTGGCCCTGTGCTTGGATATCTGAAACAAGTTTGCTTAGTGTATTTTAGGGTATTACCTGTTTTACTAATCTAGGTATGATTAAGGCATTATCAGACCTCAGTCTGTGGTGTAGACCCTAAGGACAGCAAGTTGCAGTTAAGAAATGTAGTGCTTTACACTGGTTCTTCACCAGTAGTCTTGCTTAAACATGTAACTTGTGACAAGAAACAAGGAAGATTTTACTTAGTGACTTTGGTCCCCTCTCTCCTGCTCCCACTCCCCCAGTTATGCTTTTTTTCTCATCTGGTCACTCTGTAAGAAAATTTACTTGTTGAAACAGTAAGGACCTGGTTACCACAGACCTTGTCCAAAGGAGAGGGTGAGCAGAAGGCAGGAACAAAGGAGAAGGAACCAGAGCTTAACTTCACTGTTTTCTGTGACTGCAAGCAGAGAAGACTTCATGGTCAGGAAGGTGGGATCTCTTTGCAGTTTCCTCCAGGAAACTTGACTGCATTATTTGTAAGAACAAGGGACTGATTTGTCAGTCTTTTCTCAAGCTTTTAGATGAGTCTAGCTGTATTGTTTAACCTCATTCTTTGTCTTTAGTGGAGCGATTTACAAGCTATGATTGAAACCTGGAGCTTCTTTGATGTAGTCTTGAAATGAAAATTACAGTTACTAAAGGCTCAAGAAATTGCATGAGTCCTCTTTGATCACTGTGAATTTGTGCCTGTGTGCAGAATGTCTGATAGTGTGTTTTATAAAATTAAATTCTTTCAGGTTAATCTGGTCCACAGGAGTCAGTTTGGGAAAGCCAGTTTAACTGGTTTGGAAGTACCTGTCAGCTAGTTAAAGCATCTGTGTGCTGGCTCAGTGGCTAGGGCTGCTTCCTTGTGACAGTGCTGGCATACTTGGCATATTCTTCTGTTGTGGGTGTTCCTTCAGAATTGGACCTTCAGTGCTTGGGAAAAAGTTGAGCTGTTCATTTCAAACTCTTCAGGAAGCACAACACAAGCTGAGCAAATACAGTGTGTATAACATCATGCTTCCAGGCAATTACACAACTTGCTTCCCATTTCCATGTATGAAGAAGAACAGAGAAACTCTGTCTCTCTAGCCAGGCAGATGAAGCTGCAGCAGTTCTGGGTCCCAGCCTGAGCCACCTGGGCTGCACATTCTGGGGAACTCTTCTGGGGTTGTGAATTGTGCTGAGGCATGAAACCTGGCTTGTGTTACCTCTGAGCAGACAGCTGAATGACTTTTTCCCAGTTGTTGGTTTCTCTTCTGTTTCTATTCCTGTTCTATTGTGCTAATTCTGTCAGCAGAAAGCAGCGAGTCTATTTTAGCAACACTGAGTAGAAACTGTTTTGCTTCCTCAGTTTCTTCCAGCAAGAGAATTCTACTTTTGAGCAGCATGACTTGCAAGTGTCAGAGGGGATGTCCATCTACGTAGATACTCTCTTGAGCACTATTTATTTCATCAGCAATAATGAGTCCAGGTCACAAAGGAGAGGATGAGAAGTTGCTCATGTAGCTATCCAACTCCTCGGGCATCACAGGATTTCTTTTTTACTCTTTGTGTGCTGTGGCTGTCTTTTATTTGTACTATAACTCTTAAAGAAAAGGAAAAAAGAGCTGGTCCCTTTAGCCATCTCTTCTGGCATGCTTGGCTGTCTTTTAGGCTGATTCTTTTTCATAGAATCTTTTACATTTTTAAGGGAGGTGGGAGAGGACTGTGGGATATTGAATTTCAAATTGGAACTGATGTGTTTATTTTAAAAATCCGCGTCACCATTCTGAGTTCTGTTGGGTTTGTTTTGATGTTCTGTTTTGCTTTTTTTTTTTAAATTGTGTTTGTTAAATTTCATTTCCAGTTCTGTTGTGCCTATGCCATTTTACCTCACCAATCTTTCTGCTAATGCAGCACCCCCTTTCAGTCTGCTGGGCTAAGGTGCAGGGGGACACTTGCATAGGGGATGTTTGGGGAGTGGGAGACCTCCCGTGTGTGGGAAGAGAAGGAGCATAACCTAAAAAGTTAATTTGCTCCTAGCTTGGTATTTGGGATGAGGCAGATGGAACAGCACTGCAAGGCAATATTGCTCCATAAAAGAGCTGTTTCATAGAATTGAATCATAGAATCATAGAACTGGCTGGGTTGGAAGGGACCTCATAGATCATCGAGTCCAACCCTTTCATGGTGGGATGCTGCTTTCTCAAATGAGCACCACCTGAAATTTCAAAGCTAAAAATGAAAATGGGAAAAAAAAGAATTGAGTTTCCCAATTTCTGACTTGAAATTTAGTCTTTCCTCCCTTTCCCTGCTTTATCAGTGCTTACCTTGCTTTGGAGCAGACTGAAAAGGAATTAGATCCTAATCTTAGTCAAGTGTTATGTTGAAGTTATTCTTTTGTTGTATGGTTTTCTTCATATTTTGTTTTGCTACCCTTATCAACTTATTAATCATTCTCTATTGCATTTTGTCACCTCTTCATTTTTTTTCAGTCGTATTATTTTTGTCTCTTTGGTTTGCAACTGACACTTGTTTGACTACCTTGTCATTTCAAGAGAGTTCATTCATTCTGGGAGCAGGCATGTGAACCCAAGGAGAAACTCTTTCCTTTTCTGACTTTGGTCCTTAGCTGTGCCACAGGGAACTGAGTTTGGATCAATCTTGCAGTGTTCCTGGAACAAATTCTACAACAGATGTCTCCAGACAGAGGCAGTGAACATCTTTATTTCTCTATCAGTCCTCTTTTGTCATGCAGGGCTTTCCTTATGAATATTAAACAATAATAGTTATAAATCTGAGACACTAGTTGTACTTAATAATAAAGACTAATAAGAAGGACTTCAAGAAGGAAATCCAGTTAAACAAATTACCAGTGTTTAGTATAATCTAATATGCATAAGTTCATAATAATTACCTACATAATTGGTGAGTCACTTTAAATTCTGTGACTGCTAAAATTATTGGTAAAACTTCCATGCATTTCAGTAATCTTCTGAACTCTATAACAGCTCACTTAAGAAATAAATCCATTTCTTTTCCCCTTGTTGAGAGCCATTCTCTCTTCACCTGTCTTGTTAGGCTTCTCAACATTTAAAGTTATGCCTAAGCTAATTAGAAGGAAGTGTGGTGATTTAAGAACTTTGCAATGTATTGCAAAAAATGTGAAATAATTTAATATCATTAGTTAAATTGTAATTAAATATCTGTATGATAAAACATGTTAACTTACTGTTCTAAAATAGATCCTGCTCATATGTAACTTTATAAGTTAGTGTCTAGCAGAATCATCCAGAACTTGGCCTAAATTCTGCATTTCCTGATATAAACTGCAATTTATAAGTGGTTGCTCTGGAGTACTGTGGTCATGTTAGAGGTTTTTTAATTATACTTTTTTAAAGACAAATAAATATAGTACTCCTAAAGATACTTAGCTGTGAAGACTGTCAGTCTTCCACTATCTGTACACTCAGTGAATCTTCCAAGAAACCTAAGAGATGGCTTAGGGATTCTTGGAGATTTCTGATTACTCTGTATACAGTGTTACCAAATGGATGTAGAAGAGAGAAAACATTCAGTCAGTCTGTTTTAAAGAGTGTTTCTATATGTTTAGTAAAACATTTGAGGCTGTGCTAACACAGTAGATCAATTCCCTTTTAATTTCAGGCTATTCCCATGGGGTGGAAAATTTAAACAATTCTTTAGAACCAGTAGTTCCTCAGTCAACTTCTACCATCTTCCTAACAGCTCCATTTACAACTGTCGTGCATCTAAAATTACCTTTTATGAATCCATCATCTTAAATGGTCTCCTTCATGTTTTGTAACTCACTAATCCAAGCCCTGTGTCTCCAGTGGACTCTGGTTAAAAGCATTGTGTGGCTTCCCTTGGCTGCAGAGCCCTGGGTGCAGTCTGGGCCAGGGCCACAGTGCAGGGCTGATCAAGTAGATTGTCTGAAGACCTGAGCCTCCCAATAGCCACCCAAACACTGCAGTCTGGTTTTGCAGATGGTTGCCTAACACTGTTTGTGTTTTCTTTCCTTCCTGTTACCAGAGCATTTGTATACCTGAGCAATCTGCTGTACCCAGTGCCTCTGATTCACAGAGTTGCTGTTGTCAGTGAGAAGGGAGAAGTGAGAGGGTTTCTGCGAGTGGCAGTGCAAGCAATAGCAGGTGAGGCACTCTGAGACCTTTGCATCTCTTTGGGTAACTGTGCAGAGCTGCAGCTTTAAACACCAGGCAAACAAATCAGCTCTTTTCTCCTGCACTCAAATCTGAATTATTTTACTGGGACAAGGAACATTGTTCTTTATTATAAACTTACTTTTGAAATGTTTTCACTGATGTGAGTCATATTTTGTACTCAGAAGAAAGTAAATAATAAAAGTGAGTTGTTCTGCATTCAAAATTCTCTAACACATCTCCATGGTGAAGCTTCATAGCTTGGCTTGTTTTCCCACCCTTAAGTTCATGATGGGTAGATTTCTGCTATGATGTTTTCCAGCACTTACTCTAACCTATTACTGTATGACTGGAACTGGACCTTTTCTGCTTTGTGGACTCTGAGGGTTTTTCCTGCTCATCTTTTTTTTTTTCTGTTTTTCAGCTGATGAAGAAGCCCCAGATTATGGATCTGGTATTCGACAGTCTGGCACAGCTAAAATTTCATTTGACAACGAGTACTTTGATAAGGTAAGAAGTCTTAAAATTGCATTGGGTTGCTTTGTCTGCAGTAGTTTGTGATTCCAAATTAAGTATTGCAGGAGAAGAAGGGGATGGCAAAACCAGAACCAGTGGGAGTCTGTTACATGCAGCTTCATTTAATTTTTCAGAATGATTTTTCTTCAGTTGCAATGACTCGATCTGGACTGTCACTGGAAGAATTAAGAATTGTGGAAGGGCAAGGACAGAACTCAGAGGTTACCACTCCTCCAGAGGAGTTGAACAGAATGAATGAGCTAGGTAAGCAAGAAATACCTGGTGGTTTTGGAGAACTTACAGGAAATCTTGGGTGCTTTCAGTAAGTGATAAAGAGGTTCTGAGTGTCCTTCAAGAACATTGTGGGTGGGGAGGGATGTCACTAGTGGGTTACACATTGTAGATGCTGGAGCTACTTGTTTGAATAAGCATGCAGAAAAACTGTTCCTAGATACTTTGATCTTTTGGTTATTGGCAAATAATTTGGTTTCAAAGGAAAACAAAAAAAAATATTGCCTGGAGAAATATTTTAAGATAAGAAAGAAGGAAAAGAAATAGAAAAGAAGAAAGTTATTTCATGTGGGATGTTTGTGTCTCCTTAAGACCTGAAGTCAGCCACTTTGGATGGAAAGATGACTATGGAAGGACTCACTGAGGAAATTGGTGATCACTTGAAACTGGGCAGTGTGTTCACCTTCCGTGTGACAGTGCTCCAGGCCAGTGGCATCCTTCCTGAATATGCTGATATTTTCTGCCAGTTCAAGTAAGAATTTGTCCTTACTTAAAACAGACAATGAATGGTTTGACAGAGTGAATTGATAGTGGGTGATGGAAGGTCTAATTGAGCCCTTTTGAAATCTCTGGCACTGTGGTACAGCAGAGAAAACCACCTTGTTACTGGAATTCCTGTTATGAGCAAGTACTTGCTGTGTTAGCATGGAGTTAAGGAATAAAGGTTTGCAGAAAGAAATTAAGATTCAGAACAGACTCTCAAGTTTCTTGTCATAGAGATCTTAAGGTTTTGCTTGACAATGGCTTTTAATGTGAAAAACTCCATACTAGATTGTACATATGCCTAGCTGGAATGAAAGATCTATGACACTTGAGTAAACCAGGAGCTCTCAAGTGAAAGTCTTCTTTGGGTTAGGTTTTTAAGAGAAAGACTGAAAAATGAGACTAAGAAAGACAACACAAGCAAAGGAATCATTGTCACAAAGACCAGGGTTTTCTTAGCTTTACACCATCACTCAACTCCCTGTAAAGTGCCAGCAGAATAAATTTGTGACTTTCAGTGTTAAGTTCACAGCACAGAACATTCACTGAACTGTTCTGTGATGGCTTATTTTTTGTTTGGTTTTATTTTTTTAAAGCTTTTTACATCGACATGATGAAGCTTTCTCAACAGAACCTCTGAAAAACAATGGTCGAGGGACACCCCTTGGGTTTTACCATGTTCAGAATGTAAGTAAAACTCCATGAATTTTAACTACATGAGTTTTAGCTCTAGGAGTTGTATGTATCCCTCTCGTTAAACTCATGGAGGTGTATGGGAAAGTGGGAAAAGGGGAATAAAGAATAAATAGTATAAGGAGTGACCAGGTGAATGATGTAATCCCCAGTGGAGAACAAAATACAGCATGATTCTCTGGCAGATTTAACTCTTCTCTTTTACCTCTACTTCCTGCCTTTGAATTTTCTGTTTCCTTTCCAGGATGTTCAATGAAAACAGTCTAGAATTTGGGAAATAAAATATATGTGAATAGGAGTGCTCATGATCTCAGATGAACTGAATATATCTATTTTTATGAACTGTGTGATTCTTTGGTTACATGTAGCCTCCTCTTCTCATACTTAAAATGCCTGATATTGAGGCTGTCATTTTCTCTGATAGAAGAGAATAGAATTAATGCACAAACCAAACAGGAATGCAATTACTTTTACTGTCAGTGGCCCAAGACCATATGAAATACAGACTCTTACAATTCACACTTGAGACATACAAAAAAGGAAATATTTTATTTTCTTTGCTTTGCCAAATAGATTGCTGTGGAAGTGACAGAATCATTTGTGGAGTACATCAAAACAAAGCCTATTGTGTTTGAAGTCTTTGGACATTATCAGCAGCATCCTCTCCATCTCCAAGGACAGGATCTCAACAGGTATCACTCACTGCTCTGGCATAGAGACAGTTTGGGATCAGGCTCAGTCTAGCTCTGAGGTTCAGGCAGTAATTTTTCATACTCCCAAAATTAGATAGCCACACCCTCATGAGCAGGATTCCTGACTGATCTGAGTGCCTGTTTATCCAGTGTAGGATGTCTTGTTAGTGAGTGATGGAATTCTTCCACCATCTCAAAGATGGAAAGCTGTTTTGCCAATACAGCAGCATCCACCCCAGAAACACTGTGGTGGTAGAACACTGCACCCAGAACTTCAGTGCTGATCTCAGTGAGTTCTAGTAAAGCTTCACAGTTGCTCCAGGATCTGCAGTGTTCCCTCAGGGCAAGTGGCCTGGTAGCCACCAGGTAGGGTGACAAAAGAAGAGAGATTAAAGGAAAAAGGAAAGGCTTGAAACCTTCTGACACACTGGTTTCAAAGCTGCTGGGCATTTGAATTTTGGCAATCAGGGACAGGACCTAGTCCTGTCTACTTCATAGTTTTAGGGAAGAGGCTGTTTTCTGGATTGCTTGGCCCGTTCAGCTTTCCTGCTGCAGGCAGCAGCTCCAAAGAGGAAGCACATGCTGGTTGTGAGGGGAAATGCCAGCTGAGACTTGTTCCTTTATCCAAAGTTATTTTTGGGAAATGCTTAGTTTGCTTAAATTTTCGGTGCAAAATGGAAGTAGTGAGATTGGAAATTGTAATTAATCCTAGGTTTCAGTAAAAAAAAGTTGTTAAAATAGAAAAGGGAGATGGTTGGTCTGAGAAGTAGGCTGAGTCCACTCATTTTCCTGACAAACAATATTTACCTCACTTGATAGGATTCTGAGGATATTTTTAGAGACAAAAATGGATGGAAGGACAGTACTGGACACACGTATAGATACATGCATGTGTGTGTGTTTGTATATTTTTTATGTTTAGCCACCTCTATATTGATAACTCCTTTCATTTCTCTCCAGCCCTCCACAGCAGTCCCGCAGATACTTTCCTCCCCCAATGCCACTCTCAAAGCCAGGTGAGAACAGTTCCCTAATTCTGCACACCCCATCTCTGCTGATGAAAATGAAGGTTGTAGTGTATTCCTAAGCTACTCAGGACACCAAGAAATGTAATGGAGTGAACGTTGCAAAGGGCATTTGATCTATCTTTGGTGGCTCTCCTGCTTTCTATGTGTTCTTTCCAACCTCCTCTTGCAGTAAGTGCAGGGTAGAATTCATTCCCCATGTGCTGACTTTATTCCTTGAGATCTGGCTCTTTATGTGCTTACTGAGCACTTGACTGGAAATTTGCTTATTCATTAACCACTTCATCTTTTTGCTCTCTAACATTCTTGTTTAGTGCGTCAGTCTTGTTGAAATAACCCTTAGTTTTCTTTGCTTAATTGTAATAATGCATGCTGAACTTTTTTGTGGTTTATTTCGATTCACCTTTTATTTCCTCTGTCTTGAGCTTTCTCTCACCTGCATGTTTCTACCATCCTTTTTCTTTTGTGTGTGTGTGTGTCTGTGTCTTCCATTCCCTTTGCAGACCATGAAAGAAAGATTGAGTTGATTAGGTATCTTATGTCTGGCTATGTAAACGTGCATGTGCTGAACACACTCTCCGAGCATGCCAACGTGCTTGCATCCTCTGCTGTGGCTGCTTTCCAGGATGGAGCTGACCAGCTGCCACCTTTTCTCTTTCTGCCTGTTCCCAGTTGTCAGAGTGAGCGGGCTCCTAAACGAGATGGTTAGTAGCCAAATTTGATTTGTGGTAGATGTAGAAGTAGTTCCAAAACGGGCTTTAGGATTTCTTTTTTCTTAACTTTGACATGTAGGTTTCTTGGAACTTGAAACCGCCATGGTTGTGGTCATGGAAGCAAGAAGCTGTGTTTAAGTTTATGGCTATTGTAGGGAAAACCATATAGAGCCTGTAGTGTGCTAGGTGTCCCAGTGCCTTTTGTATGTCACTGGATCTGGTCCCTGAAATTTCCAGGACCTTGTGATTTTCTTTTCTCTGTGTGTTCTGCACCTGGTTTTGTGAGACTGGGATAAGCATATGAAAAGTCAGCTAGCCGTAGAGGGAACATCCTGCTGTGTTCTATGTAGGTTTCCTCTTTGCTCACCTTTTGCCACTAGCACTGATATTCCTTGCTGATGTTTGTATCCTGTTCTGTTGAGAGGAAAAAAAAAAAAAAAAAGACAGAAAAGAAGACACTCTGGTTATCAATTAGGCCACTGCAAGTCCTTGAGAACTTCTAGACCCAGCTTTCATGTTTGGTTAAATGTGTCTTTTTGTTATTTTTTTTTCTTCTAGTGTTTTAAGCTTCTCTCTTAGCAGTAAATTTGAGTTACTTGTGTGATTGATGTTCCTCTTGCCATCAGCAGCATTGGGTCCAGTTGTAATGAGTTCATGTGCATGGTGTGATGGGTATAAGAGAGTGAGTACCCTGAACACTGAATGGGAAGAGTAAATGGTGACACTGAAGCTTGATACCCAGCATGATGAAATGTAGTGCTGTAAAGTGATTCTTCTGAAATATGTTCCTCTGAGGTAGCTGCTATTTTATACAGAAAAGAAACAGGGTTCACATTTTCTTTTTCAAATGAGACTACACAAGCACACCTATGAGGAACTCTTCTTAACTGGGGACTGTTATATAATTCCAATGCATGAGAAATTAAGTCATGGTGGAAGCTGAAGGACACACAGGTGTGTGACAGCAGGGGAACCTACAGAACACTTGAGCAAAGGAAGAATGGGGCTTGAGAGGCTAGAAGGCAGAATAATTATTTGGCTTAATAAAAGCAATAAGGTTAGTATTTGAAAGGAGAGAAAAATGGAAAATCAGTTGCAGACTTAGAAAAATACCTGTCAAGAGTACAGAGGAAGTGAGCTTTTAAATGTTCCCATTTCCAAAAATTAAATGAGTGAACATATGAGAGAAGTCATGCAATAATAGCCTAGAGGTGTGATGTAAGTATGCATGGAAGAACATCAGGTTATTTCTACAATTGCAGTTACCCCACTGTATTTTCAACATGGCTGATACCTACATTTCTATGAAAGAAATTAGAGAGGATCTATTCAGGAGTAATCACTAATCCCAGAAGCATACTCTGCCAGGACTGGGGCTTGTTCAGCCTTTTCACATACACATTCTTTTATCTAAACTGGTACAGGACATAAGCAATTTCTAACATGAAGTGAAGGCTGCAGCTTTAAATTTTTATTTTATTATTTTCTTGTGTGAGGAAGGGGCAATATACTTTATTGGTGAGTCATTTTGAAGGTGAACAGACCTAAGCAATTCTACATCACAGACTGGTAAGCCACTCACAGTTGATCAAATTGTTTCTGTGGGCCTAGAGAGGCTGTATATTTTACAAGCATTTTGGCACATTTTTGTTTTGTTATTTAACTTTTTTTTTAATCTAGTAACATAGATTTAAAAACCAATCCTTTGAGAAATAATGATTGCTGTAAGCAACATCATTTTCACTGAAAAAAAGGTCTTTTGTACACAGAACACATAGGATGACTGAAATTACATGGTTTTATGAGCCCTTGTTCAGTCTTTGTAAATAATTTTCTTCTTCCCTTATTTACTTTCTTTAAGTGCCAGCCACAAAGCTAAATACTATGAGCAAACCAAGCCTGGGCCAGAGTGTGAGCAAGTATGACCTCCTTGTGTGGTTTGAGATCAGTGAATTGGAGCCAACAGGGGAGTAAGTACTTTATTCATCTTCTGTGTTTCAAGAGAAGTGGTTTATGGCAGTTTGATCTCTTTTCCCCTTTGTTCTGTTCAAACATGGTTGATGTTGAGCAGTCACTATTGGGTGATTGGGCCTGGTTTATACCAGCCTGTTGTATAAATTCTGCTGGTATTTATTGTCCCTACTGGAAGGGACTGAAGAGCCAGCATGAAATCCTTTCACACTTGCAATAACTTTTCCACTCTTAAAGCCTGTGCACACCAGCTCAACAGGAGCTGGCAAAGCTTCCTTTACACAGCCCATGAGTTTAGAATGTCTGTGTGCCCCAGAAGTCATCTAGCAGGCACTGTTTTACATTCACCTCTTACAGAGAAGGTTTTCCCCTGACAGATCTTTAGGGATTATTTTGAGACTTGAGTTCCACAGAGTTTTCTAGTCTTGGGAGTACAGTCTGTGGTACTTCTGTATTTCACTGCTACTGTGGTGCACTTGAGTCCAGTCTGAGAGTCAGCAGAAACACTCTCACTTCTTCAGATACTCTGTGGAGGGATAACTGTTGGCAGGAGAATGCAGAGTACAGTTCCTGTGCTGTTATACCTTTCCTGGCTGCTGATTTCACTCTCTCACACAGGTATATTCCTGCTATTGTGGACCACACTGGGGGCCTGCCCTGCCAGGGGACATTCCTGCTTCACCAGGTACTGCTGTAGAACAGCAAGTTTCATCTCTTGGGGGGGTTTAGAAAGCTACTGGCTGGATTTTGCATCTTTTGTGTGTCCTGCTTTCCCACACAGCTCTCTCATGGTAGCTGTAGGGTCAGCCTCCTTTCAGGCTGTGCTTAGTCTGGTAGCCTGGGGCTATAAGAAGAATATGTTTGGCCCCCAGTATGTTGGTGTTTGCTTATCAGTGTGCATCCCACTCCTAAAAGATGAAAGCCTTTTAAAAACAGGAACCCTTGGGACCAGATTTATGCCTTCAGTGGTCTCTAGCATCTCCACCAAGGACAAAGAAGGCTCATGGTGGACTCATTTGCATTGGTTCTTTCTCATTTCATGTGGCTGTAAGACAGATCCAAACAATGACCACCTCTCAGTGCATTTTAAATGCCTCTACTTAATCACAAATGCTGATGTAGCAATCCTTAATAATATCTAGAGACTATAGCAACAATTTCAGGACTATTTTAGATTCAAAACTTCTGCCTTTTTGGACTGAGGAGGGAGAAGTGTAATTCCTGTTATATATGAGAATAAAATTATCATCTTAAGGTAATTTTTGAGCCCTGGAAAACATAAGTGTTTGTTAACAGCTAAAGACTGATTTTAATAGTGGTATTTGCTTCATTTCTGCAGTGTAAGTGCAACATAGATGATGGTAGTGTGCTTGTGAGAATACTTCACCAGTGTCTTTTGCTTTTGAACTCTTAGGGAATCCAGCGTAGAATCACAGTCACCATTATCCATGAGAAGGGCAGTGAGCTGCACTGGAAAGATGTGAGAGAGCTGGTTGTTGGTGAGTATCTTCTGCTTTGCAGGTTGCTATTGTAAAGGAAGAAGAATTATGGTAATTTCTCCTTGTATCAGATTCTGTCATCTTCATGAGTTTTGGCTGGGAGAGGAGGATTTTGAAAAAGGTTCTGAGGGAAAAGCTTAAGTTTTGCAGCTTCCACTTTTGCAGCTGCTTTTTAATCACATAGTCTGAAATGGTATCTAGGAAAACAAATTCCTTCTGTTCTTCAGGCTTAGTTTTAATTAATTCCTCCTTTTGCCTTTTTCAGGTCGCATAAGAAGTAAAGCAGAGGTAGATGAAGCTGCTGTGGATGCTATTCTGTCTTTGAACATTATCTCTGCAAAATACCTGAAGTCCTCTCACAACTCCAATAGGTAAGTGAATAAAGCAACCACTCTCACAGGAATCTAAAATTTCCTTGGCCTCTGAGGTATTAGCAGGTTGTTTGGAAAGCTGAAAATGTTGCTGGTTATTAAATGTAGAATTCCTTGGGCACAGAGATAATAAGTGTTACTCGTTCTAAAGCTAAGTTGTTGGTCTGCCTGGAGGATTTCTTGATACTGTGTATTACTTTCCATTTGTAAGCACCACAGAGGATGGAAAGGAGCAGCTTAAGGGAGGGTCAGAATTTAACCCAGAACTTTGAACCAGACATCAAGGTTTGTTGCTAGAATACAGCACTGAAATCCAAGGGTAATGTCAGGGAATGTATTTATGGCTGTGTCCATAACTGTCTTAATCCTGGAGCAAGCATGTGGCAATTCAAGCAAGAGCCATGCTTTGTAACTGAAACTTCATAATTTGTGGATTTATACAGATGTATCACAAATTGACTCCAGCTCTAATAAGGGGGTGTCTGTTCCATGTAACTGCAGTCATTTGGGCAACAGCAGGGCCTCTGGCTGGCTGTGTCTCCTGCTTGGGCTGTGTTGCTGTGCAGATCAGGCAGACTCACATTGTTCTGCTGCAGTCACTGCAACAAAGGGCAGGAGCAGAGGCACAGCCTCTCCCTGCTCTGACATCAGCCAAGTCACTTGACCACTCCCTGCCTCTGTTTAGCTGGTGCAAAGCAGGAATATCTCTGAAATTTAACTCTGTATGAGTGTCTCCAGAGGGAAAGGGGTGGTTTTCAAGCCCATCCCTGCTGCAGCTGCTGAAGGCTGGAGGCAATATCCTTCCAGACCCTGAAATGTTCCTTCTCCAGAGTCCTCGACTCTGAGAGACCATTGGGATATTAAAGGTGGCTTCAGGACACTGCTCCCACCAACTGAATGTTCTCTGCCACCTAGTGTCTGTGCATGCAGACAGGGGGTGAGCAGTTATTCTTTGCCTCCCACTGAGAAGTAGGCATTTGGATTTTAATGTATTTGAGTTAATGGATCAGTGTAACTGGAACATCAGGGGGCTGGAGGCTAGTTGTCAATCTGGTACTGTTGAATTTGCAGTTGGAAAACCCTTTACTTTCTGTTCTCCAGCAATTTCAAGAAATTCCTATATTGCTCTGTAGTTTTGTGTCAGGTGGCCCCTTGGATAAGGATGAGTGTGAGTGAAACCATGGCCATTTCTTACCAGAATGCCAAGATTTAATCTGTGGGATGAGTCCATGGCAGGGTGGAGTGGGTGAAGCCCTGGTGAGGGGTATGTCTTATGTTTGCTCATTGTCTGCAGACTTGGTTGGTGTTTGGTTTTTGTTTGGTTTGGTTGTGGGTTTTTTGTGTTTTGTTTGGTTTTGGGTTTGTTTTGTTTTGTTTTAAGTCCACTTCTTCTGTTCCTCTCAGCTGTTGCTTTTCTGTTCTGCTCTTGGCTGCACTAACTGAAGCTCTTTCTATGTTTTTACAGGCTCTTTCTTGATAAGGATATGCCTAGGTATTTTCTGTTTGCTTTCTGTTTGCTGCATAAAGATTCTTGAAAACAGAATGCTTTATGTCCCATTTGTGTTGCTGCCACTTCCCTTTTAGCTTTTACTGAGTTCTGTTAGCACCCCTCTAAGCTCTTCCAGAAGTAGTATGTCTGTGTCCTTCCTCCTCCTTTGTGCCAGGGTTTTATTGTTCTACAGTTCAGTGGGGGACTTCCAAGGGTAAACTTTCCTTCCCATGTAAGAGAGAGCTTCCTTTGTTCAGTCTTCCCACTTGTCAAAATAGGCCATCAGAATATAGTCCCTATTTGTAGCCCTTGTTATTTTTTCCCTTTGTTCTGTATCAAAGAACTAAACTTGGAATTTCTTACTGTCTCTGACTCCCTGATGCTTGCAGTGTTTGAAGTACCAAATCAAGGACTGAATGACGAGGTTACTTGAAATTCCAGCTCAGAATTGCACTGAACAAAAAGCAGTGGCTGCCATGTGATTGGCATTCAACCTCTGCTCTTTTGGATTTGCATCTGGGATTTAACCAGCTACCTCTTAGTTTACCAGCTGGCAGAGAAGTGAGACATGCTGACATTCCTCTTTCACCCTCCAGCCTGGCTCACAGCCAGGCTGCACAATCTGGGACAATTTGCACTCTTTCTCTGTTCTGCCTCTTTGAAAAAAGGAAGACTTCATAAGTCTTCAGTGCTCTCAGTGACCACCTTTCCCTTAAATTAACATTCCCTGAAAAATCAGTTGTAACACTGCACTGGTGCCTTTCCCCTGGTTCTCCTGTTTGCCATGCTTTGCTTGTTCTGTGCTCCATTTTCCTCCTTGTTCTGCTGGCTGTGCTGAAAGAAGTTTGCTCACTTCTGGTTTTTTTGTCTCCCTCTCTAACTATTATAGCAAGTTCTGCTTTGATCAGGCAGTTCTGTGGATATCTTAACTTCCCAGCTAGACAAAATCCAGTGGAGTAGCTGTCTGGATGCTGTGTTTGACTGCAGCTTGGTGGTCATCCAAACCCCATCATTTTGCTAAAGAGGGACATTGAGTTCTGCACTGATGAACATTTACACCTCTGTTCTCTCCTCAGGAGAAGTCATGTGTGGCAACTGTGCAGAGCTGATTCAGGGGCTTCCCCATCTATGGGGAACCAGATTTTACTCCTCCTTCTACCCAGCCTGTAGATCTAGAGCTTACCAGAAGTTCAAAAACTTGATTTCAATTACTAAGGCACAATGAAAGATTAAAACATAGAGACTCAACACAGATTTCTAAAGGATTAGAGGACAACCTGTGTTGTTTGCCTCATCTAACTTAAATAAGGATTATTACATACAGTGCTTTTGAAGTAACTTGAACCTTTAGAGTATTTTTCTCTGTAGCATTTTTAATAGAAGCAAGACATTTGGAAGTAATTTCTTAAGAATGCTACTTCAAATGAAAACATTTAGCAATGTTCTCAGCTTGTATTACTTGACTGATTGATGGTGTGTCAGTGTTTTAGCTCAGAATTGAGTAATTGGTATCAGGAAAAGGGAATTCTTTATAACTCCTTTTAAGGTCCAAACTCTTTCTTTCTGATGTCTGCTCTTAGGCTGCCTCATGTTTCTTTTTGGTTTGCTTTTTGTTATTTCCTCATTCTACTCACACCCTGCTTTTTGTCATTTGTCTTCAGTTTGGTTTTTTATTTCTCTGAGTTGGCCTTGGGCATTAGTATAGGAGCTCTTTAGAGATACAACTTCTTTTAAAAATAATATACATGAAGCATTTCCTTGCTTTTAGTACCACATCATTTGGAATCAAAATGGGATGGAAAAACCTCAACAGCAAGGGGATTTGGGAAGGAAATTATATGGAAGTGATGAAAAATTAATGCCTTCTTTTTCTGTTACCAGTGTAGAAAGCTGCAAAGTGTGTGGTATTCCTGAGTAAGGGTATAAGGACTTCTTTCCAAAAGAACCTCTGTGGAATCAGTCTCTGCATGTGAGAAAGGAGAGAGCTCATTTCCCTAAGCCCTTGTTAGAGAGGAGTGAGTGATATGGTGACTGTAGAGCTGATGATTTAGCTGACCTTTGTATCATGCTGTCTCTCACTTTTTACTTGAAATTCCCTGCTTTTTGGGGGAGAAGTGAGGGAGCCTTCAGCTTTTTTCTTTCCATGTACCAAAAGGAGAAACATCTTACAAAAGTTTGTGTTAGATTTGCAAGTTTTTGCTGGAAGCTAATAGGAAGCTAGAAAGAAATCTTTATCACTGGAATGTAGGACTTAACCCTGCCTATCAAGTATCCTGATTTGCTATCAAGTGCTGCTGGGTTTATATGACAAAGTATTTGAGGGTTCTCTTCTGTTGCTATATGTTAGTCCCGAAACATGGTGTAGAATGCATGTTCCTTATGAAATAGAATCTTCCCATGTATTTTGGAGGTCCAGCTGGGTTGAATTGTATCTGAAGCAATAGGGAGGAATGTTCTGTCTGTTCAGAAACACTGATCTTCAATGCTGACTTCCCTGTAGTGCTATGACAGCTTTTGTTCTCTTCTGTATTCCCTCTTTTTTCCTCTAGATGAGGCGCTTTTTTAATAACAGAGAATGGTCTTTTATGCCACACTATTTGAGGTAGAAGTAAGGCAGCTTAGGAAAGGAGAGAAGGTCTTTGCTTCAAGTATTTGTTATCTAAACTGCTGAGATCAATACCAGTCATAGTGGGTGATGTGAAGGAAGTGATGCTCTACACTGACTGATGAGAGGGATGCAGAGCACTTACTACTGAGCTCTCACTCTACTTTTTTCCAGGACTTTCTATCGGTTTGAAGCAGTTTGGGATAGCTCCTTGCATAATTCCCTTCTCCTCAATCGAGTGACACCATATGGAGAGAAGATATACATGACCCTTTCTGCTTACCTGGAGGTTAGAAACCTGCACTTTCCTTTTTATTTCTGACTCATAGAACTATTTAAGACAGCAGGCAGTGTGTACCCGAGATAAATACTTCCTCCACTACATGATTTTGAATCCAGAAGCCAGTGAAAGTCTTTCTTCGGTTTCTGAGAAGAGTGGAAAAATGCATTCCCAGTTAACATCTTGATGTTGCAAGGCAATAATACCTTGACAAATGTGAAGTGAAGCTCATGATCTTCTTACTTCTATGCCTCATTTTATCTATATTTGTATTTGAAAATCCATTTAAATCAGTGAATGTTTCTATGTCAGTACTGCTAGTGTGTCAGACACTGGCCTAGCTCTTGGCTTTGCATGCAAGGCACTCTTGTTTTGTGTAGTACAATTATTTCACCCACAGGATGCATCAAGAAATTTGACAGTTTCCTTTCAGAGAAGCACATACAAAGCCTTTCACCAAAGCCCCAGAGAAGAACAAATTTCAAAAAGCTGTCCCACAGAAAGAGGGAAGCAGCAAAACTTGGCGTTGCTGTCTGCAGCCACTCATTCATTCCTGTGTTTTCTCTTAGCTTGACCACTGCATCCAGCCTGCTGTGATAACAAAAGATGTTTGTATGGTCTTTTACTCACGAGATGCCAAGATCTCCCCCCCACGATCACTTCGCAATCTCTTTGGCAGTGGCTACTCCAAATCTCCAGATTCGTAAGTTCAGTTGCCAGTTCTGGTGTTGGTGTTTTATGCTGCCATGTGGTTTTTCTCTTAGAAGGCATGGGGGGAATGTAGCTCAGTTTTCCTGTTTTTTCTTCCCTGAAGGTCAACCTAGTTATAGTTCTCCACTCTGGGTTTGAACACACTTACTTGTATTTATTTTGCAATGAAATGCTGATGGCTTCTGTGTTTACCAACCCATTTTCCAGCCTTCTGACTGAAGAGTTAGGAAGAGAGAAACATTTTTCAAGCTTGTATACAGATGACCCTGATTGTGACCTGGAATTTACTGCAGTGGTTGTTCTCTGAGTCTAAGGAGGATGGGAAACATTGGGGAAGTGCCATTTTTAGAGACCTTGCAGTCTGTCCTGACTATTTTATATCAAGAATAGAATTCAGATCTAGTTCTAACTAACCAACTATACTTAAACTTATAGTTTGGGGACCACTTATCTAAAGCTAATATACTTTATTTCTGCAGAAAATAATTTGTTTTTTTTTTCCCCTCTGGTTTCTTATGAACAGCAATCGAGTAACTGGGATCTATGAACTCAGTTTATGCAAAATGGCAGACACAGGAAGTCCAGGTAAGCACTGACTGGGTGTTCAAGTGATAAAGATGCTGTGAAGTGAAATACTGCAGAAAATGTAATTGGCAGACCAGAAGTAACACTTCTTTCCTGATGGGAACCAGTTCCTATGTTTCATAGGAGCAGTGAAATGTTGCCATTCCATACAAAGCTAGCACAGCTAAGACTTAGTTTTGCTACAGTAGAGTTTCCTCTTGGTTTTAGAAGATATTACTGACATCTGATGCAAATTTGATAACTTGGAAGCAGTGCAGTTGATGTAGTATCAGTATACTTTCCTTTAAGGCCTACTGAACAGGAGTTTGCTTTATATAGGAGTCAGAAAATATCTGAATGCAGGAAGAAAGCTGGACTAAACCAGATCTCACTGGGATGTGTGATTGCTGTTAATGCAATCATTGCTTTGTATATTTCTAGCCAGACAGAAGTAGTGTTGGTTCTTTGCTGTGTTTCTTAGTGCCATCCCTCTGACTATGTTTTTAACACGTCCTTTGTTGGGTTTTGCTGCTCAGGAATGCAGAGAAGGAGGAGGAAAGTCCTGGATACATCTGTGGCATATGTGCGAGGAGAAGAGAACCTGGCAGGCTGGAGGCCCAGGGGTGACAGCCTCATCCTAGAGCATCAGTGGGAACTGGAGAAACTGGAGCTGCTGCATGAGGTGAGTCAAGAGACAGCAGAAAGAAAACACCTAACAATCTTTAGCTCAGAATCTTGGCAGATTCTACCTCTAGTGCCATTGTAAACTTTCCTCCTGAGCAGAGATGTTTGCTGATATGAATCTTAAATAAATGCCTAAGACTCCAGTGCCTGTAAACCAGGCAGCATCCTGGGCCAGATGATTCTGATTGATTTTCTTACCAGGTGGAGAAAACCCGACATTTCCTTCTGCTTCGTGAAAAGCTCGGTGACAGCATCCCCAAGTCTCTGAGTGACTCACTGTCTCCCAGTCTGAGCAGTGGAACCCTCAGTACCTCCACCAGCATTTCCTCTCAGATCTCAACTACAACATTTGAGAGTGCTGTGACCCCCAGTGAGAGCAGTGGCTACGACTCAGCTGATATAGAGAGCCTGGTGGATCGGGAGAAGGAGCTGGCCACCAAGGTATTACTGGAGAGAAGGCTCATGGGTGTAAACTCAGGTGTCAGAAAATATTAACAATGAATTTCTAATTATTAAAAAGTAATGATGAACTTCTCAGCTTAGGGAATATCCAGTAGTGTGTTTCATTTTGATGTGAAATAATCCATTCTCACCAGGCAGTGCTGGTGGATAGCTTTGGCTATGGTTGTTCCTCATTCTCCTCCATCAGTAGTTCAGGAAGTGAAACTTTCAAACTTTAGCAAGGGAAGTAATAATTCCTGTCTTCTCCAAGGGTTTTTCACAGCAGTTTAGCATTTGTTGATTCTTTTATGAGCTGCCAAGTGTGCCTTGGCAAATTGCCTCTGTGTTCATATTTCTCTGAACATCTAAATGTAAAATTATTCTCTAAATGTCTTTTTTTTTTCTGCCTTAGTGTCTGCAACTTCTTACTCACACCTTCAATCGAGAGTTCAACCAGGTGTACAACAGCATCAGTGACTGCAAGGTACATAATGCAGTACAATACATTATATTTGTAGTACAACAGGAATCTATTTGTAGTTTGTGGAATCTGTTGGTGTTGTGAAGAGACAAAGACTTCGTATGAATTTGCTTTATTTTCAGTCTGTTGGGAGCATTTGGCTATTCAGCATCTGGTTCCAAAGACTGCAGGAATGAGATCTGGAGTGAACTTGTTTTATATTCTAGCTTCTGGTTTATTAGCAGATGGGGAATGGTCTTATCTTTCCCTACATGAATTTTTTCTACGTAAAAGGATAAATTGGCTCCTTTAAAAATAGTGAGTGTAGGCAGAGGAGACCCCAAGTTGCAAACTGGATAGTCAAATTTAAGGAGGTCAGAATAATCAGAAGTGTAGAACATCAGTAAAAAGCTGTGTTTACAGAAATACCTTTGTATTTTCACCCCCAGGTGGGTTTATGATGGTTGTGTGCAAATGTTTGACTCCTGAGCAGGGCAATGGTTGATAGAAATACCATTCTGTTATCTGAGCCTTCTGCATGCTGAATGCCATCTTCTAGCCAGGACTGAGCACTGCCTACAAAACCCCCTCTATAATATTTTGCCTTTATTTGCCCTTGTAGCTGTCAGATATTTCTCCAATTGGGCGAGACCCATCAGTGTCAAGTTTCAGCAGTGCTACCCTCACACCTTCATCTACCTGCCCTTCTCTGGTGGATTCAAGATGCAATTCAATTGATCAGAAGTAAGTAATAGGGAATTAAGAGAAAAACATGACTACTCAGTGCTTAGAAATCTCTTTGCTCTCCTCCCCCTTTCTTCTTTTTCCCTACTTCCAGACTCCTTTGTCCAGCCACCTTTCCCTTACTTTTTCCAATCAGTCTGCACACTTATTTTTCCTGTTTTGTTCTTTTGAAGTGTCTTCTTTTTCTTTTCTATAAAAGATTTTTTGATTAAATTTGGAATAACTAGTCAGTGAAAGATATGTAATTTGTGTCTTCTCAGTTTAAGTAGTGGAGAAGCAACTTAATTAGCAGTTATTTTAAGTTTTATTCTTCAGATTTCAAGGGAAATGTTTATTTTACAAAAAGATCCCAATCTCATACACAACATCTAAACTGCAGAATGAAACTTGTAAGGCAGGCTGGGCTGTTGATGCACTTTAAACTCCATTGGCTTTCAGTTGGCTTGTTTTAATTTACTGCTCTTTCTCCACATTTTTTTTTAAGGACTCCAGAAGCAAATTCTCGTGCCTCCAGTCCCTGTCATGAAGTGGAACAGTTCCAGATAATTCCTGCAGTGGAAACTTCTTATCTTGCCAGAGCTGGAAAGAATGAATTCCTAAATCTTGTTCCTGATATTGAAGAAATCAGACCAGGGTGGGTTTTCTGTGGTGGTGTGGTCCTGGCTCCTCAGAGCTGTCACATGGGCTTTCTGAGATTTGTGGTTCCTTTGCCCCATTTGAGGAAGATAAATTAAATGGGTGATAGCAGAACTGGAGAGTTCTGTGTTCTGGCATTTTTGTATGATGGAATGGTAGGTTTGATGAGAGCTGTGTTGATATTTAATCTCTGCAGCATTCATTCCCTGCATCTGCTTAATGACCAGGATTTCTAGTGACTATGATCTCAGTTATCATCAAAGCCACCAAGTTCATTGAAGTAGAGATCTTTGTGGGGCCTTGTTTCTGTCAGACTTTTCTGTACTTCTTGAAGACAAAATTCAGCTTGATATAGAAGTTTGTTATAAAACATATTAAGAACTAAGTGTCTTACACAGTGTTTTGCAACTACCAAGAGACTTAGCTGAAAGCAAAACTACAAGTCAGAAAATTACCTTTAACCTGGCCCAAACCAGGACACAGGGATGCTCAGTAGGTGCCTTATTTAAGGGAAAATGCATTCTGGTTTATCTTGTTTTGTTTTGGTTTTTTTTCCAGCTCTGTGGTCTCAAAGAAAGGTTACCTCCACTTCAAGGAGCCTCTCTCCAGTTCCTGGGCCAAGCACTTTGTGGTGGTTCGCCGCCCCTACGTTTTTATTTACAACAGTGACAAAGATCCTGTAGAAAGAGGAATCATAAATTTATCCACAGCTCAGGTGGAATACAGTGAGGATCAGCAGGCAATGGTAAAGGTGAGTCTGAGAGCTATTGCTTCTTTACACATAGAGCAGGAATTTACAGGTTACAGTGCATCCATAACATGCTTTGTGCCATCTCTGGGACAGGAAAAATGGGTCTGTGTGTTGGAGAAATGTGGCATTTAATGATTCTGCTACAAAGTTCCCAGTTGGTTTTTGGATGCAGATGTACAAGACACACTAAGTGGCTGTTATTAGATATTTTATTTGCTTTTATGACTTTATATTGGTACCATCACCCTGTGTATTTGATTTTTGTAGTCTCCTTTGTGTGGTGCTTTGGAGCTGTGTTTCCTTGTTTAAAAAAATCAAACACCACAAACACCCTCCAAGGAATCAGATTAACTTTGCTGGTCCATCTCAGCAGCTCTTAAAGCCCTATACTCTTATTTTGTATAAAATATCCCATTTGACTGACTAATAATATCCTGAAAATGACCAGTTCAACTTAAATGGTCTTGTGATTTTAGGAGTTTGCAGACTCTTTCTCAGAGAGGAATCATGCATCAACTTCTGTGCTTCTGCACTTCAGTATTTTAATTTTTCCTTTATGTTCCAGACACCCAACACCTTTGGTGTCTGCACAAAGCACCGTGGGGTCCTGCTCCAGGCCATCAATGACAAGGACATGAATGACTGGTTATATGCCTTCAATCCACTTCTTGCTGGCACAATACGGTAAGAGGCAGCTCCTGGGCAGGCAGTTCTGCAAAGCAGAAAGATAGTGAGATATTTTGTTGCAGAATTTAATCTTTTCTTGTAGAATTTGGCTAGATGTGGGAACTGGGGGGGAGGGAGGAAGGTAAGCAAGCAAGGGAAAAAAAAAAAATCGAACAAGCTCTTTGTTTCAGGAAATGCAGTGGCTGCTGCTTTGATCTTAACAGGTGTATCCTCATTGTGAACACCTTGTACTCTTTGTGCAATACTACATTTGGAGACCACAAATGTATAGCTATTGTATAACTATTTTACAAATCTATAAAGCTTCTTACTGCCTCTGTGGAGACAGATCTAGACTGGCTTTTCATCCTCTTGATAGTGAGCTAAAGAAGAAATCCTCATTTCTTTTTTGAACTCTAGAAGCCTTCCCTTTAATACATGTCACAGATATTCACTGCTTGCTGGGAATATCTTACTACACTGCGGTAGCTCTTCCTTTCAGTACAAAAAAAATAAAAACTAAGCTATTACTGTACTGTGTCAAATAATTTCTTAGCAGTGCAGTCCTTAAAGCTCCTGTCTTTCTTTAAAGGAGTGCAGCAGAAGAGTGAGCAGTCATTCTTATTATAGCCCTCAACACATTTTACTTTCTAAATGTGTGAAATAAACTAGGACTGTACAAAAGGGTTTATAAAAAGAGGTGTACACACTCTGGGGAGGGAAGAGAAATAAAGTTCCAGAATTCAACAAATACTTTTTTTCCTTCTCTCTTGTGCAGGTCAAAACTGGCTCGAAGACGCACGGGCCAGCTGAAGTACTGAGTCCATGTAATGTTCTCATCTGTTCTCCCTAACTCACCTTCTGATAGATGAAGTGTTACCTCTCATTTTATCTTTGTGATTCTTGACAGTTTCTCTTGTATGTAATCCTGTGGCTTAACCTCCCCTACCTTCCCAACTCCTTCAGCACATTTTCTAGGTATTCTTAACCCTACCTTGTTTCTTTTCACTTGTGCCGAGAATCCTACTAGTAGCATGTGGACAAACAAAAAAAGAGAAAGACAAAAAATATAATATAAAAAAAAAAATTCAAGTGATTATGCACGACTAAAAAGAAAAAAAAAAGGTATTTATTTTTTCTTATAACAATTGTTTTCCCATTCCAACTGACCTTTTGGTGTCTGTCCCACTGTCCATTGTTGTCCGTCTAGACTGCTGCAGGTTTTTCATTCAGTTTGTGACTTGGCAGTAGTCCTTGGTTCCCTCAGGGCAAAGTTCTAATGCCAGGGAAAGATAAATTCTTCTATGTAGACATTACCCAGCCAGGAACTGCTGCAATAGCTCCTCAGGCTTTCTGAATCCAGCTGCTAATTTAAAGTCTGTTGTAAAGCTGATATTGGACAAATCTATCTGGACAGGCTGGGTTTTGGACTTGGTAAAAGCTTTTGAGTTTCCAGGGTCCAACAGGCTAAGGCATGAGCTGGAAAAAGATAGGGAACAAGCTCAGAGGGGCTGGTTAGAATAATCCTCCTTTAAATTCTTGCTGCAGGGTTGCAGGTGAACAGTGATTGGCTTTCTCTTTCCCAAAACATTAACACTCAGTCCTCTGCCTCTGAACGGAGCTGAGGAGAAGGAACTTGTGCTAATGTGAGGAAAAATAAACCTCAACACAGAAATATTAAGTATAATCCCTGAAGTTTTGTCTCCTCAGACTCATATTTGACAGATGGAGAGTGGTGAGTGAAACCATCACCACGGGAGGGCAGTAGCTCCTCTTACTGCTTTTAGTCCTGATCTCCGAGTTCCTGTAGTGACAGTTCCCACCTCACTTGGAAGAGATTCACGGTTGCCTCTGGTGTGTGCTCTACAGCATCACTCTGAAAGGCCTTGTGCAAGCATCCCTTCTGTGTAACACCCAGATGACATCCCATCTCTTCATGGGCAATGCATCCTTTGTCCACAAATACTTTCTAGCCCCAGACTGGCACTGTTCTCCAGGGAACAGCAGGCCACTTCCACCTCCTCATGGAATAGCTGTTGAATGTCTCCTAATTTCCCTGCTACAATTTTAATCAGCTAAAACCCCCTAGTTAGTTTTAACTTTAGAATTAAACCCTTCTGGAGGATGGATCAAGTAGACTCTGGTCAGTGTACTAATTGGCTTCCTGGAGATCAGTTGGGTGGAGTTAGTTCTTTACCCACCACCTAAGTTCTCTTTATGGCCAAAGTTTTGGTCCTTGCCCCAAGACAGGAAAGTAGAATGAATTTCCTTACTCATCTTTCTTCGTTAGGATTACAGGGGGTAGGGGGTGTTTTCTTTTACCAGGTTTCAGACTGCTGTGCTATACTTGACTTAGCTTGGGCACGGATAGGATTAACTGTGGTCCCAGGGAGTGTTCAGGAATTCCATCCTAAGGTTCTGACCTCTCAAGGGAGAGGTAAAAGGGTTTGTTCCACTGTTACAGTAGGCACATGTAGACACACTCCATCTCAAGAAGGTCTTTTTGGTTCAGCTCACTCACCAGCAGGTCATGCTGTGCACTGGACATTCTGTGCTCAAAGGTGTCAGTGGGACTGGCATCAGTTGAGCAATTTTTTTTAACTTTGTGGGGTTTTCATTCTTCAGTAAAGTGACCTAAAAGCATGGTTGGCAAAGGAGCAGGGAGATGGAGTCTGACACTTACTAGGACGTATCTTTATATACTTTGAAAGAGTACTCAAGGATCTCCTGTGGTCCTCAAGTTTATTTCAGAACTGGAAGCCAGGGTGGGGGAGTATCCTGGGGACCCAGGAGCACAGTAAGGGTGGTTTTTTGTTTTGTTTTGTTTTTCTCTCCTGTTTTTGTCTTGTTTAATTGTTTGTGACTCTTAACACAGTGATTATATTCCTTTGTTATGCAATGGATGTCAATGCACTTCCAGTGTGTGGATCAGAGTGCTCGTGCTGCAGGAGGGCTCCCCAGGCTGGAGCTAAGCTGATTTCAAGAATTAAGCTAATTTTAAGCACTAAGTTGTTGCTGCCATCAGCACCATTTATAATGAAAGTGTAACCAGTCTGAGGAGGAGTAGGAGTTTAGGTGGGGGTATTTTGTGACACACTGAGAGCATTTTCATTTTTATCTTTGTCTTTTTAACTAGAAGAAAACTAGTTTGCTAAGTCTTTGCTTTGGATAAGCCTGAAAATTAACTAAAGGGATATAGGCATTGCATAAAAACATGATTAAGGGATCTTCCTTTAAAAGCAGGAAGAGACAGATGCTTAAAAATACAGAGCTGGAAATGCTACAGCTGTGTTGTGTAAATGTTCTCTTCTATCTAAAGACTGCAAGCAGCTTCTGACAACCTGATGTCTATTGCACAGTTCATCAGAAGAGCAAAATTCTATTTCTAAGCATCCGTGTCTCTTAAGGCACAGAATCTGTGACAAAATCCATTCTTCTTCTGTGGAACTGAAATGAGCATTGTGATTTTCAGGTCTGACATGAAGCCACACAGCTTCAGTTTTTCACAAGTTCCTGAAGCCTAGCTTGAAATACCAATTTCCCTACTTAAAACTGGAATAAAATCAGTTCAGGTTTGGGTTGGTTTTTTTTTTTAAGCTAACAGAGCAAAAAATAAAAGTGGATTTCCATTCACTTTAAAGCTTTTTTTGATCTAGCCCAACATGTTAGAGATTTATTTTTAAAAACGGAGCAAAAAGGGAAAAATGTGCTAAGCTGCCTTCTTTTGACATTTAAAAACCCACTCCTGGTTACCTGCTGTGTGTGTGTGGAGCCCTGGAGTCAGCCAGCTCCTGGGACTCAGGCATTATGCTGGGGGTCTGCCAGCCCACTGAGCATATGCACTGGTAGTAAACTCAGTAGGGATTTGTTGGAAAGAATGAGAGTGAAACTGTGCTGTAGTTTGGGTTTTTTTGTGTTCCTCACTAAAAGGAAGGAGAAAAAATGACCTTTTTTGTCCATTGAAAACCATGTCATTGGAGGTGAAGCTTCCTGGATATTTTAAAGCTAAACTATATCTCCAATACTGTATTTTAGAGATGCACTTTAAGTACCTTTTTAAAGAAAATTCTAATATTCTGGGATGAAGAAGGGAAGGGAATATTCCAAAACACTGAGAAAGGATTTTTTTTCCCAGTCAGTGTCTAATAGTCCTTATTACTGGTTAGCAACATACTTCAAAGCAAAGACTTTACATTTTGCTGCTTGTTATCTAATTTACAGGGATTTCATTTTATGTAATGTATTGTATATTTATACATCTGTAATTATTTGCACACTAGCTAAGAGGATTAGCTTTGGTATAACACCCATTGGTACTATACAATCAACTAATACTGCCTATGCATATGCATCTTTCTGGTACTCTTGCAGAGCTTTGGTTTGTGTTAGTTCATCCTGTGCTGGGTGGTTTTGTTGCAGATGCAGCTGTTGGGCAGCTGCTGGAGGGCAGGAAAGTGATGCTGCTGTTCTGGAGTGGGTTGCTGGATGGACTTTCCAAGGGGTCTCTACCATGCGTGTGTTGCATCTCTCCCTTGTGGTTCACAACCCCAATATGTGGTCTGAACTGTACTGTATGTAGCAGGAATGTATTAATTTTGTGCTTCCTTCTTTAAAAAGCATCAGCTGTTCAAGAACAGGATTGACTTTTTTTTTGTTTTGTTTTTGTTCAGAAGGCCATTTATGCGTTCTAAGGATCTGAAATCACAACTAGTCCAGCACTAACCAGATGGTGGTGTCCAATCCTATTTTGGAACAGTTTTTAAAATTTTACAAGGTCAGCTGTGTATTCAGAAAACTGAGGGGGTGAAGGCCATGAGTCTTCTTAATGTTGCCAAGTGAATGGCCTGATCCTGAGCAGCACTGAGCTACCTCTTGCTTGTCTGGAAGCAGAGGGAGAATTGGATGATCAGCACTTCCCAGGATCAGTTCTTTATTTCCCACTCTTGTTTGTTCATACTTCATGTGCAGTTGATTACAGTTCTTGAATTTGGCCATTAGACATGCTGTTGCACTCAAATACATGCTATTTTTATTTTTATTTTTTAATTGCAGTCCCCATTTCCCTGTTTTAATCTCTGTACACAAGGTATACAAGGTATCTGCTGTATAAGTGGCCTTCTTGAACAAATCTCTTTGCAAACTGATTTCATCCCAGTGAAGGAGTGTATCAGCAACACTGTACATTGATTTCAGGTTTTCATTTTCTTATTTTATTTTGTAAATATATCCGATATTTGGAGCTTGAGTATACAAAATGTAAATATAGTTCATGTATTTGTACTAATTCTGATCCATTTGCTGTATAGCCTTAGGTGTGCAATGCAGATATCTAACTGTGTATGGTAACCTTGCACCACTGAGTTGTTAGTGAACGAGGTGAAACAATAAAGGTACAACCAGTGCATTAGCAGACATGATGTGTTTTCCTTTTATTATGGTTTAATTACAAGTATCTTACATTGATTACCTGTCTTCAAACCCTGTCTTGAATAACTTGTGCTCTCAGGAAAAGAAATTTGAGGTGGTGGTTCTTGAGAAAGGTGAGAAGGCCCTTCCCCTCCTTCCTCATCCTTTTCCCTTTGGGTTTCACAGCATTTCTAAGGATTTTTTTTGATGCTTTCAAAAGGTTTTTTTCTTGAAAGATAAAATATGAGTATTATAGTGCTGCTGGTATTGAACTGGCTTATCTGGGGGGGACAGTTCAAAGTGACAGTGTGAAATCCAGCCACAGCAAAGCACGAGGCACCAGCTCTGTGCACAAGGAGGTGTGAGGGATCCTTCTCCTCTTGGTCTGGAAGTGGAAAGCTCTTCGTAGCTGTTAAGTCACAGTGAGGGGACTTAGCCAGGGCATTCCCAGGGCATTTAAACCCTACAAAAATAGGCTGCTGGTTGCTGTCAAACACCTCTCATAATAGTAAGTTTTGTATAATGGAAAAATACTTTTCCTAGGCTGCTGGCTGGAGCTGTTGCCTTATTTTTTTTCTCAGTTAGGCTCTTGGAAAAAACCTGTTAATTTCTGGTTGGTCTTCAGACAGTGTTTAATGCTTCTGAGCAGCTGCTTGCTGTTTTACTTTCAGATTCACTCAGTGCCCAAAAGTAAGGTGGACCAAAAGCTTGCCACGTCTGTTTGCCACCAGACCTGACATTTAGAATGTGTTTTAATAGAAACCAGACATGGTTTAAAGGCAGATTTGTCTCTCTGGTACACCTGGCTGTGGGGCAGGGGTAGGAATCTCGTGTTCTTCTCCCACACCTTTCCACACCCCAGTGCCGGCCCATGGGTGCCTTTGCCCGAATCCTAGGACACCCCAAACTCCCAGCTGTGGCACCTGAGGCAGTGACTGCACCCGGGGAGGTGCCAGAGCTGCATTTAATGAATTCTGTGTAACCAAAGAAAGGACAAAATCCGCAGTTCGGGGCAGTCCCAGGGCCAGATGCTGCCGTCGCCCCGCGTGGGGATGGAGATGGCCGTTCCGCAGCGGGGTTTCGGGGACACAGCCCCGGATCAGACCTCAGGACCCTCCCGTTTCACCGCTCCCCCCGCCCCGGTTCCGTCTCCCTCCCCGCCGGTACCGGCGCAGGCTCCGTGCGCGGCCCCTCGCAGGGGGCGTGGCCTCCGCGCCATCAGCCCATGGGCGGGGGGCGGGGCTTTCTGCATCAGCCAATGGACGTCCTCTGCCTACCCCCGCCCCGCCCCTCCCGCGCGGCTGAGGGCGGCGGGCAGAGGCCGAGCCCCGGGAGACGGCAGCGCCCGCAGCTCCCTCAGCGCCGCAGCGATGGCTCAGTGAGTGCGGGCACCGGGCTGCGGGCTCCGGGTGGCACCCTCAGCGGGAAGGGGTTCGGCATGGGCTCAGCATGGGCTCCTGAGGGGGTGGGGGCAGCGCCGGAACCGGTTGGTGGCGGTGTGAGAAGCGGGGCTTGCCCCCCCGCCCCCGCTGCCGGGAGAGGCCTTGCAGAGCCTGAGCGCTGAGGGGGCTGAGGGGCGGCGGGAGCCTCTCTGGTCTCTGCTTAAAGGGTTTGCTGCAAAACGAAGTTTGTCGGGGGAATGGTGTGGTGGGTGGGGGGTTCGGTCCGGTGCCGCCTGGGCGGTTCCGCTGTGTGTCTGGAAAGGAGAAGGAAGGAGAGGACGGGGCCCTCTTGCCGGCGGAGCGGGTTGGTTTGTCCCGGTTCTGTGGCGGCTGAGGGAGCAGCGAGGAGGCTGAGCCGGGTTGTGGAGGCTTTTTGAACAACATCTGGGAGCGATCAGTTCTGGAGTCACGGCTGAGGAGCAGGGAAGTGGCTCCGGACCCGAGGAACAGAAACAGGTTGGGTCTCCCTTGAAGGGGAATGGAGCAGCCTCTGCAGAATATTGCCTTTCATGCTTTTCCTTCGCTCACCCTAAATCTGAGACAGTTCGAGTTGCTGAAGTAAAAAAACTAAAATGTGTAGTGTGGAGCTGTGATCTTGTAGTGCAGCATCTGTTAAATGTGGAGCTGTGACAGATCCCCCAGTGACAGATCAGAGCTGCTCACTTTGCTCCCAGCCTCCTCCATCGTTACAGACCCCTTGCTGTTCTCACCAGCTGTGTCTCACATGCTCGAAAGTAATTTTGGCAACTTTGAATATGCTGTGAGTTCATCTGCTGGACTGTCTGGGAGCCAGCAGGGCCTCTGGGCTATAATGGCCAAGAGAATCACTTCAGAACCTGTGCTACAGCGTTTGTTAGAATGGGGTGGGCTGGCCTAGCAGGTGACAAAATGAGCAGAGCCTGACCCAGGGTATGGGTGCTCCTGCCAGATCACTGCAAATGAGACTTACTTGGCATTTTTGTGCTTCCCCATTCCAGAGCTGACATTGCTTTGATTGGACTGGCCGTGATGGGTCAAAACCTTATTTTGAACATGGATGATCATGGCTTTGTGGTAAGCACAGGACAGCATTGTTCAGTCTCACTAACACCTGGAACTGAACCTGAGCATTTTGTGGTTTTGTGTTGGTTTTTTTTTTTTCTTCTGATGATTTAATGGGTGTTGTTTCCTCCTTTTAGTTACAACTTCAGCTGCCCTTTGTCCTGTTGCCAGAGAAAACCAGCAGTGCATGCCTGTACTTAGCTGGCCACCTGATGTGTTAGTTAGGTGTAATTTCTTTTTTTTCCCCTCAAGTTTGCTTTGGGCTTGGTCATTAACTGCACATTGCCCAAGCACTTGCAAAGCCGTGCTACAGTTTCACCCCTGTGTTGTGTCTTTAGGGAAGGTGGAAGTGGGAGAGCATGTGATGTTGCACCTGCTTATATAAATTGTAGTCTGAGTTGAAGTAACTTTCCTGTTGGCAGCTTTGCTTGATGTGTTTTCTTCTCCCCTCAGGTTTGTGCTTTTAACAGGACAGTTTCCAAAGTGGATGACTTTCTGGCCAATGAGGCCAAAGGTACCAAAGTGATTGGTGCTCACAGTCTGGAGGAGATGGTCTCTAAGCTGAAGAAGCCCCGGCGCATCATCTTGCTGGTGAAGGCCGGAAGTGCAGTGGATGACTTCATCAATAAGTTGGTGAGGCAAACATTCCTTTTACCTCTGACTTTCTGCTGTCTTTTGGAGAAGGTGCCTCTGCGACACCTCACTTATTCATCATTAATGATTTGAATGCATGAAAAAAAGCAAAATGTTGATTTCTTTTTGACAGGTGCCCTTGCTGGAGACTGGAGACATCATCATTGATGGTGGGAATTCTGAGTATAGAGATACCACGGTAAGTCTGTTTTCTGCCCAAAGGGGAAGAATAAAATACATAGGAATCTGTCTCCTCTGATCACCAGAATAGGCAGTCAATAGGATGTATTCACCCTTCTGCTCAGGGAAGGCCAAACTGAGTTATCTCTGTGAAACTCGATCATGCAGCCTATTAAAAACCAATTGTTGCAGTAATTAAGGGCTGTTTTGTGAGTATATTTCTGTGGAAGTTGCCTAAATGATCACAGAATATATTTATTTACATCTTCTAGAGACTGAAGGTCTTTAGGAAATTTTCTGTAACAATCTTGAAGAGTTTTCAGGGAGATTTGAAAATGTAAGGATATTTATAGGTTTGTTTTTATATTGCAATCCTACATGACCACAGGAAAATCCAGTTAGACAGTACTGCTGGCTTGGCTGTCTGAGATAATTTCTCTGCTGTTTTCATTACAAACTTGAAAAATAAAACAGAACACTACAAACAAACACACAAACCCCACAAAAAAACAACTGCTTTTGATTGGGCTGTAACTATAGAAGATACTTCAGCACATCTGGGAAGCTGACATGAAAATGCTTCACACTTCTGAATCTTAATAGGAGAGCCTGGTATTAGGCTTTCTGCTTTGGCACCCTCATCTTGGATCAGTGAGCTGGCCATGGCAGAGCAAAAAGCAGGTTCTAAACAAGGGGTATTATATAGGGAGCTTGTATCTCCCCTGAGGAATCTCAGCCTGTGCTTCTTTCCCTCTCAGAGGGAATTAGTGCCCCTCATAGATGTCTGTGTACTGCACAGTGAACTCAGCAGCTCCACCTTGGGCTTAATCTGCTTCCCCCACCTTGTTGCACACACACAGCATCTCTTTGCAAAGCTCTGTGTCAAAGCAACAGGAAGTTTCCCAACATTCACTTGGATGTGTGCACAGGCTTTCTCAAAAGTTGTCTTCAGGCATGTACAGAGCAGAACTGAAAAGCTATTTTTCATTCTGGGTTTCTAACCTCTGTTTGCCAGGCTCTGGCACTGGGGGAAATGAAATAAAGCTGCTCTGCTCTTTGTTCCAGAGACGTTGCAAGGAGCTGCAGGAAAAGGGCATCTTGTTTGTTGGGAGCGGCGTTAGTGGTGGGGAGGAGGGTGCCAGATATGGCCCTTCACTCATGCCAGGAGGAGCCAAAGAAGCCTGGTGAGCATGGGATGCTTTATTCTTCTTTAGAATGGTCTGCAACAATTGTCTTCTATTCACACTGAGAGCTGAGGGAGGGAGGGAGGAGGGCGTGGGTGTGGAGAGAACAAGATATTTTGCCATCTCGCTTCCTCAAGGCTCTGGATTTCTCAACCTAGCTGGGGTCACAGGGCAGTGCTGAGCTCTAATGGCAGGCAGAAAAAGAGCATTTTTTTTTTCCTCAGCAATTGACAGGCAGAAGTAGTACCAACAGAAATCTGAAGGGAGAAATGTGTATGAAGGGAAAAAAACATTTTGCTTAAGTTTTTTAGAAGTAAATGTTGATTGTGATTTTTCTTTTGTGGCACTTGGAAAGCTGTTAACCATGAAACAGGCAACAGCAAACATCCCTGCAGTCCCACACAGTATAAAAGGAGGCTTCAGTACATGTTTGTACAAATTATTCAATAAGTTTTCAAGTTTGTGCCTTGCTGCCCTGCTGTTTTGTACTCAGTGTGAATTGCTGTCTATCAAGTATATCAAGGCTTTATCCCTGCTTGCTTGTTCTTTCTGTAAATATAGAAAGAAAAGATGTGCCCAGGCTTTACCAAGGCTTTAGTATCTCTTAAGTCCTCATCTTTTGTGTTAATTATACCAGTTTCAGCCTGTTCAGATTCGATGGTAGAAAGCCAGAAACAGTGTAACAGTGATTTGCTGCCTGATCATCTGCAGCCCATGTGCCACTCATGCTCCTTGATCAGCAGTCACTGCAGGTTGCTCTGGACTTGTCTTTCTGGCATGCTGTGTGTTAGCCATGCAATTTACTACACGTGACAGTGACAAAAGCTCCTGATGACTGCAATAATGCAGATAATTAAATCCTGAGTTGCATTTCTGGAGTTTCTTCCCTCCTTCCTTCTTCTCTAGATGGCCCTGGATTTTTCTTGGGGCTGTGGAACAGAGTGGGATTTTGTTTCAGCTGCAGCCTGTACTGTAACCTGACTCTTCCCCACAGTTCTAAAACAGAGAAGAGAATATTTGGGCTCCTTTAGGGACATTGAACTTCTCTGTACAATGCAGTAAGCATGACATGGGTGGTCTCTATTTCTTACAAAGAGTGTTCTGAGGAAAAACATATTATTTGACATTGCTGTGTGGTGGGTTATCAACCTGCCAGCATGCCCCGAGCTGCCTTCTGGCAGGTTACAGAAGGATGCATCATAGCAGTGGCTTTTTTTCTTGTGGTGTCTGTGTCCTTTGCCCCTCTGCTGAGGCATATTGTTTCTCCCCACAGGCCTCACATCAAGACCATATTTCAAAGCATTGCTGCTAAAGTGGGATCTGGGGAACCTTGTTGTGACTGGGTAAATATTTGATACCGAACCTTAACCTGTGGTTAGAGCCTTGCTTAGGTAGTTTGGTTGCTGAAGTTCATGCTGAAGTTATTCTCAGTAAACCCAGTGACATCAGTGGGTTGGTTTTCTGGCTGACTGCATTAAATTCATATCTACCACTTCCTGTAACTTATCCCATACAATGGAAAGACAAAGTTCTGTGGTGGGTCATGTACTGTGGGAGCTGAATGGATCTGTGACCCTCAGTGTGTTCAGTTAGTCCTGCAATTCCTTCCTTCTTTCCTTCCTCCAGGCAGAAAGAAGCCCTGGGCATGTGTTAAACACTGCAAGTGGTGACAGTGCTGCTGTTAATGGCATTTTTTGATGTTTCCTGGCAGGTAGGAGATGAGGGTGCTGGACACTTTGTGAAGATGGTGCACAATGGGATTGAATATGGAGATATGCAGCTGATCTGTGAGGCCTATCATCTGATGAAAGATGTGCTGAACATGGAGCATGATGAGATGTCAAAGGTGATCTCTTGTTTTTTGTGCCTTGCCTTCTTGAGCCATGGTGGGCTTGGGGAGAGCTGCTGTGTGTGCACAAAGTTAATTTTCTGACATGCCTTCTGCCAGGAGCAGTGCACAATGTTCCTCAGCATCAAATGAGGCAGGGAGCAGGAAGCAAATACACCTGAAGTTTTATAAATGTTGTCTAGACTCTCCCATTCTGCAGCTGAGTTCTCTCCACCTACTTGTGTAGAGATATGAATTATCTTGCCAGAGAAAAGCTGATAGAACATTGTTATAATCAAGCAGACAAATCTTGCAACAACCTTACAGAAACAAGTCAGCAGTTCTGTGTCCTGTCTTCAGTGCCCATCATGGTATATTTGTGTGTATAATGTGTACATATATATACACACACACTCATTCTCTTCTTCCAGGTATTTCAGGAATGGAATAAGACAGAGCTGGACTCTTTCCTGATTGAAATCACAGCCAATATTCTCAAATTCAAAGACAGTGATGGCACTTACCTCCTCCCAAAGATCAAGGACAGTGCAGGACAAAAAGGCACAGGGAAGTGGACAGCCATTTCTGCCTTGGAGTATGGAGTCCCTGTCACACTCATAGGTAACTGATTCATTGATCTGGCCTCATCTTTCCTGCCTGCATGTGCCCCATCACAGTCAGGAGCATGCTGTAACACAGGGAGCTCAGGAATGAGCCCACACTAGGGCTTGGTTGGAACAAGAGGCTTTTCTAGGTGTAGCTGCTGCAGTCTCTTCACCCTTGGGAACCACCATAGTTTATCTTTCCTGGGCCTTTAGAAAAAAAAAAATTTTTACATATATATTTTTGATGTTTTTTTCTGTATTTATAATTTCAATATGTTTTCATATTTTAAAATTTTATATAGTAAACTTTTGTCTTGAAAATTTAGAAACCTCCTTTGCTTGTTTCTCAAATGTCAGTAGTATTGTTACCATGTCTTTGTCACTCAGGGCTGGTGGTGACTTGGTGACAGGTGAATGTAAGTGCAAGAAGTGTCATGTTAGACTGATACCATGTTCCTCTCTGTAATCATCCACCTTATCTGCTACTCCAAATTCTATCATAGTCTTAAAAAGGTTTAAAAAAGGAATTGACCACAGCTTGATAAATACTTAGACTTCTCTGAAAGCATAAGAATTCTTTTTCAGATGTCTACCTCAGCCTTCTGCTCCTGTGCTTCAGTGTAACTTAGCTGAACAGGGACACAAGGGCTGGGCTGCATCATGGGTTGAGGAGCTCAGGCAGATTTCTTTGGGAAGAGCAGCAGCCTGCTGCCCTGGGATGGTGGCTGCTGGTTTTCCACAGCAGCTGATTGTGGCATTTTTTTATTCACACTGGACTGCCACTGTTTTTTGTTTTGTGGTTATAAGGCTGCTGATCCAAAGCCAAACTTAAGATGATGGAAACGTGTTTTGTAATTGCTTTGAATTATATCCCTGGAGTATGAGAGTTTACTGCTGGCATATGTACCTAACAGTCTAACCTGACCTCTGGTGGAATCATGACACAGGAGTTGTAATACTTCTGCAGCACAATAAATAAATTGACTCAGCAGGTTCTTTGCTCTCAGATTGGTTTTCATTTTTGTGCTTTCTCTCTCTCTGTTTTCCTTTGCCATGGTTGCTCAAGTCCTGTTGTATTCAAAGATAGGAAAGCCTGTGTTCAGCAGCCTACAAGCAGGTGCTGTTAATGTGCTCCTGCCTGAGGTTCTTACAAAGATCAGGGGTGGAGGAGACACTCCCTGATGAGTCCCTTGCAGTGCCAGGGTAGTTCTGTTAGGTAAGGAGTTGATAGGGAAGTATGTGCAACAGCCCTTGTGCAAATGTGGCTCTGTGTGTGGTTTTACTGCATGACTTGCAGACTCCTGCCTGTAAAAGCAGAGTCATGCTATTCCTGCTTGTCCCTGATTCCACCCCCTCTTCTCCTCCCCAGAGTAGAAGGAAGTTTTTGCAGAAATGGAAAGGAGCCAGTTCTGATTTTGATACACTCTGTTAATCCTGCTGCTGGTAGGATCCAGAATCTTGTGAAAACATTACTCATTCATTTTCTTTTTGGTTGGTTCAGTTGCTGTGAGGGTTTTTTGGGTTTTGGGTTTGTTTGCTTTTGGTTTTTGGTTTGTTTTTTGTTAAATTGTTTTGTTTCTTTTTTAATTAAAGACTCAATTAAAAGGTGGCAGAGAAGTTCACTATGAAGACTATAATAATAAACTTGATTACTTTCCTTCTATCAGAGCCTGGAAAGGAAACTTGAATTTTTTTATAATTTAACAATAGTTGCAAATAAGTACAACTTAAAGCAGTATGATTAGGAATTAATTGAGCCAGCTCAAGAGATTGGCATTTAAGCTTTCTTTTTAGGTCCTGAAGATACTGCTTGGCTAACTCCTTAGCCCTGGCAAATGACATTTAGTAACCAGCTTAGTGTGGTTATAAAACTTTCTTAGGGGCTTCTGAATACTCATGTTCTGTGTCTTTCAAATTTATAAAGCTTATTTCCTCTGAGAAGTTAACCTGCTGATTTATTCTTGGTTTTAATTGCTCTTTTTTTCATGTGTGTATTTGAAAGGACATTAGTTAATGTGAGCTGGAACTTATGCAACATTGTTTCATCTAGAAAACATGAATCAATAATTAGTGAAACCTTCAGGCTTGCCTGTCACTAGTCTGAGGTGCAGCACTGTCTGTATTTTATAGTTAATAAGAAATTTTAAAGGGTATTAATAAAACAAAAGCTGGTAAAGGTTCCTGAGGAGAAATTTTCACACAGATGACTTGTGGATTTATTTTTTTTTTAATCTTTATAATTTGAAAGCTGTGTCAGTCAATATTTACCCAATGGTTATGCTGACTGGCAGATTGGTCCCTCAGCAATGCTGCTGAAACAATTAATTTATACACCTCTATTCCTGTGTTTTATCATGCCTGGGGCTCAGCATTCAGTGCTGCTCTCATTGTGTGCTTGAGGACAACTATCTCAGACCTCAGCAGTGATGCTGAGCTCTCTCATTTTCCACCCTTTTCTGCTGTACTTCCAGGTGAAGCTGTGTTTGCACGATGCTTGTCTTCCCTCAAGGATGAGAGGATACAGGCCAGTAAGCTGCTGGAGGGGCCTAAATCCACTCAGTTTAGTGGGAACAAGAAAGCCTTTCTGGAGGACATACGCCAGGTGAGTCACTGTGCTGGCCTGAGTGCCAAGTTAAAGCTGCAGGTCAAAGCAGGTTCAGCCCCTGCTCTTGTGTTTGCATTTCATGGCTTTTAAGTCCTGCTTTCAGCTATCCCCTTGGGCATTTGCTAGTGGGGTCTGTAATGCATAATGCAACCAGTTCCTTTCCTCACCAAAGAGCAGTCCTGGAGGAATCTGAGTCCAAGGCACAGTGGGAAGTGATAACGAGCTGGGATGCAAAGGTCATAACTCATGCACAGGACCTTTTTCACCACTCAGCACCAAAAGCTTTGTAATAGGGATAATAGCTCTTGATTTATAACTTGATCTCTGTTGAGACCAAACTTTCCAACAACTGGAAAGGATATTTTGGTTCCCAGATAGCTGGAATGTGGCTACTGTATTCAACCCTGATGAGGACTAAGTAAAGTATGTACTCTGTAGTTTCTCATTCAGCTTTGTGGGACTTCACCTGGAGTGTGAATTTCTCTCTTTAGGCCCTGTATGCTTCCAAGATTATCTCCTATGCTCAAGGCTTCATGCTGCTGAGACAAGCAGCAAAAGAATTTGGCTGGACACTGAATTATGGTGGCATTGCACTGATGTGGAGGGGAGGCTGCATCATCAGGAGGTAATTAAAATAAGGAGGTCATTTAATTGCTGGGGAGAGAGGAACAGGCAATTTGGTTTATGCAGTGCTAGACTGACAAGCCCAGTGTCAGGGATTTCTTGGAAAATCCATGGAGTTAATTTGTTGATAAGATACTGAAAGGCTGTTTTTAGGATGGCACTAAGGTTACCAGATTAAGCCAATTTTCTGGTGTTTTAGCTGCTGCAGATTTTCTTCAGTCTTCTTTTTGTTTGTATCTTTCTCATTGGTCAGAATCTGAGCTTGGCTGAGCTCAATTTTGGCACTTTTGAAGTTTTAGATTCTGGTCTTTTTGTTGAAGGGTGTGGAATTTTATTCTTGGTTTACATGTGTTCTGCCTAGTGTGTTCCTGGGGAAAATCAAAGATGCTTTTGATCGAAACCCTGATCTGCAGAACTTGCTGTTGGATGATTTCTTTAAGACAGCTGTTGAAAACTGTCAGGTGAGTTTCCAAGGAAAGGAGCATAATAACAATAGCTCCCAGTTGCTCAGCTTCTTTCCCAAGAATTGCCTTCACAAATGTGTTTAAACTGAAAAATTAAAAGGTAGACAACATCCTTGATCCCCAAAATCTTTAAACAATCCTTTAGCTCTTTGGGATTGTGTATGTGTATAGGAATTCATCACCTAGGGCTTCAAGGCACAGTTCCTGAGTGGAATATCCCAGCCTTGTAGGATCAGGACAGAAAGTAAGCTACACAGTTGGAGCTGATTGAAATTGAACAAGAAAGTTACTGTGATAAGGCAGGATCTACTGAGGTCCAAATTGAAATTTTGCCAGACACTAGAGTTAGTGACCTATCCTTGGAAAAAAGGCCTACATATGCCTCTTGTCTCTGTTTCATTCAGGAAGTTGGAGAATGTTAGTTATCAATGAAGAAAAAAAGGGTGTTGCACCATAGAAATCAGCATCCAGATGCAGCAAGTGATGAACCAAGGTCTTGTGTAATGCTGCAAAGTTTGTACTGACAGCCTATAGAAAAAACAGGAGCAGAGAAACATAGAGTGCTGGTTGTGCCCTGGTTCTTTTGAAACTTATGTTTTCCATTTTATTATGACAGAGGAGCTTTAGGCAGGAATCCAGCAATTCAGAACCACAATGTCAGGAAAAAATGTCTACACTGAGTGAACATTCTCATCACTGTGTCTTGTGCCTGCTGTGCACTGGGATTTCAGCTGTGCAGGGTATAAAGCTCTGTTCTATTACCACTGTTTGCAGTGGCACCAAAGAACAGTGTTGCAGACCTGCCATTCAGTAGACCTAGGACTGTCCAAACATTGTCCTGATTTGGACAGAGTTGACAGGCAAAACTAAAGCCAGATTATCTGATCAGCAAAGAAGTAATATATTATCATTAATAATTCTTTTAACTAAGGCTGAATATTCCATGCAGGCTGCTAAATCACAGACACAGCTGAAATGAGGATTATGCACACATCTCTTTGAAGTGTTGTGTTGACCTCTTACACCCCTGAGCAGGCTTTGTGCTTGACGAGAGGTCCTGAAAGTGCCTCAGTGTTTGCTCAGTGTGTTCCCCACTGTGTTGATGCTTTTGGGATGCACTGTGTTTCTGTGGAAGTACCAGCATCCTTGATGGAGGCTGTGGTTTGGTTGTGTGGAATTTGCCATGATTTTGGATTAACCTTGTCTATATAAAATCAGGAATCTACTGCTGCATTTGCTCAGAGTTGGTCATTAAATTTCATATAAGATGAGGCTGCACATGCTGGTATAGTAGAATAGCTCATATGCCTGCATATATCTATGACCAAGCACTGATAAGTTTCATTCTGTTTTGTTTTTGTTTTTTTTTAAAATCTCTTTCCCTCTCTCCCAGGACTCCTGGCGACGAGTGATCAGTACTGGAGTACAGATTGGGATCCCTATGCCCTGCTTCACTACAGCACTTTCATTTTATGATGGATACAGGCATGAAGTACTGCCAGCTAACTTGATTCAGGTAGGTGGCTGTAATAGCATGGGAAATCTTCTGACCTCTGAAATACCACCATTTGGTTATTTAAGTACTGGTCTAAAGGCCATGATGGCAGTATGTCCTGATCACTCCAGCAATAAAGGCATTTATTGCCTAATGTAATTCTGTTAACCCTAAAAATACTATGAGATATCTGGATAAAGAACACCAGAGGTAATATATGACAGTGCCCAGCATCTATTATTATTCCATCATCAAAACAAGGGTAGGGATACATTTAAATCAAAATGCTTTATAAAGAATTAAGTATCTTTTATCTAAGGAATGAAGAATTGAGTAGCTTTGAGCCTTTGGATGTGTGAACTTGTTTTTTAGATTAGGACCTAGCAGAAATAATATACTTGTATTTCTACAGAACTTTTAGTTGCTAGATATTAGTACATGGCTAATATGATTTTGCTAATAATGAGAAAAGAACTTGAAAGGTTACAATACTGGAGTCTGATCTTATTGGTAGTATTCCTATAGTCCAGTTTATGTTGGTGCAACTTCTACCACTGATATTCCTGTGTCTCTCTTGTGTGTGTGTGTTCTTATTCTAGGCCCAACGTGATTACTTTGGTGCACATACATACGAGTTACTATTGAAGCCAGGTGTGTTTATCCATACTAACTGGACAGGCCATGGGGGAAATGTGTCCTCTTCTGCCTATAATGTCTAAAGAAATAATTCCTCTTGAGGCCCAGATACTGTAGTTGTCAGATACTCTACCTAGAATATCACTTTTTACTGTACTGTGCTAGAACCTGTGTTTGGACACTTTTGTAATAACTTGTGGGTATATTTCATATACAAATATATCAATAGATATAAAAGAAAGCTAAATAAACTTACTTATAAACAAACTGAGGTTTTTTTCTTTCTGCTGCTGCTGGCCAAAACTGGCTGGAATGTCTTTGTGCAGTATTTAATAGAATACATTCTAAAATGACAATATTTTTATTGTATTATAGTGCATAAACTCATAGGGATCAAGATAAAGATGACTGCATTTCAATAACAGCTAATGTGGAGAGTGGCAGACAGCACAGTAATGCTATACAAGATTCCAGGGAGGTAAAGGCCTTTTTTTGGTTGTCATTGTTCATAACAGGCAGTAATGTGGTCCTTAGAGGTTAAGTTCTGGGTGTTCCTCTATACAATTTTTTTCACACTGTTTGTTTTCTAAGAAAGGGTGGAGGGTGGGATAAATCATGGAGAAATTTCAATGCAGGTCAAATGTGTTGACTGATATTCCTGGCACCAAGCCATTCTCCCTTCAACTATTGTTCCCAGTTTTAAATTCTGGCATAAACTGCTGGCTGAGCTGTTGATTTCACTCTTTTCCCCATGTCTCTCCTTTTTTTTGCCTCCTCCTCCCATGGATAGCAAGGCAGGTAGCATGCAAATTTGGCTCAATTTGGTATCTCTTCCTGCAATCCCACTGTCAGTCATCTTCAGGACTTCTGAAAATTCACCTGGTTGTCTGTATCTTTTTTTTTTTTTTCTTCCTCACAACCTTTGAAGTGTTAAGGTTTGTGCTGTGCACTGATTTTGTGTTAGATTCTTGCTCCATTTGTTTCTGCAGGTTACTTCCAATTTAATGCAACTTTTTGCAAATCGTGTTGTAAGATTTAGGGATTTCATGAAAGAAATGTGTGACAAATTATAGGAAACAGTGGTAACAGGAGGGGTGTGAACTTCTTGGTGGATTTGTCCCAGCATTTATGGATTTGGTGTTCCAGCAGTAGAAGTTTATTAGAAGCTGTGATGGACAGCAGGGACAGTTCTGCAGTTCATTGTGTGCATAGGCGCTGTGTTTTGGGGTGAAATGGGATAATCCCACAAATCTGTTTTAGTGCTTGGTCTGATATTAGTGCTGACAAAATACCTGTTCTGTCAGGAACTGTGCTGTGCTGAGAGCTCCTCAGGGTCAGCAATGTGTGTCCGGGGTTCCTCTTGGGCTCTCCTTGCACTGACCCGCGGAGGGATGAGGGAGGGGATGGGACAGCAGCCGCTGCTGCTTTACACCTCTCGTGTTGCTGCTCCTTGCTCTCCGCCGTTCCTACGCGTTAATTCCCGAGGGGCGATCGTCGGTGGTCCTGCTGGGTCCAGAACCCTCGTGTACCGCGTTGGTACCGGATGGGTGCTGGCAGCACCGCTTACAACCGGGCCATGCCCACAGCTACGGCTTCTGCTGCCAGCCCTGCGGGACATATTTCCTCGCCGGTATAAAACACCCCGAGCAGCAGCGAGGCGGGCGTGGGTCCGGGCCGGTACCGCGTTCTGGGCTGCCCGGGCCGGTACCGCGGAGGGAGGGGCCCGGAGCTCCCGAGGGGCGGGGACTCACAAGATGGCGGCGGCACAGCCCCGCCTCTCCGCGCCGGGTGGGAAACCCGTGAGGGCGGCTGAGGGAAGCGCCATGGCGGCGGAGGGCGAGGAGCGGCAGCTGCTGACACAGGTACGGGGGGCGGGCATCCCCTCCTCCTGACCGACCCCGCGGCCCCCAGAGCCACCGGGGAACGGCTCGGCCGGGACAAGATGGAGCCGCGGCGGGGCAGGGGGTGTGCGTGGTGTTGGGGCCCACCGATGTTTTCAGGGTGGGGATGAGTTAGGCGGGAGCTGGGCTGTCGGTCTGCAGGGAGCTGATCTGTCGCTCCTTGGATCCTTCCAGAGGCTGAAGGCTGCGGTGCACTACACGGCTGGCTGCCTGTGCCGGGAAGTGGCAGAAGACAAGAAGATGGAGTTCAGCAAACAAACCATCGCAGCGCTGTCAGAGATCACCTTCAGGCAGTGCGGTACAGGAGTTTGCGTGTTGTCTGTTTGTTCAAGAGCAACTGGAACTAGGCATCACTGCTGAGTTGTTTCTTGCATTATTCTTCTAGAAGTACAAGAAATAGTGATTCTGTTTTTCAGTGCTGGAAAAAGCACTTAAATGTACATGGAAATGGTGTGTAGGCCACCCGGCTGTGCAACAGAGTGGCACATAACAAGTTGTGGTGGCTTCTCATCACTAACTTGGATAATTTGCATCTTTGTAGCAGCTAGAACTTCTGTCTCCTCCTGCTCACTGTTTTAAAATACGTTGTATATTTGTGCTTTCTCCAGAGAGCTTCGCAAAAGACCTTGAAATGTTTGCAAGGTAGGTACTGGAATGCTTGTTTGTTACAAAAGCTTTCCTTTTTTTGTATTTCAATTCCAGCAATTAGGTAATTTTTAGATTATGTCTTCTAAATCAAGTTTTAAGGGGTTCTGTTGGCTTATTAAATAGTGACTGTGAACTGGGAAATAGATATTCCCTTGTAAGTTCTTGACTTTGGAAGTTTGTTTCTGTGGTACATGTGATTGTTAGGTTAATGATATGGTTTGGAGTGACAAATGTTTATTGATGTGCTATGGTTCATCTGGTTGCTCCAAGGACAGAGAATGTTTTAAGGAGTCAAAACACAGTGACCTACTGGCAAGTAAGAGAGAATGTTACTTGAAGTTCTGGTTGCCATATTCTACTATTTTACACAGAAGTGTGGGAATTTAGATGTGCAATCTTGTAAAATAGTTTTTTTGTGTGTTACAGTGGAAAAGATAGACATGTTGGGTTTCCTGGAGTCCTTTTTAAGCTTTTTCAGTTAGTGTTCTAATCCAGATGCTGTTGGACCTCTTGGAACCAGTCTTGGCAGACACATTAAGGAGTATTTTTTTCTGTGCAGGCATGCAAAACGAAGCACAGTCACTACAGATGATGTGAAGCTTCTGGCTAGAAGGAGCAATTCTTTGGTAAGATTCAGTGTATTTTCTGTCTCACAATATCTTAAATTAATTGGTTAGTTCCAAAGAGCATTTGAATGAAGGCTATAGATGATGAAAGAACTGTTGCTTCAGCTTAGACTGAGGGCTTCATGCAGGAATTAGTTGATATATCAGCCTTTTTATATCAGTTGATTGTCAGCCCTTTTGGAGTGTCTGTTGTTTGGTTGGCTTTGGTTTGGTTTTTGGTTTTTTGTTTTTTTTTTTGTAGTAACAATTTGCCCTGCTAATTTCTTATGAATAAATGAAGTTCCTTGGTAGATGACTGTTTAATTTATTGTTCTCAGCTGAAGTATATCACCCAGAAGAGTGATGAGCTTGCATCAAGTAACATGGAACAAAAAGAGAGGAAGAAAAGGAAGTCTAGTGCAGCTAAGGAAGGGAGAACTTCTGGGGAACAAGAAGAGCTGTGATCGAAAATGAAGATTACAAAATGGCTTTCAAGTAATGTCTCTCTGGTAATTTTCTCTTATTTTCCTAGGGGAACCCAAGTCAGCCTAGTACAGATCCCTCTAGTTAGCAACAGTAATGAATCTTTGGGTTCTGGTGAACCTGATTAGTTGGACTTTTTGGTTCTGAAAATGGAAGGTCTTTCAGAATTCAGTAAAGCCAAAATGCCTTAATTTCTCACAAAAAGTTATCTTACTATTATAAAAAATACTTTAAATAAAAAGAGTTTAAATCAGAACATTCTCACTGACTATAGTACCTCAGAATGGTGCAATGCCCTCCTGATACTTGGTTTCTCCAGTGACTGACTTCCTCCTTGCTTCCATTTTATACTTTTGCTTAGGTATTCTGGGTATTCTTTAATAGCCATCTCTCTCACTTGCCTTGACAATTAAACATGTTTTGTTGTTCCTGTGACACTGCTCGTGTCCAATCATCACTTGGAATAACTTCTATTACATTTCTGGATGTCACTGCAGTACCCCAGCTCCGGGGTGGCCATCAGAAATGTATCGCCATTGCCCTCTGCTGGAATCACAGAGACACCGACCAAATGTGAAGTAAAAAGAAACAGATTTCAAGATCGAAGATAGGAGACAAATGTAGCCAAGTGGAATGAGAAGGCTGCCTAAGCTACTTTGTGGAAAAACTTCATGAAGCAGGAATATGCTTGTCAGGAATAGTCGAAATGCTGAAAACTGCAGCAAGAGAGGAAAGACTTAAAAAGTATTTCTCTTGCTGAGCCCTCACAAGAGAACAGATTGTGCCAGGTGGGAGTTCTGGTGCAGTATGAACATGCATCCTACCCATATACTCTGGACATGTTAAATACAAAGTTCTTCTATATTTATTTTCTTTTTCCTCTACCCTTAAGGTAAAACTGTACTTAGCAGGTTCTTTAATCATAACCACTGGTGGGAATATCAGAACTAGTCCAACAGTGAGGAAAAAAGGTTTTAATGATATTAGACATAAAAAAGACTTTAACAAATTTAAAAATAATCCAGTTGATAAAAAAGCATCATGATACTAGAGTAATGATTAGGAAAGCAATACAGACAGACCAAATACAAGTTGTCTGCTCCACAGCCTTACAAAGCAAGGATTTCCACCTTTGCTGTGTTTTACAAGTTGGTCCAAGAGGAAAGGTTCCTTACAGAAAAGGTACTGAAGTTAAAGGACTTTGAATTTAATTTAACCAATGCAACTAGCATGCAACTAGCATGCATCAAGTTCCTAGATCCCAGGCTGGAGCTTAAAGCCAGACAGCAGCTGGCTAACCCCTCAGCCCTGTGCATTAACTGTGCCTCCAAGTGTCTTCCAGAGGTCTTTACAGTGGAAAGGATGGGAAGACAAAGCAAGCAAACTGCCTGGGGCTTCAGCAGTGAGATCCATCATTATCACATGGAAAGTTCTGGCTCCCAACCAGGTATTCAAAGCTGAACTCTTACATGCTGTGTTTAGCAATACTATTGTTCTAATAGACTGCAAAAAGTCAAAATCCCTTTGGTTACACATAATTTGAATCACCACAGGAGTTTAAGCCTCATTGTCCAGAGTTTAGTCCTCTATAGCCAAACCACAGCATGACCAGCAAAACTATGGTTCCCTGGATGTATCTTTGCTTCTATTGATTCTAATGCAAAAACCCAACCAAAAAAAAAACCTGCAGGCAGCACTAGGAGTCTTCTTTCTTGCGTTTTGAACTAGGGCAGTCTCCCCTGGGTACCATTTTCTTGCCCTTTGATATGTTCCTGAGGGAATGTAAAGCCTGCATTTGTTCTAAACGCTTGGAGAGCTCCTGATTACAGGCCTGCTGCAGAGCTTCAGCCTTCTGCTTGTCCCATCCTAGAACTGAGGCCAGGATCTGTGTGTCTTCTTTCATGACCAGCTGTAGAAAAACAGATTTTTAACAGTCTTTTTTAGTGATGCTTCTCCACCACTAACCCCTCTACACATATTAACACCACCAGTAATGAGACACCTGTTTAGTGCTGGCAGCTGGGTACTGAAGGTGTTCCCAACTTTCATCATCTGTCCCGTGGAGGATTTACACCCACCTCTAGATCTTTACTGTTCAAGAAGAGCTCTGGAGAAGGTTTCTTTTTCAGAACAGCACAGATGTCATCACTGAGCATCCTTCTGAGTAATGCTTCTGTACTGCTGGTGCCTGTGTCAACCACGTCCATCTCTTTTCTTGATACAGTCTTGGATTCTGAAAAGTAGCAGAATTTTTCTAGCCCAGGACAAACAGAGGACAAAAAAAAAAAAGTATCCTGGACTCCTGGTTTTGAGATTAATAAAACCAAGCATTCTATCTAGGTACATCCTCTAACTTAAGGAAATCATAATGTTAAGGATGACAAGATGATTTAAGCTTTCCCCCCCATTCTACTTTCAGGCATTGTAAGAAATGTGGCACAGCAACAAGAAGACTCCTGATCATTCCCAGTCAGAGAATTCTTACACTATGCCAGCTACTACACCCACCACATTAACAGCTGCTATGTGAGTGAATCACTCCAGTCTTTCACTCTGCCTCACTTATTGCACTCAGCTATTTCAGGCATCTCTGGAAATCTCCCTTTCCAGCCTCCCTACCTGCTGCTTTTTTGCTGTTTTCATTTTCCAAGGTCTCCAGGTAGAGCTTCAGGACCTGTCTCGATTGCCGTTCTTCCTCTCGTCTGTCCAGCACATGCTGCAGGGCATCCTGCAGTCCCTGCACTTTGCTTTGACTTTGGGCAAGTTCTTCTGCCAGCTCTGAACATGGTACATCAATAAGCACCTTAAAACAACAAGAGTGCTCTTGTTACATGGACTGATGAGTAACTCCCTCCATTAAACTGATTACAGCCTCCTGGATGACAGAGCCTCCACGTGCATGAAACCCAGAGTGTTTCACAAGTTTTCTTGTCACAGCAAATCAGCCCAGTTATGAGGCTACAAGTGGCTCTCCACCAACCAGCATGCTTTACCAGAAGGCATTCAGGAAGGTGTGGAATCATATGTACATTTTAAATCATGACAGGTCCTGACAATCACTCCATACCCAAAGCCAAAAGCCTGGCCCTTGGGAGACTCCATGAGGACAAGAGGTGGCTTTCACCATCCCTTGCCACAGAACAAGGTGTTAAGCAGCCAGATACTCATAAATCTCCTCTGGAAAATGACAGCAGTTCTTGGAAGCCCTCTGGAGCAGACAGATTTGGTGTGCTACTCAACCATCACCTTTGATGCATTACACAGGTGTCTGGTTTTAAGGAAGAAGCCCACCTCAGTTGCCATTGGGCCAAATCTTGATTTTTTTGCCTTCCTGCTGTCAGAGTTGGAAAGACATGCTGTGAGGGACAATCAGTAATAAAGACCACCCTCCCCAAGACACCTGTGTTTCCCCTTAAGGAGAAATTTGCTTCTTAGCACCAAAGAGCAGCAGCTGAATTAAGCTTGAGGTCTTGTTTACTTACTGTTCTCTCCCATCTACTGAGATAAATGGATGATGGGCAGGATAGGAACTAGAGATTTCCCCACTGTACCTGGAGGTCTTCTTCAGACATCAGGATGATACTGGACAGGTCATTCTTCAACTGTGTGGCCAGTTGCTTCCACTTCTCTGCAGCACTGTCCACTTCATCCAAGGGAAAGGAGGCTATTCCACTGTCTGACACAAGAGTCATTGGTTTTATGGGTCATTCCTGAGCCACCTGAGACAGCCTAATTTTGGCAGATGTATTCCAAACACCCCTCCCCTTCCATACTCCCTTATCCACAGGGTACCTCTGCTTGTGCCAGACCAATTCTCCCGATTAATCAGTGCCTCAAACTTGGTGTTAGATGGCAGACACAAAAAGTAATCTTCATCATCCACAATGGTGCCATCTTCTGCAAGGACTAAGGTGATGCGCTCCTTGGCCTTGTCAATAGCCAGAACGTCACCAGCTGAAGAACAGAAAAAATACAGAAATAACAGAAGTGACTTATGCTTTGTCCTTTTATTACACTCATGGCAAAAGGCAAGCAGCTCTCAGTGATTCAGGCAAGCGACCAGGACCTGTCTCCTCCCAGCTCTGCACATCAGCCCTTTTTTTGGCACATCCTCACGAGTTTCCCCTCCAGGAACTACATTAGTGATGCAAACCTTGACGCGGAAACGCGCATTTCAGCGAAGCCACTTCCAACCCTTTACCCCCACCCGCTTCCTCTCCCTTCTCCCGGGGGGAAGCGTCACCCGGAGCCCTGCTCTCCTCCCGCTTCCAGCGCACGGACCGGACCCAACCACACCGCTTCCACCCGCGACACGGGGACCGAGGGGCTCAAACGGGCGGCAGACGGCCCCGTTCCGCCCCACGGAGCCTCACCCTTGCGGCGCAGCTCCCGCAAGGAGGAGGCGGCCAGGCCGTACTGGTCCTTCCCGTCCCGCAGCAGACACCGCTTCGGTTCCGCCATGGCCGTGGGTCGGGAGGGGACGGGGCGGAGCCGGTCGGGGCGCGGTGGAGGGCGGGAGCCTGAGTTCTGCGGGTTCCTAGCGGGCTGGAGAAGTGCCGGGAGCTCGGTGGGGAAGGAGGATGGGTGATAAATGCGGCTGAGAAATGTTCTGCTGCGGGATGTGTTCCCATCCCGCCCTCGGAGGCGGCGTGGAGCGAGCAGCCCGCACACCGTCCGTGTTCAGTCATCTCCCTGGCTGCTGCCATTCCTCAGAGCTGCAGAACTTGCGTGTTCAAGGAAAAAAACGCTATAAATAAGCCTAAAAACCAGCTTTTAGCGTTGTAAGGAATTTAATTACTTGTAAAACAAGAAATTGCGGCTGATGCACTTAGTTATATTCAAACAATCCGTTCCCTTACAAGTGTGCTGGTTGTGAAATTATAAACAGAACATTAGCATTATATTAACATTATAAACGAGACTTGATGGTCTTAGAGGTCACTTCCATTCTTAACGAGTCTAAATCCGCCCCGGCGTGTAGCTCCCTTGGGATGGGAAGGTCTGGGGCTCCCAAGGGTTCCTCACCTCCAACTCCGGAGCTGTTTTTCCCTCTTAGCAGAGCGCTCTGAAAGGAACCCAGCAAGGGGGAACATCCAGGCTTGCAGATGGCCACCTGGCTTTATCAGGCAAGGAAAACTTTGCTGTCAGGCAGGGCGGGACGGTGCAGCCCACGCCGTGTCCCAGCCCACGCCGTGCCCCTGACCGCAGAGGCCGGGAACTCACGACACGAGTAACTCCCGCCGGCCGCATCGGCGTTTCGGCGTTCGACTCGTCCCGCCTGCGGCGCGAGCCGGTAGGGCCGCGCGGGACGGGAGCGGCGGTGAGGGCGTTCCATCGGTTCGCCGGGGATGGATTAGCCGGGCCTGAGAAGATGGCCTCCTCGGAGCAAGCGGAGCAGCCCAGCCAGGTAAACGGGGTCGGCGCTGTGCCCGCTCGGCCCGGGCAGGGGGCGGTGGGGCGGGATGGGGCGAGGCTGCCTCCTCCGGGAGGGAGCGGGTGAGGGGAGGCCGCCGCGCCCCTGTTTTCCCTCCCTTCCTCGCCTCTCCCCGGGCAGTCTCTCTCACACCCGGCCGCTTCCCTCACGCGTTCTCCCCTCCCCCGCCCCCCGCACACACACACACACACGCATCCCCGCGCGCGCGGCCTGCCCGCCAACCGCCGCCCCGCGCGCCGCCCCCACACCTGTCGTAACGGTCAGCGCTGAGGGGGCGGCTCGCGCTCCCCCCGTCACCCCGCCGTGTGGCCCTGTCCCCATCGTGTGGCCCTGTCCCCATCGTGTGGCCCTGTCCCCATCGTGGCCCTGTCCCCATCGTGGCCCTGTCCCCATCGTGGCCCTGTCGCCGCCGACCTGGCGAGAACACCGGCAGCGGAGAGCCGAGGGAGGGCCGAGCCCCTCAGGAGGCGGTGGCCGCCGGTGAGAGGCTCCCTGAGGTGCTGCCCCTGTCCGGCCCGGTGGGGGGGGGGCGGCTGCAGTCCGGGTGGGACAGGGGCGCTTCAACGCTTTGCTGGGAAGGGCCCGGGCGCCCTGCTTCGTGTGTCCGGGTTTCACCTCGTGTCCAGGAGCATCTCGGAGGTTCTCATCTCAGGGGAATTCATTCTGTAGCTCGCTGTGCCGCCCTGGGTGACCCGGGCCGGCTTCCCCAGACAGCCACAAGCGTTTCTGACTGGAAGAGCTGTTCAGACGAGGCCCCCAGGCTGTAGACTTGTTTTCAGTTTAGGGTCTGCATGCGAAACTCAATAAAGCACTTGAATAGGGGGAGAAAAAAAACAAAACAACAAACAAAAAAATCACAGCCAGAGAAAAAGGAGGTAATCTATGTGTCATCTGGGTTTTGAAATGAGTTAGTTAGATAAAATGTTGTTTCTACCTTGCAACTGACTGATCCTTGAACTAGCAGCATGAAAGGGTAAAGGTGTGATGTGCTGTAAGCATTGTCAAAACCTGAACGAGGAGAGTAAAAGAAATGTAAGTTCACTGGCTTGAGTGCATGCTCAAGGAACACACCAAATGCTTAAGGTATGTTTTATCTGGGACCTGAAATGAATGGGGGAGCCAAAGGGAGAAATGGAAGCGTGATGTAGTTGTATGTAGTGTAGGTTTCTGCTCACTTGCACTGCCTTGATCCTGGGTAACCTGTGTTCCATTGCTGACTCTTCCTATGTAAGGTTTAGTCTCATCTTGGCAGCACTCTTATCTTGCCACTGTCTCAGACGGATTCCTGACGATGTGATAGCAGTGGAATTTTGTAGAATCTTTTAGGTAGCTATAGAGGGCCCTCCTGCAGGCTGCAGGAGAGCAAAGGGCTGGCTGTTTCAGCAGCAGGGAAGAAAACAGACAAAAGTCTGCCATCAGCACACTTTGATGTGCAATCATTCAAATCTATCCAGATTTGACTAAATCAATGTAAATCTCTCTGTTTTTCCCTTTATTTTGGACATTGTTGAACTAAAAATTGTTAAAATAGAAATAAATTACATAAAATTCATACTCTGACTAAGAAGAGCAAGTCTTCTGGACTGTAGAAGGCCAAGTTAACAAACTCAGAGTAGGCTTGCTGGCCAGTTTTACATCTGCTGTGTGCTTTTGCTAGTTGTATTTTGAGATATGGGCATTATAGTCCATTCCTGATGCTTAGAATGACTGCTTGCAGAATGAGGAAACCTGAAACAACCCCTGAGTGATCCAGAAGCCACTTGTGCATTCTGCAAGGCAGTTGACTAGAGGTATCTGAAAAAAAAAATAATCTGGTTAACTGGCAAGTGTGGTTGCCTGAGAACCATTCAAGTTTTTTGAGTTTAGTTATGGTATCCTTCCATTGCACCCTTTTTTAAACATTTATTTAGTGTTGCTTTACCTCAAAAGAAGGTAGTAACTCTCCTCCTTCCCCTCCCTGTGTGCTTGTGCCAGGACAGGAGCATTGTCCTGTCTGTCCTGCTGGTGACAGACACCTCCATCCTCAGCATCTGGGGTGGGTCTTACCTGGACTGTACCTTCCCTGGCCAGAACTCTAGCTGAGCAGTCTGCATTGCTCTTAAATTCTCTTGAGTTGGATGGGATTTGAGAGAATCTTGCAGCTTTGGCTAGAAAAGAGTGTAACTGAGAAATACATAGCACAGTAGATGGATTTGTAAGGGAACAATGATGAAATAAAACAAAACAATGACAATATTTATATTAGTCTAGCAGAATGTAAATGCCACTCTTATGCAACAGGTGCAGTTTTGACACCTGTTATCAATGTGTATAAAAAGTTGTTCCCCTTGCACACTAAATGTGCAGATAGTTTAAAAGATATTTGCTTTCTCCCACTGATGATGTTTTATTGCCCAATCATTGGACATGAGGCTATGAGTAGTAGCACTGCCTTGCATAACGTGTTTATGTTTGGGTCCTATCATGTTTCCTATTACAAATCTAGTTAGTTCAGATGCTGAAAAGGGGGTGTCAGATATCTTTTGGCTTATTATCTGTTTTTCTTAGTTTAATTTGCTCATTCTCATGAATTAATATATTGCCTCAAGCACTGTAGGGAGGGAGGAGTGTTGCAGCTCAAATGAAATCATTTACATAGATAGAATTATATTCTAAATGCAATAACTGTTTCTAACAGAGGTTTTGAAATACATACAACATAACATACAAGCTCCAGAACTTAGGATGCTCTGGGAATTTTCTGAGGATATGAATTCTGTCATGGTTTCTTTCTCCCTTCGTTCTTTTCTGACTTAACTGTTTGCATCACATATTTGTGGTTTTTCTCTTTGCAAAGCCAGCTTAAGTAGTTAAAATGCATTGAATTTTCCTTGAAACATGCTACAGAAGAGGACAGTTTGTTTATTCTTAGAAAGCTCAATACTTAATACAAGTGGCTTGAAGAAATAATTCCATGGAAATAGTTCCCACACACTCCAAGTTCAGCGTTGGAGCTACTAAGTCTTTGGAAAGGTACTTTATTGTGTGAGCCCTGGGATTTAACTGAAGAAACAGAGCATATAACATAAACAGATTCAGCTAACTTATGAATAAATCATGCAAGACATATTAATGTGTTGAGTCTCCTATTTGAAAAGCAGTTACACTGTGCATGTACAACTGGGAAGCCAGTGACAAGGTTGAAGAGAGAAGTGCCCTTTTCTTGGTATGACATAGCATTGTCTCTACTACAGACAGATCCTGAAGTGTGACTTCCAGTAGGGTGTTGAAGCTGATATTTGTAGTGATTATGTCAACTGAATTCTTAGTAGCTGAAATTTTTGCAGATATATAGTGGAGAAAAAAATGATGCTGAAGAGACTAAGGGCCTCTAGAAAATTACTACCTAGCTGTGAGATCTGGCTGGGCCCTGGTGATGCTGCCCATGTCTGGAAGGCCCAATTGCAGTGCATTTGTGTTTCTGGCACCCTCTTGTGGTAAATGCTTGGTTTTGTCTCTATGTTTTGTGTGCTTTGTAGATGAAGAAAAAATAATCTTGAGATACTTTGAAGGTGTGGTTTACTGCATAAAAAAGGTGAATACAATTGGAGGACAAAAAGTCACTTAAAGACCTTGATGCTATCACTTCAAAGTTTTATCTTCTCTTATACTTAATGAATAAGATCCCTTTTCTGTAACTGAGCCTCAAAACTTGTCTTCATTACCATAGAACTGCATTTTTAAACCATTGAGATAACCAGTGTGTGTTACCTCTCCTATGTTAAAAAACTCAGTGAAGACAATATGCTTTAGACCATCCTAATGTCAAGTGAACCCAACTGAAAGTAGATGGCTGACCAAGAAAAATTTATTTTATGATAAAATGTAGGTGTCTCTATCTGAGGAGAGCTGATGTATGCTATTTACACTGAGTTGAAAATGGCAGTGGAGAAAAGCACAGACTAATTCTGTAAAACATGGGACTATGCTAAAATGTTACACCTGTTCTTGATTAGTGAGTGAAGCAAAACTGCAAGTGGGCCTGGAGAGTAGAAATTCCTGAATTTTAAGCTTTGTCCAGTTTTTGACTTGCTGTTCTGCTTTGATCAAATAGTTTCACCTCTCTCCTGTGTACCTAGTACACAGTAAGTAAGGTACTTACTAGTACACAAAGTAAGGTGTTCAGCATCTGCCTTAGTCTCTCAGTAATCTCTCTGGCTCTTCCCTGCTGGCTCCCTAGAGTAAGTTCTGCAGAACCTGTTAATTCTGGTGTTTAAGTGGGGACTGCTGGAACTAATTTTTTTCAGTGCTTCTGACCTTTTTGTCTCAGTCCATCACAGAACTGCTACTGCTAGCAGAAACACAAAAAGTGTGTTTGCCTAAATCCTACTGGTGAAAGTGGTCCTAATAGAGATGTATTTCTAACTGTGCCCATCAGGTGGCAATGTAACCTCACTCTTACTTTTGCTTTTCAGGCTGGTTCCTGCCCTGCGACTGAAAATGCAGCATCTCGGGAGCCACTGGTAAGTTCTTCAAGAAGCAGCACATAATTTATTGCTGATAATATAATACTCTTCGCTGCATCATTTTGCATCCATTGTTTTGCTTTTCTGTGGAGCTGGTGCTTTGTGAAAAAGGTGTAAACTGCCTTCTGGTGCCCTGCTGTTGACCTCTGAATTCTGACCTGCAGCCATAACCTCCTGTCTTTCTGGGGTTAAACATGGGTCACCTAGGCCACTGAGTTGTCCTTGAGCACGGACTACCTGTCCTCAACGTGTGCAATATATGCTCTTCATCAGTGCTTATTTAGTAAAGAGTCAGAAGAAAGACCTGTGCAGCACAATTTGAAGAGATTCTTAGTGCAGTTGTCTAATAAAAGCCCCTCTGCTGCTCATTCAAACTGTCTTTATTTTCAGATGCACTCAGAGTGAGCTTAAAAATGTCTGGCAGCTGGCAGTGCCTGTGATCCAGTGTTTTCACTCTAGAACTGTGTGGAAAGAGCTCTGAGATTTTTGTCTATGAGGATAACTAAGAGAATCCTGTTTTGTTCTCATTTTTATGGTGACACCATAAAATGGTGAACTGGGAAGGGTCAGTAAAATGCATCTAATGAAAGGGCTGTTTGTGAATTCTGTTAAGCTCTGCAATGAAAATCTTTCTGTTCTAGTAATGCTGTGCCACCCCTTAATGGCATAGACATCTGTACATGAGATTACTTGCAGTTGTTATTGACACCATGTGCTTTGTGATGGATTTGGTGGTTTGTTTTTCTGGGGGTTGGTTGTTTTCCCCTCCTTGGGAAGGTCATAGCATGCAGCACATTATTGCAGCCTGTGCTGGTCAAGTTTGTTCTGTTTCTCAAAGCAGATTCTAATATTGCCTTTGATTTAATTAATTTCTTATATGTATGTGCAACAGAAGAATTGCTGGGAGGATGCACATAGCAGTTGTGTATCTTTCTGTATAGGTGTGAATTCTTACCACATACAAATATGTATCTAAAGAATGCTAACACAAACTTCCCTGTCACAATTGTCTTTCCTGTGAACTAATTAGAGCTGTTTGAAAGGTGGAGGCTTTCTACTTATTTTTGCATTAATTTTGGTTTTTTTAATATTAAACTCTCACTGTTTCTGTCACATTTGCTTGGGTGTCATTATTGCTTCCAGCTGAGTTTCTATAGAAGCCTTATTAAAGGAGCAGTTCAGTTCTGTGAGCCAGATGATCTAACTTCCACCAGACCATTGTGACTTCTTTGTAGCCAGGATCATGCCTGCTGCCTTCTCATGCGTGCAGTAGATCTTGGTCCATAAAGCAGACTTGTAAGCACATGGCACCATGTCATAAAAATGTTTACAGAAACACCAAGACAAACTGTGGCCTGAATCCAGCAAATGGCTCTGTACAGGGAAGCCATGTGCTTAGGCCTATCAGTGCTGACTTCAGCTCTGCTGGTAAGCAGTTGACTTGATGACTGAAAGTACACAGTGTTTCATAGGACTGAGACCTGTTTGGAACATATCAGAGGTGGCACACACAACTGTGAGGTAGGAAAAGAATTAAAACATCTCATGTTGTATCAGCAGATGTCATTATAGACTAGTTTTGTGTTTTATTTGGGATTCTAATGGACACAAGGTGCTAAATACCTGTTCCTCTGTGTTCAGGGGCACTGTCTTCTGTGTATTCTGTACCCCCACAGCTTACTGCTTCCAATGGAAATCCAGAAGCAATGATTTCTAGTTGTTTGCAAGAGGACTTCAGCGTGCTGCAAGATCATGTTGTGTGTCCTGCATTTTGGGTCTCAGAGCATACCATGCTCAGGTTTATGGCCTCACTGAGCCCTACAAACTCATGTCACACTCCTAATTGCTCTTTCTTCAACCTGTGTTTGATGTTTTGAACTACCAAACTGGAGATACGGGACTCCACCTCCATGCCATTAATCCCCTGAGTTATCCAGTGTCCTTACAATAAACTGTCCCAACTGAAAAATACTCCCTAATAAGAGGTCACTGTGTTATAGTCCTGACAGTGGAGAATGAGTTGGAGGGGGATGGGGACAGCAATAATTTTTGCAGCAGAGAGCGGACACTCATTTCCCTCGCTGTCGGTCTTGGCCCATTAAAATCTGCCGTGTAGCTCCAGAGTGGGAAGTGTAACCTTGTGTTAGCAGAGTGTCAGCATCTCGCTCTGCTGCTGTTTACAGCCACGTTTGTCATCGTCAGTGTGGGATCAGCTTCTCCTTGAGTCCAGTTTATCAGTGAGCAGTACTGCATCCCTTTCTGCTGGTATGTGCAGACACCTTGGATAATCCTGTGAACACTGGTGGAACTGGAATAGTTCTGTCTTTTTGCAACCACTCGAAGCAAAGTCCTGGGATGTGCAAAAGATGTAACAAACCCCCTTTCTGTGAGGTTTAAGTGTTAGAAAATTACCTTTTCTTTTCAGATCTTAGTTTCTTTTGTCCCACTGCTCTCTTGAATGTAATTATGTGAGCTTTTCTGCTTCTCTTTTTAGCTTTTTTTGTCTCTCCTTAGCAGAGTCTTGTAGTTTTTTAACCATTCTGTGCTGCTTTTGAGACATTTTCAAGGGCTTGGACATATTGCTGCTGGCCTTTGCTTTCTGCTGAATCTGCTCTAGTTACAACTATGAAGGTTATTCATATGAAAGCCCCTAACATGGGCCAGGGATGTAGGAAAAAACCTAAGGAAGCAGAGCTTGTAAGCGATGCCTTTCCACATGCTGCTTGCGTGTTGGCTTTTTTGGTCTGTTTTTGTTTGTTGTTTTTTTCTCTCCACAAAACACTCACTCCCTTGCTGGTGCTTGGTATCTGGGAAAACTACTGCTTGTAAATATAAAAGTACTGGTTGTAAATGTAAAATAGTCCCTTGGTTTCTTACAAAGTTGAAAAAATTCTTGAAACGTGGTATGAAGAGAAGGGTATTTTCTTTTGCAAGATTATTTAACTTTAACTTTCAGCATGTGCTGTTTCTGCTTCTTGCTGCAAGTGATAGCAGTTAGCACTGAAATAGGGACGTTTTGTTCCCTTTTTTGCAGCCTGCCAAAAGGGTACAATGTAACAAGAATTAGTGCAGCCTCCATAGCAGTTAGTGTGTAGCTTGTTGGTGTGTGCTGGAGCTCTTGGTGCCTTTTCCACACCCTTTGTTAAAGTGATTTTCAGATATTTAAGGGTCAAGGTAACGGACAGAATATTTTTAACACCTCTTTTTGTGCAAACATCATAGGGTGCACTTCAGACATTAATTATCATCTTTAGGGAATATATCTGTGTTATCTCCATCTTCTAGAAAAGCTGAGATATACAGGTTAACTGCTTAGCCAGATTCAGCTGGTGGCATGAATGTGAAATCTAGTCTGTTGGCCTGGTAAATGAGGTAATTTCTATTTCAGGGGCTTCATTCTGCCCCTTTTATGTCTTTGGAAAAGCCTCTGGCCGTGCATGTGTAATCCATTGTTTAAAAGTGATTATAGGACACTGCTTCTTCTTGGTGATTGAGGAATAATGAAAACAGTGGAGAGCAAAAGACACTTGTCATTTCTCTATCCATCACCTATCCACAGGCACAGTCACATCAGCTAGTGTGGCCATGCTGAACACATGTGGCATTTGTAGCTTTGATTTCCTGAACCATCAGTTGAGATGTCAAATTGAAACCATGATGTTGGAGCTTGGTTACAGGCATATTTAGTTCTTCTACATTTTTTGTATTCAGTTGCTAGGTTTTCCTGGAAGTCAACCAGCAAAAATTGTTATATGTTTTTATAATGGATAAAACTTGTGAAACTGAACTGTTTCTTACCCTTTTCTCAGCTGCCTGGAACTGTGTGCTTAGCATTCAGTGACGGGCAGCAGAATTCTTAGATCCTCTCTGTTTCATTGCCTCCTTTTAAACCTTATCTGCTCTGTTAAGCTTCCTCTTGTGTAGCCTGTGGTTAAAGAGAATTTACTTTAGGTTTCTGGGGAAGGAGCTTTGCTATTGAGATTTGGAGTTTGACTCCTTTTGGCTCTAACCAGTGTAATCAGAAGTTGACAGAGCCTAACACTAACAATACCTTTCTCCTTAGCATGTGAACATCATAAGACTGAAGAAGCTTGATGGGGCTCATATTAGTTAAGAGTACTCAGTCCACTTTTATGAATAAACATTCAGCCACATTGGGAATGCTTATCTCCCTTCTTATGAAGTAGTAGTCACTCCTGCTTCACCAAACCCTGTAGAAAACAAGATACATGGGAATTTTTTGAAAATTCTCCTTTACCTGAAATTGTTTGAAATAAAGATAAGAAGGGTATTTTCATAAGTAAACTCATATGTTGTTTTCTGGACCATAAACTTTGTTTTCTGGAGAATCAAGGGATTCTATGTAGTATCCTTATTCTTTCTTTCACTGTTCAAAGATCCTTATCTAGTTTTGTAGAAAAATGTCTTCTTCAGAAGAACTTTTGTTTCCATAAATGATGTGAGGGACTGGAGTGGACTGGAGGGATTCTCCCCACCACACTTTTTGCTTTCCACCCGTTATTGTCGAAGACAAGATTTATACTTGTTTACTGTAAAAATTTTCTAGCTGCCACTATGGGTTTGTACGGAGTGGTGGCCTACACAGAATGATTCTCTAAAAGTAAATCTATCCTGAGGGGATTTCCAGACAGCCAGAGTCAGTAGGCAACTAACTTATAGCCCCCAGCGAAACATTAGTCAGGATAATTTACCACTGTCAGCAGGGGAGAGAGAGAGACTATCAGCTTTGTGACCTCCCGTGCAGGCAGTAACCCCGGTGGTGTGATCATGCTTCTGTTTGTTTGGGGATGTCCTGAACACGTCGCTGTGGATTCCCAGTGCTGGACAATAATTCCACCAGGCTGTGGAGGGCAACTGATGTGTAGATTTCAGTTTTATTGGGTCAGGAACTGGGAGCCAGAGGTGTGTGACTGCCTTACACAATATCCTTTCATTTGCTGCAAGGACAGTTCTAGGATTTTCTAAGCAGACCTCTCTTGTATTTGACCATCTGATAAATTGGAGATTATTGGGTTTTTACCTGGTTTTGTCTCTAGCTTCTGAGTGTTCATTGACTTCTTTTGTTGTTCCTGCAACTCCTTGATTTAGACAAATGTATTAATATGTGCAAAAGGCACAAATGCAGATTTATGTACTGAGTATGGTCATCTCAAGTTAAATTGCCTGTCTGAGGTCAATGGAAAAGTTTTCTTGGAATTCCTTTGAATCCCAATTTTAAAAGAGGGCGGACTCTAACAGTTTGGGTAGCTTTATGTTAATGTATGAAAGCTCGAAACTTGCAGTAGTTACAGGCCAAAGCAGGTTAAGACCCTATCAGACTGTACAAAATGTAATTATGGCTTTGCCTGTCCCTAAGAGTGTACAGGTTAAACAACACTTCAGAGCTGGTGGGTGAGGCAGCATAACAATTAGGACAGGTGGAGTCATTTTCTCTTACTAACAGTGTGGCAAGTTAGCAGCTTATAATCTTTTTGATGCATTTGTGCAGAAGAGAGCTCTGAAAGCAATTGCTACTTGCCTTTCAGTCAAACCAACATTACTGGTCAGAAGACTTTTAAGATGCTTTTAAAATAGCTGTGTGTTGTTCTTTGCAAGCCATGCAAGGAAATTCAAGTACTACGAGTTAGGTTAGAATTTTTTTTAATATTAAGTATGATTTGACTTCCAGAGATCCCAGATCTCTCACTGAAGTTAAAATGGAAGCAGTCGTGCTTTGTGACACTGGAAAAAAACACTGGCACCCAGTTAGGAAGTACTTAACATAACTTGATCTATCCTCCTTGAGAAAAATGAATTTTTTGGTGTGTGTTTATGTTCATGTAATGTTTTAGAGATCTAAATGTGCTACACCTACAATAAATTTTTTACAGATCATGGCCTGCTTTGCTATCAGCTGCCTGCTCTGTATTGGTTGGCAGCCTGGCTCTGTGCCTGCTCAGAAAGCTTTGGGAGCACCTGAGCACCTTGCTGTGTGCATCCCAGCTGCTGGAAAGGGCACCTATTAATTTCAAACTGGTGCCTGCACAGTCTGCACTTTGGTAATGATGGGTTAGGGGATCAAGGTGAGATAGCAGTATCATTGCAGCTACATGTGTGTGGAAAGTCTGCTATGTGCAGAACAACTTGTAGAGGGCAGCAATTGCTCACAGTTCTTTCTGCTTTGGGAGAGGAGGGACCAGCTTAAGAACTTCACAGAAGTGTCTGCCCTTTTAGCTTCTTGAAATAACTTTATGCAGGAGACTTGTTCTTTGGAATCTCTCTTGACTCCACGTTATTAAATTCCTAATCTGGGAAGTGTTGCTTAACATTCTTAATTCCTCTCCTACTTCTAATGCCATTGAGCAGTTGGATTCTTTTTGCCCATATCCGGATGCTGCCTGTATCATTGTTACTGCAGTTAAAAGGATTCTAGTGACAGCTAGTGATTCCTATAAAATTATAACTGCCTGTATGTGATAATTTTCTTCACTTCTTGGCTTCCTCCTTCTTTCACCTGTGAGATCATGCCATAAAAAAAACATGCAATGTCTGTGGCATCTTTGTTGTGCCTCAGAGCAAAGGGTATGTTGCATCTTCATCATGTTAAAGAAGCAAGGTAACCAAGGCACAGCAGGCAGAAAGGCTTATTCAAGGACTTGAAAGAACATTCCTCAACTTTGATGCACACACATGCATCCTTCAGATACTTGTGACACCTTCAGAGCCACAATTTGCCAAACTAGTAAGTTGAGAATTGGTATAATTCTTAAATTTGGAGTTCCTAAACAACTTACTGGAGAAAAGACTTTCCCAGCCTTTCATGCTTCATGTATTTCTCTGCATGTCTCTTGCATTGCAAATCCTTCCAAACATCTTTATAGTTTTTTGTTTGGTTTGGTTTTGTATGTGTGTTTACAAAACACTTCTTGTTACAATTGTACAGACCATGTAGTGTTTGTGTAACACACAGCTATTTAACTATTGCCCTTCTGGAAAAGAAACAATGAAAATATGCAGAGCTTTTTAGTAAAAAGGATTTTACAGCCAGTGAGAAGCAAGTGAGAGGGCTTCATGTCATCAGCCACACTTACTGTATGCCCCACTTTTTTACATTATCTGTTTTATCTTTTGGTCAGAGCAGGATTTTCTTCTGCTGTCAACTTCCTAGTGTTTTGTCAAGCATCTGAGTTGCCTGTATTCTTTGGGATACAGTTCTACAGCAGAGTGCATCTTGCTGGAATGGAGTTTCCCTTCTATACAGGGGAATTTCCTGAGTCTTCCTTCCAGCTTGCTTCTCCTGTTTGTTTTGTGTGCCACCCTTAGTGATTCCTTTCCTCCTTAAGCATCTGTACCCTTCAGATGTTTGCAGACAGTTATCACATCATTTCTTCTCTTCCCCCACCCCCATCCTGGTCTCAGCCAAGCTCTACATATTTAGCTCATTTAATCTTTTCTCATAAGTCAAGCCCGTAATTGACAGGTCTGACACGAAGAGTCGCATTGGTTACACATGCTGCCAACGGGATATAAATACTTTCTGTGCATGATTGAGAATTACAGTCAAGACTGAGACAAGTCTGCTCACCTCCCCCCCCTTAACACTATATTTTTGACAACCCCTTCCTTAACATCTCATTGCCACAATGCTGTAAAGATGGACTTAGGTCTCACTCTAATGGTCAGCTACCAAGCAGCCAGGATGTTTCGAAGTATCCTGGTGTCATGCCACTTGGGGAATTCCATATTAAAGCTCCTTGGGATTCCACTCTGATCCTAAATTCTTATGGAAGGGTGTTCTCTGTACTTCTCTTGCCAGGCATGCAGGTGCTTCAGGCTGCTGATTGTCATTACTTCTGGGACTGCAGAGCTGAGCTCCCTGCAGTTGAATGCTTTACCTGAAGGCAATGGGTCTTGCTATGTGTGTGCAAAATGGCAGAGGTATTGCAAGCAGTACCCTGTGTGCCTGGGTTTATGCCCTGCCATCAGGAGGCTCAGGAGCTGGTGTTGGTAGGGATCTGTTGTGCAGATACTGTTGGCACTGACGTCCTCCACTGTCACTGCCAAGAGGAAGCTCAGGATGCTATTGATCCAACTGGCATAGCTGTGAACAAGCTTGGGGTTCTTGCTAATACATGTAGGATCTGGGAAGAGGCTTTTAGTCTTACCCAAAGAGGTATTGCATTGGAGGAAGAGGTAACTCCATACTTCATGTCCATGTGTTGGTACATATCTGTTTCCAGCTAAGCATACTTGGAGGTTGCCTTAGATTACTTGTCTCCTCATGTTTGTTGCATTCTGTTGAAGAAGATAGGTGCAGCTAACAAAAGTTGAGGAACTGGTAAATTAATTGTCTAGCTCCTAATGTTGAATTCTGTGAATTCAAGCTTCATATGATACAGCTTCCCCAGCGGGGCTGGTTCACAAACATTACATGTATTATTGCAAAGCATGCAATATAAAGAGAGCATTTATGAAAGGGAATATCAGAGGAAACATTATAGCAGGGACCTTTATAGCCTTTCCATTATTATGGTTTAAATCTTGACATGGGCTTTATTTGCAATGACACTGGGACCAGTAAAGAAGTGGTTTTTCTCTCCCCCTTGCCTCCCCTTTCTCCCATCTCCTTTTTATTCTTTTCTTCCACATCCTGTTCTGAAGCTGTGGTGCAGAGATACAAATCGTTAAACATGCAAGTAGTCAGAGAGCCAGGTTTCAGTTTGTGTGGAATCAGCCCCTTTTGACTCAGAAGTTGGAAACCAGATGACTCACTGTGATGCATGTTTGTTGTTTTTAATAACTGTCATTTTGCAAAATACGGTCAAAGCTTCAAACCCTGACTTCTGGAGTAGGGGTGGTGTGTATTTAATTTTATTTTGAGAGGCTGTGAGCTAGAATGTGTTTGTAGCTGCAAACTGCCCTTAAAATCTGAGATAAAATAAACTAAAGCATTGACAATGTGAAAAAATTTAGAGATAATTTTTTCCTGTTACATGAAAAAATGTTTATTTTCTTGATCAATTACTTAAAGGCTCCAGGTGCCAAACATCTGGTGGGATTGTAGGCCCCTGGTTTATGTTTATGTTTTTAAATATATACTCAAAGGGACAGGTTTCTTAAAAAGAAAACAGGCAGATGTTTTTCATTTGTGTAGTTTTAGAGAATAAATGCTATTCCTGCTTTATCATACCAAGTGCTAATAAATTGTTATCTATCTCCTTTCTTGTATAAGAAAGTAGCAAGTGTAGTATTTTAGTGGCAGAATTCCCTATCAATAAAATTTCTTAGCAGTATGGAAAACATGAAAATATATACACATTTAATTTTCTAGAGATTTATAACTCCTTGTACAACAGTTTGTAAACTGTAAGCTCAGTATTATGTGCTTTATGAGCTTTTTGTGGTTTACTTTATAATTTGTCTCAAGAAGCGTTGTTTTAATTTGCAAGGTTCTACAGATTTTGCTTTGTAGGTCAGTTAATCTGCAGTGTAAATATACAGCCACTCTGTCTCAGAAGAACAGAGCTTTACCCAGTAAGAAATCTATATATGTGAGAGCAGAATTTGACCTTAGATATAAAAACTGTATGTAGTGCCCTCATGACAGAATTCGTTGTGGTCATGGATTTCCCTCCAGTTCAGTTCTCAGATTTGGATGCTTTGTAACCATTTCTATCATGATTTATATTATGGGCTTTTGCAACTGCTATTGCAAAATGAAGTGCTCTGGCAGTCCAAGGGAGGTAGACTCCCAGCCTACTTCAGCCTGTTGCTGCTTCTTAGAAAGTAAAAAAAGGAAGAAGTAGCTACTGATTTAAAATAGAGAGTTCAAGGTCAGGTTCTGCTCTTAGGCTGGGGTGGGACATCTGTAATGGTGACAGTGTTAGGAGAAACATCTTGCCATTACCCGGAGGAAATATGGATATACATGCTGGCTACTGGTGGCCATCTGGGGGCTACATGATTCGTTAGTCTGATCAGGAAAGAAATAGGGTTTGGTCTTCACTTTTAAAATGAAAGCAATTGCTTGTGAAAGGTAGGGAAGTGATGACTTAAATAATCTTCTCACAAAACTTAAACTGGAAGCTGTGAGAGCAGCACTGCAGGATTCCCCAGCAGCATGATATAGAAGGGACCCCCCTCATTCCACAAGAGATGGGAGGAGAGTTCAGTCCCTAGCCCATTTGATGCTTGACTTCCCTCTGAAGCTGCCAAGAAGGATGCCAGTTTTTCCATTTAGCTGACTATTGTATAGACCTTAAAAGGGAAGGTTTTAATGCAGTTGGCTGTGATATAGACTGTTAAAGGGAAGTTATTTATTTTAACTGGCTGCTGTATGGATTATTACAAGGGCATTCTTTCAGCTGCAGCTGCTATATTGACTAGTGAATGTGCCAGGCTGTATGGCTAGTAGCTGTCATATTGACTGTTACAGAAAAGATCTGTATTTAAGCCATAACACTGCACTGGGATCTCCCAGGCAGGATATTAATGCTAATTCATCTGCTCACCCCCTGCTGTGAGTGTTATTTGTTTAAATCTGTAGAATCCCACAGCGCATTTATATCCTCGCTAGAGTGAGCTCCGCTCCCTGTAATTATTTAACATTATATGCTGATATAAATTGTAACAGTTAAAGAATGGTAATGAGTAGCAAAAAAACACAAACTTAACCTTAGAAATGGCAGAGTCAGCTCTTAAAACAACAGCCAGCAACTTTCCCTCTTCTCTGCCTTTTCCCAAGTCCATATGCACAATATTGTGCATACATTATGTGTGTGCGTGTGTGTTCATGCTCGCGCTGGCAACTGTGCCAGGCAAGGCTGTAATTATGCAGAGTGTACTGTGAAACTTATGCACACACTCATAATTACATACAGTGCCTACGTACAGCAAGTTTTATCTCTCTGCAGTTCAGCTTCTTGATGAGTTGCTCTGATAGGTGATTTGAGTTGGGGCTACCACACTGCCAGAGGAAATGGAGCCCCTGGATTTTTCTCGCAGGGAACTCGTGTCCGAAGGTTAAGCTGAAAGCCATCGGGTGTCACTGTTGCTCTGTGGAGGCAAGGCTGGCGGTGGATTTGTCTGGCAGTAAAAACTGGACTTTGAGAGTAGTATTTTTGGCTATAAACATCTAAGGCATTTACACATAATTTATATATCAAGTGCATGTCCATACAGCACCATTTATGTGTGGGTGGAGTGAGTGGAGGTAGCTCTGTTGTGTGGTAGCTGAAATTTTTTTGCAGTTTCTATTGCCTATTGTAACATTCTTTTCCCAAAGTGGCATGCAAGGTGTCCAGCTTCTGCTGAAGAGCTATTCCATTCTGCTCTATAAGTGTCTGTGGTTCAACAGTGGAGGTGACCTGATTCCTGTATATAATTTGCCTGTGAACATTAAGCTGTGAGCAAATTTTTGCCTTTATGATGTGTGCAGCTGTGGTGTTGGAACAACAAAATTATATTCAGTTTAGTTTTTTTTTAACAGCTTTGGAGCCACTGGACTTAAAAGGTACTACAGAAATTTTTTTACTGTAGTATATGTGTTAGAGCTCATTCAAAAACCATTGTAATGGTTGCATTAAAACAGTTCATCAACAGCATCAGAAAACTTTCACTGGCTTAAAATGGAGATGACAGAGAAAAGCAATGTAAATAGCAAAGAAAATGTGTTTTTAAAAGACTTCTTTGTAGTCTCTGTCCCTTCTGACTTCAGGTAGGGAGCTAAAGCTGCCATCAGAGGAGCTGAGCCTGTGCTTGATTTGCAGAGCAGCGTGATGGTCGGTTGGGCTGCGTTGGCAGCATGGACCTGTGCCAGACTTCACCACAATTCATACTGTGTCAGTTTAATAAATGCACTACTTAAATTATGAAATTACAAAAGAAAAAAGAGAATGCACTTATTCAGACTCTTAATACATTAAAAATAAGGCATTAAAACACTGCCTTTTTTTTTTTCTCTTCCAGAATCAATAATGAACAGGAAGGGTTGTAGACATTAACAGTCATGGACATTCAAACTCTTATACATAAATTATCTTAGAAAAATGCACATAAGACTTGAATAATGTAAATACATTAATGCATTTAATAATTTAAACATTAAAGCGCATTCAGGAATTCGTGGCAGAAGCTGTTCTGAGATAAGGAACGGTCCTGGAAGTTGTGTGTCCCAAGATCGATGGCTGGTTTCTCCTTGAGAAAACTCTCTGGGGAAGTCAAGCTGTGCAACTAGAGTGACTGCCTGTCCTAAGGAATCCCAGGACATTCACCATCTCTTTTGCTATTCACCTCTCATTTTCTCTCCATCACATGCATGAACACATACATGAAATAGCTTCAGAGAAAGTGTCTCGTGTAAAGGTAAAATACCAATAAATGCTGAAGAAACTGCCTGCAAGAGATTCCATGGTCCTATGCATGGTAGGTAGAAGAGCTGTTCAGACAGTATCTGAACTCTGAGCTCCCAGTTCTCCTGGGAGACAGGACCATCAAGTCTTAAGTATGAACAGTGAAATGGGAATCCTCTCCTTTTAGGGCACTGAAGGGGCCTGTAATTCAGACTCCATCCTAGGTGTTGGTAAGATAACTCAGTTAGAGAGAGTGAGGCTTGAAGAAATAGAGCTCTCCAGGAATGCTCAGCCCTTTCGTGGAGCCCTGAAAACCACCAGGTTGGCTCCCAGGTGATGGCAAGTTATGATCTTGCCTCTCTGCTCTTTGGACTGAAGTGCCTTCAGCACTATAGCAGCACATAACTGGCACACCAAGGTCCCCCTCATGAAAGGCATTTTCCTGAGGATTTAGCACTGTGTCATTTTTGCTGATGTAATGAAGTTTGAAAGGTGGTGTATCAGCTCCTTGTGCCACTTGCTGTTGGTTCATAGACCTTCTTTCTTTGCCTCTTCTTAGGTGCTTGGGAGGTCATTTGTACCCTACAGCCGCACTCACGAAGTAGTAGAAGGTATCCTGCTTAGACCTAGATGCTGCTGGAACTAATGATGGAACTAATAAAAAAGAGCTTAGTCTGATCCCAAAGGGAGAAGAGTTGGGTTGGTTAATTAAAGGAGCCTGGCACAGGGCACCTAGTAATTATAGGTGCAAGAAGTCTGAATTTGAAGAGGACTGCGCAGCTGGAAAAGGATAGGGAGGCACCCAGAACTCTACAGGCTGTGGGCAAGAATGCAGCAAAACCAGATCTGGAAATCAGACTCTGGCAGAATTCCTTGGTGAATTCTTATTTATTCCATTTTTTAATGAGGACCTGATTCTCTCCTTATGCATTTACGTTTTTGCATGCACATGCGTATGTACAATTCCAGTTACACCCTATGGCTGGGAGGGTGATTTTATTAAAGACCAGAAGATTAAGAGACAGATGTTTTAAGAGACACAGGCCTTGCCCTCTTGCAGTTTGGAATGATTAATGCTGACTGCTGCATTGGTTGTATTATCAATGCTACTGGGTCTTTATCTCAAGCATCATCTCAACACCCATGACTCTTATCACTGTAGGGTAGAGCTTTTGAAGGCAAAGGGGCTGAGGCCACCAGGACCTGCTGGGAAATTGCTCCTAAACTCTTATGTAGGTGTGGGGAACAATGCTATGTCATCACTACCTCTCTTTATAGTTGTTTCTTAAAGCAGTGTTTCTCAAACTTAGGTTATAAACGCCAAAGGAATGCAGAAGGCTTCAAAAGAAGTCACAAAGTCACTAGTCAGTAAATAGCTTTCTACCTGTAATTGCTATTAGGAGTTCTGTTCCTCCTAGTTTGAAGAGTTAGCATTTATTCCAATAACTCATTTTCCTGGAGGAACTTGCTGCCATCTCAGCTGAGGAATGTGGGATAAGCCACTCTAAGAGATGAGTGCAAAAGGGAGTCATGAAGCAGTGCTTTAGCACATTTTTTTTTGAGGGACAAGCTTTGCAAATGTTTTCTGAAATGAATCTATTAACTTTACCTGATGAAAGATGAGGACAGTTATTTTGTCCACACTGGATTTTTCAGTAGGCCCCATTGGGGGAAGGTAGGACTGTCTGTGCAAAAATGTATGGTTTGTTTTATTGCTCAGGACTAAATAATGAGGTGAGGAAACTGTAGCTTTTATTATAACCTTACAGCTGACATACTGGATGCTTGTAGGTGGATCACGCTAGAAAGTGAAATGCTGGTTCTAAGTGATTCTAGCTCAAAACAGGGAAAGCACCACATTTGTCAGACTACAGGAGATAGTCCACAGAAGAAAACTGCTTGGAGAATTTAACTCATGTACTGACTGTATGTATGTGATCCTTGGCTGTCCTAAGTGTAAAATAAACAAATGTTAACTTGAGACACCATTTTTTTTTTTATATTGCAGTGGATTATAGGGAATGCACAGGGTCATTTTTCCCATTTCTTTATAGCTTTATACTTTATAGCTTCTGATCGCCTGTTAAGAGCCGGAGCTGAATGCCCTTAATTTTCTCATCTCAAGCAGGCAGTGCCCCTATGTACATGGAATAAATTTTGAGCCTCCCACACCTGAAAAGGAGAAGCATCGCTGGTGGTAGAAAAGGGGTGTGTCTCTTGCATGTGGGAAGCTCCTGCAGGGGATTTTTCATAATCCAGGGCCTGTTGAAGAGAGGACTTGAGTGATGGGATGCTCTGGACGTGGCCTGCAGGGAAAACAGAAGAGTGGGTGGGGATCTCCCTAGGCTCTCATGGCTTAACGGCCACGTTTAGCTGGATTTTAGAAGCATAAGCATTTATAGTACATTGTATTGCTCTTTAACAGCCTGTTTTCTGCTTTGTGTCTGTGGGGGTATTCCATGCTTTATCCCATTTCACAGCCTGAACTTTTTCCCCTACTTAGAGGATTACACGGGGCAGAGATGTAAGAAGAAAGGGAATCTCGTTGCTACTCCACCTCATTGTAACTCCATGTATATCAGTCTTGTCACAGAGGCCAAGCTTTCTGCCTTCCAAAATCCTGCTCTGAAACTGCTGATTCAAGCAGGTAGCAACTTTAGGACTCCTTGCAGAATAAATTCCTCTCACAGGCTCTGGCACTGGGATTTCCTTTCTGATTTATCATGCTCAGGTCTGCTAATGTCCCCTGACAAGACTGGCCATGGCTGGTGGTGTGAAGGTCATTTTATATATGCCATATACATTTCCAGAGACATGGGAGGAAGGTAGGACATCTGAAGCAACGTATCTTGCTGGGGAAAAGAGGAAGAAAAGGATAGACTGGCTCTTCTTTTCATAGCCTCTTCTGGTGGGATGAAGGTTTTGACAGCCTAATTCAGCATTTAGAGAAAGAACCAAGCAGAAGAGTCCCCCTCACCCACTCCTTGCAGCCCAGCTGTGACAAACTGACAGATAATTAACAAATCAAGACCTCCTATTAGCCTTGTCCCTGATGCATTAAAGCAGCTCCTCCGTTGCCTGTGTCCTTTAGCAAATGCCTGTACTTTATGGCTACAGAGCGTGCTAGGTAGATCACTTTAGAAAGGCAAAGGGTTCTCTAAGATGTCAATCCATAAATATTTCCAGGAATGGAAGAAGTTGTCTCCAAAGGAAAATGGTGGACAGAAGGTGGTAGAGCTGTTCCATGACTGAGTGGAAGCTACTCTAATGGTATATGGAGTGTCTCCTGGGAACATAGGACTGTGGAGGGATTCATGGAGTCATTATTGAGTTCCTCCTGCTTTTACAGCAAATGACATAAGTTGAAGCAGCAATTGATAGTGCAGGCTCTTGTCTGGGACTAACCAAGCCAGTAAAAATTATATGACAGGAACTGTGGTTTGTGGTAGAAACAGATCTAATGTTAGTTTATTGGTGTCCTTTCCTTTCTATCCTCAGGTTGTTGAAATGACATGGGTAAGCCCCAAGTGAGCCATACTGTCTTGAGCTCCACCCATTTGAAGAAGAATGATGTAGAGTGTCAATACCCTTCTAGTTCAAGATGGTAAATAGACATAAGCCATTGGTTCAGCTTAACACATGTTAAAGGAGAGAGAGATATCTAATTGCATCAAAGCCACTCTTAAGATCATGTATGTGGAGCCCATCAAGCTGAAAGCATCCAGACAGCATCTGCTGTTATCAAATCACTCTTGAGTCGAGCTAATTAAAATAGAGCTTCATTTTTCTGAACCATTGTTTGGCAGGAATTTGAAACATGTCTAACCCAATTTCTGTGTGTTTATGAGCCTTTATTGTATCAAAAGTACTTTTCTGTAAATGTACAGGGCAGTGTTAAATGAATTGATCCGCACTGTATCACTGTAGATGCACTATGGACTTCCTAATGATTTCTCTTCTAGCTTTTTCCAGATAGACCCCAGAAAGCTTGCTTTGTCCCTTATCGTGTCATCATCTTCTCTCTCTTTTGCTTTCTGTCTCACTCTCAAGAAAGTAAATGTCCTTGCATTTCTTTCTTTCATATTCTTCTCCTCCACTCTGTTGGGATTTTTTTATTATTAAAACATCGACACATTTGCTGCCACATGCAAATGTAGAATAAGAAACCTGGACTCTTTATACTCCAAACAGGAGCAGGAGGCCTCCCACAGTGGTTCCTGCCCAGTTCTGATCCCTGTTGACTACAGGGGACAGAAAGAAAGGGAGTTTAAATGTTGCTGTGTTGAATCTGTTTGATATGGGGGTTTTGTGCTTAATCTTTTAACATTTTACATTTCAGTGTGCAAATTCTAGGTAGAACATTTCTCTTTATAATTTGTCACATACCAAGCAGAAAAGTTAGAGATGTAGAAATTGCTCCCTGAAGACAAGTTGTACTCTTTGGCATCTAAAAGCTAATTCATGAATATTCCCTATAGAAAGAGAATACCACTTGTAGGGCCAATCAGTTCAGAACATGGGAGTGTGAGTAGTAGCCCAGTGCTGCTGCAGAAACAGTGAAGTCAGAAATAGTTATTTTTCTGGTACCCAGTACAATCCAACTTCATATGATATTTCTTAAGGCTTAAATTTATTTCCGAGTAGCAGATTCATACTACCAAAAAAAAAAATATTAAAAAAAATGATTAGCATTACCTAAAAATCCTGACTGATCTGTCATGAAGAAAATTTTAACTCAGATTTTTGGTCTTCTCTGTTCATTGATAGTGACTCTCTCCTGGCTCCCTATTTAACAAATTTAAGTTAATTTAATGCTGACAAAAAGCAGCAAGGTCACAGCATTCAGAAAGATAGGGCATGATCATTGTACTGTGTGCTTTTTCTGTAGGTCTCCTAAGCAGACCTCATCTGAAGGCCCTACAGTGCTGGGGGCTTGACTAATCTCATTATTTATGCAGTTCCTATTGTCTTTTCCCAGCCCGTCAAGGTGTACAGTGGGTACTTGTCTTTCTAGCAAGTGTCTGATCAATATGGTCACTTTCCCAGCCAAGGGACACGAGACAATGGCTTTGAGAGAAGAGTTTCTGGTAGAGCACAATAGAGGTAAATCCAGATGCTCTTACATGCAAAAGTAATTCAAACAACACTTCTGCTCATATCATGGTGAGCAAAGAATGAATGTGTTCAATCTAAGAATATCTTCATAGTGTTCTCAGCATTTCCTGCATATAAAATTCTTGCTGTAGTTGCTACTGCAGAAGGAAGTTTGCCATTCTAGCAAGAAATGCTCTTTCTTTGTTTTGTTTTAGAACAACAACAACAGAGTCAAGCATTCGGTCGAAGGATCCAAAAGCCCAGGAAATGCATCTTAGGGCTCCTCGTCAATTTGGGACCTAATGAAATATAGAAAATACTCAATAAAAGCACCTTTATTACTTTAAATGTTTAAATGTGGAGTTTTTAGCCATCAGGTTAATGTTTTTGTATCATTTTTTGATTTGATTGTGAGCACTTTTCCAGGTATCTCTGCCACTTGAGCACTAATTGGATTTCCACAGATAAACTGTGCTAGCTGCAGCCCTTACATCACTGTGTTTTTACTTCATCATTATTTTATTTGTTTTTACTGTAAAGGTTAATAAATCTTGGTACGTTTGGAGTATGAAACAAGGCAGGCAGGCTAAGAACTACAACGTAAAGGGGTGAAGTTTTATATGCTGCTTTCTCAAGTCTGAGGGGTAGAAGGAGAAAGCCTGTGCCCTTTGTGGTATTTGTAATGGGCTGCTGGGTATGTTAGTCAGCCAAGCAGCGATCCATAATCCTTAAGATAAAAAGCGTTGATCTCTCCACTAGTTCTCAGACAGAGCTGTAAGGCATTTGAATTGGGTTACCATTGATTTAAGGTGGGGAGAAGACTGAGTAGCATGGGGCTGCTCAAAAAGCCGTATGTGGGATTTATTTAACTTTATTTAATTTTTTTTTTTTAATGGAAGCTTTTTCAGTGCAAGTGCACCTGAGTTTCCAGTGGATTCTCAAGGAATATAGAACTTTGCAGTATTTTAGGGAAGAACTAATAGAATGAAAGATTTTAGACAAAATTTAGGCTGCATGAAATTCCAGTAAGAATTTATCAAGGTCCCAGATGTTTGCTATCTCCCCTACTTGATCATGTTTTTTACCATTCTCATGGTTTCTTGGGAAGCTGAGCTTGACTTCCTCCCACAGCAGAGATAACCCTTATTTTCTAGCCATGAAGGCAGTGGGGAAGCCCTTTTTGGACCAGCAGGACTGCAACTAGTGCATTCCAAACATTTACCCTCAGTTTTGGACTGGGTGGCTTAATAGAAATCGATTGCACAACCTTTGTACTTGGGCCAAAGCATCGTTAAGACTGAATCTACTTTCTTCTGTTCCAATGGTAGAAAAATGCCTTGTAGCTCCTATGGATCAGGTGCAGTCTTCAGAAAATTGCAACCTTACAGATCCAAGCTTTCAGTTGTGCTGATATTCAGTAGCAACAATGACCATTCCTGCATTTGTGTTAATCCCATGCTGCAGACCCAAATTTCAGAGAGATTGCTGCTTTCTGCAGCATTTCTCAATGAAATGGCTGCTTGCTTTCTTTCTTTCTTTTTTTTTTTTTTTTTTTTGAAGTGAGTAATTGTTTATTAATTTTTTAGCACGTAAAGAGTATAATTATAATAGTCCTTGACATATGCTGGTGGTGCCAAGGCTTAAGCAAAACAAAAAGTAGTAGAAGTGGTGTTTCGAACCTTCTCTGATTTGGACCCAAATTTCTGTGTAGAAACTAGGCAGGAGCACCCTGGCTGGAGTATAATTCTCTGTAGAACTAATTTCTTTGACATTCTAACTCAGTTTAGGATGGTGGGGATTTACTCAAAATATTTTGAGAGGAGCTGGTGAGCAGTGCACGTGATTTTTTTGGTGCATACAGTGCTGTGTTGGTTGAGCAGCACCATGACACCTATATGCTTTGTTTCCTTAAACAGTGAATGTAACATCCATGAAAATGCCAAATTGACCCCAAGGGAAAACGAGGCAAACCCGTTGTTTGCAGAATATTTATGGCATGGACAGCTAGAGTGAAAACGTTCCTTGTGTTTGCCCTTCCATTGTGTTTCACTGCTGTTGTGGAGGAAGCCTCCTAAGAGTTGACATGGAAACTTAGTTTCTTTTGAGGCTGCTGGTGCAAGTTTTTACCTATGAAGGAGAAATTACGTGATGTGAGTTTCATTCTGCTGAGAACTGGAAAAAGACAAGGGCGCAGCTGCTTACAAATCTACAAAATTATTCCACTTGCAATCCCCATAGACCAGGCAGCTCTGGCCAATCAGATTTCTTGCCCCTTACTTAGTTTTTCCCTTAATGGGGCAATTAACAGCAGGAACAAAGTGCATGGTCTGCTCAGTCTTTATTATTATTTGTGTTGTAATAAATGTCTAGGAGGCTGGTTGCAGACCAGCACCCAGGCACTGTGCAAATACAGAGTAAAAGGATGATTCTTGTCCCAAAGAGCTCTAAGTAAAATAAGAAATTTACATAAAGGTCTTCCAGTGTTTTAAGTCTTTCTCCTTTTGCTATTACTTCCCAGCTGCTGTGGTTTACATGATATGTATTTTCACACTTTCCAGCTTCTTTAATGTTTCCAACATGAAACCTTTTGTTTTTTACATTCTGGTGATCCAGGTGCTTTTCCTCTGGTATGTCCTTACTCATTCTGTCGTTCAGATCTTCCATGTAATAATGCCATCAGAGCCCCCCTGACTTCACCTCTTGGCAGTTAGGGGCTTTGTTGCTGCAAGGAAACACTCACTTTCTAATCTATGTTTTCCATGGATTAAAGATTCTATGAAATGGGGTTCTTGAAATAGCAGAGTTAAGAAATAATAGCTAGCTGATTTTTCCTGTCCATTTGAGTAATTTCAGTCTAAAATATCTTTATAGCATCTTCCACAGATGAATTTTACTTTTGATCCTCTGGCAATAAATCTTAACCCTTTTATTACCAGTATTTTCTAGTTTTCTGACTGTGGAATTAAGGATCTAGGTAACTCTGAACACCTTGAGTTCTGGTGCATCTCTTTGATTGATTTAGCCTTCTGGAGTCTACCATTTGGTAGTGATTTTAAGTGCTTGGGGATAGTTGTTATATGTGACATGGACTTCTGTCCTTACATCATCTTCTAGCTCCCTAGCATGTGAATGAACCTCCAGCAGTCCTCGTCTGCCTGGTAGTTAAAAGAATGAAAATGTAATAAGCTTCATTGGTTTTTAAATTCTGCACATGAGAAGATAATAGGGTAAAAGAGATTTCTTTCAAAAGCTGTTGTATTTGAACTCTTCAGTAATAACAGTAGGGAGAGATGAGTGAAAAAGGTAGGAGTTGGGGGTGCTGCCATCCACTCCTCTGAAAGCTGTATCATGAATATTTTTGTAGTTGTTTGAGCCACAGAATGATCTTAATTCTGCTGTTGTGAGCATCTTGGACACTGAGTCATTACATTCCTTTGGAGTGATTGAGCTCAACAGCTTGACACTTGAATTAATTTTACAGCACAGAGCCTCAGTGATCCCTTAACTTCCTTCTGTAGGAAGAGAGAAGCAAGATGTGTAAACTGGATGCTGTCATGAAAGTTTTTTAAAAAAACAGATTCTCTTTAATCAGTTTTCACCTTTCACCCTCTCTCTGGCATCTTTCTTAGGTCCTGTTGAATCAGTTTGGTAACCTTGTCATGGCACTCTGGCTTCACCCACACTTGGAAATACACACTTGGATACCTTACCCACTTGCATGAGATGCTGACCTTCTAGTCTATATATTATCCACAGTGATCCAGTACGTTCAGAGCTGAGGTTATTGCTGGTTTTGTGTAAACAGAACTTCAAATAATTTGCTGCCAGTTGGATTGCAAGCATTATTCCCCCCCCCTCCTTCATCTTGCTGCAATGCCTTCTTTGGTGGTACTGGTGATTTTAGGAAGCATGCGACTTCAGCTCAGGCAGAAGTACAAAAAGGGGATTTTTAAAGTTTATTTCTCATCTGAAAACAAGATGATATCTTTTCAATAAAAAGTTAGTGTTTAAATGTCTAGGAAAAGCTACTCATGCTACCTACTCATTGGTTAAAATGTATTGTGGTTGCTTTATCAATTTAATCCACTTAGTTTGCTCTTCTGCTTGTATTTGTTCAAAGATGCTTTTCCAGCATTCTTCACTTCCCTGTAACAGCTTGTATTGTGTTAAACCTGATGTCTCCTTTAGAGGTGCATTTCATTCTAAAATAAAAAAAAAATACATACCACATTTTCTCTGTGTTTTAGAAATAGTTACTCTACCTGTCTTTTAAAACATGTGTAAAAGTTTCTTGCTGTCTTTAGTTTTATGCATGTCAGGAACACTTGAGTATTATTCCTGTTAAAAAGACAGGAATTTTGTCAAGATGTCCACCGTATTTTAAATCAAATTAGAAAAAAGTGAAGATGGCAGAGATATTTCACTTTGAAAGGTGACTACTACACAGATGAAGTTGCTACTTTTCATAAGGGCTTTTACTCCATATATCAATGTGTTTTAAGAGAGACTTGGGTCAATAATACTATGCTTTAGAATTCCCTAAATACATATTTACACAATAGACCTTAAAATATATTAGTCTATCATGTCAGCTCCTGTACACTTCTATCAGGGATGTTTTATGTCCTTAACATATGATACAATAAAACTTTATTTTATATAGCATTTTTCATACAAATTGTATCCTAGAATGCATTGTGGGGTTAAACAAGACTTTCACAAGGTTAAAATTAAAAAAAAAAAGCTGAAGGGTCCAGTAAAATTAAGGGCTTTGCATCGGAAGTATTTATTTAACTGAACAATGAAAATCTGAATGGAGAGGCCACGGAGGTAAGAGAGACTTTTAGTCTGAATCGAGCTGCAGATCAGGCTCCCTGGAAATGGTAAGGTTATGTGAGGAAAGACTGGTTCTGTGTGAATAAAGAAGGTGGAAAGGTCAGACCTTCATGAGCAGCTGGAGGAAGTGTGAAGTGGCTCCTGGAACAAAGAACTTGAGAACAGGGTCTGGATGGAGTCACTTCTTTGTAGTGAGAATAGTAGAGGAGGTGAGGAGAAAGTCTGTCGAAGGGAAAGGAAGCTCCTGAGCCGCAAAGCTCCAGAGCTGAGCTGGTGGGAGAGCCCGATGGGAGCGGGACAGCACCCTGCACCCATCCCAGCTGCTCATCCCAGCAGGTCCAGGGAGAGGCAGAGGTCCTGGCTCGCTGGAGGTGGCCCCACAACTGAGTAGGCACAACAAGATAACACGAAGACAGCTCAGCTTGAATTTTTTCTGGCTTTTATAATTATTTTTTTTTTTTTTGGTCACCCTATTAATGTTAATTAAGTAAGGCTTTTTTGTATGTGATAATTATAGATAAATGTATTTAAAGTAGATCTGGATTTTGTAGTCCTCAGGAAAAAAAGAGGAAGAGTAATTTTTCCCCCCATCCCTGTCATGTGTTCATTTTAATGAGCAATTTTAAAAAATTGAAAATAAAAGAGGAAAATGAATAGGTGTTGAACCAGCCTGTGATATGTAAATGCCAACTAGTAATTACCTAAAACCTCAATTTTCTTTCTGTTTCATCTTGCAAAACATTTCATTTCCACTGAGTGAAAACACTTAATTTGGGCTGTGCCGGCGGGTGAAGCCTCCTCTGCGCGGGGCTGCCGCCGGGCTCGGCTAGGGGGAGCGCCGGCTCCGCGCCGGGAGCTCCGCGCTCAGCTCCGCGCTGGGGGCTCCGCGCTGAGGCGCCCCGCGGCCCCGGGTCGTTCCCTTCGGCCGCCCGGTGCTGCTGCTGCTGCCTCTGAGGGAGCCGCAGGGAAATCCACCTGCCCCGAGCCCGGCTCCGCGTCTGCCTCCAGGAACCTTCATCTTTCAAGTGTCAGTGAAAAGCCGGCGATAAATACACGACTGGAATTTGTTTTCTTACCCTTCGCTATTATGTTGATGATTTTAAGTTAGATTTCATTCATGGAATTCTCGGTTGTCTTCAGTTTCCAGGCAGCCGGGATTTTCCCTTTCTAGCTTTTCACACCGATTGTTGGTTACTGTTCTGTATTCTTTTAGTTTTGGGTTCTTAATCTCTGATATGGTTTGAAGCTTGATTTTTCTTTCCCTTTGTTCTTTTCTTGTTCTGTCTCCTGTGGATATTGCTTTAAATTGTTGTTTTTTTTTTCTTTTTTGTTTCACATGAGTTTTTTTAATCGCTTTTGATTTTTAAACTTTTCTTGATATGACTTTGAGATTTGCCAAACTTTGTAGGTTTTTAGGTTCTCATATAACAGAAATATCCCTGGGCTTCTGTATGGTTTCATGTATTTTTCAATGAAATCATAGGAGCTGAAAGTGTTTCCTCTTTCCTAACCAATCTGCAGAGAATTTCTTTAGAAAGAACAAGCAGTTTCTATGAAATATGAATTTCACAAGATTCTGGGGCCCCGAAACACTCAGTTAGAAAAGGTTTATTCTGGGAGAAGGAAGCTTGTGTTGGAGAACATTGTGTATGTAGTGTCCCAGGACCCTGACTCCACGAGAGCTGTGCCTGGAATCACCAGGAGCAGTGCCTCTTTAGTGAGATATATGGCTTCATAATTAGCCCCTTGCATTTTTTTCATGAGTGCTAGCATCAGCGTTCTATGATGTGTTTCCCTGATTAACAGCTGCTTTGCAACTATTTCTGTGTGCCACCAATAATCATATTTGTCAAGTGAGTCCTGGCAGAGCCCTGATTTCTTACTAAAATGCAGCATTTCTGTTTGAAGGGGTTTTCTTGCTCACTGCAGTGCCAGGCTTTTAAGTCAGCCCTTGTTAAAACGTAAGTTGGCTTTAGCCTGATGCTTGTTAACAGGATTCTGGGTATCTCCTTTAGAGTAGGAGTGCAGAAACCTTTCACAGACAATTTAATCTTCTGAGGCTTGCAAACATCCAGCCATACACTGAGGGGGTGTTGCTGTAGGCTAATATATTGATCAGTTCCATTTGCCCTATAGCTCTGGCCTTCTGCTCTGGCTGAAATAGGCTGAGTGTTTGTTGATACTGCCATATTATTATTTTTTAATACACTGGAAAAAAATTAATTCCAACTTCTTTTACATACGTCATGTATATTGCCAGTGTTGATTGCTTCCGCACATGTAATGTAAACTGTCTGTGCATAGTTCATGGCCTGTGCCGCCTCTGCTTAATGAAAAGAAGTGTTGCATTTAAACAGATACAGATCCACTCAGAAAGACAAAATACCATCCCTTGCAACGTATAATTCAGACCCAACCTTTACATCACAGGTCATCTCAAAGTCTCAGTCTATCAACAAATGCTGTTTAGTACTAACCCACAGAGGGTTCCCAGTATTAGGAAATCTATTAGAGCTCTTACAGGCTGCACTCCTGGTGGCTTTTGATTCTGTTTTCCATGAGGAACTCTTTCACTGACTCCTGTGGGACTTTTATTGATGAAGATTATTTTCTTGTACATTTTTGTTAATTGACTGGATGTTTTTTTGAGATGACAGAAAGTGGACATTTGCCAGAGTATTTTAAATTTCATGGTTTATTTTTCTGATGCTAGTAACTTATTTAGTAGCTAGTTTAGATTGCTTCACTGGAATCCCTGCAGCCTTGAGCATAATAAGACATGGGGCTGGCTTTACCTTCTCCCTTAACACAGAAGGGAGGGAAATGAGGAATTGAGGGATCTTGGCTATAACGTCAAAGTGCTCTGCTTTGGCCCACAATTTCGCCAGCCTGCTGCACTCCCACAACATCTGCAATAAAGTTCCTGTCTCCATTTTATATCTTTGACATTGAATCAGAATATTTGGCTTGAATTTATGTAATTTGGCCAGAGACAAATATAATCCATGAATAGTTACATTCATCTTCTAATTAGAAAATCAAACTGTAGGACAAGACCTGCTGCAGGGTTCCACCCACCACCACCACCCAGTCAGAAATACATCTTTGTGTATCATGTCAGGGCAGGAGAAGTGGTGGTGGGATAGCAAGTTTCCTGAATTGACTTGCTTTTAAAAGCCAATTACACTGCCTTTCATTACAAGAAATATGTACCTGACCCACTAGATAAAACTGCTTTGCTGGCCACTGTGTGCTGGCAATTTAAGAACCAGAGCAGTGATACAATGCGTGGTATTTAGCACTGTCCTCACACTACAAAAATTTGGAGAAGTGTTACAAATGATACAGAAATAGTATAGAACAGTGTTACCAGCTGAGTCAGAGTGCTATTTGCTGCATGGGGTTTTTTTTGGCTATCCACAGGACTGCAAAGTCTTCCTCCTCCTTTTTCTGCTGTTTAAATTATGGACTGCAGTTGTCCTTGTGTCTGCAAAGAAAGTGATCCACAGAACACAGGAAAGGTCTTGTGTATGTTTGTTGAAAATATTGGCATTTTGACGTGGCCAAAATTGCTTTAGAAGTTGCTCATGTATACAAGATGAATTATAAAAATGAAGAAGCTGCAGCTCAGCCTGTAGGAGGAATATTCAGAGGTAAATGCAAACAAATATGAGAAACATGGGATTATTGAGAGGAGGAATATTCAGAGGTAAATGCAAACAAATATGAGAAACATGGGATTATTGAGAGGAGGAATACGTGTCCAGGATTCTTTTTTACAAAGTTTGTTATTGCTTGTAATTTTATTTTGTTTTAAGATTAAAAACTTTGTGAATAATGGAGGAAGTGATGCAGGGAAGAGATAAAATAGAAGTTTATTTTGGAGTGAAATTTACTACTGAAATGTTTACATTTTTACAAGGCAAAAATAAGTTTTAATAAAGAGTTAGAATCAATAAAATGTTCACATGGTTGTGACTGAAATAGCACAATGAAAAATGCTGCTTATTTCTTAGAGGTTTTTTAATGCTTAAAACCTGATGATCAGATATGAGAGCTTGCAGAATTTCAGGTCTGCAGGCCTTCTGTGTCTGTTGCTGGCTCACTAAATGTGGGAGGGAGGGTTGAGTTTCTGAAGAAACAAACAAGTAATTATTGTTAGAAGGAAAGTGGTTTTGATATGTTCACGTATCTGTTGGTCTGCTCATTTGGGCATCTTTCTTATTCAGCATATTATCTTAAGGTTATGAGTTTGGGAGCTTTATATTTCTGCATCTGGCATAGCAATATCAGCACAGTTTAAATCTGTGATTTGCCTGTCACCTGCATTTCAGCTGGAGACAGATCAAGAGCACATAAATGAAATGGAAGTGTATTTTATGTGGGGTATTTTACCATAGTATTTTATGGTTCAAAATTACCGAGTGTAAACTTAAGGAAAATATTGAAGGAAAATAAGAAAAGGAAGAGAATTAGAAATACTCCATTCATTTTATCCTCCCAACTTTGAAATGTGCTGGGACTTTGTCAAATTCCCGTTAAAATAAATATGTCAATTTCATCTCTCTTCCAAATTCATTTATCATGCTTTTTTAAAAGGTGTTTTCTGCTTTACCTGATGTTTAAATTGGATTCACTCGTTTATGCTGTTCTTTGCTGTATCCCCCATGTTTTTCTTAAATGAATTAGTAATGACAGTGTACTCCATCATACCCTCTCTACAGCCACTTTAAGGGAAGCCTGGTGATCTAAACCTTTTAACCTATTAAAGATGATTTTCCCCAATTGAATCAGACCCACCACAGGTGTAATAACTAATCATTTAAACTACACCTGCTATTATGTATTTTTAAGCCATTATGCGTGTTGGATAGATGATAATTCATGTTTATTGCATTGTCCAATGGATCCGTTTTGCCTACACTAGCCTGATTAATGTATTTAAAGAAATAAGAGATGCAATTTAAAAGAAAAAAAACATTGATGGAATGCACTGAGGAGTACATTGAAAGTGCCATTAAACCCATCAGAACTTTGCTCTCTGACCAGAAATGCATATTTGAAGGGTTGGATTCAAACACAAAGTGAAACTTGGTGATTTCAGTAGTGGTACTATTTTTTTTCCCCCTTCCTTTTCTTCTGGGAAAAGTTTTGACGACCTTTTTGGAACTGGATTCCAGAGACTGTGTTTTAAGATAAACTCTTCAAGGCCTACCTAACATAGGTCTAGCACATACCACCATTTTAGGAGAAGGTTTATGCCACTCTTTGGGGGAAAAAACCTCTTCCACGCATCCATGTGGTTATTTTTAGCTGTAGGTGAAGGAAGTAATCTCTTCCACTCGTTCACATGGATGTGTCCATCTCCCAAGTGCTGTTCCCTTCAGGCATGTTATTCCCTCAAATGCCACAATCAGAACAAAATTCTTTGTATAAAAATTCAGTGACCCAACAATTTTTCACTAGTGTGGCAGCGTGTAATTGTGTAATAACACAGGAGAGTGTGTGGAATATGCCAACTTAGGTAAGAAGATCATGATATGAATGACAGAAAGCCTGAAGAATCTTAATAGAGCTTTTTGTACAGGTTGAGCTGTTCCAAGAGTAATTCAGCAAGAAACTTCTAGGTTGAAAGACTGTAATTGTGCTGAGTAGAGTTGAGCCACAAACTTTGATGCTCTTTGAACCATTTCTGAAAGTTGGATCAGTGTCAGCTCCAGACTGTCTCCATGTGTTGGATGTGATGCCTTATTTTGCAGTACAGAATGCATAATGTAAAATAGGAATTTGACCATTCCTAACCTGGATCTTTTCTCTCTTTTATTTCACCAACCTCCCTGCCCTCATCAGATTGTGACAGCAGTGAAGTTTTTACAGAATCCACGAGTCCGCCAAAGCCCTGTTGCAACCAGAAGAGCATTTCTGAAGAAGAAAGGTATGGAGTCTTGAGTTTGTGGTATCAGTGATAACAAAGGAGCTTGGGTTAATGTGAAGCCAAAAGGTATTGCTATGGAAAATGAGATGTTAAAGGGCAAAGCAAGTTGTCTGTCTCAAAAAAACAGATTTGAAGTTTGGAAGAAATCTTCTCTTTTCTTCCAAACTGACTAGAGCAATATTGGTACCAGATGTGGAATGGTAGAAAACAGAAGACATATTGGAAGTTTTTTGGTTAACTATTCTCAGATCTCTTCTGAAATGAGAACAGTTCAGAGTTGTAGACTAGTTGGTCATTTCTAACCTTAGTGACATTGGCTTTAGAATGAAGAGCTTCCAGGTGAAAAGGTTGAATATTTCCAAAGAAATCCAGAGAGAGAAATGAAGGGTGAAGGACTTGGTGAAAGTAAACAAGGTCAGGCTAAGGTCAAGCCTGGGGTTGATCTGACTTTTCAGGCTGAAACAGTAATCTGAGTTTAGCCCTTTTCTGTAGCAGGAGTAGAGCAGATCCTGACAAATCCTATATTGTCTTAGACAGATGGAACATAGTTTGGTCATTCCCTACTGAAAATTTATTTTACTTTCTGACTCATAGCAGAACAGTCTTTTGACCTTTTTTTTTCTTTTTAAAGTTTCAGTCCACAACTTGCAGTGCATTTCAGGTGAAGTTCACTCCATGTTATGGTACCCTTCTGGGACCATACTACTTAGGTCCTTACTGCAAGATGTAAATAATAAGGACAGTATTACCTTGAGTAAGCAGCTGGATTGATACTGGAAATACAAATTCCAGACTTCAGAGGGGAGTGACCCACTTACATGTTGAAGTCATAAGTACTTCAGGGTGCATCAAATTCTATAGCTAAAGATCTTCAGTTTTGAAAAAGAGGGCAGCCTATAAAATGTGTATGATTTTGTTTGGGATTATGAACTGTTTGTGGATGTGCCTGAGACCTGATGTAACGAGATGGGGAGTTTGCAAAGGATCTGGAAGGGAATGGCAATCTTGTGTTTTAGCAGTGATGTCATGACAAGTAGTTCATGAGTGCATAATTTTGAGTGTAATCCTCTCTCTGCTTGTCCTGGTGCTAGTTAGAGAACATTCCAATCACATAGGTACGTTGCTTGCCCTACCCTGCCCTGCCATCAGGATGGCATTAAAATTTGGAGCCTGTTGGCTGCTGTGCTCCATGAGTTTTTCCTTGAAATATGTGGACCTATGGGGAGTAATTAATCATAAAAGCTTGGGGATTTCAACTCTATCATGGAAGCAATGAAGCAAGGGAAAGCTGAGCCTAAAAGCTGTGCTGATTACCCGGGGTAACCTGATACAAAATCTATTGTTGCTGAGAGATCCTTAGCCCCCAGTATATCGTGCAATATTATAACTGCCTGATCTTCTTCTGTGCTGACAATGACCAGTTATTCCTCATTTTCTCTCTCAACACAGCTGGGTTAGAATTTCATTTGCAGAAGGTATTTAGAGCAATTTAGAGACAAATGTCTCTGGTGTTTGCTCTGCACTTCCCCACCGCAGGCTTCGCTGAACAGTTTTTAGTATCAGGAGCTTCATCTAATCTGTTTAATTTTAATAAATCCCTGACTGGGAGAAGAGGAAGGGTGGGGAGATGGAGGCACAGAGAAACTGTGGCCCGACTAATACTTCTTATGAATTACTTGGCTAATAATTACTAAAGAGCAGAAATGGTTTGGTAGAGCTGTTTGTTTGTTTCTGTTTGTTAATTAGTCCTCCTTCCCTTTGTGCTCATTGTTTGTTTGAAAACTTAACAGTAGGAGGTAGGAAGGAGCAGAGTCCAGCAGTGCCCATACCCAGCAGTCACTGGAAATATGTCCATATGGAGTCTGACCATGGGGACCACACCATGACCTCTGCTCAGTGCTTGAGAGCAGAAGGGACAAACTGTCGTGGTATCTATGTGCTCTTGATGGAGGGAATTATTCTTTAAATGTAGATGTTTTGGCTGGTTTAGTCCTGAATAAACGAGGGGTTACATGGTTTGGTAGACTGTTCACCCTGGTCTCTGATAGACAGTCACTGTCATCCCAGTTTATCCCCGTTTTGCAGATAGACTGGTAGAAAAGTCCTCACTATTGGTCAAAAAAGCATTTTCTGTAGAGAAATCATTTTGGTTACAAGAGTCTCTGAAATTTTATCTTTTAAGAAACAACAGAGAAGTACTCTTCTAATTTTTTCACAGTTACTCTGATGCAAGTTTCTTCAAGCAGAAATTGCAGTTGGAAATCTTTTTATGAACTCCAGCAGAAGCTTAGTGGAGGGGAATTTTCATATCTGCAGATATCTGTACACCATGTATGAACTTGTCTTTTGTCATTAACTTCTGTGGAACTGTATAGGTAAGATCTGTGGCTCCCCTCTAAGTCTGGTTAAAAACTCTTAAAGTAGAGAGGATATTGCTGGATCACCTTATATCTGGGTATACAGAGGGAAAAGTCCAGGTGCCCAACCCCTGCAGGAGCTTTCCACCATCCCAGCTCCAGCTTAGGCTACAGGGATAGGATTGAAGCATTAGCAGTGGGTGAACTTTCAGGTCCTACCACCCTGACTTTGCCTCTCAAATTTCCACCTTGAATTTATTTTTTTCCTCTTTTTAATAAATATGTTCTTCCTTAAAAACGCCAAAGAAATTTATTACCCTTTAGTATTAATCAATGTAAGAGCTGAGGTTTGTTTAATGCATTTCAGTGCAACGAGAAATTAAAGTTTCTTCAGAGTTCTCAGCTGGACTGGGTTTGGTTTCTTGTGAAACAGAAGTTGCAGAGGCAGCAATTCAGCTTTCCTGGTTACTTGCAGGTCAGGGGTTTGCTGAACTGCTCTCACTGGAACAGGGGATGATACTGTTGATGACAGTTGGGACAGTGAGGGTGTCCTGGGTTTGTAAAAGGTCTTACAAAAGTTGGATGCAATTTCTCTGTTGTCTTAAGCACTTTTAAACTCCCAAATACAGAGGCATTAATGAGAAACATGAAGTTATTAGAATCATTTATCATTTTCTTTGAAGCTTACACTGGCATTTTGTGTAATTTATGACATTTCCTCCTTTTTATCATGAACTTCTTCAGATGAAGGGAAAAACAGCTGTTTCCCCTCAGAGTATCTGAAAGAAAAGAAAGGAAAAAAAGATGCTGTTTGTTTTTTGTCCAACTTGCTGATTCTGCTGATGACATGCCACAGAATCAGCGGCGCCTTGGGAGTAATTAGACAGCATGTGGGGTTTAAACCCTTGTGGAAATGTGTCTGTCATCTAACTGGTGTGCCTCAGATGTCCTGTACTGCTCAGTTACCCATCCAGTAACTCATGTGGCTTCTTAATTTTGCACACTCTGAGCCTGTAACTTCTGGCAAGATAAAGAAAGGGGGTGGAAGTGCACTGTACATGTGGAGCTCTGTTTTTCAAGGTGCTTCCTTGGGGCAAGGAAGTGAAAACTGGTAGTTTCCAGACTTACTGTGGAATCCAGAATGAAAAGGTTTTTTCTTAGTTTCTTGTTCTCTTCATCTGTAAAATGAGAGCAGTAAAGCCTTCCCAGAGTGGGACTGTGGTCATGGATAAACCATGTGAGGAGCTTGGAAATGACAGTGGTGGGAGAACAGAAGTGCTTTAGGGCAAGTAATTGTATAATGGTTGCATTGTATTGGGAAAATGTCCACCCAGAGGGTTGGACATTCCCTTCAGAAGATACTGTGCCTCAGTTGGTCATTTGTGTGTAGATGTAACAGAATGGGCTACCTGCTTCCAAAAGCAGTCAGTCATTGCTTGGTGAGGTGAGCTGGAGGTTGGTGGAAGCATTGGCCTTTTACATGTTCTATCTATGAATCTGTTTCATTATTTTGGCTGGCAGGAACTGAGTTACTGCACAAGGTTTTCCTGTAGGTCTTGCACAGTTTTTTACAGTGCATCAGAGTTCCAGGAAATTTTGCCAATGTCAAGATGCCAGGCTGTGGTGATTTCTGAAGAGGTGAATAAATTATTTAATTGTATATGCCCTTTTCCAGTCAGAGCTCAAAGACACTTGATTCCCTGGAAACCAATGCTGTGAGCCCCAGAATCTCCAGTAGAAATCTGTGTTAATATTCTTCCTTTTTTCTGTGGTCTGCATTTTTTGAAGCTGAACCCCTTTCTTTCCTTCTATTACCAAAGAAACCCAAGTGGATCACCTTGAGGCCTGAGAGAAGGGGGCACAACCCACTACTGGAGGGCGTTAAAGGAAGTAAATTCTTCAGCAGATTTCAATTTAACTCTCTTTTATTACTTTTTTATAATTTAAGTCCATTTCGTGAGGCAGTTTGCATGTCCTTGAATGGAATCTCGTTACCATGAAAGCTTTTTTAGCATTGATTTCATAACAGTCTTAATTTAATAGCAGCATCATTACGGAGGGGCCCTGAGAGTGAGGCCCCAGCTTTCCAGGTCACTGACCTTTTAATTATAAACCTTGTTCTGATGGCCAGGTTATCGACTGGGCAGCTCCCAACTCCTGCCCCCAGCATGAAGATGATAATAACTGCCTTTCCTCCCCCACTCCCCAGAAAAGGGAGGAAAAGAAAAGTAACCTCTTGTGTTGCCAAAATTAATTTTCTCCTTCAGCTTTACTTTGTAATTAATTCTTTAATATGTCTCATTGAAGCTCAGACAGTTTTTACAAAGGTTTTTCTTGGGAAGAAAATAGAATGCAAGCCAACACAGTCCAGTGACAACTCAAACAAAAAAACCTGGTTAGTAGCCAGTGCTGTCAAAATAACTACTTGGACCAAACTGCTATAGCCCTCCAAACCTTATGCTTTTCTGTGTTTGATACGGAATGTGTGATTAGGCCATAAATGTAGACTTGTCCCTCTCTTGAAGCATGCTGCCAGAATATGGATTTAAGAGAAGAAAAGGAATGAAGACTTCACTGCACTACTGATTTGCATCAGTGAGCACTGGTGCTTCATACCTGTGTTACATGGGGTGACTTGTTCTCTACCTGTCTAGTAAGTGTTTTGTGCCATTGCCTGCACAGACATCATCACTTGCACCAGGAAAGCTGCAAGCAAGACCTGGAATTCAGATACTGAGAATAAACATTTATTGCAAGAATACATTTAGTGTATTAAGCATGTAGTACAAATCAACACACAATGAGAGAAGTTCACTAGCATAGGCAGAACCAGGGAGGATGTGCTTGCTGGTTATGAAAGAAGGTTGGAAGAGGTGTTCAGGTAGCATGAATTCTAACAGCTTGTGTAAACTTACAGAAATGACTGTACAGGTTAAACAGAAATGGGTGCAGTCTACATTTTCATAGTGCTTTTCAGCTGAGGATTGCAGAGCACACTGTACCCATCAACCATTGAAACTTTGTGGCTCTTTGCTTGGAGTATGGGTAATGGTGTGTACAGGGTTAGCTGGATCTCAAAGCATCCACTTGTGATTTAGAGGACCACAGCTGCCTAACTTCACTACATGGCTTTTAGGAGAGGAAATGAAGAATACTTTGTCTAAGTGATCTTGCAGAGGAAGCTTTAGGGATAGAGAATGTAATTACTGGGGAAAAAAAATCACTAAGTTTCTTGAAAATCACTGTGGGATAATTCAAGATGCTTAGGATTCTGTTTATGACTTAGAAAGACAGCTAATATGCCTTATAATATTTTTCTTATGTTAAAGAAAAATCTGTCTTACTCCTGTTCATGCTCCTAGTTTGTTCTTTAGGTGCCTCCCATCCAAGCTTTGGATCAATAGAACCCTGCATAAATGGAGAAATCTGGTTGTCTCCCAGGAACTTATTAGGGACCCAAAGAATGACAAGTGAGAGAATTAATGCCTTTATTGCTAACAAACTCAAAACAGTTCCTGTCTCAATCAGCATTATTGGCAGTCATACCCAGTTTTGGCACTGTTGTGTTTGCCTAGTGCTGATCAAATTCAACATACAGAGAAGATTTTCACTGGAGTCTCATAATCCAGAGGAATAGATGTGTTCATGATCCAGAAATTAGTTCCCCAGTTCTGTATTTTGTATGAGTTGCCTTCTTTTTTCTTCCTGAAAATGATTGAGAATCTCTATCCATCTGCTGTGAAGATGTCCCCCTCTTCTGCCAGTCTTCCATCTGCATATCTGTCACTTGCTGTTCAGTACCAGCCTATCCATCATGCTGACTCTTTCCCCATCAATTTTACCACTGTTTATTTTATCTGAGCTTGTCATGAACTTTACAGATTTTCTTGACTTCTTTGATAAGAAGAGACATCCTGAAGAATCAGATATGGCTGCTCTTTGGAGTTGTCAGAGGTTTTGGAAGAAAATATTTTAATTTCACTGGAAATTTTGAGATTTGGAAATTTCTCTTTATATTTAATAGGAATTGACATTTAAAATCACAGTGTTGTTTTGGTTTTTTTTTTTTTTTAAATTAAATATTTCAGATCACTCTCTATTGATTAGAGTTGAAACTTCTATATTGTAACTGGTAATAAAAATAAATAGAATAATAGAATAAAACAGTGAAAATATTTGGAAAAATGGCTTTTGAATGGAAATCTTTACTTTTCTCCTGAACATTTGGAGTGTTTTGAAGAAAAACTTTCTGTAACTTACAGAAGTATGTTGAGGAGCTCTGCTTGGAACTAAAGTTCCTCTCTCACTTCAGGCTCAACCTTCAGTGACCTTGAACCAGTTGGATCTATACTGCACCTAAGAGGAGAGGTGATTCATTTAGCTGATACTGGGTAACCGGGCTGCCACCTTACCTTTGGCATGTTTTTGTGGCTTGAAAAGTATTGATAAATTACAAGAGATGAGTTTGATGCCCAGGAAGTTGTATGTGTTACAAAATATTGGTTGGAAGCTTAATTTTAACAAATAATTGGTATGTCCTGGGTTTAGTGATGTCTCTCCACTTGGCTGTCTGACAGTAACTATGTAATATAAAAGAGCTGTTAAAAATGGCTTTGCAAAATTAACTCCTGTTGCTCACTGAGTGTGTTTTGAGTCATATCTGCCTTGTTTGCTGTCAAAATAACATTTCCATTCCTGGTAGCATTGAGAAACCAATCTGATTACAGCAGGGTGAGGTGAAGTCTATTCTAGAAGACAAAGTGAAAGTAGTCAATTATATTCTGAGTCCTGAAATTGTTAGTCTTAGTGATGGGCAGAAAAGACCCAGACTCTAAGTCTGACTTGTAAACTTAATAATTTATTTATCATGTTTTCAAGTGAAATTAAATGCAGAGTGCCAAAAGAAAGTCACTTCTGTAGTAACAATCTAAGAGCTGGTATTGGAGATCTGAGATATGACTGCTTGCCTGGCTTTGGGCAAGTTACCTGTTCTCAGCTTGCCCATCTGTAAAATGGAGTTAGTTACCCCTTTTGCATTATTGACTTAGTAAGATTTATGTTAGCTCTGGTTCTAAACTGCTTTGATATGCTTTTTTCAGAGTTCTTGGTTTGGCAGTGGGTGATTTTTGAAGTTGCTTGCTGCAATAAAAGCCATATTTGCAGGGAGGTTGAGAATTTACTTCCATCAGCTGTGTAAGGGAGGGGAGAGCTGCAAACTTTAGAATGTCAAGGCTCAGGCAGATTGCGTGCAATCCTAATCCAGCCCTGCAGCTTTGACCTTTGGAGCAAGCTTCACCTCTAGACAGTTGAAGAAATCTGTGTACATTTGTATAAAAATATTTTTTGTGATAGAAGGAATTTGCTCTTCATGGTCACCCAGCCCACGGTTTCTCCACCGTCTTCCTGGAGCAAGGAAAGGAATTGAATTCCTGCTCTGTGGATGAACCTGGTATTCTCAGTCTCAAGAGACAGCCTTCTCTCTTGGGGCTAAACCAGGAGTGTAATCAGCATAATCTGTGCTGCTCTTCTGCTGAAAGCTATCTCAGACCTCGTGATACTTTGCTGCTGGGGAAGATGAATACATTTCTATATGAGACAGATCTTCAGGTTCTCTTGGACAGCATTTCTACCCTGTCCAAAACTGTCTTGGGTTCCTGTTGAACATGAAATCCCACTGTTTGCTTTTCTGCTAGACACTGCCCCCTCTCAATTTTAGTCTGGAGCACAGTCATTCTTTCCTTAGCTGAACAGGGAATTTAGTCTTTGGCTCATTCTTTCCTGTTCTCACTGATGGAACCTCGTCCAGGCGAGACTTCACTCCCCTAGGAGAAGAGAGAATTCATTCTCAGTGAAATCTGAGGCTTTCTGAAGTAAAAGCTGTTGACTTTGTCATACTGTGCAAATGTGCACTGCTTTTAGCAAGACAATAAAGGGTAAACGGGGTGATCTCTGCTCCTGTGGAGAGGTCGGGTGGTTACATTACACAATCTTCTAGAGCATCTTGCAGCAAATACATGGGTTATATTAAAAGTTGCAATCATATCATTTTTTAAAAGTAAATTGCTGACCTTATGCAGTAGAATCAGCTTTATTGAATTTCACCCAAAATGCGTTTATAATCCACCCGCCCCCGCATACACATGATATTCATGTCCTTGCTGCCCATGTGGAAATGTCCCTTTTTATGGTGATAAAATTAAATTTGTCTTTGTCTCTGCCTTGCCTCACCTTTTAAGATTCCATCCTTAAGAGATACCAGTGGATGTCCGTACCAGAGAATGAAGATGGGCAATATCCCTGCATGGCTGGCTGGCTGACTGTGAGCCAACTGCCATAGTACAAATAAATAAGCTTTTCACAGTTAGAGGACAAATAAAGCTCAGGACAGGTGTAATGTGGGTATTTTTCTAGGAGCATTGTGGCCTTAGCACAGGTGAGAATTTATGGTGACTTAGAATTACTTGTGCTTTGCACCTAGATTTTTTCTAATTGCCACACAGTACAAAATGTAAAATCCACGAATAGTTATTGTGCCAGTCTTGTAATACTGTGTTAAATGTCCTCCTTTTACAGTAACTAACCATCAAACCCTCTAGTCTTTACCCATTTACAGCCCCCTTCCTAAGTTCACTCCAGAACAAAGTGTTTTACAGCATGCTTGAGAATTTGACAAACCTGTATCCTGTATTTCTTTGTGTGTTCAAAGTACTCTACAAATATTAACCAACTAAGCTTGTGACACCTTTTGTGGAATGCCAAGATTATAAGATTAATTTAATGTACTTCTGATTGCGTTTTCTCTTCCTGGTTAGACCTTTACATTCTCCAGACAATTTGGATTAAAAAAAAAAAAAAAACAAAAAACCAGCCTGCAAATTTCAGTGTGAAACAGAGGAAATACCATCCCCATTTGTAGATGGGGAAACTGAGTCAACAGATCTGAGATTGTTCTGATTCCCAGTCATATATATATATATATATATTTATAACCATCCTGTGACATACTGTCAGTGTCATGTACTGGTGTTCATAGCATTTTCAGTAAAATTACTCAAAGCATTATCATGTTTCTCTTCTCCAGGCTCCAGCTGCCTTTGCGGGGCGTGAGGGGCATGAGGGAGGTTATCTGGTTTTATTCAATAAAATCAACACAAACCATCTAAGTAAATGGAGGGGCAGATTGGTCTCTGCAGTGTTAGCATGTATCCTTTTTGCTAGCATCTCTCCCAGCCTCTCTTCCTTTTTACTTGGCATTTAAAAGGCTAGCTGCTCAGAGGTGCAGAGAAGAATATCAGAATATCATTGCTCCTGCTCTTCAAGTAACCAGGAGAACGCAGCTGTTAAACTCAGAAATATAAAATCCATGTTTAAAAGATGATTCTGGATGTGTTTAAAAAAGAGAGCGAGAGAGGATTCAAGGGAACCAAAAAATAGCAGCTTCCATTACTGTAATTAAATGGCAGCATTTAACCTATCAGGCCGTTGCGTGGATGTGAGAGACGAGCAGGGAGCTGCATTTGAAATGATCACTGCCTTCCTTGGGGGATAGAGTAGTTAAATAATTTGTTTGTGAGGTGTGAGTTCAGCGTCGGGTAAAGCAAGTGCTTGTGTGTGTGTGTGTGTGTGTATCAGAAGCTAGGGATGGCTGTGTGTTTACTGAGAATACCCTGGAGGATGGGATTTACAAGCACGTGCACTGCCAGTAAGAACACAAACTGCATTTGCCCATTTGTTGGGTTATCTGCAGTCAGGGCCTCACCTGGGCCCAGATTGCATCATGAAAGGAGAGTTTTTTTCACACGAGGCCACCTGAGACAGACAGGAGTATCAGTAAAAGAAAACCAGGTAGAAAATGGGGGAAGAAGAGAATCTTAAGTACTTTTGGTGACTCTTCATCTACTGTGGTGACAGGAAAGGGTAAGTTGTTCTGTCTGGTGGTTGGACTTGGCACTCAGGATTGTGGGGGCTGTCATCCCTGGGGAAACAAGGACAAAGCTGCTGCTCAGAGGTCTGTCCCTTCAACGGCACATTGAACAGTTCCTTCCACTGCAGCACTGTTCCCTCTCTGCCTGGCACAAGTCCTGTGCTTCAAGACAGTTGTGTGCAAAATTATGTGGAGAGAGAGATCTGAAAAGTGCATCCTTGGCCCTTCATCAATGACTGTGATAAGTACCCTGTATACACCACACCATTATAGTGGTGCTGATGAGCCCCTTTGGCACCCTGGAAATGAGACACATAGACACATTCTTACATAGTGCCCAGAAGAGAATATCTTCCTGCTTGTATTCACTCCCTTTTTATTTGTGATTCTTTTCATTAGGGAATATTTCCTAGTCCTGGAGCTCCCAGAGCTACCCTCCCTCACTATGAGTTTATACTAGTAGCAAGTTTTCCAGCTACTTCAGCTGCCTCACCTACTGATCTGACTTGTGTTATGTTGCAGGAACATGCCCATAAATGTTTCTTAATCTTCACTCCAGTTTCTGTGTAAATTCTGTGGAGTCACTCCCATTGGAACTCCTGGGCTGGAACTTTCCTTAGGCAATAGAAGACAACAGATAGTGGGAAAAATAGGGATTTTGGTATTTCCATTTTGAGCATTCAGCCCTGTGACTGTGACTGTATTTTAAGGGCATCGCTTGGCCAAAAGGAGATACGTATTTCAGCACCCAGTCAAAGCAAAGCTTGAATTTGAGCCCTTGTGTAGTTTGATGAGAGCTAGGAACCTGGAAGGATTTCCAAGGATGATCCACAAGCACACACAAGAAAGGCTAAACTTGTCACATGAATAAATTATTTCTTGCAAATGCCTTACCTAGCCCAAATGCATATAATGTATGTCTAGATTCTGCCAACTGTCACTCTTTATACATGATAACAGTGTCAGTCTCAAACGTTTTACAAAGGATGCTGTGTAGTAATATTCCTGTTTTACAGATGTAGAAACTGAGGCAGATGGAGGTTAAATGACCTACACAAGGTCAATAGCAAGGTTGGGAATAGAACCCAAATGTGTAGAGGCTTTTTATTATACTAATAAGGAAACTCTGGAGGTGTGTTTGGCATGGTAATCGGAACCCTAGAGAACTAGAAGCAGTTAGTATGTTCTGTGCATGTCCTGAGGGAGCAATGATGAAACTTCTTTTCTACCTTACCACTCCAGTTCTCTGTGTGTGGTCACCAGAGTTTTTCCACCACTTAACCTCGTTATTTTTAGTATTGTTAGCATTAGTCGTCCTCTGGGCGTTTAATCCAGACTCCTTTAATTTTCTCCAGAACTCTGAAGGGCTGTTGAAGGCATACAGGGAGGAAAAAAAAAAATAAATAAACAAACCAAAAGATGAAAAATGATCTTTTGAGACTTCTGCTATTTTGTTGACTTGTTCCCTGATGTTTTTTGTCTTCGGTTTTCTTTTATCATGAAGGACCCCGCTTGAATGTGTAATCTTGGTTTCTTAAAAGTTCATTTGCTATTGTTTCTTTCTTCTCCACCCAAGATTAACATCCTGTGTGATGACATAGATGGTTGTTGTCTAAATGGAGGCAAACTAACCAACAAAATTGTGAAGGGTGGGTGGAGAAATATTTATACAGTTGTGTTAAAAATTACAAAGTAGCTTTGCCTTTTAAACAGAAGGTATTTCAACACTGTTGTTGGCAGCATCAGCCTTTAATTTTACAGGTGGCTAGCTTTGTAGTAGCATTCAGCAAACAATATTTTAATGGCATGCAAAAAAAATTCTCTAAAACAAAAGGAAGAAGCACGAAGGTGATTTCTAGTCCATACTGAATACTTGCTGACATGTCTTTTTATGCTAGTGTGTGAGTGTCTGTCTTAATGGGGGAAGCTCAAACCAGATTTACTTGAAACTTTTGTACCATAATAATCAAATATGTAGTATTTAAAATTATTTTTCTTCACTGACCTTATCAGTGTGATGATACCTGACTCCTAGGTGTCTTAACATTGATTCCACTTCACAGAAGCCACTTGGAGGAACAAAGCCACTCCATCATGTTCTGAGAAAATATTGATCAGAAAAAGAACTTGGACTCCTGTGTCCAGGGCTCCTCACCCAATGTTACTGTCTTTCCAGTTCCATACATTTTTCCATACAGACTTCCATGCCTTTTTACATTTTCTTAGAAATGTGCAGCTATAGCTACTGTTTGCTGTACTGCTCATAGCAACAGTTGATGCATGGTACCTGAAAAGGGAATGACTTTTGGGGTCCCTAAGGAGTGTTATAATACAAGTAATGAGGCTCAGGAACCATCACCATGAGACTGGTTTCTCTGCAGGAGTAACATTTGCAGATCATGGGCTGGGCATGCTTGGAAACTTAACCCATGTAGTGTACCTTGTGCTTGTTTTGTGAGTGCATACTCTTATTTCTAGGGAGGCTCTCAGTTGTTGTAACAAATTACGACAGCACTATGGTTACTAGAGTAGTTTCTCTTCTGTTATCTGGATTTTCTGCCCTATATGGGCTTCTTTTAAACAAATGTCAGAGCCTCAGTTACAGTCTTAGTCCTGATAAACTGTCTTGGAACTGGTATCCTGGCATAGATTCTTCAAAGCCTGCAAACCCCAAGGTAGATATTAACTACAAATAAGCAAAAATTTTTGTTCTCTCTGTACTATTCTGACATGATGGACTGGCTGAATTGGATGTCCTGTGTTCCTGGGTTGGGAACATTGGCTTCTCACTTAGTCTCATGTGTTGTCTCTTCATCACTAGTGGTGCCACAGACAGATGGACTCATTCTACCGTTGACCACTCAAAGGAGGCTTTCTGTCAGGTACTCTTTTTCTGATTGTCTTATAACAGAAAGGAAAAGCTGAAGGCAAGAGACCTAAAAATAAAATCCGTAGACGATGATAAAATAATTTTTCCCCCCATTTTGGTATTCTTAGAATGACTGTAGTAAACAGGTCCTTGGAAGAAGATACCAAAACTGAAGTTTTGCAGTGGTTTTTTATACACTTGTGTAGGAATTTTACTGGGCTTTGTAACAAAACTTCTGGTTGTATGATTCAAGTTACTGAGGACTTCTGGACATGTCTTGTTTGGTCATGTTGCTGTCTGCCTTTTTTCTTATTGGACTTTTTTGTGAAGGAAAAATTGTGAAGGAATTCTGCTGTCTGCTACCTGAAGATTTGTTGTAGATTAATTATAAAATGAGGCATCCAAATCCTGTTAAGGCCCTGATAGTATTACATGTAATAGGACATTTCAGAACCCCAGGTCTGAGTCCAGTTATCCAGCCACTTCATCCTGTATGTTGTTCTTTGTAATCTCCTCTTATTGCTTTGGCCTTTGAAATACATAGCTGAGCACTGAGAGCTTTTACTTAAGGTATCCCTGCCTTTTTTCTATGTGGAACAGAGATAACATACTTCATATAAGCAAGGAGCTTACTTTACATTAAAAGAGGAAGACCTGACCTCTCTTACTACAAGTGAAACTGTATTCTCTGTGCCTTGAAACTACCAGTGAAATACATTTTGCACTGACTTATAATGTTGTGATTTATGCTGTGATATGCTTTGTGATATTACAATGTCCTTTTGCCTTTGTGTTTGATTTTTCCCCTTTAATAAATTCTGCTGTGTATGTTGTCAGTGAACAGGGGTATTTACCCAAAATGCCCATAGGAGGATGAGGCATTCTCCCTGCTGTCTGCTGCCTCACAGAAGTAATCCCATGCATTTTTACCCCTCCCATTAATCCTACTGCAATTTTTTCCTATACCTTTCCTCCTTGTTTTGAAATAGTATTAGCAAGGGAGATATTTTAAAATAGAAAACAGCTGGAAGGAAGCATATTTCTCTTTTTCTCTCTCTCCTGTTTATACACATACATGTTAGAGACACACGAGTGAGTGACCTGAAGCCACTTTTTCATTTTCTATTTTTTAACTTCTCTTTGATAGAAAACTGAAAAGTTACAGCACTTGTTCCTGTTTTTTCCATTCCAAGACATGCTGAACAAGTAGCTTGCCCTTTCTTATTCAGAGTGAAAATACTTTGATCCAGTTTTCTGAAGACAATCCTCATTTCATACGAATATTTAATCAGTAGAAAATAGGGAGGATTTAGTTTGTTTGTTTAGTATTTAACCAAGTGAATAAGGCAGATTAGGGGAAGGGGGGGGTACCAGACCCATAAACAAGGTGATATATAATATTTTTTTTCGTTCTCCTTTTAAATAAATACCGATCAGCTTTATGTTCAGAGACAATAGGAGCCGTTGGCTTAAATTTGCAGTTTACTGTATTTATGGCTGTAATATCAAGGTGCTGCCGTCGTAATTTCATGCCCCAATGAGAAGAGCAAGGTCGAAGCAAATGCTTCCATCGGCATCTGCTAACACACTAACTCATAAACAAGGCCCGGCTGGATCAGGTGGCACGGAATAATACAGGCTAATGAAATACAGCACAGCTTTCCATTACTGTTAGTTTTTACAGTGTCGTCATTACGTGTAATTTATGTTTAAAAAATTCAATTTTATACAAGGCTCTGGGAAATAGGGGTCTGCAGGTCACCCAACGACTTTTAACGGCTCTGAGAGTCCTTATTGCACTCCACTGTTCCAACAAAATGTTAATAATAAATAATAAAAAAAAAGCCCTCTTTTACTTTTTCACTGGTTTGCATATCTTGCTCTGTCTTTTTAATTACAAGTGGCTTAGGAGAGTTTGGGGCTCTGGATGATGTCAGGAGTTATCCCCTTTACTGATGCTCCCAGAGGGGGGTTACTATCTGCTTGCTTTTCTTTTGTCTATCAATCACCTGGGGTCCTGTAAATGGAGTAAACACAGCTGAGGAGAGGGAGATACTTAACAACCTCTCTCCCAAACCCTCACCCTCTGACATTGCCCTCCTCTCCTCCATTATACTTCATTTTATTATAGACTCCAAAAAGCTTGGCCAGGAAGAGAAACTGCTGCCAGATGTATTTATTTATTTGTTTCTATTATGCCAAAGTACTTTTTATTTTAACCTATTCTTTCCTGGTTGCCTCCTGTAATTCTTAGCACCGTAGCCAGCTTTTCCCCTCCTTATTTTAGTGCAGTGCAACTGAGGTTAGAGCATCTTGATCAGTTCTGAAAGCTGCTTAGTCACCCTGATGGGTTAAAGTATATTCTGTCTTAAAGATTGCAGTTGCACAATGAGCAGTCTCCTGGATGAAGAAAGCTATAAGAATTCAAAGCCCTTTTGGTAACTTTTCAAGTTAGTTTTATTTCTGCATTTTTTGGCCTGACACTTGATTCCAGCCTATTTCACTTTGATGTTGGGGTTCCTTTACACAAAGTTTGAGCTGGGACTGTAGCAGCAGGATGTTTACATTCAAATCCAGTGTCTTAAGGTAAATGAAAGCTAAAAAAAAAATAAAATAAATCAATCAGAGGCATATCTCTGAGACAGTAGGTTTTGTTAAAATGTTGGGTTGGGCATGGCCTTGTGAATGTGATCCAAGATGTGTGAAAGAAAATTGATCTGGAGACTGTGCCTCTTTGACCTTCTTGAAATGTGTTCAGCTAAGCACAGAGTGGGATATAGGACAAACATTTGATAAAAGAATCAGCCAGCACTGCATGTAACTGACTGAACAGGTGGAATCATTAGTCTGGATCAGATCCCAGAAGGGTTTATGATGATTCTTTTAAAATGTGGCCATGTTATTTCTGAGCAGAGTTGACTCAGTGGCTTCCAGGAACAGGAGCCTAATGTTGTTTCAGGGTGCCTACCAGTAGATTTCCCTTTTAGTCATAAGATATTCTGCAGTAACTTTGGGTACTTATATAGTTTATTGTTGCCAAACAAGATGTTCAGTTCTGTTTTGTTCTTAAAGAAAGTGTGTGTGTGTGTGTGTGTGTGTGTGTGTGTGTGTGTAAAGCAATCTATTCCCTCAGCACAATTCTTAATTTCCTCCTGACCAGAAATTTTCTCCCTAAAACTAATATTGCCTCCAGGTTGTGAAAATCTTGCATTAATTATTGGATTGAGCAATGCAAGGAGGAATATAAAGAAGAAAAAGATATGCTTAGGGGATGGGACAGGAAAAAAGGTTGTCACTGAAATGTCAGAGCCTGTGTCAGAGAAGGGGAAGAAGAAACTTCTTGGCTCTTGCAATAAGGGTTTTGCAGTGCAATAGTTGCTACTGTATTTCATACAGAACATAGAGAAGAATGGATTGATGGTAAAACAATGAATTGGGACTCACATCTCCTGAGTTTCATTTTCTATACTGTCAGAGATTGGGTTCTGACCTTGGTGCATTTCTGGTATCTGTATGTCTCACTTCTTCCTCATCTGTAAATTACAGGTAACAGTACTCCTCTGAGTGCTCCTCTGCTTCAGAGCAGTCATTAGAGGAATGATATTTTTGTGTACATGAAGTCACATTAAATAGTAGTAGGTATTATAAAAGGGCCTAAACAGACAGTCAGGTCTTAAAAGTTCTTGGTCAAAGGGGCTTTTTATACAATACCCAGCGTTCAGGCATCCAGAGATGTTTGTGACAAGCCATTTTATTCTCTGACTTGCTCTGATTCTGTGTTTGACTACAATTTACAGAGGCTGAGTGATCCCTGGAAACTGAGTGGCAGCAGTGCCAATCACAAAAGAGGGTCAGCAAGAGTCTTTCAGAGCAAAACAGTCATGGGTGCTGGATTATTCAAATCAACAACCTGAAGCCTGAAAAGGAAATTTTAAGGCTTTCTGAAAATTATGACTAATTCTTTGCAATTGCTGTGGTGCTGTAGAGGAATGAAATGGATGGTTGGGGGAAGGGAATAGGTTTGCATTCTGTAGGGCTATGAAGACAGTTTCCTTGCATCCTTCTCCTCAGCTCAGTCCTTGCTCAGTACCCTCTGCGGTTAGATTATTCCTTGCAGATAGCAATCAACTGGAAGGAAGTGTGTGTCTAATTTGCATGAGATTATTTAAAACAAAAAAAAAAGGTCTGCATTAGTCAGGGTGATGGTAAACAACGCAAAGAGATGCCTTTTATAATATAGCCGTGGCTCAGCTTTCAAAGCCAAATATAATTCACTTACAATTGGCAGTTTCTTTTATTGTTCCTTTTAACCTTTTGCTTTCTGCATGGTCGTGATCTTGGTGAAACTCCAGAAGAATTGAAATGTCTGTTTTCCAGAGTGTTGAGAAAGTGGATTTAAAGCAATTCTTCTTTTAAACTTAGGTGATTTTCTTGACACACCTATTTGAGAGTTATATTAGACACAAAGCTCCAGTTTTTGCATCCAAGTAAAGTGGTATTATTTTTTAGGTTACCACCTTCCTGCTAGGTGAGAACAATTAATGGACCATAGACACTTATTTATATATTAGTGGGGTGATAGAAATAATAATAAAGCAAAGTGAGATATTGGAACAGATGACACTTTGATCTTGTTTAGAAATTCCCACTTGTCTACATAATTAATATATCGAGGCTGAGTAATTTGGGGCATGGAAAACTCATACTGTGTGCACACGTCTGTGTAGGTGGTGAATCTGTAAAAAAAAAACAGTCCAAAGGGAATTTTGGTGAGTTAGTTATAATTGCCTGAGGACAGGCTCAGAATGTCTTGTACATTTTTGTTAGTGTGTGTGAGAAATGACAGCCATGAAGGCAGCTTTATTTCTGAATCCACAGATGAGTAGTTGCAGTGCAGACTTACTCCATATATATATATTTATGCTTAAAGAATTAGCTTCAGGAGATTGTTCCCTTAATGCTTGGTGGCTGAGATGACAGGACCTTAAAAACATCTTGTTCAGATGAATAAAAAGGTGTTCCAAGGTGATGGCACTCCCAGTCTTCTCTGACAATTAAGAAGAGATGTAGTTGTGATATTCTTTTGGGTGATTCCCCTAGTACCATGAACAAGACCACTTCACAAGGAAGCAGAATAGGCCAGGGAAGTAATAACAATTTCAATTTGCACTGCTTTGCACAGCATGCAGAGCAAGAACTCAAATGTGAAAAGTTTCTCATCATTCTACTATTCACATCAGCTTTTTCTTCAGAGCACAGCAAGGTTTTAATGGAAATAGTGATATTTGAGTGTCTGTAGTTGGCAATACCAGAATAATCCTGGAAGTGCATTTTATCAGCAAAAACTTTTAGTTTCTTTTTTTCTCCAACTGGATGAGAATCCAAGGGGCAATATGGTTAGGAAACAGTAAGTATTGTTTCCTGCTCTTTTCATAGAAAGAAGTAAGGATCCAGCATAACTTCCATACATTTCTGAGTGTTACATATGATCAGATTTGCTGGTTTTGCATGAAATAGATCAACATGCCCTATTCTGGTGGGAGCCACATTTGCAGCCAGCAGCTAATGTTCATAGAATCATAGAATCATAGAATTGGCTGGGTTGGAAGGGACCTCAGAGATGTTGTCTCCATCTTTATGAAATTCCATAATTGCCAGTGATCTTCAGTGCTGGCATCTGTTTGTGCTTTCACCTACAATGGGTAATTAGCAGCTGGTTAAAAATGTTTCTTTCTGGTTAGGACTTTGCTTTTTAGAATGGATTAGAGACCATAAGTATGGCTTTTGTGACTAGAAAAGCAGGCTGAATTCACATGCCTTTTATTACTGTCACTGTAAGTCTCATTCCATGGTGTTACGTGTGGGTTTGGTTCCTTACTGTTGGAGGAATACATCAAACACAAATAAAGGGAGATTCTGACAGATGGCAGGACCAGAGAACAGGAAAGTCAGATTTCTGGTATTGTTTCTGACACTGACAATATTCTTTTAGGTTAAGAGAAATCACCTAACTTGTGCATCAGTATCTGTATTGTTGATTAGTTATAACAATATCCCACAGGAACTCCTGGAATCTCACATACTAACATTTTCTGTATGGCATCTCCCTGTAATGTTAAAGACCTAAGTGTTTTAAGGGAATAAGTTCAGGAATTTCATCTCGAGCAGTACTTGGTGGATCTCAAGAGGAGGTGATGGAGAGACAGCACTACCCCTCTTTCTCTCCCTGCTCCCATATCCATCCCCTTTTTCCTCACTGTTTAGTCACTACGGCAATTATACGAGAAGCAAATGGACTGCCTCTTCAAATCTCTTCCCTTAAATCCGTATTGTCCCTTCCAGCCTTTCTGAGTGTTTTTGCATACACACTGCAGGTCCAGGGAAAGGTCCTGCATCACTTCCCGTGTTCCTCTTAGCAGTGACACTGGCTTCCTATCTGCTTCTGTGCAGGGGAATAACATAACAGATCATACCCAGCTGTCCAGGCCCCACATCATGGTTGCCATCTGAGTATTAAATTCTTTTTCTAGAGGATGTTTTCTCCTGTTGGAAAAAATAATCCAGCTGTGCTTCCTTCTTCACAGATGCTGGTCATTGTGAATCCTTTGGCTGCTTTTCTTTTCCCCCTTGTTGGCCAAATCCTTTCCATATGTTGTGGCCAATTACAGATGGTCACCTTGGCATTTCCTGATGGCAGGAGTGACTGCAGCAACGGGTACCATGTGTGCAGTGTTACTACAGCACTGCATGAAATGAAAACCAGGCTGCCCTGGGGCAATCTAATCATGCAGCAGTAGGCCGGGGCAATGCTAAGCTGAAAGTTTGGGCTTGGCCTTGTTTTGATCTGTTTTGTTATAGTTTTATTTCCTCCTTACATTCTGTGTCCCATTCATACTAATCACAGTCAGTCCTGATTTTTTCTTTTTATTTCTGCATTTGTCATAAAATAAAGCAAATTATTCCCGTCTTCAGAAACGATCTAGACTAATTAGTCGTCTAACCCAATAATTAGTTTTTTGTTTCCCTGTCTGTTTTCATGCATTATTGTTAGTTTTTTTCCCTCTTTTTTTTTTTACACCATTACAGATTAAAATGAGCCACATTTGCAGTTGATGGTATCTTTTTTTCGGGGGAAGAATGGAGAATTGCAATAGAAAGCTACTTCAAAAGCAGCAATAAACTCAAGGATAAATTAAGGAAATTGAATGAGCCACATTTGGAAGCAGCATTGAGGCTAATATTGTGTCGCTTAAGGTTAAATTGCAACAGAGAAAAAAAGAGGGAGACATTCCAGTGAATCCAAAATTGGGGAGGCATTACTGCTCAAGTCGGTGCCAAAATTCTTTGCAGCTTGAAAGGGTTCTGCCTGGCTTGAGAATTTAATTATGCGTGCATCAAGTGGGTAAAGGTGCTAAACTGATTTCATTTCCTCTGCTCCCCCAGGCCTGACAGATGAAGAAATCGACCTGGCTTTCCAGCAGTCGGGCACAAGCACAGATGAGCCACAGTCCCCTGGTCCTTCTACACAGCTTGTGCCAACTCAGCCCTCTTACCCTGTGGTGCATAGTAAGTAACACTTTGAAAAACACCTGGTCCTCTTGCTTTCTGCAGTGATTTCTCCAGCAATCTCACAGATTTCTGCACCAGACCCTAGATATCAGTTTAACTAATGCCACATTTTTTCTCAGAATTGGGCACCAGATGTTATTTGAGAGCAGTTCATGGTTGTTGGTGCCTCTGACAAGGTATGAACAAGGGAAATTGTGAAATAAATGATCATCACCTGCAAGCAAACATCACATGTAGTAGCCTATGACACCTTTTGACCTCAAGGTTATAGTTAATAAAATCAGATTCTGACCACTGCAAGGACTTGAGAAATGCATTTGGTTAACATAGGACTCAGTCTTCCATTCTAAAGCTTACCTTCAGCAGTAGAGATTTCTAATATTTAGATCATTAATATGCAATAGAGCTGATATATTCTTGGACAGAAGGTGCTGTAGAAGTGCAACACTTACATCTTAACTTATTGCAGTAGTGGACTCCGTTCAATAAACTGTTGGACATCATCCTAAAGTTCTGTGTTTTAATTAGAGAACTGATTTTCTTAACGAGTCAAGCAACCTGATAGTTTATAGAATCATAGAATGAATATCTTCAGTTGGAAGGGACCCATAAGCATAGTTGAGTCCAGCTCCCTGAGTTTTAAGAGTGTTGTCAAGTTATAAATAATAATAAACAGTTAATAAGGTTCCTTAATTTTAATAAGCTTTCTCTCTTCAGTCTTAAATAGTCTGAGGGGTGCCAGCAGAAATTCTGTGCAGTCTGTGAGGTTATGATTGTATGATTTCGTGTACAAAATGTATTCCCAAAGAATTTTTAAAGTCCCAACATAATCTGTGTAGACTCAAAATTTACATATATATTTGCATTTTAAAACAAACCTCACAAAAAAGTATCTAAGCTCCAAACAATAAAAACCAAAGTACACACCATTAAAAATCCATCAAAAGAAGCTGTTCAGCTCACATGTGTGTCTGGCAGTTTGAAAAGCACTTCATTTACCTGCCAAGTATTAAGAACAGGATTTTGCTCCTGCTTCTGAACACCTCTAGGTCAGTTAGTGACTGATGTAACAGTCCACTTAGGGTTCTATTTATTAATTTGTAGCATAGTTTTTTCTTGCTAGAGACAATACTGGACTTGCTTTCTGAGTTTTTAAATACTCTGGCTTGGTGATTTTGGAAGAAAAACATTTTGAGGGAGTTGGGCTCAGAACTGGAATATTTCTGACTGTTGTATTGGGTGATGCTGTGTACTCCAGGACTGAGTTCTGCTTTCTGGGCTAATACCTGTCTGCCATAGTTCACAGAAAATGCCAGAAAAGGAAAATCTGCTCCCTTGCTGAAGAAACAGTGCCAGATCCTTCTTAGTGTATCATTCAGCTTCTACTGCAAACTGACATTGGAAGAGTTAATCTTCCCTTATAGTTTTCCACTAATATGAGTAGGGCAGGAAAGAAGTATGCAATTCCAACTGGAAAAACCCTGTCATCACTGTTAAGCCTTGCAGCTTTATCTAAAAAAGGTTGTTTTCCCTTGTACTAATTTGATTTTCCACAGAGCACCAGCAACCAATTTCTTCTTACTATGTAAGAATCATAACTAATATTTAAATATCAAAATACATAACAACATACAGCTCTAAAGACAAGTCTGAAAGTATCATTCTGCACTGCTCAAAAAGCAAAGGTGAATAAAAATACCACCAAAATAAAGCTTTTGTAGGGGTTGTATGTGTGAACTGATGCTCTAGCTGTATGATCTTATTGCTGCTTTGTAAATCACATGAACCAAAAGCTTTTACCTGGGAGCCAGTCTTTTCTAGCAACCTCCAAAATGGGGGAAATGATAACAATAGGCTAATGAGATACTGTTCCTCCCTTCTCTAGCAATTACCTGTAGGCCTTCTGTTTAAGCTTAACCTTTAAATGTCTGTATAAAAAGAAAAAATAGCTAAATATCCATTGTGTTCATTTGACCAAAGTATTTGTTTTGATTAGGTGTCATCTGCACCCCATTCTAGTTCTTGACTGGTGCAGTAATTGTGTTGTTAATGATGGGAACATCTTTGTGCCTTACTCTTAAGTGCTTTCCATCCTATCAGAAATGCAAAAAGAATATGTGAATTTCTGTAGAGCTGATGGATGAGACTGTGCAGTGGCTCAGTGCTCTTTATATTGCCTTGCATGCTGTACATTGTTTCATCACTTGGATGCTAATCCTGTACTGAACATTTCTGAATTGGTGCAAATCTGTTCCAGGACAGGTTTTTCTGTGATAGTCAATTTATCTTTCACAGATTTGTCAGGGGTTGACATGTACAGAGGGAGATACTACTTTTTCTGTTTATCTGTTGTGCTTATCTTTGAGAGTATTCATGACACCAGTGCTGGAATGCCCCAAGGTTTGAAGTTCAAAGTATATCTGAGGACAAATGATAGTAGGTAGACTGCTGAATCTCTAAGTTGGTGGGAACAGCTTTTTTTGGAAGAGCTTATATTGAAAAAGATTGAGCTGTATTTGTCTTCCCCGAAGAAGACATGGACATGACTTTCTTGTGAAGCAGCAGCTGATCTGCTGCAGTTTAAGTCTTGAAGATTGAACCACTTTGATATTTTGGGTTTTTTTTTTCAGTAGTTCTGACACCTCTACACAGAATTGCAAAACTAAAGAGAAAGAATTATCCCCCGCAGACCAAAAAGGAGAAATGGTTGAGGAGAGTATTGTGCTTAAAAAGTGTCTTGAGAAACATCATTTCTCCCTGCCCCCATTCCTCACAAGCTGTTGCTGCTTCATGTTTTCAGATTATGTTCAAACTGTGAGTTCTGAGTACAGAAGTCCAGGATGGCTGCAGAACCATCTCAAGAGATTATTTAGTAGGTAATGGGCAAACAGCTGAGCTGATGCCCTTTGCCAGCAGCTCCAGCCTTAGATGTTCATTCTTGTGAGTCAGAGCAAGAAATCCTGTTCACAGCTTTGATTTTATTTGCTTGATCTCTGACTGTTGTCAACTATTGTAATTGTTAAAGTTGCAGGAAATAAATGATTATCCCTTCTGTACAAACTGAACTGCCACTGTAGGTATTACCTGATCTTCCAATGTTTTGTTGGGAATAGCTGTTACCTATAGAAATCCTTCCTTATTCTTTCAGAGTTGATGAGAAACAAGTGTATCTGTAAACCTCCAGAGCAGCTTAGTATGCTGAACTCCTCCTGGGGTTGGTTTAAGAGAAATATTAACTTTTTGGAGGAAGAGACATGAATTCAGCTAAGTTTCTAGGCACTGTACTTCAGTTTAATACTATCTCTACTATTTCTCCTCCTGTTCTGGAGGAGTAATTCCTTCCCTCCTGTTTGCACTTTTGCCAAGAGGTGTCAAAACTGCTTAAAAAAAAAAAAAAGCTTAAAAAAAGCTTGAATTTGATTAATATAGAGAAACAAGACTTTGCCTGACTGATAATAAAACTGATAAATGACATTTGAATTACTTGTAGCAGTAATTTATTACATAAAATATCTTTTATTTGACATGCGATTAGTTGCTGGAAGCATCACTCAATCTGACTAGTTTAAACATGCTCTAAAATGAACCCCCAGTAAAAAAACAGGGCTGTCTGCTGTTGGAGTTATGAAATAGACTAATCCAGCACTGAGGACAAAAATGTGACTTTAAATATTTAAATGATTAATTGGGTTTATATATTTTTTTACCTTTCTAACCCCTATAATTACAAGCAAACTTAGGGGAGTTTCCGTGCTAGATGTGCAAAGCTGCATGGTTATCATCCAGGTGTTGTCTGGGTTCTTCCCCCCATTTGTGGTCTCCATTTATGGGATTTTGTGCAGATTTTACACCTGCTCCAGTGACACCTTTTTCTTTCCATTTGGATGTTCTCCTCTCACCCCTGTATCTTCATTATGTGCGAGGCTGTAGAATGCAGACTGATTTCTCTTACAAGTACAAATGGTAACGAATCCAAACTGTGTTTTCTTCCCCACCTCCCTTCCATGCATTCAGTGTTTGATTTACCAAAATCATCTCTTCCAGACTAAACACAGATACTAGTGAGGCTGACCTTACTTGGAAGAGCAAGGCCCAGTTAACTAATAGCAAGAATGTTAATTCTGAGATAAATGGGGATCTGAAAAATAGCAACTATTTACTTTGGATGTGCAATTTACAGATGCTGCTGTAAAAAGTAAATAAACCAAAAACTAGCCTCTAGAGTTGGAGAAAATGTCTGGGTCCCTTCTGTTGCTTTTTGAGGATTTCAGATGTAGAATGTTTTGTTACTTCTCCAGAGCATAAACTGAAGAGTAACTGGGTTATTAGTGCTTTTTCACTTTCTCTCTGTTTTATTTTAGTTCTATGAGTGGGGATATTGAGAGTATGCAAAGAAGTCAGTGGGACTACTGTGGTTACAGCTGAGAAACTTCTAAACCCTCTCCACTGCACATTTTAGAGTATTGCAGAGAAAAAGGAAGACTGGATTTTAGGCAGAGCTGTGACATTCTTCATAACATTGTAAAGTTGATGTGGTCAATGCAGAGCCTTTACTGCATCCCTCACTTTTCCTCTCCATCCCCCTCACTTTTCTTTGCCACAAGACAGAATTATTTCACACATCTCCAAAACGAGTAAAATGGCATTTCAGCTTCTTCTCTTTATAGACTCTCTGAACTTTAGGAAAGATCATTCTGGTCCCTTTTCATTAATAATGAAAACCAGGGGGCAATAAAATGTTCTTAGCTCAAGCATTACAGGAATGGAAGAAGAGATGAGTGAGGTGAAGGGGCAAAGCAGGCAGGGTCCTACAGGTGTGTCTCCTTTCTTCTCAGAGGTCACCTAACTTTAGGGACAAACAGGCAAGGACTGGAGACAGCTGGATCCACAGACCCTCTGAGATTCTTTAACCCTTTGCAACAGGCAGTTTAGCCTGGAACGAGTTGTGTTGTCAGAGGATATTTTCCTATGGATTGGACAATTGGACTTCAGAGACCAGAAATGACAGTGGGAGCAGGGTAAGAAGGAGAAAGTGGGAGGGATGACTGGGGTTTGCAGCAAGATTAGCCAGAGATCATTTTAAATCCTGACATGTACACAGCCAGTTACTGCTGCTTAGCTGATGTGTGTTAACTCATTAAGTTAAAAAGTTATGATAATTTGATCAGGTGCCTAAGCTCCAAAACTGCAACTGCAGCAGCCCAAAATACTGCTGGTGACAATATTCACCAATTCTGACAGAGATGCCTTAATTTGTTCAGATTTCAAGCCAGTGGATAATTTGAGGAGCTGCATCCTAAGACATAGCAAGAAGCTCTGAGTGCCAGGATTTGAGAGTCAGTGCCTGGCTGCAGAGCCTGAGGGCTGGAGTCAGTGAAATGCCTCTAGAAGATCTCAGCAACAGGAAAAAAGGCAATAGGTGAGCACAGCAGAAAGGGAACAAGTTTCCAACCTTTTCAGCCAGTCAGACTTCCCTTTGAAAGCCTAGATAGAAATTTTGGAGAGGAGAATGCATCTCTGAGACATTGTAGGTGACACGAAGATTTGGATCTGTCTGTTTGGAGGCTGCACACCGGCCTCCACCTCATCAGCTCTGCCCACATCCTGCCACTGAACTTTAGGGAAGATCACTCTGCATCCTCTTCATTATTAAAGAAAACCGGGGGCAGTACAAGATCCTTGTAGGGAACTGCGAGGGAGGTGAAAGGATAAAGCTGGTGGAAAACTACAGGTGTCTTCTGATTCTGTTTGAAGGAGCAGAACATCCCATATCTTTCTCTTGCTCTATGAAGTCTTTAAGCTTCTGTACAGGATTGTGTGTTAAATATCTCAAGCTTTTATCCACTTCTTTACCTTTCTCTGTAGGTATTTCATTGCATGTTTTCTCTCTGCTGTTTGTGTGTTTTGGTCCCTATTCATAATTCAGGCTTGAAAGACACTGGATCTTTCCTTATTGAAATTGTCCATGATTGCTGACACAGTGTTCATAAAACCATTTATTGCCCCTATTTATCTGCTTTCTCAAAACATTTCTTCCTTTTTTCTGCACTCTTCTGGATCTCTGACTCTTTTCCCATTTTCAAAAATTATGCTAGTCAAGAAAAATTGTTGTTGAAGCAGTGAGATAACCTTAGCCAGCACTAACACCACAATTACACATTACAGCCAGGTTTCAGAGTGCCCTCTGCATGGAAAGAGTAGGACAGAAGCACTTGATGCAACTTCTTTAATTGCTGTTGTGATTGCCTGTTGGCACCTTGCTCAATGCCAGTGTCGATGCTTGAGGTCCCAACAGCTGTTTCAGTGTCCTTGGGCCAGTAGTCTATATGCTGTACCTGAGGGACCACCAGTACCTTAATAGCCCCTGCTCAGTAAATCAGCAGCAGCAGCAGAACTGACAAAATTCATTGCTCTTTTCTCTCACCTGTAGTTCTGACTGTGACTTTTTCTTGCTTTTGGCTTTAGGTCCACCTAGCTCCAGATGGCGAGATTATGGTGCTTTGGCTATCATCATGGCAGGAATTGCCTTTGGATTCCACCAGCTCTACAAGGTAATGGCTCTCTCCCTACTCTTACCCTGTATTCAGGGAGGATGATGTTATCCTACTTTGTGTCAAAATGATCATGTTGGTTCTAAGTTAGTGAAGCATCTGTGTTCTTACTGTCACTGCATCAGTAGCAATGGAGACACACCATGAAAATGCCCTAGTCTACAATTTGGCCACTGGTGATCCTGCACCATTGGTAGAAAAAAAGCATTTGACCAATCAGAACATTGGTGCTGATTTCCAGGTCTGCCATTTGTCCCGTAGTAGAACTCCAATGTGCTCAGAAGAAGGGAGAGCAAGCACGTGTCTGCTTGTGCATTGTAGGCATAGCAGCCCCTTCTCTCTTGTGTCTAATTTCTCCAATTGAATGTATCCTTTCCCTCTGTATTTGCTTTCCAGCAATGTGGTGACATTAGAAAATGTCTTTGGTAAACAATCATATTCTGTGGCTGCACAGAAAGACATAAGTGGTTCAGGTCAACACAGCAGAGTATAAAGAGCTTTGGTTCAGTGGAAGCTGTGTGTTATTTTTTAAAAGGGATAGAGATGAACACTTAATGAGAAATTGATGGTTTTCATGCTTGTTCTTTAATTAACAATTATTGCCTTGTTTAGTAAAATCTGTTTTACAAATAAAACCTTGGTTCTTACTCCCTTTAGTCTTGGTTCCTTATTTCTCTTCCTTATGCTCCAGATCTCTGCTTTTCTATTTCCAAATAGTAACCCTCCCACTGCCAAAATATTTGATCATACCTCTCATTCCCTGCCTTGTTCATCCTCTGGCCCTTCCAGGGCCTTTTCCCCCTCTTCTTCCCACTTCTGCATTTCTTACCTTGTGTGAATGTGTTCATATTTGAGAGTGTAAGATCTGAAATTGTCTGTCTGAAATACTCTGTCTCAGATCTGTACTCAGATGTTTCTCTGGACTGAGAGCTGTCCCAGGGAACCTGAAATGCAGTCAGGAACTGGTTTTAGTACCCCAAAAATGTAACCACAGAACTCACATATTCCCTTCTGCAGCTTCATTCAGCACCATTGTAGATCCAATATTATTTCACAGCCAAATGATCATTGGCTCTATGATAAAGGCTGAGGTTCGGCTGGTGGACTTCGAGGGCATTTCAGGTAGATTAGAAAGAATGCTGTGCATATCCCCATTTCCTAAAAAAGTTTCTGTACTCCATGCAGAAATACCTGCTTCCTCTCATCATGGGAGGCAAAGAAGACAGGAAGCAACTTCAGAGGATCGAGTCCAACATCTCTGAGATGAGTGGCAGCGTGACACAGACAGGTAAAGATTAATGACTCCATCAATTCATCCCTCAAAGCCGTTCTCCCTGTGTCCTCCATTCTGCCAAGACCCCCACTCTTTTCTTTCCCTCCATCTCCACTTTATGTGGTGACTTCATTTATCTGCTCTGAGAATCTGTTCACATTTGCAAATGAAGCCGCCGTCATTTCGGTTTAATTTGAAATTGCTTGTTTACTGTCGGCGCGGCCTCAATTAATTATGTTTTTACGGAAAGGCTCCCAACCTCAGAATATTAATAAGGGGAATAAAATGACAGCCTTTCGGAGGGCTGTAAAGTTCATTTTTAATTTCTGCTTCTCTGATGTTTTCAGGGGCTTTTATTTTTTTGGTGGGTTCCCCTCACTTTCCATCTGAAAATCCGAGGAAGGGTCAGGGGAGTCTGTAATTACTGTGCCTCCCTGACCTTGCCCACCCTCTTTGTTATTGACTCTATGGGGTGTCTGTTCATTACCAGGTGCCCTACTGATGGTCTGGGTTGCCTGCTACCTGTCACACCAAAAGAGATTTTAATTTTATTTTATCGGCTTGTTTACTGCCAAGAAGCTTTGGATAAAGTACTAAAGTAGAAAAAGTTGTCCTACAGCAGAGTTGGAGTCCAGCAGAAGTTCTTTAGTGTTTGCTGGGGTGTAGGAGGGTAGTACAGGGTGTTCTTTTGAAATAAAAGGGGAAAAGCACAAATTATATTCAGTTGGTGGGATGGAAGAAGTTTTGTTAAAGATGTTAGGATTGAAAGAGCTGGTGGGTTGAAAGTGGGAGGATGCTAATTACACTTTTTAGTGAAGGGTGAGAAGAAAAGCATCTTTCATTTTTCATGATACCCTAAGGTCAGTCCTGAGACCAGCCTCTTCCCAGACTGGAGCTAGCCCCAGTGTTTGCCTGCATGAGGCCCAAGGTAGATAAATGATACAAACACTGTATAAGTTCAGGGAGATGTACAAATCATAAACCAATATAATTAGAAGGGAGAGGTTTTGGACGGATATACTGTGGGCTATAGACATCTATACAATGAAAAGATAAACTAGAAATACTGGAGGTTAGATGCAGTGCAGGTAGATTACCCATAGTGCAGATAAATCATATGGATTAAAGTGAGCAGGCGGGTGTAGATAAATTAAATATAGTAGGAATAGAGGCATCTTTGTAGCTAGACAGCAGGAAGGACATGTGTGTGTGTGTGTGTGTGTCTGTGTGCATGTATCTCAGTTTAACACTCTCTGGCTTTTTCCTTCACAGTGACTCAATTACAGACAACTTTAGCAGCTGTCCAGGAACTGCTAATTCAGCAACAACAGAAAATCCAGGATCTCACCCAAGAACTGGCTGCTTCTAAGGTATCCACT